>NC_067457.1:20073540-20738540 GCF_025434085.1 Hippocampus zosterae
CCCCAAAAAAAAATCTCCTCTGGGTGCACTGAAGTCTCAGTTTGGCATCGATGAGTCGGAGTTGACCCTGTTTGCGATGGTTTTTGCGCCGAGCCTTGAGCAGATGATTCCAAATTAGAAATGAAATAAGCTTCAATCAACCCGATGAACGTAACGATGTACTCGGGGTTTGGGCGTGGATGACTTTTTGTAGCCGTGATTTGCGTGTTGCACGGAAAGTCCACATTACCTGTCAAAACATGGGAACAGGAAGTTTTCCTAAGACAGCCTCATGGGGGCGGGGGGACAGCGATGACCCCTGGCACCCTGCCTGGCTTCCTCTATCCTGACAGGGAAGAACTCGTCTTTCACACCATGGCAACGGCAACCTGCTTGACAGACAGGAACTGGCAGCCAAAATTGTTTCCCATCCGTTTCGCCAAAGATGCTTGTGTGATTCCTGCTTTAGTAACAGTCTGACGAATGCATTTCATCGTTTGTTTTCCCCCACGCGCGTTCCTGACGCTGTCCCGTTGCACATGCGATATGAATGTGATCGTGACGCATGCAATTGGAGCAACATTATCCATGACTGCGGTACATATACTTACGAAATTAATTGGTTCCAGAAGAAATATCTGAACTAGACCATTTTGTAAGTCGAGACACGTTTTCCATGTAAATGGCCTAATCCGTTCCAACCCCCCCCCCCCTAAATTCAGACCCAAATGTTTTCCAAAGCATAAAAATGCATCAAAATACGTATCAAATACCGGTTACAAATTGAATGATTGCGCAATAAATTGGCGTTGTGCATAATGCAAAAAAAAAACAAGGAATAAAGAATAAAAATTCACTTTTAACTGCGTCATCATTTTTTTAAGCCTCTTTGGTTCATGTTGTCTCTCAGAAGAGAGTATTTTTTTACCTTTTGTAACTTGAAATTTCTTTCATAACAAGAGGCAATATTTTCCTGTTTCGTTTCGTAATTTGAAAATTTTGTATGAAGAGACGTTCATCAGTAGAGGTACCACTGTATGCTTTAATGACGCAAGTTTGGAGACACTTTGCCATTACAGTACACTAAAGTAGGGGTCGCTGTCGTGTCTGTGACTTTGGAGGGTGTTAAAAGGCGGGGGGCCGTGGCCTGGTGAGTGATATGGGCCTAGTATCAACATCAAATACATTTCTGTACTTCATTTTGCAGTTATCATAACATGAAGTCAATACAGCAGGTTTTAAATGTTTATTTTTTTTTCTTACAACCTCTGTTCTAGTTCAGCCCAATGGTGTTGGATTTGGTTGAGTCCGGTCAGGTTGCGCAACACCCTATTGGCCCATTTCCTTGAGGCTGATCCCGATGTTTCACGATTAAATCGAAACAAATCTCTTATCGACTAAAATATCATATTTTTCTGTCCATTCATGCTTACAACAACAGAGACGTAACCGACTGAACGTTTGACTGTTATACTATACTTTGCAAAACTATTCACAACGAGAAAATATTTGTTTGGCGGCGGAACGAGAGCAGACGAGGGCCGCCGCGAACATCTGCCGCTCAGGAGAACGCTCGGGGCTATCGGATTGGCATTTGAGTTTTGAAGCCTACTTGTTTGTTTTTCTTTTGCTTGTTTGTTTAACTCGACAGCCCGCTGTTGCGCTTGAAGCGGGATAAACCTGGGCGCTTCCTTCTGTCCACATGATCCACTGCAGGGTTTCCAGCGTGCAATATCGCGCTCCAGCCGCACCTGTTTCCTCTTAGTTTTGGCAATCCCTCTTCCTACAACACACACACACACACACACACTCACTTGAGTTTGCTTGGCCTACTCTCGCTCGCTTGTATGTCATTTTCCCCGTTGTCTCATTATCTCTCTTTTATCGCTGACGATGCTTTCCATTATTCCATAACTAGTCAGGTGGGTGGTACAAATGCAAGTGTTGCAGAATTGCGTGGTAAATTTGCCCCTAATTGTTCCTTTTTCAACTGCTACACAGTTGAGGCTTTAGTTCACGTTATTCAAGTCAATTAACTCATTCAGTACCAGCCAATTCTGGACCAAGTCTGAAAAGACGTTTAAAAACGTCTTTGGGAGTGAATGAGTTAAGTATCTGAGGGCATTGTGGGTCAGAAAAATTTGCGGTGCGTTTTGAATTTGTCTCCATGTCTCCAAACTGCAGATAGCCGTGAGTCTTATGCTTATCTTCCCAAAGGTGATTTTTACTCGTCGTGAGTTCCGCCAAAATGATTGCTGAAAGCTAATGTTTCATATTGTTGTTTTGTTTTTGTTTAGAGTATGGAGGCATGGGACTGGACTTCAGCTACAGCGTAGCAGTGTCCGAGGAACTGGGTCACATCCGCTGCGGAGGCATCCCCATGGCGATCGGCGTTCAGAGCGACATGGCTACGCCCGCGTTGGCCAGGTAACAATTCCGTCAAACTGAATCGCACGTCTGCCCACGGCTTTGGCGTTGTCTTTATCAGGAGATGCATATTTAACCTTGAAGGCTCCAACGCTGATCCCTTTTATTGCGAGAATCACAATACCCACAATGTCATCTTTATTTTATTTAACTTTTTTCCTCACAACTCTGAGTAGCAGCCTAAACATACACATGCGGCTGTGTTTGAAGCGACAAGTAACCCCCGTATCACTGCAACGGGACCAAACCCTGTCGAGATAAAAATGTATGAATAACCATACCGCAAAATGTTGCCGTGAGAGAGTTGCGACTAACGCAGATTAATGGGATTTAGTCACAAACACCGTATTCTCAAATAAAAGTCCTTTGCGTGTACAAGAGCTTCTGTCACCCGAGAGCTAAGAAACAAATCGTACAACGGTATGAGGTCAAATCATTAAATTTTGCACTGGACCCTCACCCACTAAATATACTGTATATTTTTTTAAACGCATTGTCTGCAAGTACCAATATTAAAATATAGTAGCGCAAGTGTGAATAAAAAAAAATGAGAGAGGTTTTAGTCCGTCAATCTCGTTGCACCTGTAACAATTACAATAAAGACTTTCTTGGTTCCCAAAAGATATATTGAATATGATTGTAAGACGCTGGAACACAGTGCGCACTTTGAGCATTAGCACTGTAAATGAATAGACATGTAAAAAGATTGGAATGCATAAAATGATTTTGATGATCATTTATTGCGTGCATGTGAAAACAATTTGTGGTTTTATTACTGGGGGAGCTTGAGTTCAGTCACGTTTTACCTTTGTCACTTCTTTCCTTTTGGCTTTGTAGTACACAACAATTCTTGCCCGAAATGAGTATTTGCACAAATTAACGCAACTATAATTGCCTTTAAGCATGGCAGGATTGTCTTCAAACTTAAAAAAAAAAAAATCCTAAAAGTCAATTTTGTTGACTTCATAAGCCAAACGAGAAACGTGTCACTTGTGTGTGTGCTTGAGCAGGTTTGGTTCGGCCGAGCTCAAGAAAGAGTTTCTGCTTCCGAGCATCTTGGGGGACAAAGTTGCCTGCCTCGGAGTTAGTGAAGTCGGAGCAGGTTCTGACGTATCCAGTAAGTTTCCATCTCAAAAAGTAGACCAAAAAAAGTTGGCCACCTTTGACCATCTTGGGTTTTTACACCCTCCCTCGCATCGATCCAGGCATTAAGACAAAGGCAGTGAGAAAAGGAGATGACTATGTGATCAACGGCGGCAAGATGTGGACCACCAGCGGCACCCAGGCGGACTGGATGTGTCTCCTCGCCAACACCAGTGACGGACCCCCACACAGGAACAAATCCCTCATTTGTTTGCCCATGAACCTGCCAGGTAGGGTCGCCGCGTAACGGGCCGACGCTATCAAAAACAAGTTGTCATCGATGCGGGTCTGGTTCTCGTCTATGCTCGCCTCCCCGTTTTAGGAGTGCACGTCGCCCGGAAGATCGACAAGCTGGGCATGTGGTCGTCGGACACAGCCGAAGTGTTTTTCGAGGATGTGCGAGTTCCCTGCAAGAACGTCATTGGCCAGGAAGGAATGGGCTTCACCTATCAGATGCTCCAGTTCCAGGAAGAGAGGCTCTGGGCTGTGGCCAATAGTAGGAGAGCTTTCCTCATTTTGTCCTTTGCGCTTCACGTTCTCCCGTTTCCCACATCCGTTACTGTCAGCGGTACATTTTTATGTCGATTCCCCTTGCGCTGCCAAGCAAATCAACAAGGAGGTTGAGTTCACTTCGGGTCAAGCCATCAATCCCGTGAGGAGGGGGGGGTTGCGGGTTGTTTGTGTTTAATTTTGACAGGCGTCAGATAATGTTTTCCTGAACAAGTTGGCAAATGTGAAAACGCTCCATGGTGGAATTTTTTAATTTGGCCGTGTTTATTGAAAGTGTCGTGCGCGTGGTGTAGGAGTGATTTAGAACCGCGCCGTGTCATGCGAAGAGGTGTTTGTGACATTTTGCAACTTTACTTAGCTACAACTGAGCCCCCCCCCCCCCCCCCCATGCAGAATTTTTGGGCGTTGTTAATGTTTAATGTCTTAATGAATCATAAAGGAAACTAGTCCAAAAGCAGGGCATCTCTCGCATATTTCAGATCTCTTCCCCTCATGTCTCTACTTCGAACACCTCTAGTCCTGACTACAATGGACGTCGTCATTAGGGAGACCATCCACTACACTCGACAGAGGAAGATCTTCGGCCATCCGGTCCTCTACCACCAGGCGGTTCATTTTAGGCTGGCCGAGCTGCAGACGGAGGTGGAGCTGCTGCGCGCCCTCCTTTACCAGGCCACAGGTAAACTCCAATGATTTTCCAAATCCCAATCTCAAATATGGAAGGAAACGACAAAATCTCTCGCTTTGTGGTGCGGGTCCAGCCTTGTATATCAAAGGCAATGATGTCACCAAGATGGCATCCATGGCCAAATTAAAGGCGGGGCGTCTGGCCAGAGAAGTGGGTGACTGCTGCCTCCAGTACTGGGGAGGAATGGGCTTCACCAGTGATGTGCTGGTCAGCAGATTCTACAGGTACGTGCGTTTAATTATGTGAAGAAATGTTAGGTTGTGGCCTTACGACGAAACAATAGCTGAGGTCAAAATATGAGTCTCAATAACTGTATTGGTCCTTTTATGACACTGTACTGACATCTAGTGACATGTGGCACAAATGTAGTTGGAAGCGGGCGTGGCACGGTACACGGTCAAGAAAAAAAAAATCAAAACTAACATCCTTTTTACTAACTTTGCCCTATCCACAGAGATTCCAGGTTATTGTCCATCGGCGGAGGGGCAGATGAGGTCATGCTCGGAATCATCTGCAAATACATGGACATTCTACCCAAGAAGTGATTTCGTCAATGATTTTCTCTTCGGTTCGCTTGATAACGGCAACTCCTCAGACTCATTTTGACGCGCAACAAAGCTAATCACCCAAGTGCTGTTATTTATCAATCGATTCGGGTCACTTTGGCTAAGCGAGGTTTGAAGAGAATGTTCGTATTTAAAGGTGCTACGTGAATAATTCAGTGAATGTTTTATTAAGGCATCCAATTTGCATTATGTCAATATTTATTCACGACCAGGCTTTTTTTTGGGAAGAGGTGACATCTGTTTTGTCAGTACATTAAAAAAAGTCGAATTTAAGGACATACCTGATAAATGTTTATTGGTTAAAAAGATCATAAAATATTTACATTGCACATCTAACATTTCTGCCCCCGACCCCCAATGTGCCCCAGATATTGTACACCCACATATATACGCATTAATTGCTGTGAACAGATAATCTAAATATCTCTCGGAGAGCATTGTGTAACTTAGGTGCGCTCAATGTGAAGCACAATAAACAGATAAGAGCATACACAGGGCACTCGTTTCTCCATGTGTCAACTATGGCATTGCGCAATCTGTCTTCTATGTCACAATGCTGAATCTCATCTCATCAGCCTCTACACACGCACATCCAAGCGCTTTGTTACAGCTGCAGGTGTTGTGAAAGCGCTATAGAAATCAACATGTATCTAATCTCACAACAGCCGCGTATTGAGGGTGTAAAATACACAGGATAATACAACTATTTGGCTTCATGAATTATCTGACCACTTTTTTTTTTTAATGAACTTGAGTTATCGAGGTGCGGGTGTGTTCAAAGTCCGTCAAGATCCAGCTGTCACCTCAATTTAATGAACCAGTAGAGTACAAAGAAGACAAAAAGGCAGAAGAGCAGCATGTAGCACAGCAGTTTGGCCTGACTGCCTCTGGACAGCTGTTTGACTCTGCCGATGGTGGCGCCCAGCAGGCCGCCCGTTGAGTCAAAGTCCGTGTCCTAGTTTGGGACAAAAAGACATCCTCAATCTAAACTAGTCACTACACGATGACAAGAGAGGGTGTGAGTGACTTTTACCAAGCAAAACTTACCACGAAATTTGGCCAGCTCATATTTTCTTATTATAAAAAAATCAGCTGTTTAAAAGGTGACACACTTTTTCAGCAATTGAAAAAGTTCCCAGTTGTCTGTGACATCCTTTCATCATATGCAAGAATTTGTTTATTTTGCTCATCTGCCTGTCATGAAGGGAGCTGCCCTTTCTCAGAAGGGAGTGTGAACAATTTTGCCAACTAGAGTTAAATTTCCGAAATTTGAGTTATTATTTGTGCTTGCCTGACATTGAAAAGTCTGAAAATGTCAGGACGCTTTATCAACACCAAATGTTTTCTTGAAATTGATTTCACAGGCCAACTATTTAGTACACTTCCTGGATGTTGACTCAATGCATACTCTGCTCTTCTTCACTTTAATTGTTCCGCTGATAACGCTAATCTGTGATTCCAGCACTGCAGCTCTGTGCAGCTTTTGGTGTTGATGTGACTAGCCTACCAATCGCTCTAAAATGCCGATAAAAAGTTGGCGCTCACAAAGTCCATTTTGGAATGAAGCAGCTCAAAATAATATTTAGTTGGTCGTTTAATTTCACACTTGGGCAGGGATTCCGCAGACATACATACTCTACGCATTGCTTTCGTGATTACAGAATGTAGATTTCAACCAGTTGACAAATCAGACATGCTTTTATTTTGAATCAACTCACCATGTCGTCCAGCATTTTATTCTGGTACTTCACTTCCGTTCCAATGTCGATAGACAGCTGAAGACAATTGTGAGAGTAATTAAGTCAGCGTGATAATTAAATATTTCAAAGAAACAGCGGGGATCTGTTGAAACGGCGAGTTTGAACCTTCTTACACTTTTCAAAGCGCTGACTTTGGCTCGCAGTCCTTCCTGTAGATGTTCATTTTCCTCTTCGTACACACTGTATCCACTTGCCACATAGTTTCCAGATGCTCCATCACCTTGATGACATTAAATTACGAGTACGTGTTTATTTGGTTGACGTTCAATCACAAACACACTGCAAAACGGACTCAATTATACAAACGCGGGACACTAGAAAGCTATTTTCACCTAATTAGCAAGGCACCTGCTTGCTAACAGAAACAGAAATCGGCATGTATTGCATTCTGCGCATGCTTTCGGTTAGCTCGTACGGAATGCGCCAAAGACTTCGCTTTTCTCTTACCCAAGCCGGCGCGCCTCATTGTGAAACACGGACGTTAACGCTGTCAGCTTTTGTGTGAGTAGTGTTTCAAATTCATGAAAATCACACCACACACGAATATTGTGAAGTGTTGTCAGTCTCTTTTGCTTCCTTTCTTTTCAGGTCAGCAGACGCCACGTCATCCTCATCGAACGGAAGACGAGGAGGACCAAAAAGCAAACGACTAAGAAGCAGTTTAGGGTCACCAGCCGAATCTTAAACAAAGAACAGGGGTAACCACATCTTAGTCGTAGTTGTTTTTTTTAATTTTATCTTATAAGATAATCACTTTATACTTCAATGAGAAAATGAAATTATTTCTCATGTTGTATTTCACAAAAGCCTGGCATTTGAAAGAGGGCGTATACATTTTTTAAAATCTAATAAATTCTTGGGATGAAATCGCCATTTCGCTGCTCAAAATTTCGTTTTGATGTACATTTCGTTTCATGTATTGCTAATTCGATGCTTACAAACCTCACTTCTGTTACTTTCGGCGCTGTTACTCAAATGAGGAGAGTCATTACAATAAAACAATGACATGAAAACATTAAATTTGCTGACATGGGCCGCTACGCATTTTGAGTAGACAGAAATTTATTTTTTTGTGTTACAACAAGCAAATGGCAGCGATATGGTGGAATGGCTAATCGATTTATCATGATCACTTAGCCTCATTCCTCTCACCAATGACTCAACTCAACACACACCACATCACAGGATAATTACACGTAATAATCTGTTAGGGGCATGCGATTAGTGGGCCCTTGCTGATTTTGATCAGAATCGGATGCAAAATGCTCAAATTCTCTCATTATCTCTTCATCTGGGGGAAAAAAAGAATTTTAAAAACCCATACTATTGCTTCAAGTGATTTTGGCACATCCATGTCTTCAATACCCGGCGAAGAGGGATGAAGAACAAGGTGGACTAATAATCCAATGTCAAGAAAAAGATGGCGTTCCGAAATGGCCGCGATCGAGGTCACGCCATTGTTAATAACAATCTTAAACTCATGCATTATGCATGAGGATCTCCCCAGCCCGTAAAGGATAGGTGCCATCTGGCAAGACAGAACCGTAATTAGCTGAAAATGAGAAGCGTTCACCTCTCGCTGCATACGACTGCAGATTTAGCCGCCTAATTTCTCCAGAGGATGGAGCAACGAATGAGTCGGGAGGAGAGGTGGAAGGCAAACTAGCCGTGAGGAAAGATCAAAAAGATGTGATTGCGCTTCTTACAAGCCGTCTCGGGAGAGAGGATTTTTTGATTCCCGCTCTTAACGCTGCTTTGAAGCACCGTTAAAAATACTCAGCTGACACTTTAAGTCAGGCTGCAAAATTCTCTTGACTTGTAAATTGTCCTGAAACGAGGATTCTGATATTGAATTGGGACACCGCATGGTTCTGTGCGGCCTATCATTCATTCATAAATGGGATTTATGAGATGAGAAAGGAGAATGAAAATTGTGCTATTTGGGTGAGTCACAGGGTAGCGGTATATCTGCTGCGACTGTGATCAGTATCGCAATACTGAAACTTGTGTTTGCGGACCAGCCATCTAGTAAGAGTGATAAGAATATGTGACTGAGAAACACAGGAGGAGAAAAGGAAAAAAAACTATTCATCATTCAAACAAATCATTGAAAATTGGCTTAAACGAGAGGGAAACATTTAAATCTATTTAAATGATCGCCTTTTATCTTCAGTGTTGTTGAACCCCCCTCAGAGCATCCGTGTCACTCCTCGTGAGCGAGACTATAACTCAAAGTAAAATAAGACGTCGCCTCACCAGCACCGTGTTGTTATTCCCTCCCATCATCGGCGCACGAGCGTGCTTCTGGGGGAGCGTGTGTCTCCATTCTCAGCGTGTCCTTCAGTCCTATGAAGTGCTTGCAAAATTCTCCACGTTCGCGCACTCGGTTAGAACTTTGATTCACCGTTGGATGCAAACAAGGGAGTCCCAAGGCAAAGATTGAATTTTTTTTTATCATTGATGGGGTCGCACTTGTGCCTAGCAAGAATCCACGACATTTTGACGAAGATCGGATTACCGATGCACCTTTGTTATAATCCACAAAAGCATTGGGGCCCAATGGGGCTGTAACTGCATTGCAATTTGTCTTAAGTGGACTAAATACTACTATATTTTGTACTGCGTGTTATACTGGGACTGACGGAAAGAAAATCATTAAAACAACAGGTTACTTTTCTTTTATGAATGACGCACACGCTTGGGTTCTCAAACGAAATAATTAGTTACTATCAGGGGGTTGGGACTGGCGAATAATAGCGACTAATTGATGAGCTCAGGGAACCGCAGCACAATCATGTCATTCATTGCAAAGAAAAGAAATGTCATTGTTGCAATTCGAATACACTTGATCAAAACCTTGAACAAAATCACGTTAGTGCCATTCTGTTTACCCATCCTGACATTTTTTTTAGAGCGCTTGTCTTGAACCCGACCAAGCTGACTTTCGACGGGAAGTTGGGCACACCCTGGAGGAATCGAGATTGCGGCTCCATCAGTCGGGGGAGTGAGTGCTGCCCCCTGCAGGGATGGATCATAAATGCAAGGTTCGTGATGACAACGCAAGACAATACATCCTGATTTATTATATTGCGCTTTCACAACAGCTGCAGCTGTAACAAAACAGTTAACATAAAGTAAAATGATAAACACAACACATCACGTAAAACACGGACAGTCGTGCGATCCTAACCACTTTTCCCTCATACTACTTTGTTGTACGCTGCAAACGTGTGCGTCGTCCTCCTCCTTTTGCCCAATTTTTCCAACAATCACCCCCTTGCTGCACGTGTGCATTTGCATAGTAAAGGTTCTGAGCAGAAAAGCAACAGATTTGCAAGAATGAGTCATAAAGCAGCCAGGAGCCAAAATATGCTTTTGATCATGGGGGTATGGGGGGGAGGTGCTATGCTTTATATAAAAATATAAAAAAAACTCATCTGTTGTCCTCATCTTGACATTATTTTAACAACTTTCAAAGCTGAGAATGTCATTTCAGGGATGTGCGGATGCACCGCCGAGACGTTTAAAAACAGCCCTGTGAGCTAACGCAATTGTCATGGGCACAAATTCTTCCAGCAAAGGAACAAAACAGAATAATCCGACCTTGACGCGAACTCAATTAAAAAGCAGGATATGAACATAAAAACAGTTTATAATATAGCACGTGGCGCCAAAGTTGTGGCCTCGTGCACGTTGTCACCGTACAGTAGGTCACTTGCCTGCTCGCTTTTTTTTTCTGCAATAATTGACTCAACACCTCCCCGGTGCTCTGCATGAGAGCCTTTGATAAATTATTCATTGTTTTCTGAAAAGTGGAATGAATGTCTTTATGGTAATACGGTAATCAAAAACTAATGTCGTGTGACTCTTAAGTGTCTCTTTCATACCTGTGCCTTGTCATAACAACGCATGTAAAGATCTTGACGCAATGCCGGCTAGTCTGGTTATGTGAAAATCTCCCGCCAAGATCAGAAATGTCCACTTCCAAGGCAGTCGCTCTTTTCAGAGTGAGAAAAAGAAACGAGATGAGTCAATCAGACAAATCTGAATGCTGTTTTTATCACTCCACCATCACCATACATGGTGCGTGGCGGATCTACGAAGGGAGAGCTGCGCTGCCGAGGCAGTGGTCACAGCTGACTTTAATCATGACTCGTTCACATGTGGCGCACTAGTCGTGCACTGATACGCTGAAAAAAAAAGCAACGCTGTCAACAAATATTTAAAAAAATTCGCTGCAAGATAAATTTTAAACTTTGACCTCTTTCATCACAAGTCTGTCAACCTTTTACATTGATATTTGTGCATTGTTGAAAATGACGACAATGTGTTCTTTATCCACATTATATTTATTCCTTTTTTTTTAAATGACAGCTTTGGTGTTTTGAAGCCTTGTAACATCTGCACACGGAGGCAACTACTTTATTTCTGCAAAAGCATCCTAATTAGTCGTCGACTGGCACTTGAATGACCTGTCGGTACCCAAAGCTGACGGCACGCAAATGAAGTCCCGTTCCCCGTCGCGATTCTGCAACAATGAGTCATCGCTTCATGTGGTGCAAACAAACCCTTCGTGTGTGCGTGATGTGCGTATCAGTGGGTCTTCAGAGGAAGACGAGGACCGAGGTTTAATGAATTTTTAAATTAGTGGAGCTGAACGAGTTATTTAGGAACTAATGTGCTCAATTGTGACTGATTTCATGATATAATAGAAATTCTCGAAATCTATTCTCTGTACGCTACTTGCTGTGTTGCAGTGCAGCTCATCTTACTGTACTAGTGCACTTACCGTTGTGGTCTTTTATTTAGTCCATCCGGGTCCTTTAACCCTCTCCCCATGTTGGGCATAAACAAACATTTCAACTTCAGAGACACCCTGAGGAAATTGGATGCGTTGATGCAGCTGATGGCTTCTAGCGAGACAGCCAGCGGAACGGTTCAATCTGAGGTCTCCTCCGCAGATATCGCAGATCTTATCATTGCAGTTTGTCACCTAATTCATCATCCAAAGCCTTATGTTGAAATCCAAGATAAATAGGAAGACAAACCGTAAATGTAAAAAGTCATCAGAAAAATACTCAAGGAAACTGCAGATTACCTGCAACATCGATTTAGGTACTTCCAGTGAAGTATTTGTGCTTTGTTGCACATAGAAACAATAATATTTGTGTTTTGTAGCCCCATGCTGTGAAGAGAACACCAAATTGGACACTAATCAGTTTGTGGGCCGCTTGTGTCATGCTCTCATGATTACTCTCACAATTAAGTGTTTGGAAATAGTGCTAGCGCTTTGCGGCCTGTCTCGCTCCAACTCAGCAACTCGGTCAGGTCACATTGCACATTTATATTTTCAGTGTTAACCCCAAAACACCCTTTTAATAGATCACATTTTTGTTTAGGACGGTGCTTTCTAAATTGGCACGTCATGTACTCTAACACGGTAGGTAAATATTTATGAAAACCACTTACTTAAATAAATATAAAACACTACCATCAAAAACAATAAGGAAGGTGGAACTGGGCGTACCTTGCCTTCCTGTACCTTGTGACGATGTATTATTTTCTTTGCCACCAAAGCACAATGAGGTTCTTTTGTAACGTCTAATACGTGTCGAGTATTGTGTCGAGTATTAGTGACACAGTCCGACATCCTTGAAATATAACCACTCCACTATCTCAATACGTTTTAGTTAAGTTCATAAATAAATAAACTGAGACATATACGCCACGTGTAGAATTGACAAAAGTTGTGCTCGAAGGGGAGAGCTTTTTTTGGTTCAACGTTTCAACCACAAGAGGGTGCTGCTGTCTCATTTATGACGCAAAGGAATGGCCAAACTGCAGACGGTCCAATCCTTTGAGTGAAACCCCAAAAATCAAGAATGCTTTAGTGAAGGTTTATCCTAACAACCCCCTGAAGGAAGGTCCCACAAACTGTTTTCTTTAGCAAAGCACCGACAACACCACCAAAGTTGTAACATCAAGTGGGAATGAGTCTTTGCTTCCCTGTAATGCTTACGTCCAAGTTAATAGTTTTAGCACAATTTTTTTTTTAAAGGAGGAGCCCCCCCCCCCCACCCCCCTTTTTCTGCTGCAGATGTTTGAGGCGGTTCCTCAAATGGATTGTTTCAGGCGTTTTTGGACTGAATGTAGTTCACAAATGGCAAAAGGCATTTGGGTTGAGATTAAAAATACGTTATATCATTAGTTGGGGTGTACAGAAGCACCAAAAATGATGACTAGATTGCAGTCTCCGTTTTTATTAGCACTCGACTACATTTCAATTAAAAAAAAAAGGTCAAGGGAGCTATTTTTGTGAAAGTTGTCTTCGTCGGGGCAGTGCAGTGCAGTCGTGGATAGCATTTTTGGCAAAAAGAAAAACACCCTGATGTTGTTTGGTGCTGCAAACAAATTTTGATTAACATTAAACTACATGATGATTATTAAATCTAGGTTATGACATCGTGTTAAATTACGGTGCAGTATGTGACTTAATCCCATTGCTGAACTAGACAATGTGCTAGGCGGTCAATTAAAGACCCACCCAAAAAAGTTGTCTTAAATTAAACCAAATAAACTGATCACTGTGACCAAAAGGTCTCTATAAATGAGAGTGAAAAGGCATATGAACAGCTGCAACAAAAAAAAGAAAAAGAAGAAAACCATTTAGTGGTGAAGCAGAGAAGCATAAACGGAAGGCCAAAACGCAGCAGTGAGAAAAGGAGACTGAGGGATAGAGGACGAGTCAGGGAGAGGAGAGAGCGAGTGAGAGAGACAACGTGGCAGCGGGTCGTGTCTGGTAAGAGAGGACTCTGGGTTCACATGAGCATGAGTGCCTTATGTCTAAAATATGATGAGGAAATACTATTTGCACTCAAATTTATTTGTATCTTTACATGTATTGTAATCATCTCCGTCACACCAGATTAACAATGTCTAATATTGGGGCTTACTACCATGTCTAAAGCGGTTTCATATTGTCTCCCACTCCCCTATGGTAGAACAAACTCGCACAAGCCTCAAACAGACCTTTATCAGAAAAATCAGGCTGCCCCATTTAGGAGGAACTTCCTGTTTAGTTCAAGAAAGTCCTATTTTGCCTTTTCAAGCATCTGGGCACTTCTAACCTTGAACTTGGCAATTCATTTGGCCAAAAACATCATGTGGCATTTACTTAGTTAAAAAAAAATAATTTGGTTGATCTGTTGATTAGCAAGAACATACAAAAATTGCACAGCCAATCTGCAGTTGGCCGATGACCGGGCCAGGGTGTACACCGCCTCTCACCTAAAGAGAGAGGCTCCAGCTGGAATAAAATGAAAATGGATGCTGAGCGCACAGCTTTTCAAATCTAAACTTGATAAAGTGGGATTAAAATGTGAATAAGAAAATGATTTAAAGATATTTTACAGAGTTGCTCATGACCAGTTTTGTCCCAACTGCCAATTCTTCAACTTTTCACATCATTCTCGAATGAACTAGCTGCCAGCTAGCATACACAAAAAAATTGGTGATGTTTCAACGTGTTAGTCTCCTTTATGCTAGATCTAAAGGGACTTCCAGCTTTGGCCCGCTCTGGACATCTCAATTTGCCGCCGAGCAGACGGCAGGTAATTGAGGGCTTCACCTCTCTTTGGCAATTGCACACTTTATTGCAGCTGAAATGGGGGGAGGGGATTCTCTCAACAGGCGATCACAGGACGCACGCCTGTAATGAGGCGCTATCGCTGGAGAGCCACTGTCGGGGAATCGCAGGTGCCTTTGTGACTGCTTTTGCCCTTGTACATTGTGCACCTGCATGAGTTTATTCTCTAAAAATAAATCTACGTCTGTGCGTATCAATTTTATCAAATGTTCCCAAATTCTCACCTTATGCCTTGATAAGTCACCATTCAAAGTGCATTCTCATCATCAAGGCTGTGACCTACGGTAAATTAGCTAATTGCATCCAGCCAATCACAAAAAGGACGAGAAGCAGGCATCAGGTTGGATTTGAGGAAAGTGAGGCAAGGGTGGGAACATGATAATGTAGAGAAATAGAGGAATAGTTTCAAAGGGTTATTTTTTCTTTTTCTTCTATTCTCCCAGCAGTGAAAGTTGGAGAGAGAAAAAAAAAATCGGTCCTGCCTTCTTTGCTGTCCGTCAACACGTTTGGAAGTGTGTTTCCTCCCTCAGGGCGTCACCTTGTGCATCCGCCCACTTACACACACACCCAAGATGGCACCTGGCTCATCCCTGTTTCCGCCCGCCCCTCTCTCCTTTCCTTTCCTCCCCTCTTGCAACCGTCATGGGTGCAGGACGTAGACTGTACTAAAAACAAGCCTTTGGCTGCGGAGATTCCACATGAGCTTTAGTCCTACCTTCTCCTGAGTCCTCCCTCTATTGGTGACAAGCTCATCAAACTGAGGGAAAGCATTGGCTTGGGAGGGGGAGGGGAGAGTTTTAGACCTTTTAAGATGTCTTTGGAGAATGAATCATGGGGGCCTGCACTGGGGGAGATGCACCAGAAAAACACATCTGGCAAAAAAAAAAAAAAAAAAGAAAAAAAAGGAGAGAGCGAGAGGGTGGGAGATAGTGGCAGTTGCAGCAAAACAATGACATTGTCACCTTAATAGCAACCTAGATTGACACGTTTCATAAAGCAGATTTTAATAAAGGAAAGGGGATAACATTGCATAGCTTTGTAGATGCAAATGGAGGAGGCTGTAAAATTTAAGCAGGCGATGTCCCTCCCTAAACAATGTTGGAGCTCCACGTCGTAGGCGGGCAGAAGCGAATGAACGCCATCATGGCTCCAGTCGCTTTGGCTGCTCTTGGCCTAGCCGTGAAGTTTTTTTTTTCTTTGCTTTTAGAAAATGGTTTTGGGCCAAGAGAAAAGCTCGAGTGAGGGAGCGCGACCCAGCCACGTCATCTGCAAAGTCTTTGTGGAGCAAAAATGCTCGCGGATTTCGAGCGCAGCACTTAACCTTCTCGCTCATCGAGAGATGAATGCACCAAAGCCAAGACTCTTTTCCACTGTTAAATTGATATCAAATATTACATAGTGATCACTATTGTCGTCCTGTGCAATTCTTTTACGAATGTAGTTTAAAGTTTTCAAGTAACACTCTGTAAATTTCAGTGTTTAACCTTTAACAAAAAATTGTTCTGGTATCATCATCATCATCATGTCATCATAATTGAGTATATGCAGAGAGAGAGTAGTCAGATTTGCTTGTTAGCATCGCACTTTTCCCCTTTACCTTTATCGGTAACCTCCTGTTGCGGTTCCGCAAAAATGACATACGCATTCGCAGCGTCTTGTGACAAAGGAATGATGTTGAAGTGTATTGAGGAATTTCGTTTTTTAGACAAAAACTGCACTTTGCCATCGCGTTGTGTAATCTTGGTGCTAAGGAACTGTGTTGAAGTGAATTGAGGAGTATGATTTGGACAAAAGCCGCGCTCGGGCACTCTTTGGTGGCATCTTGGTGAGCTAGCGTACTTTGTTGAAGTGAATTGAGGAGCTTCATGACAACAAAAGTAGTTACTTGGCCACCATTTTGGTGCCAAATACAGTAACTGTGCGTGTGTTAACACCTCGCAGCGGAGAGGAAGTCGCGACAGGAAACGCATCCGATTCTTGCAGTGTGGTCATGCTGTCCGGCACGGCTAAGAAAATATGGCAGCATGGTGTCGTTACACACAGGCACACCCTCACCTGGGTGTGAAACATCTTGACTTCTGTCAAGGTGAGAACATCGACCATGTTTGTTGCCGAGTGTGTCACCTGTACTCTAGGTTATTTTACCGAAGAATGTTTAACAAATCAATCACATCAGTCATTGGGGGGGGGCTCTTCAATTTAAATTTTCTAAACCAAATCTCACGTCATATATAGGAATGAGTTTTTGCCGATGAACTGAATGATAATAGGTGAGCAAAAGTGCTTAAACATGAGCATCTGTTCTTTCGTGCTCACCCGTCAGGGCTTGTCCCCCCCCCCCCCTCCCAGTGCAGCAGGCAGGTCACGACCCCTCCCCCCCACATCCCACTATTTTATAAAGGTCACTTAGATCGGTCGGTCGGCTGCGTTTAGCCGTTCGTGTCGCGCAATGCATCTGCAAGGAGTGTTTCAATCAAGGGTTTTGCAGAAGAATTAAAAGCAGCCCAAAGTTCGGGAAACCCAGACATGTTCGCTTGCTCCCCTCCTCCACTTTCAAAGCTCACAGTGGACACGTGGAAGAATTTTCTGGTCATCGTGAAGTTCAGTTTGGAAAAAAAAAAAAAAGAATGAGAGGGAAAGAAACAGAAGAGGTGGGAAAAGAAAAATAATGTTTTTTTTTCTTTGCTCAGACTCCTCCCCTGCAATTTGAGTGGCTGTTGGAGATCATCTGGTCACCAAAGCAAAGTAGGTGGGTCAGGAAGAAAAAAAATGGAGATGTGGCAGGATATAATAATAGCATATAGGATAAAAAGAGAAAGGAAGGAAAGAATTGGAAGTGAGACTGAAACTGAAGCATTCCAAACGACTGCTTTGAAAATCATGAAAACCTGGATGAGCACGGAGACTCGTTTTCTTCGGGAACATGTCCATACCTGCTTCACTGCCTTTAAAACAAGGAATGACTGAAAGTCAATGAGCAAGAAGACCCCCAATGTGTTTCACACACCTCCATTCATCTTCTCTGACGAGCAATCAAAGCACAACTTCGTCATCCTTCACTTTGCCGAAATAAGGACATCGACCTGCTTTACATAAACAAATAAGCCACCCCCCCCCCCTCCAAAAAAAACATACCGGCAACATTTATTGAGACTCTATACATGCTAATTTGAAAAAATCCCACTTTTTCGATGGCACCATCAGTATTTGTCATAATTATTTTTAATCGCGATTAATGAACTAAAAATGAGATTAACTTCACCTAAATAACAGAAATGTGCGTTTGGTAGTTGATTAAATGTCAAAGAGGGTTTTATTATCTCTAAAAGCTACGTTTTTATTCAGCCAATGTGACTCCAATGCATCGAAAGTGAAAACAAATCCAAATTATTCAGAGTGATTCTGCACGTCTGCGTAAGGAAAACGTACTGCTAACTGGATGGCTCCTTGCAGAAAACAAGATGGCAGCCGCTCTCCCACAAGCAATAGGAGCCTCCACCACGTTTTATTTCTTTATTTTTCTCATCCTTGAATTCTATCAATGAGTTTGTCAGAAAGAACTGGAAGGAGACGCCAAACAAGTTAGTGGCAAGGAGATTTAAAAAAAAAGGGGCATGTTCGAAAAAGAGAGCGAATGGCCTCGTTTTCAAGATGGGCTTGAATGCAAGGAGAAGAAGTGGAAGGACGGCAGAGAGTAGATTCTAACCAGATGCAAAACGTTCACCGTGCGCGTCAGCCAGCAAGCATGTGCTCATGCCTTAACTATGTAATGGGCCGCCTGCTCTCCCCTTAAAACGCCCTCCTCCATTAACCCCCCACCCCTCTATTTACTTAAACCAGCCTCTCTGTCTTTCTCTTCTTCTATATGGATATATTTTTTAGTTTTATTCGCACTTCCTTAAATCATGCTGATCCAATCTTCATCTTTCACTCCTCATCGTCTACGGCCACTTTGCTCACTCTCAAAAACCGCCTGCGGTTATTCATAAAGAAAAAGATTGGTTTGGAAAAAAAAAATGACACGGCGCGATAACGCCACGCGTCTTTTCATCTGTTCTCGTTTCTACGTCTCATGAACCCCGTCAGCGGTGCGCGGGTTGCGTTTGAGCAGACTGCTCCCAGTGATGGTGATTTTCCATTGAGCGGTCGTCAAACGCAAGCGAGACAGAGAGAGAAAATCCAAAAAGAAGGAGGAGCTTATCTTGAAGAGAAAGAAAGGGGGAGAGAAAAAAAAAACATCTGCAATTCTCAAGTGGAATTTCTTCCATCATTGTCCAACTTCCCTGAAACCACTCACACGACGTGTTTGGTGCACATCGACAGAAAAGAAAAAAAAACCCTCTGAGGACATTTGACGCGAAATTGAAATACTTTTAATAGGCGTGAGCGTTGCGTATGGTCACTGTTCAAAATGGCGCCACAGTTAGGCGAGGTTGACAAGTACTTTGGTTGGCCAGTTTGTTTGGTTCAGTGCGAAGCCGGTCCAAATGGCTTCCATCTTTTTCCATGTCACAGTGCGAATGCTCAGAAATCAAAGACCAAATATGCGCTGCATCGTGCACCGTATATCACACACACACACACACCTAAATGAGTTTAGGTGTGTGTGTTTGATCAGTGCAACTTCATCTGAGACGGAGGTTGAAGACTTGGTCATTTAGTGGGTAATGCAGGAAGTGTAAAGTATTTCCAGCTGTGAAGCAAGTTACCATGCGTGAGTTAATTGAGTTAAAGTGAGTTAATTATTTCATTGCATGCATCCACACTAATTTACACTTGATCCTTTTTATTTATTTTTTTTAAATAGCATCCCTGCGGTCTTTGTGACTTAATTTACCAATGGAGCTCAGAGGACTATATTGTAACCATAACGTGGGGGTCTGTGGGGGGGGGGGGGGGGCATTTTTAACGTGGGCCTCACAATCTCTCTCATTTGTCTTCATTGCCAACACAAAAACAAGCTGGATATTTCTGTATATCCATGATTCTTGTTCTCATTCTTGTAAGGAGGAGCCACGGAGTAGCAATTTTCCAAACAATTGTTTATCGCTAGACGTGAAACACTTCCTCGTTCCTTTTTTTTCCCCTCTTCCACATCATCCTACTCCGTATAGTACCGTAGTTTCTCTGAATAGTAATTTTACTGAGTTCTAAAAGCAAGGATCCGGATAGGCTGAGGACCTTTATCGACAGGCAGAGAAATGGTGATGTGGTTGCCAAGTCCTCAGCAACGAAAGTCGCTATTGGCTCTCTTAAAAGTGGATTGGAAGTTGATCAAATGTCACTGGCATCCAGAGTCAATCTTTTTTTTTTTTTCATCAGAAAAATATTAGTTTATGATTGCCAGTGGGCGGCGCGTGGTCCAGTGGTTCGTGGGTTCGATCCTGGCCTCCCTGTGTGGAGTTTGCAAGTTCTCCCCGGGCCTGTGTGGGTGTTCTCCGGGTACTCCGGTTTCCTTCCACATTCCAAAAACATGCACGGCAGGCTGATTGAACACTCTAAATTGTCCCTAGGTGTGAGTGTGAGCGCGGATGGTTGTTCGTCCCTGTGTGCCCTGCGATTGGCTGGCGACCGGTTCAGGGTGTCCCACGCTTACTGCCAGAAGACTGCTGGGATAGGCTGCAGCACCTCCCGCAACCCTTGTGAGGATAACGCGGATCGGAAAATGGATGGATGGATGATTGTCAGTGTGTGTTCTGTAAACCAAACATGATGAGATTTAAGTTACCGATGGGGTTACCGATTGTGTGGGTGTTGAATCAGCGTCAATTGTACATGTCCTCTGTTGGAATTATCTCACTCCGTGAAAACCATCGCATGAGACCAGTGATTCCCAACAATAGTTTTTTGGGCACATTGGTGCGCCCGACCAAATCACGCAGCAGAGCCCACACCACCGTTCGAGCAGAGTCTTGGAATTGTCGCTGGTTGCTTTTTTTTCCC
This sequence comes from Hippocampus zosterae, assembly GCF_025434085.1. Taxonomy (NCBI): domain Eukaryota; kingdom Metazoa; phylum Chordata; class Actinopteri; order Syngnathiformes; family Syngnathidae; genus Hippocampus; species Hippocampus zosterae. Next base: position 20,094,202 of record NC_067457.1, read on the forward strand.
CCCCTCCAACAGGAGACGTCTTCCTCCCATTGCTCTTCCTTCCCCTGTAAAAAGAAAGCCTCCTCCCACGGACTTAGCGGGTGGAAAAAATGACACGGCAGCAGACTGAAATACTTGAGTAAAAGTGCTCACAGACAGTCTGATCCAATGGAGGGGAGAGGGGGCAAAAAAGACTTTGCGTTTCAGTTGCATTTTTTTTACCGATTTGTTGATTCCGATGAGGAAAACAACGCAAAGACATGAGCTTGATTTCAAACTGGAACGGGAGTGTATGATTATAAACATATGGAAGGCATTCAACCATATTCACACAGACACACACACAGAGACACATATATCTATAAATGCAAACATGTTTCAGATACCCTTATATGGTAATGAGTAGAGCCCTGATCATTAAAAAAAAATAAAATAAAATGGTTCTAGCTACAACACCATTTGACCAATCGTCCAATCAGTCAAGTTGTCGTCTGCAACTTCCCATTTAGGCTCACTGCGCAAAAAATGGCACACGCCTGCGAAGGGATGAATTGCATCGTCGCCATCTTGAGTTAGCCTCATCCCATTGATTGTCCTGGTAGACACTGTTGGGAAAAAAAAAAAGGTTGACACTTGGGAATGAGTCAACCAATGTGTGTCCATTCAATGCGATGAGACTGAATGTTGTCAGTCGTATGATGTATGAGAACCTGATCAGTCAAAACTCAATAAAATTGCTAATAGGTCTCTGCCTGGGCTGAAGCTACCTCGTTTTTTTCCTTCTCTCCATCTGTAAAATCGTTCAAGTGTTGAGCAGGTCTGGAGGAGTCGTTTGACTTCCTTTGTTGTCACACTTACTGCTGTCGTGACTTGAAAATTGAGTCTTCCTTGACAAAGAGAAAATGATCGTGTTCGATTTGTTGACATGATTAAATGTGGTTTCACCAATGAGATGCTCCTCCTGTTTAACATCAACCACGAACCTACAAATAAAATTTCCCAATGTTTCAAATTGCGGATGGTGTGATGACAATGGTGTGATATCTGAATGGAAGCAGTAACATTCAGGACAAAGCATTGTCGAATAATGACCGGGCTTTTCCGAAATCGCTATTCTGCTTTTTCCAAGGTAGGTTTGTGGTCAGGCATGAAGGAGGAGGGTGAAAAAAAATGTAACCCTTTTTTTTTCATGCTCAAATTTGACCTTAGCCTGTCAGCCACCTAGCTCAGTGCAAGGCCATAGTTGACCTCTCAGAATGAAATTATCTCAATGGCTCACAATTCCTGGGTTCAAGCATAAAATGCAAGAATCAGACGAAGGGGGAATGTTCAAAGTACTAGTTTGGTATGTGAAATGGAAGAGAAAGCAAAGAGTTTCCAGAGGGGGGTGGGGGGAGCAGCAAAAGAGTTTCCTCCCCCATGAAAGCTGAGCCAGTCCACATCGATCGCAACAGAATCAAAGGGGTGGGGCTAATCGAGGACTTGGGGGGGAGGAGCTAATATGATGTCTCTCATTGCTTTGAAGCTTTTCCTTTTCACATTTTCCTCAACTCCGGTTCTATTTTCACTGGCGCTTGAAAAGTATTTTCTCAAAACCAACCCTCACATTCTCTTAACTCACGCTCGTATTCTCGAGACTTGCATGCCCTTTGTCAAAGAGAGAGAGAGAGAGAGGGAGAGACAGAGAGCAAAAGTCTGAGACTCCAAACAGCTGAATTCACTTAAATGTGTTCCTCATGTGCGCAGTAATATACGGAAAAGATTTCATCTCCCCTCACTTGTTAGGCTTAACCCTTCAGAAGTCAACACGCGAGCTATTTGCCTAGCTAGCTAGCTAGCTAGGCAAATAGCTAGCTAGCTAGCCAATACCCAGCTAGCTAGCTAGCTGGGTACAGCAATCTTTGAAGGATTGCCGGGTACAGGTCTGTCTACTTTTGACACTACTCTCATCCGTACACAAACTTTTGAAAAAGCCAATGGCACATAATTCTCCAAAGACGTTTCTCAACTAGAAGCGAATCAGTGGCAATCACTCCTTTGCTTCAATTGAATTAATGAGTTTGTAACCATTTCCTCCTTGCGGCAACCATTCAAACATCCAAAGCAAAATGAAATGACTTAACAGACATTCTCTTGCACTCCTCCCCCCCACACTCCTTTGCTGTCAGACCACAATGCAGTGCTATCTAGCAATTAGTTCCCAGCCTTGGACTCGGGCAACATTGTATAGGGATATTTCTGTCACGTTTATTATGCCTTTGCTAACCAGACTGTGAGTCATGTGGACATGCAAGAAAAATCTAACCATGGGTTAGTTCCAGCCAAGGGAGGTTCCTGCTTTGAATTCACTATCCTGCCTTTGACTCTTCACTTTCTCTCGCTTTTACACTGACAGAAAAAAAAAACATTCAGGTGAATTGATTTCACTTTTACAGTAGTTTCACAAGGGGGGGGGGTCTAAAAAGCAGCCTCAAGCTTGCTTGTTTTTCTTCTAAAAACTTCTTTGGCTGCAAGCATTCTAACCCCGACTTTTACTCTCGCACCCTCTGCAAAAAGTGACCCAGGAGCAGCTCTTTAATAATACCTCCTTCCTTCTTCCATCCCTCCCCTGAGCCTGAAGATGTGGTGGTGACCTGATACGGATGTAGACGTTGAGGAAGAGAGAGAGAGAGAGAGAGAGAGAAAAGTTACGTTAGCGTTACGGTTTAAGGACCAACTGAAAGGAGAGAGGAATTACATCAAGAAAATGAGATGAGGTGCATCCCACTTAAATGTGGAGTGGAGAATTGGATTAGAAACACTGAAATGAAACGAGAGTCCCCTTAAAAAAAAAAAAATTATGACAGGCCCGCATTTTCCTTCCTGGGCGCTGCGCAGGCTGTCATTGGGTGAATGCTGCTTTAGGTCTCAGGCATGCTGCTATGCCCTCGGGCCTGTCGGGAGGAGGCTTCTTCGACTTTGCGTTGCCTTTGTGACGGAGCCTCTCTTGCATCCCTCGACTCAACTTAACTGCATTGATAGAACACTTTCAAACAACCACCAACAACCACTGTGTACAAAGCGCCAAAACTTGAATCTATACCGACCCCATATGCACCCACCACTTTTGTTCCCATTTTTTCCCCCCCAAGGGCTCAGCTCAAAGATCACAAGGCTAGCTTCACCATAAGATTCGAGAATAAATAGGGGAATGATATGCATTTTTTTTAAAAGCAATGTTTGCTAATTGTTTTAGTGTATGGTATGAATAATAATAATAATAATACATTCTATTTACAAGCGCCTTTCAAGACACCCAAGGACACTTTACAATTCTCTTTCACAGCGGAGAAGAATCACACCGTTTCTCCTCCTTTGTGAAAAGTCCTCTGCAGAGAAAGAGAGAGAGGGAAGGAAAGGCTACCAAGAATACAGACTGTAATTTAAAAACCTCAACTCTTGAATGTCTGCTGTGCATGTGTATGCGCATACGTACGCGCAGCGCCCTCTTTAATTAGCTCCTCCGGAGTCAGAGAGGGCAGAGTGTCTGAACCTTCCTGTGCATCCCTCTCTACCATTCTCTCTATTGATTCTGGATCACCTCTGCCCCCCCCCCCCCATCCCCTGTGAGTCAATTCAGGACATTATACTATAGGTATGTAAGTGAATGCTGTCTATCCCATTCACCACAACTGCCTCTATCAAGAGTCCGGGGAAGCATTCTGCTGACATGTTGCGCCCTAACGTGCTTGCAATTCATGATCCGCTCTTGTAATGAAAAATAAAAGCACAACTGCGGAATGGTGGTTACCCTCAAAGCTTTTGTACATGTCGTTTTTGATGTATAACTCTCAACTTATTATGAACACATCTTTCTGACTGTGGAAAAATTATATGAACCGACCCTGGAATCCAAATATGAGAAAATCGGAGGGTACCTTAGTGAGTGGACTACCTACTGGGACCGATATTGACTCCTGTTGTACTCCATCGCTGCATCATATGAATCCTATGAAAGTAATTTTTGGCGAAATCCATAGGCTGTCACGTCAGCACCTGCGCTTTCCCAAGCAAAGCTGAGATAAATTCGATTGATCATGTCTGCTTCACAGTTATGAGGTTCTGGGTTTGAAACTCAGATGAATGGGTAAGGTAGGTCGTTTGCTAGCTCGCTGGCTAGATTCATTCTTTACTTATCCAACAGGGAAAATTAGATGAATTAAATTAACAGTTTATCACGGCACTTGTAGAGATGATATGATGACACTCATGCTAACTTTTCAATAAAAGCAATTTCATATTTTTTTTTCATTATTATTTCTCTTGCCAGCAGTTGAAGTGCCAGCCGGGAATCACTCCACCCATCAATCCCCTGCGTTTTTCCTCAGCTTCTGATGAGAAATATGAAACCCTGAGACTTGAGGTTTGCTCGGAGGAGGGGGGAGCCAATAGTCGTGCAGCACATCTGGAGGAATCTGTCGGCGGGGCTCACCCCACAATACTCATAATATGAGGTAAAACATGTAAAATGGACCATTTGTACACCAAAATGGGGGAAAGGCTGATTTTATGAATACATCTAATTACATTACCTCTGTCTGAGATCGCCTTGTGAGGTTGAAGCTTGTGTGAAAAGGGTGGCACTGTGATCATTGAAGAGCATTTCATCACATTTATATACGATTCGCAAAGCATTTCTGGAGTGCGTTTCTCCATACATGCAAAAAAGTTTCACTAAAATGTGTAAAAGTATTGCACTCGTGTGCTGTGTGCGAGTGAAAAGTTTTACTTGAATGCGAGAGCATTTTAGCCGTATGTGTGAAAGCATTTTGTCAGGGTATGTAAAAGGATTTCACCGGTGTATATGGGGGGAAAAAAACTACCTCACTTGTGTATGTGTGAGAGGTCATCCGGAATTATGTTGTCCCTTTCAAGCTTCTAAATTTTTTCTGAGTTTTTCATGAACGTGACAAGTTCAAGGATGATGATGTGGAGCTTCAGCGACTTCGTTGCTCCTCTGCGTCTGGTCCACCCCACCCCCGAGCCGCTTCAAGCAAACATGAGAATGTAACTCAGCACTGACTGGGAGCTCGGCCATCTTTAAAACACATTTCATCTCGCTCGCCCCTCCTCCCGCCTCTTGTCTCTACGCACATCTCCGTCCTTTGACTGAGGGAAATGAATTTGGGAGTGTTCACCGGTTGCACAGAAGGGTTGTGGGGAGGAAAGTGCACTTTTGTCCGTACAGGAGAGCCATCATAATCCCCTTCAACGCCTCTTGACTGATCATCCCAAGTGCATTGAGTACATTCATAATGAAGCAGTTAGCACTGTATTGAACCAAATGGTGTTTTCTGTCTGTATGTACGTATGCATGCATTTGCCGATAGAAGCTCTTTGGCGGAATGCTTATGCTGAAAGACCGTATGGCTGTTGTGAGTTGACGGCATGTCTGGTCATGTGGACAGGTGAGCTGCAAAGATGTGAGCAAGAGCGTTGAGAGAGAGAGAGAGACTTTAGTGGGCTTTTGCTTGTGACGTGGATCGTTGGGAAGATGCATCAAACACATGGTCCACACATGGAAACGGAGAAGAAAGAATTTGCACGAATGTGATATCAAGCTGGAAGACTGAGGAAAAACAGGTTTAGGGCATTGAAGTTAAATTCCAATTCAAAGGTGTTTCGTCCACGGTTTTCTAAATCCAAACGCGAGTTATTTTGCCGTTACGCACGCTGGGGGCTTTTTTACGCGCGAGCGCGCGGTCTAAGTTGAGCGTCCGATCTCCTCGAGCCGCGCAGAGGAGAGAGAAGCGTGTGGAACTCCCTATCCCCTTTTAAACGTCCACGCTGTCCACGTCCTCAAAAAGAATGGATCTAATTAAATCGATGCACTCGTCATCACGGGACAGATTTTTTTTCTTCTTCTTTTTTTTTGTTTTTTTTGGGGGGGGGCAAACGTGCTCCAGTGGCGGCGGAGAGGAGGCTGGGTGATGCAGGACCACATGACTAGGCCAGGGAGAGAGGGATGGGAGTCAGATTGGGTTTCTCGTCTCTCATTGGCCGGGGGGCTGACTTTTGACACGCAGACCCGGGACCCTCCTGCCGTATAAATAGGCCTGATAGAACTTTATTATTCTAGCATCACGGCTGCAGGCTTCTGCTAAGTTTGGAGTTACTCGCGTCACCTCAACTGTATGCCTGCTTGAAGGTGGTTTAAAAAGAGGGGCACCGCAGCACAAGGAGTCTGCATGTCTATTTAGACATGCTCAGCTTTGTGGATACCCGGATTCTGTTGCTGCTTGCAGTAACTTCATACCTAGCAACATGTCAATGTAAGTTTTATCATATCTGCTCTTTTCTCTCCTGGATATTTCCTTCCACCTACGCTGCTTGAGGATTTTTTTTTTTTTTGGCTTTTGTTTTGGAACTTACTTCAACGTCAAGACAGACAGCTCAGATCGTTGCTGCTGAGTTCATACAGAGGAATCTTGGTTTTGTTTTTTCGTGGTTTTTTTTCCAAGGATACAATAATTATCATAGGAGTAGTTGCACTGCTGCGAGAGAGAAAAAAGAAAAGTTTGGCTTTTGAATGAGATGTCGAAAGTAGTCGGGAAAGCTTTTAGTCCTTTTTAGAATTCATTCAAACGTTTTTCTCCTTAGGTTAAGGGAAGAAAATATTTGGGGCGTTGTACTTAATGTTCCATCCAGACATCCAAGGGTGAAGATTAATTGTAGGAAAAATGTACGGGCGCCCTCCTGTGGCCAGTAGTGCGAACTGCACCTGTAACCCAATTTGATTGAGACTAACTTGAGAGCAGTCAATGAAAACTTAAAATTAGACTGACCGGTATTACATGATGCATAGGTTTTATTTTAATTGATCACATCATATACATTATATTTACCCAACATTTTTACTAGAATCCAATAAATTGAATCGTGTGTTACTCAACTGCAAACGAATGTCATTCATACAGTGCATGATTTGTGCTTCTTCAACAGAAACCTTTCAGTCTTTGAAATACCTTAAAAGGTTGAGATGAACTTTCTCTCGTCACTCGGCGTGCCTCTCTGCGCCACCTTGTGGTTCAGATTGGACACGCCGCTTTAGAGTTCATAGGGAGGTCCTGCGCAACCCGAAGTCAAGCGGGACTTGCTGGTCCACATTCACAGATGCTCCCGGTGTCCCATTCGCGCTGATGCACATTGTAGCACTGTGAGACATGACAATTAGATAACCCAAATTCATTTGACAACTTTGAAGAATCCCTTCAGTCTGTTTGCGAACACACATTTGACTAACAAAGTAGAAAGTACATTCACTTATATCACGCATTCGAGTTACAACACACTGCAATTGATGTTGTTTCGCTTGTTTGCGATGACTGGCTTGACTTGTCCCTCAAGGCATACCTGTCCAAGCCTGTTGGGCTTAACAGCAGCCCGGAATGCTTTGATTGACATTTCAAGTGGGCTGTGACCAATGTCAGCTTATGAACTCCAAGCACATGTCTAGCAAAGAAACCTCCAAGAAGTAGTCACATTTGTTCGGCCTTACAATACAATTGTGCATATGGGGGGCATTGTAATCGAGATGTAACCGATATGATTTTTGTTTTAGCTAGCAATGCGGGTGGTTTTTTTTTTCCTATTGTGTTGCTTCTGTTCTAATGGTGTATTCCCTTTTCTCTCTCTCCCCCCCCCCCCACACACCCTCACCCTCCTCTCCCTCCGCTTCATCTGTCATCTATACAACGATGCAGTCTTGGTTAGTACACGCATGCACGCCAACATGATGAAAACAACACAGATGTTAACAGAGTGTTTGTTACCTTGTTGTTGTTGTTTTTGCCCCCCCCCCCAAAAAAACACGTCCTTAGCGCAGCTAAAGCTTCCTCTCGTCAGGTCCTGTGCGATTTGAGCAATCTCAACCACAGTTTTTGGATTTATAAATTTGTGCCCCCCTCGGCAGAGTTATTCTTGCCTTCCTGTCCTCGGGTAGGTGAGGATCTGACTGGCTGAAGACTGTGTCAAGGAAAGCTTCAACCAACCAGGCACCCTCAGGGGGTCCGCGTGGCACAAAGGATCCTTTCTGAGGGCTGCAGCGAGGGGCAGCGGCCTTCCTTTGCCTCCTCGTCACTTCAGCCAATGATTACATTGAGCAAACATGTCTGATCTCAGATATTTCAATCAATCAACGACACCGTTTTAGCATTTTGAATTTGAATCTGCAGTCCAGTCGGAGGGATTCTGCATTCCCACGTGCCGACTCGCCATTGAGATTGCCCAAACTTTAAATTTCATCCAGCTGCAGCAGCACCATTTGAAATCTGCTACATGCCTCGCTCTCATCTCAAAACAGTTTTTATGCGGACATCATGCTCGTAGTGCCGAGCATTTGCTCAGTCCTGCCGTTGCTCAGCAACCCCCCCGCGCATTGCCCGAATCAGACTTTATCGCGTATTAACACAAAGGCCTCAAACCTCTCCACTTTTGCAAGCAAAGCAGAGAGGACGGCGCTATATAAAGACGTTCATCAACTTAGTGAAAGATGAAACTTACATCTGTGTATCTTCTTTTCCATCTAGGGTGTGAAGGTGAGCACATAATGTTTATCATATGTGTGGTTTAACACCTGACAGCATGGCACACCAAAGCAAGAGAGTTTAAGCATAGAGGCACTCAAAGGGCAACGTTTGTTCTGTCCCAGTCAATGAAAATGTGTCCTAACTTGCTTGTCCTGCGTCTCAAAGGTCAAGTTTGTTGACATGCGCGTTTCATTACTGTAGTGGACCTGCTCTGCATCTAGTGCTTTATTGAGGGCGGCGGCCGCTTTGAAGCAGTTCAATGCTAAGACATCTGGTCTGTGTTTTTAAGCTGACTTGCTTATTTTCCTGCCGCAGGGCCCCCGAGGAGACAAAGGACCTCGAGGTGACAGGGTAAGCTGAAATGGCAATTGAATCGTATTTCACGGTGTTTCATGTCACTTGTTGCATATATAAATTAATTTTTTTTTTTTGGTAATGAGAAATGTTGGACGTAGAACATCTGTTGACATGGTTTGACCTTCTAACCTTGTTAGGCCACATCCCATTTTGCCCCACGTCAACATAGTAGCTACGCTATCGTTTTTGAAATGCAGTCACTTCATTCAGCTCAGAATGATTTTGAGCTTTATTTTCGCAGTATTTTGCGATATGTTGCATAGGAACCAGTGAGAATGAGACCAAAAGGAAGTTTGACAGCTCAGCTCATGGCCCACGTGTCTCTGTTGTGTAGGGTCCCCAGGGACCTGATGGAAAAGATGGAAAACCCGGACTTCCCGGCCCCGCTGGCCCCCCTGGACCCCCTGGACTCGGTGGAGTAAGTCCCCCCAACCCCCCCCCCCCCTTTTTTTTTTTGATGATTAAAAAGTCAAGCAACCTCCAAAACATTCACTGACATTTTATTGACCGCGACGCACATGCGTGTCCTCGCATAGAAAGTGATGCTTTGAACAGTGCACCTGAAAAGCATATTGACGTGATCCTAACGGTCGCGGTCATAGGTCAACTGTGTGTCACAATTCCGTACTCCTTGAGTCTGGTGACATCACTCCCTCTTAAATCGGCATGAATTTGACTCGCATGGAAATCCCTTAATAATATTCTTACCCATCAACATTTTGCCCCCATTGGCTTATTTGCATCCACTGACTTCATCCAGATGTTGTTTTGATTTTGCAAATAATGGACACTTTTTTTTTAATGTCTTTTGCAGAACTTTGCTGCTCAGTACTCTAAGCCTCCCGATCCAGTTTCACCCATGGTGAGAGCCCGTCACTTGTCACACACTTGTGACTGCACCAGAGTCACATTTCAGAAACACACCATTGGACTAAACATGCATGACCACATTTTGTTGAGGTTCCAAAGCATTCCATGATTTTTTTTGTTTAACATATCACACATATTTTTTTTTTCCCCCATTAGGGTATGATGGGCAACAGAGGACCTCCCGGACCCCCTGGACCCCCTGTAAGTTTCGGTTCGGACTCGGATCGCAATCTGGTGTTACACTCGCGCCGCTGGCATGATCACGACTGAAGGCCGTACTTCGTATTCTGTCTTAACAGGGACCTCAGGGACACACCGGACACCCTGGTGAGCCCGGCGAGCCTGGACAGACTGTAAGCTGAATACTCTCGAAATTCAAATATGTGTAGGAGAACTTTGGTGACAAACATTCTGGTTTTACATCAAAGGGTCCCGTTGGTCCCCGTGGCCCACCCGGACCTCCTGGCAAATCTGGAGAGGACGTAAGTAAACAATGGTGTCGACACGGATCCAAAGTGCTCTTTTTTTTTTCCTTGTTGTTCTCATGGGATTGAATGGAGCCATTTTTCCACTTTCAGGGTAACAACGGCAGACCTGGCAAGCCCGGAGACAGAGGTGCCCCCGGCCCTCAGGTAAGCCTCTGGCTTGACTACTATACTTACACTTAATGGCGCAAATACCAATTTGTCTCTAACATTGTCTTTTGTTTTGAACTACAGGGTGCTCGTGGATTCCCCGGAACTCCTGGACTTCCCGGAATGAAGGGACACAGAGTAAGTCTTGCACTTTGCTTGAGGCAGTCTGAACAAAAATGGCGTCAAAGGGGAGAGCCAAATCATAGAAAAGTGAATTTTTGTTGTTGTTGTTGTTGTTTGGATCCACCAAAAGATAGCTAGAGCTATTCCTAGCTCTAAAAAAACGTTTTTCAGAAGGAAAAATATTTGCTTTGGTACACTTGAAGCTGCATTACATTATAATTCAATTTTTTTCAACTACTTACTTAGCAAAACATTTCAGCTAAACTAAACGGCCCCTCAATCTCAGGACATATAAAACAACACCATTCATTTCCCTTTTGATTACTCCCAAATCTTCACGGCCAACATTTCATTAATCTTTTCCGCGATATCACCTTTAATAACCTTTTTCCGTGTTTCAGGGTTACAATGGCTTGGATGGACGCAAGGGAGAGCCTGGTGCCGCTGGAGTCAAGGTAAGAAAGGGGTGAACAGACAATAAATATGAAGGTGATTCTTCGTTCTTCCATATTGCACACATGACACTTTCTCCTTCATAATCTAGGGTGAGGCTGGCGCACACGGAGCTGCTGGAAGACCCGGACTTGTTGTAAGTGTTTCTTCCTTTCCTCCTTCTACTCAATGAGCCGAACATTGCGTGAATGAACACGGTCTGGTTTCTTTTCCCTCCATCCAGGGACCTCGCGGTCTGGCTGGCGAGAGAGGTCGCGCCGGCCCTGCTGGCCCTGTTGGTGCTCGTGGTGCTGATGGCAACACTGGACCAGCTGGTGCTGCTGTAAGTACCGTCTCGAGCTAAAGCTGTTGGCCACGTGACCCAAAATGGTGCCCATCATACATTAGATATGAAGCTATATCTTCTGACTCGGTCCGCTGTTGCTCTCCACAGGGACCCGCTGGTGCTGCTGGTGCCCCAGGATTCCCCGGTGGCCCTGGACCCAAGGTAGGTCTCGATGTCACATGCTCCCTCCCGTATTCTGCCTTTAGAATTGAACATCTGTTTAATGATCACTCTGACTTGTTCATCTTCTGCGTTGTTCTTGATTGTACTCTGTGCAATTGTTCACGCAGCTCCTTCTCAAGTCTTGCATAACAAACTTGAAGCCTTTCCGAAGCGCAGATAAGAGAGGCTCTGTGCATTGATGGCATGTTTTCGGTCATTCGTAGGGAGAGGTTGGATCCGTTGGTGCTACTGGTCCCTCTGGACCCCAGGGAGCTAGAGGAGAGCCCGGTCCCAATGGAGCCGTTGGCCCCGTTGGTCCCGTTGTAAGTAAACTGCTGTTGCTCACCATTTGTTTTTGTTTTTTTGTGATTAATAACTCCTTTAGAAATAACGATCGCTTGTGTTAGCTTGTGGTTGAAATTGAGTGTGAATTGTTTTCTTGTTTTTGTGTTGTGTTTACGTATTGGTGATTTATGTTCTTTCTTAGGGTAACCCTGGTGCTAATGGCCTGAACGGAGCCAAGGGAGCCACTGTAAGTGTTTCGAGAATCTATGCTGTCTTGATCACACATTGACACATGGAATCCTCCCTAAAAGGTTGCTCAGTGGTACTCAAGTGGCTGTCCTTTTTAGGGTGCTGCCGGTGTTGCTGGAGCTCCTGGATTCCCCGGACCCAGAGGAGGACCTGGACCTCAGGGACCTCAGGGTGCCGCTGGTCCCAGAGGCCTGGCTGTAAGTTCACATTCACACAATCACGCAAGAGCAAAAAGTTGCATCGGTTCATCCATATAAATTGTGTTGTATTTTTGCTGCACCTGTTTTAGGGAGATCCCGGTGTTCAGGGTGTGAAGGGAGATGTTGGTGCCAAGGGTGAGCCTGTAAGTTTTGAAGACACCCCACTCGTGTTTTACTCTTTTCCTTTTTTGCGGGTTGACAATTGGTTAATTGTTTTGTCCTCCGTTTGCTGCCTTCTGCAGGGTAGCGCTGGACCTCAAGGAGCCCCCGGACCTCACGGTGAGGAGGGCAAACGTGGACCTACTGGCGAGATTGGAGCCGCTGGCCCCGCTGGTAGCCGTGGATCCAGAGTGAGTGGATGGTGGTGATCGTTGTATCGGATGCCGTCTTGCTTTGGGGATCACCTGACAGCCCTTGTGTGTCTCCTCTAGGGCGCTCCCGGAAGCCGTGGAATGCCCGGTACTGAGGGAAGAGTTGGCCCACTTGTAAGTAAAAGCCTTACACGTGGATATGCCACTCCTCTTGTGTTGCTCCTGGTTTTTCACCTCACGGTCGATGTCACGTAGGGTATGCCTGGTGCTCGTGGAGCCACCGGCTCCGCTGGAGCTCGTGGACCTCCTGGAGATGCTGGCCGTGCTGGTGAGCCTGGTCCCGCTGGTGCCAGGGTGGGTATTGTTTCTTTAATTCCTCCATCAGCATCACTTCAGCCTAGCAAAAAAATCAGCTCTAGCATACAGACATTGTGATGCGTGTTATCGGTATTGTGTTAGGAAGGAAAATCCTGATTCAATAACAGCCGCACCTTTAACCAGAAATGCGCATTTTTAACAGGGTCTCCACGGAAGCCCCGGAAGCTCTGGACCCCAAGGAAAGGAGGGACCTTCTGTAAGTAACCACCTACACAGAATGTAAAGTACCAAAAAAAAGAAAAAAAACAAGCTTCCATGCTCTGGTCATGCTAATCGTTACCGTTTCCTGCTGTAGGGTCCTGCTGGACAAGATGGTCGCACCGGTCCTCCCGGCCCAACTGGACCTAGAGGCCAGCCTGGAAACATTGGCTTCCCTGGACCCAAGGGACCCGCTGTAAGTAGAAGCAAGACCAACTATTTGGACTAATAGGAGAGAAGAAGCAAGTATATCCTAACTCGTTGAATCGAATGTTCTCTAGGGTGAGCCTGGCAAACCCGGAGAGAAGGGAGCTAATGGAGCCACTGGTCTGAGAGTAAGTCACATGACTCACAACAACTTCATGAGAATAATATGATACAATATGATTGAGCACGTACTCAGCAGTCTATTGTTTTAATCATGTCACCGTCTGTGTGTAGGGACCTCCTGGCCCCGATGGTAACAATGGCGCCACTGGCCCCATGGGAGTTTCTGTAAGTATCTGTGTCCCATTTAACCATTTCAAGGCATCATTTATTGAGTTGTGTTATTATACCACGTTATATTAAGCTTGAGTTCCTCTTTACTATTGTAGGGCGGTCCTGGTGAGAAGGGAGAGCAGGGACCTGCTGGATCTCCTGGTTTCCAGGTCTGAATCCCATTATTTGCGAGCCATAACTTAGAACAGCACATATTTTTACATTGGGAGGAAAAAAAAACAATTCACTCCAGTTGACTTCAAAAAGTGAATACAAGGTTCATTTCTACCTTTAAATGGAAGAGCACTGAATTGATCAGCCTGTCACTATATGTCACTGGCATAGAAAGATATGACCTTAGATAACAGTTCAAGTCAATAATTTCCAAACCAATTATGTAAAACCGGATAAATTCCCATGCCACACCTGATGATCTCTCACAGCACACAGGTTGGAGATCATTGGTTGGGTCATTTGTAGTTACAAAATTCATTACATTCTGCTTTGAGTTCAATGTTAAGTGATGATTGGATGCTTTCATAAGTACCCGAGCATGCAGCCAGACATTCATGAATTACAACCAATTCAGCCTACATACAGTATGTTGTCATACTCAAGTATTTTTACACCATCTCAGGGTCTGCCTGGACCTGCTGGCGCTGCTGGAGAGGTTGGCAAGCCCGGAGACAGAGTAAGTACCCGTCCGAAACGCACATCGAATTATGCTACGGTGTGTGCAGTTAATGCATACCAAGCTTACACAACACGTGCCCCTAACAGGGTGTCCCAGGAGACCAGGGAGTCGCTGGACCCGCTGGTGTGAAGGTATGAACTTGGTTTTCCAGATTACACTCATTTGATAATGACCCTTGTTTCGGATGCCTTCCACATATGACTACTCGACTTTCCACTGATAGACTCTGTGTGATCCAACAGGGAGAGCGCGGTAACCCCGGTGCTGCCGGATCTGCCGGACCTCAGGGACCCATGGGAGCCCGCGGAGCTACTGGAGCTCCTGGTGCTGATGGTTCAAAGGTAAGACGTTTGCCGTTGAGAACCTGTTCGGCCAAGGGTGTGGACGTGACCCTCAATGGAGTTTCTACTAGAGTGTGCGAACATGACTCCTTCAAAATAAAACGCTTCAAAGCAAAAATGAACCCAAACTTTTCCGATCCACTTCCAGGGAGAGCCTGGTATTGCTGGAGTTGTCGGTGCTCCTGGACACCAAGGAGCTAGCGGCATGCCCGGAGAGCGTGGAGCTGCTGGACCCGCCGGAGTCAAGGGAGAGAAGGTCTGCGCCAAAAGTCATGACAAATCTATTCACGCGTATCATCCGTGGCATTTTCAGTCGTGGGGCTTACACAAACGTTCACTTTTTTTTTCCTTCTTTTTCTCGTATAGGGAGAGCTTGGACACGCCGGACCCGACGGCAACCCCGGAAGAGATGGTGCCCGTGTATGTGCTGATCCGATCCTCAGTCTCTTCCGTCTCAAAGCGTAGACCTTCCTTACCGTTTTCAAAGCAGAGCCGTGCTCTTACGCATCTTCTCTGATTGACTTCTAGGGTCTCCCCGGAGCCGGTGGCCCCCCTGGTCCCACAGGAGCCAATGGTGACAAGGCAAGTATAGAACAAAAGATGCGAGGAAAGTCTTAGGTCTCTCGCCACTCTCCGTTGTCCTTAATATTCAACCCCACTCGGTGGGGATTTTCAATCACATATCTGTATGCATCCCAGCATGACGGAAGCCAAGAAGTAGCATTCACATCAGCTTCCGTTCTCGTCATCAGGAAAAGACCAAACAACATATTTGTTCTCGATATCATGGTGTATCACCTCACACATGTACTCGTAGATGACGCGGTATGCTCTTCATACTTTGTCTTTTTGTAGGGTGAGAGTGGATCTTTCGGACCTTCTGGACCTGCTGGAGTCCGTGGTGCCCCTGTAAGTTGAGATCAATACCAATCCCAATGTTTATGGTGAAAGATGATCTCTGCATTATTTTGCTAAGAGAGAGTATCTTTCCATTCAACATAGGGTGAGCGTGGAGAGGTTGGACCCGCTGGAGCCCCTGGATTCGCTGGACCTCCTGTAAGCTAACATCCTCACATCTCCGAATCATTACCCGTGATAAACACTGAGGCCATACAGAACGGAATTAGACACTATAGCCAATTCCTGTCATTGCTTCACCCTACAGGGAGCTAATGGACAGGCTGGAGCAAGAGGAGAGCGTGGACCTGCCGGAGGAAAGGGAGATACTGGCCCCGCCGGACCTGCTGGACCCGCTGGACAGTCTGGACCTGCTGTGAGTAGAACATTCAGTCTGGAGCAATGCATGTTGCTTTGTCATTTCGGGTCATAGCACACACTCTCGTGAATTATAAATGACTGTTATGATTGGGAATTTTTGGTTGACACTCGTGTGAAATTTAATCTGACCAATTTACCTGCCTTTCAGGGTCCTTCTGGCCCTGCTGGAGCTACTGGCGCCCGTGGAGACAATGGCCCTCAGGTGAGCAATGAAAACCCAGCATTTCTTCCTTGGCACTTATTACACTCACAAGTATCGAAGTAAGTACGTTGATAATCACAAAGCGCTTCACATCGAGTAATGAAGCCTGCCTAAACAAACGTGCTTGAAAAGCTGCTTTTTTTTTTTTTTAAATGGCAGCTTCCGTTTTAGTGAGCCACGGTGCCAGTTTTACATGAGAAAAATCTCACGCAACACCAACCTGTCAAAAACGATGAGTGAATTAAAGATGATCTCAAAGCAGATTTACTCACAGGAAGCCGTGACTTATTCTGTTGTATAAACGGCGACAGGTGGATACATATAGTGCCGGTTAATTGTGTCGTGTGCTCTCTCGTGGGAGGGCATTTCATTTTTCTTTTGCCTTTCACTCTACTGTACATTGCTGGCATGCATAGATGAACACAAATATATTTTCAATTAATGCAGTGGCCAAGGAGTAGTCATTTCCAGAATAATAAGATTAATCAATACGTTTCTTTGCATGCACTACAAAAGTCCACACCGGATCATTTTTGTTAAAACAATTCATTAGTGACTGAAACTTTGCATCTTGAATGAGTCAGTGCAGTCAAATTTGCCATTTTGACTCCCCCCCCCCTTCCCCGACTATGGCCGTATAATTGATGTTATTTTTGCATGATAGGGTCTGACTGGTTTCCCTGGAGCCGCTGGCAGAATTGGCCCCGCTGGACCTGCTGTAAGTGCATTTTATGTTCGTTCGGGGTCGTTGAGAGCAACCAAAATGTAGATACCCAAATTTCACATGTTCTCCTCCTCTCAGGGTATTGTCGGACCCGCTGGCCCCGCCGGTCCCGCTGGTAAAGATGGTCCCCGCGGTATGCGTGGAGACGTTGGTCCCGCTGGCCCCGCTGGAGAGCAGGGTATGGTTGGACCTTCTGGCCCCGCTGGAGAGAAGGGACCTTCTGGAGAGCCTGGACCTGCTGTAAGTTGGAGTTGCCCGAGCCACATGCGCGCACATTTAACTCGGCTAGTAGTCGTCGTTTCGTTCATTTCATGATGCTGCGCTTGGGCTTAGGGTGCTCCTGGTGCTCCTGGAACTTCTGGACCTCTTGGTCTTCAAGGATTTGTTGGTCTTCCTGGCGCTAGAGGCGATCGTGGTAGCCCCGGTGGTCCCGGTGCTGTCGTGAGTATTGCCATTTTCTGATGACGTTTTTTTTTTTTCTTCATCTGCGACTCCCGCCATAAGCACATTACTGTAACGGAAATGATAGCGTTTGGGGGGGAAAATGTTCCCACCATTATTCATGATAGACTTGGTTACATCCTAGGGAGAGCCCGGTAGACTCGGACCTGCTGGTCCCGCTGGTGCCCGCGGCCCCGCTGGCAACATTGGTATGCCTGGTATGACCGGACCTCAAGGAGAAGCTGGACGTGAGGTACCATCATCCAGTTCTGACACCATCTTATCCTGAAATGATAAAAAAAAAAACACCTGACGAAGTGATGAGAAAGTACAAGGTCTTGAGTTTTAAACTTGACATTGCTTTACAGGGTAACAGTGGTAACGATGGACCTCCTGGTCGTCCTGGTGCTCCTGGAGTCAAGGTATCCAACCAAACTTATGTCTAAAAAGACAAAATATATATATATATATCTTTTCCATTTTGATCATCACCTGCCCACTCCTGCCGCGCTTAGGGAGACCGTGGTGACCCCGGTCCCGCTGGTATTTTGGGAGTTGCTGGTGCCCCCGGACCTGCTGGCCCCAGCGGAGCTGTTGGAAGACCTGGAAACCGTGGAGACTCTGTATGTTACCGCAGCTAGGCCTCCACATTGCAAACAGCACCCAACATTTATTTTTGACAAATATATATTGACTGGATGTCAATACCGCAGGGCTTTACCGGACCTTCTGGACCCGCCGGAGCCGCTGGAGCTAGAGGTGCCGCTGTAAGTAGAGCTACCATCATCATACTATCACGGTTAACGCCATGTCCTGTTCAAACGACACGGTGCCATTTATGCGCTTGTATGTATTCTAGGGACCCGCTGGAGTCCGTGGCGAGAAGGGAGTTGGTGGAGACAAAGGAGAGATGGGAATGAAGGGTCTTCGTGGACACCCTGGTCTCCAGGGAATGCCAGGACCTTCTGTGAGTGAAGCCTACCACCGTGATACAGAAGAAGAAGAAGAAAAAAACTAAACATTGTCCTTATATCAGGACGATGGATTATTTCTGACAGCACTAAAACATTTGCATGCAGATATGTTGCCGGACAATGTCACTTAAAGGCATCTCTCCGTTTCCCTTCAGGGTGCCCCTGGTGACACCGGACCTGCTGGTGCTAATGGACCCGCTGGACCCAGAGTAAGTGAAATGTTGATCATTTCGCGTGGCGTCCATTGTAACCATCGATTGTTGGGCAGGTTCGAGAGTGCGATGTAATGGCTTGCACCCAAGATGGATGGACTATACTTATGAACATGCAGAGTGGATTTGCTTTGAATCTAGATCTGACCAAGATGTTTTCCTCCTTTTTCAGGGTCCCGCCGGACCCCACGGACCTCCTGGTAAGGATGGTAGAGCTGGTGCCCATGGTACTATTGGTGCTCCCGGTGCTCGTGGAGCCCCTGGACACATCGGCCCTGTTGTAAGTATACTTAATACTTTCCATACGCAGATGAGCTCTGTTATATTCTTCAGATACATATCAAAGCTCTCCCTCACCTCTATTAGGGTCCCCCTGGACCTCCCGGTCTGCCTGGACCTCCCGGCGCTGCTGGTGGTGGCTACGATCTGTCTGGATACGATGAGTACAGAGCTGACCAGCCCGCCATGAGAGCCAAGGATTACGAAGTTGACGCCACCATCAAGTCCCTCAACACTCAGATTGAGAACCTGCTCACCCCTGAGGGTTCCAGGAAGAACCCTGCCCGCACATGCCGCGACATCAAGCTCGGCCACCCCGAATGGACCAGCGGTAAGTCGGACATCTTTGGGAAATCCTAGCCGACATGAAATCATGCCGTGAAACCAATCGCAAACCTTTGGGCTTCGCAGGATTCTACTGGATCGACCCCAACCAGGGTTGCATCAATGACGCCATCAGGGTCTTCTGCGACTTCGCCACCCGCGAGACTTGCATCCATGCCCAGCCCGAGAGCATTGCCAAGAAGAACTGGTTCAGAAGCACAGAGAACAAGAAGCACGTCTGGTTTGGAGAGACCATCAATGGCGGAACTGAGGTGAGTTGCTGCAAAGAGTCAAAACCCATCACCTGGTTTTCAGAACTTCAGAACAAATGCGCTTTATTTTTCTTTATTTTTTACAGTTCACCTACAATGACGAGACCATCAGCTCTCAGAGCATGGCCACCCAGCTGGCCTTCATGCGCCTGCTGTCCAACCAGGCTAGCCAGAACATCACCTACCACTGCAGGAACAGCGTTGCCTACATGGATGCTGAGAGCGGCAGCCTGAACAAGGCTGTGGTGCTTGCCGGCTCCAACGATGTGGAGCTGAGGGCTGAGGGCAACAGCCGTTTCACCTTCTCTGTGGTGGAGGATGGTTGCACTGTAAGTAGCTCTTTCTTTTCCGCCATTGTTATCCAGAGCGCCCGGTAGAGTCAATGCAAGTTTTTGCTACAATATGACCCCAGGGTCATTTTGATTCGGATTTTTCTTTAGATTATTGTATTTTTTAATTATACATTTATAATTCAGTTAGTTTTGGTTAACTTTTTTTTTGAGTGAATTTGCTACATTTAATTAGTTTTAGTATTAGCTTTAGTTTTTTGTATATGGCGTATTTTTGTCAAGTGCAAAATTTAAAAGAAAAAAGGCGACCAAATACATTTCCCAAACCACTGTGTGCCCTTTTTGCAGTACAACCTAAGTAAATACATTTAAAATGAACCCCAAAAGCTCATGTGCGATATGAATTGACAAAGTTGAAACACATTTTTGCTCTTATAGCGAATTTTAGTTTGTTTTATTAATGTAAAATGTAGCTTCAGTTTTTGTTTCTTTTTTTGGACTCTTGTTTTTATTTTACTTCATTCACGAAAATGTTTTTTCAATTTTAGTTGTAATTATTTCGTTCATTAATGATGATAAGCTCGTCTGAGCCATGTGTCTTGATCAGCACCATTCTGATCTCGATTCTCTTTTCCCCATCCCCTACCCCCGCAGAGACACACTGGTGAGTGGAGCAAGACAGTGATTGAGTACAGAACAAATAAACCATCTCGCCTGCCCATCCTCGACATTGCACCTATGGACATTGGTGGAGCTGATCAGGAGTTTGGTTTGGACATTGGCCCAGTCTGTTTCAAATAAATAGACTCATGATAAATTAACACCCCAAAAGAGAGAAAGAACGAAAAAAAAAAAAACCCAAAATCTCTGCCCTTCTTTCTGTGTTTTTTTTTTTTAATGCTGATTTCTCACTGCGCAACCACTTGCTTAAGATGGGCAACTATCGGAGAGGACTGAACGGACTGAACGGAGCGATTGTGCAATGCAAATTAATACAGCAACCCAAAGGAACGCGGGAAAACACCTTGTTGTGGGACATCATGTCATCCTTTTGTAAAAAATAAAAGAAGTGTAATAAAAACGCTGAAAGTAAGCATCACTTTGTGGTCTTTGTATATCTTCCAAAGAGGAGGTTTAAAACCACAATTTCCATGAAAATAAGGTTTAAACTACCTCATGCATGTGCTTAAATAGGCAAAACCAGGGTCCACAACAGAGATGTTTGGGCTTCTAATGCTTCAAGCGTTGTCTGATATCAGAAGGTGTTTGGTAACTTGAAGCAGAGATCAATGGTGCTAATCTGCAGCTGTGGACAAAACCACTCTTATCTGTATTATTTTGTATTGATCTTTTAGGAGTCTTGCATTAGTCCTCTGATAGGCTCCCACTTTAAGCAGGTGGAATACCCCTTAACCTGATGTCCAGTATTTGTTTCATGGTTTTTTTTGTTTGTCTTGAAATTTTACTTTGTTTTGGGGTTTTGTTCAAGCTTTACCCTTCAAATCACACATCCAGAGTTCATACTGACATCCCATTCTCATCCAATTCTGAATGCATTTTCGGCGGCCTATCTCTCAAGAATGACATCGCAAAGTCTATTGTACCTATTTTGTATATGTGAGATGTTTAAATAAATTGTGAAAAGTTCTGAAATAAAGCATGTCCAATGTTCCAAAACACACTACTCATTGACTTAAGTGCTTTCATGTTGACACAAAATTTAGTGTCACTTCTGTTGTCAGAACTTTGGTGACATTGATCACCTTGTCGTTATTGACTTCAACATCCATCTTGGACGGAAGCACGATCATGTTTTCTTGACCCCCTTGTTGCTCCTCATCATCACATTTACATTTTAAGTTTAAGTGTTCACACCGTTCATGCCAATGCGTGATGTCTTTTCTTGCACATATGAATCCTTTCATGTTGCTTTCTCATTGCATATTACAGCCTTGGCATCCAAATAAATTCCCATGATTTAGATTAATGTATATTTGCAGTGATACGTGAGTGTGATGAACGTTGATGACATCAATAACTACTTTAGACCATTAGAAATGAGCATATCTAAAAATGAAATGACACAACCTGTGGTACCAGTACAGTACAGTACTGTACTGTAAAATTGTCAGCTGCAGTACTTCTATAGCCTCTAGAGGGCAGTGTTTCCTCTTTTTCGGTTGTGCATTGGCCATGCAGACGAAATCATATGAATAACACAATTCAGATTATGTTTAAGTATGAATTAATCTTAGTTCAAATGAACAAGATAATTGGGAGACTCAAACTTGTACACTTGAATGTGATGTCTCAGCATACTTATTGTATGGCGGATGTGACGTCAGGCATGCAGGTCAATTGGAGTCAGGTGTACACGAGGAAATTCGTAAAGTGCAGGCACAGGTGCGGCAAGAGGGCCATCGATTGAGCGGCATTTTTCTCAACTAAGTGAGCACACGAGTACGTTTGTCGTATGTTGCCCCCTTTCTCAAAATGGCTTTTTGCTTTTTTACACACATGATGATGACTGTATTGGTTTACCATAAAAATTGTTGCTTAAATTTCACGCCACAAAAATGAAAGTGAGCCACATGCCATAAAGTTCGGCAACCTGGTTATCGTAATACAAGACTGGCAGCATGGTCGTTTCCCAACCTACAGGTTGTTGGTTAGATGCCCGGCCCTTACGATTATGTCGAAGTGTCCTTGAGCAAGATACTGAGTGAGTCCCCAGTTGCTCCTGCTGTTGCGACATCAGTAGGTGTGAATGAGGGAACGGCGTAAAGCACCCGAGGTAGAAAAGCGCACGCAAAGTAACAGCCCATTTATCTTTTACATCGTCTTCAGGCGCGGCGTTGTCGCCATCTCCCGGTAGTAGGAAAAAAGCTTTCAGTGAAACCTGCGGGAATCCAAAATAAATACGCGAGCCATTTTTCCATTTGTGTCCCTTGTTGTACTATGTTTCTTTGTAGAAATGAAAATCAACCTGCGATTAGACTTTTTCCTACTCGTTGCAGACAACAAACGAGAAAATCAAGCTAAGATTTTTTTTGGGAAAGTGAATGTTAATTTTCTCTGTGGTGTCTTATAAGGTCAGCCTCAGTTCACTGGGAATTTTAATGACAACGTATTGCACAAAAAATCTATTTAAAAATCAGACACGTATGAACCGATACAGTTCGTCCCTGGAACCGGGTGGCCATGGCGAATTTCGGGAAAATATGTAGACTGTATATGGCACGTTATGGCCCGACTATTCCGGGGTCGAATTTTGCTTCCAGCACATCCCTAGTTCGTCTCGAATATGAGCGCAAATGTGAGCAAAAACGTTGGTTAGTTTTGCAATATACTAGGCAGTGACTCTTTCAAATTAGCAGTCAGGTATGGAAGGGGGAGGAGAAAACGACGAGGAGGAGGAGGTTCGGAGACTCTCCCGTGGAGAGTTCACAGCTGCTTGTTGTCATGGAGGAGCGAAGATGGCGGTCCTGGTCTTGGGCAAGCGTGAAATAAACCAACATTTCACCATTAGGAATGCCAAGTTGATATCGCTCGTGCTCGTTGTTTTACTCGTCATATTCCACACGGCCTCGCGCTATTTTGGAGGTAAGCTGTTCACTCGTCGCTCCGGAATTGGAACACTTGTCACATGCTAATCGCTAATGCTAGCTGGCTTCTCGCCCCGTTACGGTCACTCTACTTCGCGAAAGATGCAAAGCAGTTTGACAACACCGCCGGCAGACGTTGCGGTAGTAACGATATGGCTTAGTGGCTTGGATTTGGCTTGATATGCTGACTAGCCGACGCCGCGTCGAGGGAGCCGTGTTGTTTACATGCTCTTTGGCAGCATGCTTGTCTGAAAACCCTTAAATCCATTTGAGCAGGACACCCACTTTAAGGTCAATTTTTCTACGGGTGTCTTGCTCACCATTAATAGAACCAGTTTGTCATACTAGAAACGCTTTATCTCCTATTGCATTACAATTCTTAGATATTCATTGGACGACAAGTACTGTACCAATAAAAACGACAGGGTATTAGCGAGGCAGGCAAACGTTGGCACCACTACTAGTAAAGCTTAATCAATACAATAACAAGAGATTCTCGGTCTCTTTATAATCACACTAGCTAAACCCCGGTGGGACAAATAAAAAAGACTCCGTGTAGTGTAGAGCAGGGGTGGGCAATTATTTCCCCCCCTAATTGAGAAGCAGAAAATATTGTGGAGGGCCGGGCCAAAAGTTAGAAATCTACTCCCGATTTCAATGTTATTTCTACATTGAAATAAGTTAATGGCATTGTTTACAGAAGCTGATAAGAGTATGTATTATTGCTAGATAATGAAAGTGCAGTTATTTTACAGACAACCGATTTCTTCAGTGCAATTATGCAAAACAATTCTAATTGTGCAACATTTGTAACTCTTTTTCAGTAAGATGACCACTACAATGCTTTCTGATTTTAACTTTCCCATGTAGATAGCACAATGTCTTTGTATGCCAGTAATAATGTCACATTTTTTGTCCCAACTGCCAAACAATATAGAAAAAAATACAAGCAATCATGTTTCAGTGTTTTGTTTGATCTACATAACGTAAAAAATGTTCGCAATTCCAGTAAAATTCACTGCAATAAAGAGTCACTTGCATGTCGTCATTTTGGATCCAATGATTGAAAATAGCGGCGCAGACACGTTCCCTTTGCTTCACATTCAATCTGGGAAAGTGCAGCCTCGAAAGTATCCACAAAAAAAAAAAGAAATAGTGGCTGTCAAGAGACTTTGCGTGCCTCCTCAACTCGTGAGCGGAACCCGAAGGCGTGTGCAACCTAACACTTGCTTGTATTGTCCTTAACAAAAGGGTGAGGTCAACGATGCACCTGATCCAGCTGAAAAGGGAGACATACTGTACATTCCGACTTCATCTCACATTTGAGAGCGTGATGGCAACTGAAGTAACAAGGATTTTTGGACGCGTCTGTACATATTAAGTTTGCAATCGGCATTAGAATATGAGACAATTGTTTCCAGAAAAAAAAAGTACTGCGCGTTAGTTTTCTAAACTGCTGGAGCAATTATGTATTACAATATGCTCCTCAAACAATTACATGAGCATGATGCCAAATTTATTTGTAACCAATTTACAAGTGGATTAACTTGAGGGAGGGGAGGAAAAAAAAAAGTCCTACTGCACGTAAACTATTTCAGCTGTAGAGTTGATATTTTCCTCAACCAATTACACAAGGAATAACCATTATTATTTGGAAATGGTTTACAGGTCGATGAACCAGTCCCCCTAATAGAGCGGCTGGTGAGTGACAATGCATGGGGGCGTGTTGTTTACACACAGGGAGCAGCATCCGTAAGTCGCGACGACACGAAATGAACACGTCTTTCTGCCTGCCGGCACAGTAACTCCCAGAAGTCAAACGCAAATGTGTCAATTGTCTATAAACATCACGATACGACAAAAGCCTTGTCGTTGTTCATCGTCACGGAAGCAAAACGACAACCGGATTGTCGTCGTCGACCGTCGGCTACAAATGAGTGACTCGCCGATGCCTTCCTTTATTTCGCTCTGTATGTGGTGGTAGTCCTGAATGGGCGCAGGGAAAAAGCTCTTTTCGTCAATGTTCTTTTGATGCTTTGTATTTATTTTTACCGGGAGCTTCTCTGTGCTTTGACCTCCCATAGGCCGAGATTCATGCGAATGGCTGCTGTCCAGCGGACGGTACTTGGGGGAGAATGTTTGGCAGCCTTACGGCTGCATGATGCACAAGTACAAAAGCATGTGAGTCCCTCAGATGGCGTTGTGTGACATGTGCGTACAAAGCAAATACCAAAGAGGAAATCTACAGCCGCACGCTATGCGTGCTTGACAATGGTTGTCTTTGTGCGACAGTGAAGCCAAAACCTGCCTTTCGAAAAAGCGAGTGGCCTTCCTTGGAGATTCCCGAATCCGACAGCTGTTTTACTCCTTCATCAAAATTATTGAGCCTGACCGACGAGAAGATGGGAAGAAGGTATGTGTTGACGTCATTTTAACACAATTTACAATTTGAAGTCGACGATGGCTTGAGAACATTCACTTTGCATTATATGTTGGGAGGCAGGAGGGGCCTTTGGAATGAGAACACCTACGAAGTCAGCTGGCGTCACAGCGTCCGCTCTACAGATTCAGCAATTTATAATATATAGCAAAAACAATGCAATATTTTAAGTACTTTTTATTTTTTTGGGGGTGGGGGGGTAAGTGACTGCGTATCACAGGGTTATCAAACTCATTTTTGTCGCGGGCCACATTGTTTCTCTTACGAATTTTGGGAAATCATCTAAATGTTTCAGCACCTTCACATCTTCTATATATATATTGCGCGTCGTCCCCCACGCGGTCTGTCCTTCCGTCTGTCCCTTTTCAAAACGTACCTACTTCACCGCGCCGCTGCGCGCCGCCACTGCGCCGCTCAGGCAGTGGCTCACTACGATCGCGCGGGCATCTTAGCGAAAAAATGTTGTCTACCCACAAGCATTGCAATGAAATTGTTAGTTATTTAGTAGAGCTAAACATCACTTTATTTTCGCGATAAGCAATGAAGATGAACAAAAAGTTGAACCAAGCAACAACACTTTTGTGGGCCGAAGGCCCACCTTACCAGCCTTCCGCAGGAACTAGCTGATGAGCCGCCCGGAGGGCGGCGAACCAGCTAGTACTACATATACAGCGCACAACACATTGTTGAATAACTAGTTTTAAAATCAGAAGTCAAGAATAATGACTGCTATTGTGGGTTACATCTGACAATTTGACATTTTGGTTCAGACTTTAGCAAGCATTATGGAACGTAACATGCTTGATTTGCTTTCGTGGGCCACATAAAATGATGTGGCGGTCCAGATCTGGCCCCCGGGCCTGGATTTTGACAGCTGTGGCGTATACAGTAGCATACCCCGACCTATTTAAATCAGGAGACTGTTTTTTATTTATTTATTTATTTTTTCTTTTTCAAATTCATCATTGCTCTCGAACCAAACAAAAGCTGAGTTTATCTGGGATTCCCCTCCAAGCCTGCTCCTCAATGAAGGCTGACCCGAAGGGCTCTCGAGTGGACAATTCAAGTCCGTGTATTGGGTATCAAGATTGCAGCTGAGAAGTCTCACAATGTCGCAAACAAGAATCTCTTTTATGTTCCATGCCGAATGGAAGCACGCGGACATCGCCTTCCAAGAAAAGAGTTCCTCTCTTTATGTGGTGAGCTGTTTTTGTCAATTGCATTTGTCTCGGCTGTGCAATCGACGACGGGAAGTGAAAAAAAAACCCATCCTCCTTTCTTTTGCGCGTGCAGGACTTCCTCTGGCATCCAGAGGCGAACAACTCGATGACGCAGCGTTTGGCCTCGTGGACACGCGTAAGCGAGCACGCGTTCTCACCTTGCGGCAAGTCGGCCGGCCGCAGCATTTTGTAACGTCTGCAGTGCGGTGCGTTTCAGGAAGGCTCAGCGAGGCCCGATGTCGTCATCCTCGGTGCCGCAACGGTACGTTTGTTGAACAGCCCGTGCGGCGCGCGAGCTGGGTCTTCAACCCTCTCTTGTGGTCTTCATTTACCGCAGTGGTCCATCAAACTGCACGGTGGCAGCAGTGAGACTCTGAAGCAGTACCGAGTCAACGTGAGCGCCATGGCCGTGTACCTGGAGAGGCTGGCCCAGCACGGAGAGGTCTACTGGGTCCTACAAGGTCACACGTCCGATACAATTCAAGGCCGGAAATATGATCCGCTGACTCGTTGCTTCACCCCAGTGATGAATTTCCCATCGCCCTGCCATCCGTTGCTCGTTTAACACCCGCAAGCATGCAGTCAACCCACGCGATCTTCCCCTCCAGAACCGGTCAACGAGGAGCTGCTGAGAAAGGACCGGAAGGTGATCACCAATCAGCAGTTGGAGCTCTACAACAAAGCGGCGGTGGATGCGATTGACGCCGCCAAGCGGAACAACAGGTCGTCGGTGAAGCGACTGGCCGCCTCACGCAAGGCGGCGCTGGAGACCATCGGCCAATCGGACGACGGGCTGCACATACCCGAAGGTGCCAGAGATATTGTAAGTTCATTCGGTCGTGGTCAAGAAGGTCCTTCTTGCACACGGGTAAAATTGAGAAGAAGAAAAAACTAAAGTCATAATGAATGAATGATCAGAAATTCAATAACGTTTTAGAAAACAAAGCTCATAGAGCAGGACTGAACAAAAAAAGGATAGCGAAGCGAGTTGTCTCAGGAGATGAGAAAAAAATAAAAATAAGACAAGACATGGGACTGACTGGATCCAAATCAGCTCAACGGAGTATCGCTGCTGCGTTTTAGGGGGCCATGGTGCTGATGAACGCCTTGTGCAACAAGCTCCACAGACCCATCGACGGCTCCTGCTGCCAGACGGCGCCGTCGCCCACCCTCCTGCAGAAACTGGCCCTGTGCTTCTTCGTGGCCTCGGCCCTCGTCCTCCTGGGCTTTCACGTCCTCGGTAACAACCGCCGCCACCACCACCGGCCCGTGCCGCCGGACGTCGAGAGTCTGGAAGAAAAGAAGCCGGCGAGCGCCGTGGCCCCGCCGGGAGCCGCGGCGCTTTTCCAGGCCGTGTGCAAAATGGGCATCATCATGGCCTACTTTTATCTTTGCGATCGGGCCGACTTGTTCATGAAGGAGCACAAGTTCTACACCCACTTGACCTTCTTCATCCCCCTCATCTACATATTTGTACTGGGGGTGTTCTACAGTGACAACAGCAAAGAGGTACGGCCTTCATTTAGCGGTGAGATGCGGCCTCCGTTTTTGACTTGCGATAAAAGACGACGTTCCTGTTCCCTGCCACGCAGACCCGATTACTGAATCGAGAGCAAACCGATGAGTGGAAGGGCTGGATGCAGCTGGTCATCCTGATCTATCACATCTCTGGAGCCAGCGCGGTGAGTTCCTCACGTCTCGCGCGTCGTTTCAAGACGTCATCAGAATAATAAATCAAATGTCGCGCCTTTCAGTTCATTCCCGTGTACATGCACGTGCGGGTGCTGGTGGCCGCGTACCTTTTCCAGACCGGCTATGGGCACTTTTCTTTTTTTTGGCTCAAAGGAGATTTTGGACTGTATAGAGTATGTCAGGTGAGAACGCACGGGGTGGTCGGAGCCGCATTCAAAAATTGAATGTCTATTGCTATTGTTGTTTTCCTGATGAATCCTTCCTCTTCCTGCAGGTGCTTTTTCGTCTGAACTTCCTGGTGTTAGTCTTGTGTGTGGTGATGGACAGGCCCTACCAGTTCTATTACTTTGTCCCACTAGTCACCTTTTGGTTCGCCGTCATCTATGGCATGATGGCCATGTGGCCTCAAATCCCGCAGAAGATGGCCAACGGTAAGCGTTTGGAGACAAAGGATGAATGATTTTGAAAAAGAATGGAATCGCCATTTAATGAGAGTGTTGTTTTTGTTCTTGTGATTTTTTTTTTTTCTTCTCCAAAGTATTTTCCCATTCGGGTTTTAACAAACACAAGAAGTAAATGTAAAAAAGACAACGAGGAAGCACGCACTTCCTAAGCACCGAACCTATCAAATTAAAAATGTAACTGGAGTTGATCTGTTTTTGTTTTTGTAAAATTGGAGTCATTGCAATTTGAAAATGACATCGAGATGTCTCGTTGAATTCGATCAACCGTTCCGGCCCGATTGGAAACTTTTCACCGCGTCGCACTTTAAACTTAACGGCGGTCTTGTGTCATGTACAGTCAGCGGCATGTGGCATCTCGGCGTCCTCGTCAAGCTTCTGGTCCTTCTGTTGTTCATCTGCGTCTTGGCGTACTCAGAGGTGAGCCAAATCTGCGCACATTGTAGCCTACTGCCAAATTCACATTAATCGCGCTGAAAGACAAAAGTAGTCGCCGTCATCGATAGTGCGAAACGGCTATCACAGTATTAACATCTTGACGAGTGAAAAGGATACATTTAGATTTAGTGGCGCACCCGGTATCACTTCCCAAAGCAATTTTGGGTGAAGTTTGTCTTTGTGTCCGCAGGATTTCTTTCACGCCGTCTTCTCCTTTTGGCCCTTCTCCAAGCTCTTTGAAGTGAACGGAAGCGTCTACGAGTGGGGCTTCAGATGGAAGCTGGACAGATTTGTACGTTTTGACGTCGCGACGCACTCACGTCTGCTGCGGCATCTCGTTTTCTAGCCATGCGAGGTTAAATTTGTTTGGATGCGTTTGCGCGGCAGGCGGTGATCCACGGCATGCTGTTCGCCTTCGTCTACCTGGTGCTGCAGAAGCGGCAGGTGCTGTGCGAAGGCAAAGGAGAAGCTCTCTTCTCTGCCTGGATCTCCAGCCCGCTCTTCTTTCTCGCCATCGTCACCTTTGTCGTAAGAGCGATTTGCCCTTTTTGTACAGTTCCATCTTGAGAACGTCCTGCAAACCTCAGTGGGGGGGCTTATGGTAGAACCGGGTCAACGATTCAGAGTTTTTTGATTGGAGATAACCACACCAAGGACAATATACACTCAAACTGATGGTAAAGTCGACACGTAAAAATTTATCAACTTCAAACAAATGTTTGTTTGTTAGTTGTTGTTTTTTTAAGCAGGAGATTTGGGCTGCTCTCCGGTAAATATGAATGAGTTTCTCTATTTTTGTCATGCGGTCGACGATTAGTAATTCTTTAAATCTTGTGAATGACACTGAATCCGCCGTGTGAAGGTCTTCAAATTTTGTGACATGAACAACGGTGCTCCATTGCGTTCAGAAAACTGAACTGGAGCATTTACAATTGGTCAGCAGTATGTTATTCGAATATGAAAAACTGAAAAACGGATCACAGTGGCCCTTCAAAAGTCTTCCTCAACCCGCCTAGCTTTGTTTACTGCTCTGACGTACTCAAATATTTTTCTTTTTCTTTTTTCACACGCGCACACACAAAAGTCTTGTGTATACAGAAACTCTCAACGGCAACTATCCCACAGCCAATCTTTTCACCTCACCTCACTCAAAACGTCAAGCACGTCAACACTTGTCTCCTCCCATCATTCCAGACATATTCCGTGTGGGCCAGCGGGTGCAAAAACAAATCGGAGTGTAACGAGATGCATCCTTACATCTCTGTAGTGCAGGTATCTAATAGTTTCTGCTCCTTTTTAAAATATTTTTTTGTCATATAATGTCAACTTCAATTGACCTTTGCTCACACAAACAGATCTTGGCCTTCATCCTAATCCGGAACATTCCCGGCTACGCCCGCTCCATCTATAGCTCCTTCTTTGCCTGGTTTGGAAAGATCTCCTTGGAGGTGAGACTGTCTCGCCAACAGAGTTAAAAACATTAATGATGAAAACTCGAGTGGATATACAAAGTCGACACACCCTTAGCCAAATGCAAAGTTTTTGTCATTGTAAAATAAAAAAATGGAGGCTGGACTAAGTTTTGAACGGGGGCGTGTGGACTTTTTTTAATGTACACATGTATTTGTCTCATATAAAAATGTCCGCAACTGACTTTTTGTGAAAGAAGTAATGTCCGTATCTGTGAATGATTCCTGAGACTCCGCATAGACAAACCTCTCATCAGAGAATTTTACATAGCATGAAAGAAGATCCTCCATGTTGATAGCGTGTAGGAAACAGTACGACTCCATGACGAAGCCATTCGAAACCGCCCACATACTTGCCTGAATGCTTTTGTCTCCCCCAGCTGTTCATCTGTCAGTATCACATCTGGCTGGCGGCGGACACCAAGGGCATCTTGATCCTGATCCCCGGCAGCCCATCGCTCAACATCCTGGTCAGCACGTTCATCTTCGTGTGCGTCGCCCACGAGATTTCAGTCATCACGAACGACTTAGCCCAGGTGGTCATCCCCAAGGACACGGCGGCGCTCCTCAAGAGGGTGGGGGGTTTCCTGATCCTGGCAACGCTCACCCTTTTCATTGCCCAAGACCGTCAAACTTGAGCCTGGTGAGGTGTGTCGTTCACCGAACACCTTTTTTTTTTTTTACTGCTGAGATAGTCGCACACTGAAGAACAATGCCCATCTACCCTCACTCCCTCCCTGAACCCCCCCCCCCCCCCCACCCCCTACCACCTTTCACAGTAAGTAAAACGAAAACTTTAAAAATTTGACATTGCAAAAAGGGAGGGATGGTACATTTATTAAGAAGAACAACAACAACGAAAGGTCCATTTTCTTGAGAACTTCTCATTCAGGACTGAAGCGGCCTCTCAACTCTCCGTCCACATTGACTGAACTAGAAAAAGAAAAAAAAAACAAACGCGAGCCGTCTGCTTCCTATTTTCATCATTGTGTTGTACAGGACTGGAATTGAAAGATGGACGAACAAGTCGCTCTTCTGATCAAAACTCAGACTACCCCCCCTCCCCCCTATGTACAGTATTTAATTATTTAAAATGAAGCGTATATTTTATACTCGGTACTTTTTGCGCACCCGCGAAGTGAAGAAAGTCGTCGATTCGATCGATGACACATTTTTGACTTTTTTGGTTTGTTTATAATCTGCCTCTTCGAGCTGTGGTGAAACATGCACTGGTTGGCCAGCACGACAACTAACTAACGAACTCCCATTCGACATGCAGCTTTTTCCCCACCGACTCCATACACGTGAGTAGCCACCAACACGAACTGACTGGGTGAAAAAGGCTACTCGATGATATTTTATATTTGGGTGTTTTATTTTTGTGGCCTGCCCTCTCCTACGCAGGATTTAGCACTTTTATTTAATGACACTCGTTGCTGACAATGAGTCCACGTGCAGCTAATTGTCTGCACTGAAGCAGGTTTGTATCGAGAAAATCACCAGATAAACTTTTGATCTACGGGCGTTACTGCAAATGAGTTGCATTTAGTGTTTGGACTGAGAAGGCGCAATGCGAGTGTCAGTCGCCGCATTCCTCTCCAAAAATTGTTGAGCCTTGATGTCATTTAAGATTTGAAACCAGCGGTTTCCGAATTGTGGTACTTTGGCACTCTGGCCTTAATTGTTCCATTTTGGTAGTGTAAAAGCAACAAGTATTTATACTTTTTGTTACACATTTTTTGTGATGTCTTAAAATGTGAAATGTATCCATATTTATAAATGCCTTCACTATGATGTACATCATGATCACCTCATAAAATGTGCAGTTTTGGCTCCCGTTGTCTGAAATAGGTTGTGCTTATTTCCTCTTGGGCCAGAAAGAACAAAAATAATTCATTGAATCATTTTATTGATGCCACACCTTCCACTAAGGGTTAAATCATTCAAAAGGGCCCTTGTGCAATTTAAGTAACAATACATTTGACTAATTGACTAATTTAACCAAATTGGTGTGTGTGTGTGTTTTTTTTTTATTATTTGCTGAAAACTTGACAGTATAATGAAGGGGTGGGCAATCCCAGTCCTGGAGGCCCGCTATCCTGCATGTTTTCCAACTCTTCCTGTTGCAACACACCTGATTCAAATGAAGAGGTTCAATATCAGGCTTCTGCAGAGCTTGCTGGTGATCTGCTCGCTCACCTGATAAAAGGCCACGCACACGGTCGCCATCTGACCGCACCTGTTCGCTGCACTTGGTCAATTCCCTCGTACACACCTGAGTGATGTGACGGTCGCAAACGAGCCGGTGGTTTTTTTTTTTTTGGAAGGCTTTTATTGTCGGAAAAAAACGCCCATGTATAGCAAGCCGTTTTTAGCCGAAAAAAACGACCATGTATACTAAGGCGTTTTTCGCCCCAAAAAAACCCATGTATAGAAAGGCGTTTTAGCCGAAAAAACGACCATGTATAGTAAGGCGTTTTTAGGCGGAAAAAAAAACGACCACGTATATATAGTAAGGCATTTTTAGCCGAAAAAAACGACCATGTATAGTGAGGCGTTTTTAGTGGGAAAAAAAACGACCATATATATAGTAAGGCGTTTTCACCCAAAAAATTCGACCATAAGGCGTTTTTGAGCCGAAAAAAACGACATAGTAGAGTATGGCGTTTTTGAGCCCAAAAAAACCGACATAGTATGGTAAGGCGTTTTTGGCCCGAAAAAAACGATATAGTATAGTAAGGCGTTTTTGAGCCGAAAAAAACGACATAGTATAGTAAGGCGTTTTTGAGCCGAAAAAAACGACATAGTAAGGCGTTTTTGGCCTGAAAAAACGACATAGTATAGTAAGGCGTTTTTGAGCCGAAAAAAACGACATAGTATATTAAGGCGTTTTGAGCCGGAAAAAAACGACATAGTATAGTAAGGCGTTTTTGAGCCGAAAAAAACGACATAGTATAGTAAGGCGTTTTTGGCACGAAAAAACAACATAGTATATTAAGGCGTTTTTGCCCGAAAAAACCGACATAGTATAGTAAGGCGTTTTTAGCGCGAAAAAAACGACATAGTATAGTAAGGCGTTTTTGGCCCGAAATAACGACATAGTGTAGTATGGCGTTTTTAGCTGGAAAAAACGACATAGTATAGTAAGGCGTTTTTGAGCCGAAAAAAACGACATAGTATAGTAAGGCGTTTTTGGCACGAAAAAACGACATAGTATATTAAGGCGTTTTTGCCCGAAAAAACCGACATAGTATAGTAAGGCGTTTTTGGCCCGAAAAACGACATAGTGTAGTATGGCGTTTTTAGCTGGAAAAAACGACATAGTATAGTAAGGCGTTTTTGAGCCGAAAAAAACGACATAGTATAGTAAGGCGTTTTTGGCACGAAAAAACAACATAGTATATTAAGGCGTTTTTGCCCGAAAAAACCGACATAGTATAGTATAGCGTTTTTAGCCGGAAAAAACGACATAGTATAGTATAGCGTTTTTAGCCGGAAAAAACGACATAGTATAGTAAGGCGTTTTTGAGCCGAAAAAAACGACATATTATAGTAAGGCGTTTTTGGCACGAAAAAACGACATAGTATATTAAGGCGTTTTTGCCCGAAAAAACCGACATAGTATAGTATAGCGTTTTTAGCCGGAAAAAACGACATAGTATAGTAAGGCGTTTTTGAGCCGAAAAAAACGACATATTATAGTAAGGCGTTTTTGGCCCGAAATAACGACATAGTATAGTAAGGCGTTTTGAGCCAAAAAAAACGACATGGTATAGTAAGGCGTTTTTGGCGCCAAAAAAACGACATAGTATAGTAAGGCGTTTTTGGCCCGAAATAACGACATAGTATAGTAAGGCGTTTTTGAGCCGAAAAAAACGACATAGTATAGTATGGCCTTTTTAGCCGGAAAAAACGACATAGTATAGTAAGGCGTTTTTGGCCCGAAAAACGACATAGTATATTAAGGCGTTTTTGAGCCGAAAAAAACGACATAGTATAGTAAGGCGTTTTTGGCCCGAAAAAAGACACAGTATATTAAGGCGTTTTTGGCCCGAAAAAACGACATAGTATATTAAGGCGTTTTTGCCCGAAAAAAAACGACATAGTATGGTAAGGCGTTTTTGGCCCGAAAAAAACGATATAGTATAGTAAGGCGTTTTTGAGCCGAAAAAAACGACATAGTATAGTAAGGCGTTTTTGAGCCGAAAAAAACGACAGTATATATAGTAAGGCGTTTTTGGCCCGAAAAAACGGCATAGTATACTAAGGCGTTTTTGAGCCGAAAAAAACGACATAGTATATTAAGGCGTTTTGAGCCGGAAAAAAACGACATAGTATAGTAGGCCGTTTTTGAGCCGAAAAAATGACATAGTAAGGCGCTTTTGGCCCGAAAAACGACATAGTGTAGTATGGCATTTTTAGCCGGAAAAAACGACATAGTATAGTAAGGCGTTTTTGAGCCGAAAAAAACGACATAGTATATTAAGGCGTTTTTGCCCGAAAAAAAACGACATAGTATAATATGGCCAGGAAAATGTTACTACCGGTAAGTGTTGTATTTTCACACAGAACTCGGTTTGAACCAGAGTTCCCTGGACCAGACGCCAGCATGTATACCTCTACACGACAAATGACTGACTTGTCCTGCACTATAGGCGTATTTGACATGCACTTTAGAGGGTTTCTAGAAAAGAGTAAGTGTTGCATTTTCACACATGACCAATGCAGGGTTTGAACCGGGGCTGCCTGGACCAAACGCAAGGATGTATACCTCTACACTACCAGTGACTGTGAGTTGTCTTTCACCATAGGCGTATTTGGAGTGCCTTTTCAAGGGTACACCTCAATATAGATGGTCGTTTTTTTCGTCTAAAAACGGCTTACTATACATGGTCGTTTTTTTCGGCTAAAAACGCTTTACTTTACATGGTCGTTTTTTTCGTCTAAAAACGGCTTGCTATACATGCTCGTTTTTTTCGGCTAAAAACGCTTTACTTTACATGGTCGTTTTTTTCGTCTAAAAACGGCTTGCTATACATGCTCGTTTTTTTCGTCTAAAAACGGCTTGCTATACATGGTCGTTTTTTTCGTCTAAAAACGCCTTACTATACATGGATGTTTTTTTCGTCTAAAAACGCCTTACTATACATGGTCGTTTTTTTCGTCTAAAAACGGCTTGCTATAATGGTCGTTTTTTTCATCTAAAAATGCCTTCATATACATGGTCGTTTTTTTCGGCTAAAAACGCTTTACTTTACATGGTCGTTTTTTTCGTCTAAAAACGGTTTGCTTGCTATACATGGTCGTTTTTTTCGTCTAAAAACGGCTTGCTATACATGGTCGTTTTTTTCATCTAAAAATGCCTTCCTATACATGGTCGTTTTTTTCATCTAAAAATGCCTTCCTATACATGGATGTTTTTTTCGTCTAAAAACGCCTTACTATACATGGTCGCTTTTTTCGTCTAAAAACGGTTTGCTTGCTATACATGGTCGTTTTTTTCGTCTAAAAACGGCTTGCTATACATGGTCGTTTTTTTTCATCTAAAAATGCCTTCCTATACATGGTCGTTTTTTTCGGCTAAAAACGCTTTACTTTACATGGTCGTTTTTTTCGTCTAAAAACGGCTAGCTATACATGGTCGTTTTTTTCGTCTAAAAACGCCTTACTATACATGATCGTTTTTTTCGTCTAAAAACGCCTTACTACACATGGTCGTTTTTTTCGTCTAAAAACGGCTTGCTATACATGGTCGTTTTTTTCATCTAAAAATGCCTTCCTATACATGGTCGTTTTTTTCGGCTAAAAACGCTTTACTTTACATGGTCGTTTTTTTCGTCTAAAAACGCCTTACTATTCATGGTCGTTTTTTTCGTCTAAAAACGGCTTGCTATAGATGGTCGTTTTTTTCGGCTAAAAATGCCTGAGTATACATGGTCGTTTTTTTCGTCTAAAAACGCCTTACTATTCATGGTCGTTTTTTTCGTCTAAAAACGGCTTGCTATAGATGGTCGTTTTTTTCGGCTAAAAATGCCTGAGTATACATGGTCGTTTTTTTCCGTCTGAAAATACCTTACTGCACATGGTCGGGGGGTTTTTTTCAGCTAAAAACGCCTTACTACACATGGTCGTTTTTTCGTCTAAAAACGCCTTTACCTCTCTGCTGCTTGTTTATTGTTTGGGACGTTTTGAATGTTCAATAAAATAAGTAAAAAGCCATTTCTTTGCTTGATAATTGTTGCTATTTGCAGTCAGTAGAGTGCAATATTTAGTTCACCAAGTCATTTATCAAAATGTATGCTAAATTTGTCATACATATTTAAAAGAAAAGCTAAAGTTAAAAGAGCCGTTTGAGAGCCAAAAAGAGCCGGCTCTTTTCACTGAGCCGATCCAAATGAACCGGACCACCAAAAAGAGCCGAAAATCCCATCACTACATCTGACTGCATTTGATCAATTCTCACGTACACACCTTACTCCAACTCAGTTGCTGGACTGACGTCACGTTCGACTATCCAAGCTTCTTCTGCTGCGGCTTGTTGCGCTTTGCACACTAGCGCCACTCGGTGACCCGCCATGATGACTGCTTTTGCGTACCGTGGGAATTGTTACAGTACACTTCAGTTTCACGACGCAAAAAAAGTGAACGTAATGCGTTGTCGACATCTCCCGGTCAGCATGAGAAATGGCAACCAGTGACAACTTCCGGGAATCCCAAATACAGGAACCGTTTTTCTGTACCCTGGGCTAGATGCTCCATCGTATTACATTTTCACTGTTGAAATCAACATTAAAAATCAAACTGTAATTATAGGTTTCCTTACTCGTTCCAGAAAACAAATGAGAAAATCAAACTCTTAATTTTGGTATGAAAATTCGAATGAACAGTCGTTTTTTTCCTGTTTTAATATCTGCTTCCTAACATAATATCCATTGTGCAAAAGCGACACAGACCAAGCTAGTAAAAGGCAACTTCCGGAAAGATAGGCGTCATCAATGATGTCATTCGTCCAAAAAGAAAACACCTCGATAAGGTCTTTATCAATTTGTTCCGGGTTACTCGACAAAATGGTAGCAATACTGATATACCATCGTGGTTCGATCTGAGTTGCAACTCGACAATCTGAATATGCATTCCGTACGTGTTTTCGCTGCGTGTTCCGTTCCGCGCACCCTTTAGGCAGTTAACGTCTGCATTCAAGGTTCCCACGCGCCTTAACAGTTAGCTTTAGCATACGATACGCAGCAAGATGGCGACACCCGATGCCCCACCAGGAGACGCCGTCCCAATGTCGAAGTCCATGCAGACGTTTAAGAGCTGCTGGAGCTGTCGACTCATCTGCGGCAGTGGTCTTATCCTGTCTGGGTTGTACGTGTTCAACGCTGCCCGCAGAGTGATGCGACTCGGTGGTCCTACCTCCATGGGGACGGTCGCACAGATTACTTTCGCTGCAAGTGAGTTGGACGCAATGTGAATATCATTAGGACATAGATTAACAAGTGACATTTCTCTCCTGACCAGGTCTGGCCGCGTGGGGAGCGGTTGTCATCGTAGACCCTGTGGGTAAAGCGCGAAGGAAGACGATATGAGAAAGCTTGGACACGGACTATGAATCATGCTGGGAACAAGGGCGGGCTTTGAAAGGGACTCTCTTGCTGGAGATAAGATACAAGTGTTTGCATCTGGAATTTGTCGAGATAAAAATCAATTACATGATCACCAGGGGACTTCTTCCTACTTATCCAGTAGTTGATTTAGACCCATTTGATTGTACAAGAGTTAAGTCATATCTTAAGTAGCAATGTCATTTCATGGCCTATTTAAATTTAGGTTAATGGTAGGACCGACCGCTGTCAAACGGAGTTAAAAAAAACACACACACACCATACACAGTGTTGGTCAGTTAGTCTGAGTTACCTTTTATTAGTGTTGTACTGATGTGAGCACTGTTGCTCTCAAGGAAGGATTTCTTGGTAGGCGTGATGCAAAAAAAAAACTTTTTCAGTCGCTTGAAGTCATGACATTCTTGTTTAGGTTTTTTTTTGGTTAAAGAAAAATACGAAAATAGAGTTGACAGTACATTTATGCACACTATTGACAAACTGTACACAGATATGCACATTTTTATGTATTCTGGATGTAAGAACAAAAAGGCTTCCTGAATGACGAGGTGCACAATGCACCAGGTAATGTCTCACCATGAGAACAGACGATTCAGTTTATCAGCCAATCAGAGGCCACCACTGCTGAGTTCCGGCCAATGACTGGAGATACAAGTTCTCCATCCAAGCCAATGGGAGACCCACGCCCCACAGTTGCTACTATAAGTGCTCAAGAGCAGTGATTCAACTTGTCACAGGCGATTTGATGGAAAAGGTAAGAGGGCGGGGCCTTTCCCATCTAAATTAGCCATACAAGCTAGTTTGCTAATAAAAGGTAAATCCCTAGGAGGAAAACGTCCGCACCCTTGGGGGAGGAAATCAATGTGACTTATAAAACAAGTCTAAAAGAAAACACGGGTACAATGGAATGTTAAAGTTGTTGGGCCAATAAGGAGAAACATTTCATGTTTTTCAAGGAACATGAATCTCTTGTTTCACTACATATTTCAAAATGCACATGCTTCCAAGAAAAGTAATATTGCACAAAATATAAGACCTGATGTCTGCCATCTCATGTGATTTGGAATATTTGTCCACGTCAGGAGAAGGAATCAGTCAAGTGGAGGAGCTTCTCGTCAGTTCACAATGCGTTGTTTAAGGCCGACTCTCCCACAATTGGACAACACGCACACCAGAGCAGAGAATACATTCGCGTGTGTAGAAAGCCATTCAAGCAATTATTCAATATCCATCTTAAGGTTTAAGCACTACTATGCTCGGTTGAGACAATTCAGTGCACTCATAGAGGGAGGGGAAAGCTGCACATTAGTTGACAACTGCGTGCTCCTAGTGTAGGTAGGTATATGCATATGTGTACATATGTACACGTGTATAGATAGACAGTGTCTATCTATCCTACCGGTACATGGACCTTAAGATGGATATCAATGATACGCTCAAACAGCTTTCCAGAGACACAAACTTAGTGTGCTTGCATGGACAGCTGCACCTTCACGCATACACAAACAC
The DNA here is from genome assembly GCF_025434085.1 of Hippocampus zosterae. Taxonomy (NCBI): domain Eukaryota; kingdom Metazoa; phylum Chordata; class Actinopteri; order Syngnathiformes; family Syngnathidae; genus Hippocampus; species Hippocampus zosterae. The sequence goes on from NC_067457.1 coordinate 20,134,261, forward strand.
ACCATGTGATGTCAACACTACATCAGTTTGCATCATATGTCTTCACAGAGCACAAGATTGTGAGCTTTGGTCTTGTGGGGTCATAATGTACAGTAAAGGGGGCTGTGGTGGTGGGGGCGGAGCGGGGGGGGGGGTCGGATGCAACACACATGCACAAAAAAAAATAAAATAAACAACAGCTCAGAGGCGTGAAAATTACAATTAAAAAGAAAATCCATTCATCCGATATTTGTTCAGTCACATTTTTAAAAACAGCGCCTCATTAGCCAGTCCTACTGACATATTTGGTTGCTATGAACGCAAAGAGTGCAGCCTTTGCAGGTAAAAATGTCTACAGCATTAAGAGGGGAGCGAGTAGAAGTGAAGTTGAAGGTAAGGCAAGGTGTGGGTCGAGCTGTTTCTTGCTGCAGTTAAAAAAAAAAAAAAAACAGTACAGTACTCTTGGGCCGCCGGGGGTGGTGGGGGGCAGCACAGACTGACCCAGTTCAGCAAAACTAAAAACGTCCAAAACCGAAGGGGGACGAAAATGCTGTCATGTGGGATGCATGTGATGTGTAATATTTTCCTATTATTAATTGGAGTGTTTTCAATGAGAAGACATGAGGGCTTCACCCCTTAAATTTCACATTATGCCCTTTACCCAATGTCACATTTAGCTCTCAAGTCTGTGTGTGTACACGTGTGTGTGTGTGTGTCTACTTCTCTCTGTGTCCATCTGGCTCGGTCCACTCCTGTCACCTCTTGAGGGAGGATCCTTTGAGTTTGTGGCTGTATCTGCGGATGCGCGGCGAGCGGGAGTGCAACTTGACAAAAAGTTCGGGGAACTTGTACTGAGGGAACATGGTCTCCAAGAAGCCCTCCAGGAAGACGTAGACCAGCCGCCGATTTGTGGGCTGGTACTGGAACATGTCGAAGACGCGCAGGATGCCCTTGCGGGTGGTTTCCGCACCGATGATGTGCTTCAGCTCGTCTGCCGCGTGGTCACCAAAAAGTGACAAGTCAACAAATGATCGGAAAATAATATACATTTAATAATACATACAATAATAATACATTTAGAAACTTGTCTCAGATGAAGTGTAGCTAATCTTACCTTTGTAAAAGACAAAAAATGTTTTACATTTCTCTACTACCTCTTTTTCTTTTTTTTTATGTGTGTGCGTAATCACCCGGCATGATGCCCAGCAGACTGGTCTTGGCAGCAACTCGCGTCCTCATCCGGATACTCTTGTCCCGACGAGGCGGGGTCTCCGCCAGAATCCCATTCGGCCAGTAGGAGTCTCTGGAGGAGGTGGGAATTCAGATGGTTCCTGCATACGCCTTTGGGAGGGGGAGGAGGCTAAAAGGAGCAACAACGTTACCTGAATTTCTTGACGTAGTCTGCCACCTGCTCTGGAGAAGTTAAGTAGTCCACGTGGTCCACGATTTTTCTGGAGAGAAAGCAACGCTGATGTGTGGGCGGTCTCCTCTCTATGACAGTGAGTTCTCCGGTATCACAGATTTTTGAGGATCTTTTTCGAATGGGCTTTTACAGTACAAAGACAAGTCGGAATTTACAGTGGCGCGGTTGCACGTTGCGCCGCGATATGCCAAAGAGCGCTGATGTCGACTGGAAGAAGCAGCAGCAGCAGAGAAGATTCCCCAATTAACTGATTCAGTACCAGCCATTTCTGGCCCAAGTCCGAAAAGACGTTTAAAAACGTCTTTGGAAGTGAATGAGTTAAGCTGGAGAAATAATATAATGTCTACTTATGAGTAATGTCTGTATGTACTGCTGCTCACATAAATCGCAGTAGTCAGAAGGATTTTTTTCATTCCCATAACTTCTTGGCTAATTTCTGTTAGCTTGTCGACAGTGATTCCAAATCATAAATTAGCGTTAAGCTACCAAATTTCTGTAATTTTGGTTTGGTTGAACATTTAGTTGGTTCAATTGAATTGGTTTCAATCAAAATGTGATTTGAGCAGACGGGAGGTATAAAACTACTTTCAAATAGTAAAAACTAGCTTGTATAAAGTTTTTGATCCGGTCTGTATATGGATGTACCTGTTGATGGTGTCGCCGTAAGTGGCCCGTATGAGCTGTTGCAGCAGGTTCTTGATGTTCCTGCGCAGCCACTGGTTCTTCTCCTTCAGGTCGAACACCTCGTCCATCAGCAGGAGCATGACACGCAGCGGGATGTTGTCGTCCACCTGCTCGTGCAAATACAAGATGTGGGAGACTTGCGCAAAAAAAACCAAAACGAATCGCTGACACTTGAGCGGGTCCACTCACATTGTCATCCAACTGTGCCGAGACTCGACAGTGTTCGGGGTCGATGTCCGGCTTGGGAAGAAGAGGAGGCACCTGCAAAGGGAGGGGGACAATTGTCACATTTGGTCACGATGAGCGCAGGTGGTGACGGGGAGGACCTTGAATATGGACTGCTTGATGTCCTGGCCCAGTCTTTCGGACATGCGGCCCATGTTGTCCGACACTTTGTTCATGCCCTCGGCCAGACTGTCGGGGAGGGACTTGACCGCGTTGGACACGTTCCTCATGGAGCTCCGCAGGGGGTTGACAAACGTGTCTATCTGGTGTGGGAACGTGACACGGCAAGCGGCGTTTGAGAGACCCGCATTTGGCGGCAATTCTGCATTGAGCGTCTGACCGGGGTGACCCGCAGAACCGCTCTCATGGCATTGATAAAACGGCAGAAAAGTGAATCCGCGACTCCGATGGACTCCCATACTTTTTTTGTAATACCTTGCGTGCAAAGTCTCCTTTGCCTTTGTTGTAGGCTTTGTTCTCCAGGAAGTCATAGACGTACGGCACAAGAGTCGGGCACGCCTTCACCATCTCGGGGTTCAGCAGCAACTAGAAAAAAACGGATAGGGAGTAGTCTTCATTTTGGCCGCCCATGTCAAGAAACAATTAATGACACTAATAAATAAGAATTAATACCTGTAGGTAAGCATTGAGGTCTTTTTTTCGCTTCTCCAGGAAGTCTCTGTCCATGTTGTTGAAGGTTTTCTTCCCCGGGAGCTTAAGGATGGACGTCAAGTTCTCAAACTAAAAGTGCGACGGGGCAATGTGAGCCCGTCGAGAAAAAAAAAAAAAAAAAAAGGACGCTCAAACACTTATGCTGTTACATTCTCTCACACTTTCATAAGCGCGTAAAATTTGTCACAATCGCAACACGCACGCGCCCACCCCCGAGCAAAATCAGACCTGCTCAGTGATCCTCATATGGAAGTCGTGGAAATCGGAGTAGCGCCGGTACGTCTTCCAGCAATCCTCGCTGCCGTCCTGGTTGCGTCTGAATACAGTGATGGCGTAAAGCGCGTACGTCTTCCCATGCTCATTGCACACACCTGCGGCAGCCCACAAGCCGGGAATACAAGCGTCAGCTACCCCACCCGACAATACATCCACAAGCGGGTAGGAAAGGGAGCGGGAGTGGGTCGAGGAAGAAAAAAAGAAAACATGCGGGTGCAAAATGACGGGGACAAATTGGCGGGAGACAGAAAGGAAAAGAAAGAAGAGAAAAACCAAAGGAGATGGGAGGAGCAAAGAAAGAAGACAAAAAAAATGGAGCTTGGCGCCAAAAAAGATGGGCGATAAAACAAAACAAATAAAGGGGCCATCAGCACATCAATATAAAAAATTAGGCTGCATTCACACTGCAGGTTCAATCGTTTTTTTATCTAGATTTGAGACGAGGGATAATATCCAATTCCAAGTGTGTGTTTTTTTCTTATTTACACTGCCATGGACACATATGCAAATTGTACCACTAAAAAGCAAAGAAATTTTTTTTTGTGTCACTGCAACCAGGACGCAGTGTCAATCCAGTCTTCAAAACATCCGATCTAGTGTGCGTGTGTGTGTGTGTGTATACCCGTGTCAGAGATGAAAGCGTGGAGCTGCATAGATTCTTCATGGCAGGTGTTGCTCAAGTCGTCCAAAGACTGGAGGAAAGACAAGAAAACCTTCAGTTGTTTGTTTTTTTTTTTGTGTGTGGACAACAGTCACCCTGGCGAGACAAAGCGAGGCCTTCACCAGGTTAATGCTCCCGGTGGGAGAGCCATTGAAAGATTCTCCGTCGCCGTCGTCGGAGCCGCGGTAGCTGGGCTCTTTGAGCATGTCCAGCTCTGCCAGCATGCGCACGTAGAGCGGACTCTGCTTGAAGGCCGGGTAGTAGCGCTCGTCCTTCAGCATCATGTCGTACACCTGAGGCAGAAAAAAAAAAAAACATTCGCTTGCTTACGGACTTTTGAATCATCGTTGAGGAATTCGGGAAATGATTTCCTACTTTTCTCTGGATATCGTCAAATATTTCTGGCGTGGGATCGTCTTTCTGCAGCTTTTCCCCTAAGCGTGTTATCGAGTCCTCGTTGACTTGAACCCGTGGAGACGCCTGCTGGGAGAACAAGCTTGTTAGGTGAATTAGGTACATTTTGTAATTGAAAAGAAATTATCATGGCTAGACAGCATCATTATTACCATTTTTATAGCATTTTTATTTCTTTTTTTGGGGGGGGGGTTAATTTGAATTGAATACAACTTTATTGTCAAATGTGCTGTATGTATGTGTAACATACAGCACAGATGAAATTTCTTCTCCCTCAAAATTAAAACAAGATTTTGGAAAAATATTTGTTTTTTTTAACTACAATCAAGACCCAGTGCAGCTAATCTGGAGCACCTGAATAATTCTCGGTGGGCCAAAGTGCTCTGTGAGCTGCTCGATTTCCGTGACAGGAATATGTGTTTGAAATCCGACTTGGTGTCACTCCCAAATTGTCCGCTTTGAACATCATCTAAATGTAGCCCAAGAATATCATTCAAACTATAATCGACCCGTGTTCTTCTCACTAGAGGTGAATTCCGTTACATCCTACAAGACATGGCATTCCGGCGAGCTGTATTTATGATGTTGGTGGTCCAAAGGCTGTTCGTGGCCGATTTTTTGACCTTGTCAGAGAGGTACTGCTCAAAGACCCCCAGCGCAGCCGCCTTGAGGAGCCCCTTGGTGGCGTTGGGTTGCTTCTTGCCGTCTTTATGCCAGCGTTGCATGGCCTCCAGCTGCTGCTGCGCCGTCACCCTGTAGCCTTCCACCGTGAGCCAGAAGAAGAGCTCGGCCTGGGCGCCGGCTGCCTGCATGAAATCTGCCAGGAGAAAAGTCATGAGCGCAAAGGAAGTTGTGGACCGGCGACAGCATCGACGCATTTACCCATGAAGAACTGCAGCGCGATGTTGTGGACGAGGATGTGATCCAGCGGGATGACGCACAGCTTGCCAAAGTTGGCCGCCAACTTCAAAGCGTCCACTTCCTACACAGAGGACGGGGGGGAGGAGTCAACTGACACAGTCTGTCAGTTGACAGTCTGTCCCCGAACCTCATCAAACGTCTTTCGCGAATGCAGTGGATACTTGTGGAGATTCTACCCATCGCTGTTGAACCCTTTAGACCAAGGGTGTCAAACATATGGCCTGCAGGCCGGAACTGGCCCCAAAGGAGGTTCGATCCGGCCCGCAGGATAATTTTAAAAGTGAAAAAATACATCAATACATAAAACACCTGAGAAGCGACAAGCTTTTGCCAATATTAGCCTGAAGAGGAAGACTAGACCAGAGAATTTCAGACCGATCAGCAGATTTAGACAGCCAAATGAAACGGAGTCAAGTCGTTTTGTAAATGTTCATTAAATTTAAGATTTTCCTAATGTTCTTGTGATTCTTTCTACCGAAACAAAGGAAAGACATGATATTTTGGTTATTTATAGCAGAGTAGGGGATAATTTTAATGGTCCGGCCCACATGACATCTACTGAGGCCGTATGTGGCCCACAATGTGAAATGAGTTTGCCACCCCTGCTGGCCATTTTGTGACATTCTTTTTCTTATTTTCGAGTGGCTGCGCTGAGTTGTGATGTCATGACAATCCTAACCAAATGCTTGAATGATCTTAAAATGACAACGACCCCCAAGAGCCCAAAACCAAAATCTGTACAAGATAAGTCACAAAGTTTGGTCGTTTTGAGCAAATTGCTGTTAAAGCTCCAGCTGTTTAAAGCGGATCAAAAAAATATTGATGAAATGATTTTTTTTTTTGTGCACAAGTGAGGGTGGATATTGAAAGGACCTCTTCAGGGTTAATAAACTCCTGAATCCATTCCTACCTTGCCAGATTGTAGTCTCTGGATCCTGGTCTCGCACACCTTCTTTACAAACAGAAGACTGTTGATTTGGTTTTTGATCACGTTGATGTCTGAAAGCACAAAGCGAAGCAAGCGACATGAGTCCAGGATTGATGATCTGGACTTTTGTCGCAGCCGTGAGCGAGATGACCCCCCCCCCACCATCTCCTGCTGTGTCCAGCGAGCGCAAGTACTGCAGCTCCTCCATCACCATGTCCTTCACGGCCTCCAGCTCCGCTGGCTTGTCTGTCAGTTTCAGGATGTTCATGAAGGCTTCGTAGTTACAGCTGGAGTCTCGGATCTGAAGACACACACACACACACACAGTCACCGACGTTTTCAAGCCACTTATCGCATTGTAAAAATGTCAAACTGGTACCATCCAGATGACAAACTGGTTGATGTAGTCCGGGTCACTCAGCTGGTTGATGAGAGGAAGCAGGATGCCACGCGCCAACACCTCCTAAATAAAAACGCACGCGGGTGGAAATGAGAAGACGGCGCCGTGGCGGGACGGCTCGCTGTTGCGGAGACGTGACTGTTTCGAGTGCGCACTCACTCTTAAAAAATATCTCATGTTCTTGTTGTGGAAGTCTCCGGGAGGTAGTAAGAGATACAGAAGCAACTCGCACAAGTCTCGAAGGAAACCTGACACAAAACATCGGGCGACAAATCACGCCGACGATCGTTTGACGCGAGTCATCGGAACGGAGCCGAGTTTGTTTACCTTCTTCGTCCTTCAGCGAAGTGCAGACGACGTCTCGACAAATCTTCCTCTCCATCTCCACTTCGGCCTCGAAAAACGAGTCTATCAGCTCGTCTGTTATGTTGTCCCCTGTCCGGTTCAGACCAAACAAATCCGTCAAACAAACCGCACGTGCTCTATCCTTGTCCTTCACGGCCATGCAACAAACGCTACTCAAATTTGTCAACGGGTCACGCGAGCGATCGTGGCTCGTGGCGAGAGCGTCAACGCTTACTTTGTTTATCCTCTTTGTCCGGGAGACGATCCTGAGCTTTACGAAAGACACGCAAATGGGTGGCAAAGTCGTCCACCAGGCGAGTGGTGAAGTAAGGCTGCCAGTCCACTTCTTTGGACCTTGACAGATAAGCGTGACAATACCAACGAGATCCGCTAAAAAGCGTGGAATCAACCCAAACCGGCGCCAACGACAACGCTGGAATTGACATTTGGTTAAATCGATTCATCTTGCAGGTGCCCATTTTGCGGTCGTCTCTAATGAAGTGGCTGCGGAGCGTGCGCGTATGTGTGACGCGTACCGCGTGGAGAACTGGACGAGGGCGTTCTGCAGCGTCTGTCTGATCTCCAATAAGAAAGACTCATCCTCGCTCAAAGTGTAGTACCAGTACTGGATATAATCTCTCAAGGCAAACTGGATCACCTGCAGGGACATCAGTGGGGGGGGGGGAAAGAAAAGAAAAACAGCTGTGAAAAATCGTTAATTATCAAGCGCTAACAATCTGAGAGCTTGAGTTGAAAAGAAAAAAAAAAGTCATAAATAATGCTTCAAAAATTGCATTCAAGGGGCAGAGCCTTGTTTTGTTTTTTGTTTTTTTATGTAGAAAAATGGTGGAAATCAAATCTTATTTCATTTTGTTGATTTTGTTGAGTCGTTTGTCTGTTCAAGAAAAAAAAAAAGATCAAAGTGAAAAAAAATGTCCTCATGGTGTCTAATTGACCGTTTCATGAGGTCCTTTCACTTTGCCGTCGCCATTTACAATGTCATGGTAGCAAAAAACACCAACCCCCCCCCCCCCCCCCCCCCCCAAAAATGCAGACTTCAAAATAAAACATGCTGCAATGCTAACACCGTTAGGGCATTTGTATTTTTTTTAAAAAGTGACAGAAAATCAGCATTTGACGTTGTTTGTGTGGTATTAAGTGAATAAGCACAAGTCAATTGGTTTTCCTTTCCCTCGGTGTCATCCGAGCATCGCAAAAAAAAAAAAAAAAAATGCAGCGTCGCCGCTTAACGATGCTGGCCCCGCCGCTTGAGCTGACACGAAGTGGCCAACTTGCATCGCTTTTGGACAACCCAAATGCAGATGAAGCATCCGATCGTGCTCGCTGTTACATTGAAGATGCTGATACTATCCGACGCCTCGCCAGCCTGCTTTCATTCGTGCATTGGCCTCATTTGACTTGCAAAAAAAAATTTTTTAATGGTTGCGTCACAAGTGCGGGCATACAATAAAACAACACAACAGACTCCACGTGAGCAAAACCAGACTGACGTTAGGATGGCTCATGTGGGCCTTTAAAGTGGCCGACCTGTCACAAAAGTCCTCCCCCCCAATTTTTTTTTTTAAAGCAGAGCTCGGCCAAACCGTGCAGCGAGTCGCTCGGTTGCGGTAACTTGAGAGTGACGCTGTATTGTCGCAAACCTGTTGCAGAGGTTCATCGATGAAACTCGAGCCAGTCAGTCGCCTGTCGATCTTGATGGGCTTCATCTCCAGCTTCATCTCATCCAGCGTCTGACAAAAAAAAGGCAGAACCATGAGAGGGGGGGCGGGGGGGAACTTGCAGATGTCCAACACGCACGCAGTCTCACGTTTTACCTTTAAAATACCAATCGGTGGGGGCGGCAGGTAGGAGTGCTCGCACCTCTCCAAGTACTTCTCCGAGTTGATCTTCCCGTAAAGCAGAGTGACAGCAAAGCCCCTGTGGGAGTAAACCAGTTCATGAGTGACATCCGTGGATATGCCCCCCCCCCCCCCCCACCCACCCAAAAAAAGCGCGCCTGCTCACCCGCCGATGAAGCAGAGGATGTAAAAGGCCAGGTAGAATATGGCGAAGGGTCCAAAAGTGACGAGGAACAGCACTACTCCGAGACCCCCCCATCCCCAAAAGGACAGACTGGCCTACAAAAAAAAAGAAAAAAAAATCATCATTTAATGACAGCTTATACAACAATATCAAGGAAAGTGTCCAACTCGACGTCCCAAGCAAACTTAAATCGGCTTCATGTCGGGGAAAAAGAAATCTAAATTCAGACAGCATATTCATATTTTACCACAAAATTACACAAAGCGTCACAAATTTTCAATACAGTATACGCAAAACCTGTGACGCCCCTTCCCCCACCCCTTTTTTTTTGCATATTCTCCTCAAAAATGCATACTCTTCCTTCACCAAGCACGTTCACACACACACCATTTAAAAAATAAAAAATAAAAAAATAATTTCCACTCTGGGGGGAAAAAAAAGTCAAACCATAAATTTGACATTCCAGAACAGCCTGAATTAAATTAGACGGACACTTTTAATAGAACAGCTAGATTGAAGGTATTTCGACAACAGGCCGACAAATATTTTTATTCAATATCATACAAAAAGGGCTGCGCTTGTACGTCCCAAAAAAAACTATTTTGGAGGCACAGGAAACCGTGATACAACTCGAGGTTCAAGTGATGTCACACAAAGAGACGTGAGGTTGCATTTTGTGGGCAGATATTCATAAGCCACTTCCCATAGTGAAGTGCTGCAGAGACGGACGGAGTCAGACAACAATATCGACGCATTGTTTTCACTTCCACCGGCGGACGGAGCCCGGCAGCTCGCTCGGATGACAGATGTGTCGACGTTGCAAGATGTGAACAGCCACTTAACCATTCATTTCGACTCCTTTGCCGATCGTTGCAATTGTGCGAGCGTTTAACGTGAGTGAAATCATGTCCGTGACTTGTACTTCGGAGTGACATGCTTGGGTCCCGAGAACGCAGCAGCGGCACACTACCAAACCTTGGAGAAGCCCCCGACCCTGACTTTGCCCCCTAACAGCCTCTCTCTAATCAACTAAAATGATGACCAGTCAAGTGGGCAGACTCCCGGACGAGAAAAGTAGGAACAAGAGCGTCTCTGAACAAATTGCAAACAAACCCCCAAAAACCAATCTGACCTTGACATGGTGCTTTTATCAACAAGTTGCAAAATGTTGACCTGAGGTACGTGCTTCAAAGCCCCCCCAAAAAACTTGCTTTGCCTTTCTGTGGACGTTGATGTGAGGTAATGCTAGGGACAAACTTTTTGATATCATCACAAATGAAATAAATCCCAGAGGGGAAAAAAAATTCCACCACTAGTTTTGCGTCATGGCATTCATCGTACTTTTTTTTTTTTTTTTGGAATTGCACAAGGTGAACATAAACTATGAATCTCTCAGGTATGTCTCTAAATGTCCAAGGTGCAGCGAGTGCTCAAACAGGCTTGACAAGACTTCCTATTCGACTCACAACTAACAAAGATTCCAAGGTCGGTGGGGGATCCAGAGAATCATTTGTGGCCTCGCTGGTTAACCTCAAATTACTCATTAAAAGGCAACAAACTGACGTTCCAGGAAAAAGCAAAAAAAAAAAAAATAGCACAATCATTGCATGAAAAAGACCCACTTCAAATGTGCTACATGACGCGTGACGTCGGACGAGCGTCGGCCGACGCGGCGTCTTATCATCCGGATGGTATGCCACGAGATGACGAAGGCCGGCAGACGCTGGGCGGCTTTGTAGACGAGATGATAACAGTGCGAGTTATTGCGGCTTACGCTGTAGGGGTTGAAAACATGAACCACCTGCTCCACCGATTAACGCGTAAGCCTCGGCGAGAACAACCTGGCTCAACATCACTCGCGCGACCAAACCAACCTGCTGATTTCAAAGCATACCTGTATGGTACCAGCCAATTCTGGACCAAGTCTGAAAAGACGTTTAAAAACGTCTTTGGGAGTGAATGAGTTAAATGTTCACGGCCGCAGAGAGAAGCATGATTCGGTTGGTTCCTGACACACTTGAGATCATCTCATGGGTGACCACAACCCTGATTAGCGTGGTCATTAGGCAGCATGTTAGCTTGCGCCATTAAAAATGGCCGGCGGGAGATCCCCCAGTTAATTGAAGGAGAGAGTCACAGGGATGACTGCTCACGCCTAATCCATCCGGGAATGCATGAGGCAAACATGGCGTTAACGTTCATTAACAGAACTTAAGTTCCAAGGATCTGTGAGGGGACTTGGGGCATCATGCCTTTGCGAAGGTTATACGTTACTCCTGCAGGACGTGGCGCTGACAGTTGGACGTTATTTGCAGTCAGTTGGGGATCCAACTGAACAAGAAGCTCCAATGCGACGGATGCATGGCCGCATGACCGCAACCCTGACGGTACCAAAACCACATCAAGCGGGACGCAGCCACATGAGTCAGCCTGCCAAACCGCAGATCGCCCAGCTTGTCAAATCGGCGTATTCCTTTGATGGACAGGCGGAGGCCGAGATGTCCAAGGTGACATGGCGGGCTAAGTGTGTGACAAAGGTCACTTCAAATCAGACTTGGGCCAAACGGGGAAGGACAAGGTCAGCGAGTGATTGTGGCGCTTTACTATGCCAAAACCCATAAAGAGGCGATCGGGGAAGGACGAGCATATCCTCAGCGTGCAATCGTTTTCATGGAGGAGAGGTGGTCGGGGCCAAAAGCCTGATGTGATCCTATCTTACGCAACACGCGTTTGAAAAGGAACCTTTAAGTGCATTCCTCGGTTTGTACCTTTCCCATTGAAAAGTAAACCTTTAGAAAGCTGGCAAACGAAGAGGACCGTGACTCACCAAAGACCGCACCGTCTTTTATGACACAAAGAATACTGCAGTGGCAACTAAAGCCTCGTTACCGAGGCTAAATGTGTACTTAAACCGCTGGAGAGGTGCCCAGAAGAGGCTCTTATCACCTTGATTCAACTTTATTACCTCTGCCAAGGAAGTTCAATTTTCATTTACCTGATGGGGTTCTGTCATCATGCAAACACTACCAGAAAGCGTTAAAGGAAGATTGGAGTCACATTTTTGGGATGCAGATCCCCTCCGGGCGCCCGGACAGTTGGTGCCTAAAGCTTTGCGGCAAACAACAAGACAGAGTGAGGTCATCTGAGACAGCATCAGGAAATGGCCAATGGTCTGAATATTATTAATTTTCATCTCCGTGATTGTCTTTTCAATGCCCAGATTTCACTCCGATTAAGAAATCTGCCCATAATTTCCGTGGTGTGCAGTTAGGGCCTTTAGAGCCTTCTCTGCTGACTCCTAGAGCAGCAACAACTAACTAGCTACGAAACAACAAAATTAGCCGAAGATGGTGGATTTTGCTGAAAAATAACAAGCATCTCTGGTGAATATAATTAATTTTATTGAACGTTTTTGTGTGTTTGTCATGCCACAAGATATGCAAATTAGGCGAGAAAACAAAAACATTTGCTCAAATTTGGAAGTATGGCGAGTTAGAACTGCTTTTATTTGTAGCCTCATGTCACGCCCTCTAAACGCCACCAACCCACCCCTCTATTCAAAAGAAATGCCCACAGCTCACTAACACACATGTATGGGTGGATGCCAAAGCTGCCAAATTGCTCGCACTCCATAGGGGGTTTGTCACAAACCAGCGCTGCAATTATTTGACGTTTCCCTCAGTCATGCCTGCTGTCGCTTGTCTGATTGGTTAGTTTAATTCAGTGACAAGTTATTTTAAAAAATACTGAGGCTAGCAGGGAATGAGGAAGAGGTTACTTGTCAACAAATGCTTCCTTTATTGTTGCAAACTCCCATCTTACAAGTTACTCAACTCCAACGTAGTTCCTTCGCAGCAAGATGCCATCATAGCTTGTGCTATGAATTCAATACTAAGACTAAGAAAACCTTTATTAGTCTCGCAATGGAGAAATGCTCTTTTTTCGTTATTAAACACGCTGAGAAAAAAGTGGTAATTTTGGAGGGGGTGCATCATCATTTGAACTGGGGGAATAAGTGACTTTTTAATTTCCGAGTTTAGTCACGGGACGAATTCCAAATCAAGACACCACGGATCACAAAGTCAATCATACGTCACATTGCATCAACTTCAAACCTTCCTGCTTTTGGTAAATGTTTTGTTTGTGACAAAGGCTCACGTGACCTGACAGTTTGGCTGCTACAAAAAACACATTAAAACACGCAAGAAGATTATCTATAAAGTCCAACCAAAAGTCAAAAGGAAGCGATACATTTCTCACAGTTTAACCAACGCGTCGTACGGCATCCACGCGATTAACTGACTCCTGCAGAGTTGACAAACGACTCACATGGCCGAAAAAACAAAAAATAAAAACAAGCCGACACCCAGCTCACCTGCGATCTGTGCGGTGTCGAATTTTCCCGGTGGAGGCCGTTTATCATAATATAAACACTCCCTATCTACATTGGTCACGTCCAGCTAATTTCAGCGCAGTGTTGACAGTACGAATAGCCCAAGATCATAGTATTAGCGTCGCGTTAGCTGTGTAATCCCGGGTCGAGTACCATTTATAGCGGACAAGCTTTGTAGAAGCGCCGAGACTGTGCGGCGTCCGTCCTCTCCCATGACAATCTGTACGTGTGTGTGTGTTTACCTGCTGGGCTCACGCCTAGCCGCCTAGCTTCCAGGTCTTGACAAGCATCCGCCGAAAGCTGCTAAACTCACATTAACACTGACGTCAGTTGTAACTTACCTCTGCGAACATCGTTCAAAAGGCGTCCGGTGGCCCTGGTTAACCCCGCCACATCGTAACACGCCAACAGGACTGCTTTCTTCACGGTTAAAAACGGTCGTATTCCCAATCTCCGTATTCGCTTTCGAGCGTCGCCATCTTTGTGAGGTTTACGTCTCCAGCGCCCCGTTTGCGGACGTCTGCGCCTGATTGGCTGGGACGTGCTGACGTAACCTCACGCCCGTGACTGACTTGACACATATGCAGAAACAATCACGATTGAACAAACCCCAAGCATAACATCCAGTTCAGCACAGAACAGTTTCATCGAAACAACGTTTCCCAGATGTTATTGAGCAACTTGGGCTGCCCAATCTTCCTGGTACGCTCAGCAAAATTTAAGTTTGAGGCTGTCTATTGCTGATTGCTCATTCAGTGGAGGATTGCCACTCTAAAACACAAAAAACACACAAACAAACACTAAAAGCAGATTGGTTTTGTCTTTGACAGCGTTCCATGCGATACAGCACAACGTGGAATACAAAATCTAATCAAAAACAGTTATTCAGTATGATATAAATACACTCGTGTGCGGGGTCACTCTAGTGGTACGTGAAATCTCTGCCCAACTGCAGTTCAGTTTTATTTAATTCGGCCTTCGTACTTTACTGTTTTTAAACATATACTTAGGTATAGTTTATATTTCACTTATACTTGAAATGCATTTCTATTAATAAGAGTATATGTACTATAATAATATATAATCGTATTATTTTTGTTCTTTTACTGTAGTAAAGTTTTAATATTCAAACTGCGTGACGTATTAGTTTTTTTCGGCCAAAGTTCCAATCATCTCGTGAAAGCGCATTAACTGTGTAAGTCGCTGGCATAGATAGAGGAATTAAAATGATTGTGGTTCAACAGCATTTTACAGTACTGTACTGCTATTTGTTGCTGCAATTAAATCACTCATCACGATTGAAAGGAAGTGACAGTGACTGAAAAATACGGGTCACGTGATCAACCTATAACCACAAAAGGCATAATACATAATTTATTGCCTTGTGGTATCTATTAGATAAGATCTAGCCTACGTTAGCACTTAACACTTAAATGCTACAGTGAGGAGGGGGGGGGGGTAGTGGAGTAAAGAAGCTGCTTGACTGCACTTTGTCGGTCACAATCTTCAAATGGGGCAAAAATTCCACCTGGAAGCTACAACTGTCAAAACTAAATGCAAGCGTGCCCCCCCTTCTCGTTTAAGAGGATGGAACATCTATCCTGAATGCATCCTAAAGAAATCACCACGGTCTTCTCGTGTTTCATTTGTCTTTCCGCGTCACCCTGCGTCTGACATCGCAACTCTGTGAGCTGAACAAGTTTAAATTACCATTTGCATGCGTTCAGGTTAAGAAATAATTAATTTTGTATGGACAATGACATGTCAGTAAGTGTTTGAAGAGATTGGTTGTCCCTGCCTGGGCCTTGTCTAATGATATGTTTTTTTTTTAATAAAATAAAACAATTCCCCTACACTTAGAGAAGCAGCAAGTAGATTCAAATCCAATTATTACATGACTGAAGGCGAACACTAGAGGTCGCTGCTAACCCGTTCTGGGCTCCCTGGAAGGGGACGTTGAACTGTCAAGAGAAGGACGCTTGTCTTGGAATGTCTCAAATAAATCACCTGACAAATGTTATTACACATCGAAAACGCACCAAAGAAATACATTGTGACTGTTATTTGCGTTTGTTTGTTTGTTTACGAAACAAGCACTACTTCTGACAATCACAAATGAACATATTTTGAAGATACAGTACATTTTCTTCAAGGAGAGCAGTTGGGGATTTTCAGCAAGGTCAATTAGGGGCTATCAGGTCAGACCGACAGTTCTGAGGTTCTGAGTTTTGACGTTCTGGGTTCAAATCTCAGTTCTGGCCTTCCTGTGAGGAGTCTACATGTCCTCCATCTTCCCAAAAGTTGAATATTAATTGAGTACTATAAATTATCCAAAGAATGTGAGTGGAAATGGATCTTTGGCTGGAGAGCCCAAAGTCAGCTAGGACAGCTTCCAGTGAATGACGGCAAGCGCCATGGAACACGGGTGGCCGGATCTTCTTATTCCGTATTCTGGTAAAAGTGTGAATGCTTTCAGCATGAATGTTCTGGCTGACAGTGATGACAAAGGGCTACGGCGGTTTTGCTTTTCCCAACTGCCTGACACGCTGTCATATATTAAAAAGCGCCTTTTACACAAGTGTCGTATAAAGAGTCAATCCCCCTTTTGGACTGCTGCGCATGAGCGATGGCTACCGCTTCTCTATTTTCAAGGAAACAGAAGGTCTCTTGATCCAGCAGTATATCAGGTAACTTTTACAGGGATATATAATTGGACATTTCTGGGTTGTTCTATGTGCGCATAAACATGAGAACATATTCATGTTCCGTGCGCCGCGGAGCCTCGAGTAAATTATTAATGTCCCTCTGAGGAGTCATTGACTTGCTTGCAGAGTGAGCATAAAGCCAAGTCGCAGTCAGGCCAATGAGTGACCTAATGCGTGGCGGTCAGGATAGTTTGGCCTAAAGGAGGAAGACCGGTGTGTCAGGGGTCAAAGGTGAGGAGGTGGAATGTGACAGCCGATAGTAATTTGATGATGAGGAAAAGTCATGCCAATACGCACTTTTTATCCGGAATATTCCGATTGGGAATGCTCCATTCTGAATGTATAGGGGAGGAAATAAAGGAGGGAAATAATCAAGAGGGTGTAAAATGGATCATTTGAAGGGGAAAAATGTCCTCATTTTTACAACAAAACGAGTTTACCAGGCGTCTGTTTTTATCAATCTGTTGAAAAAAGACACGATTGTTGCCACTGGAGTAACTGTAAACCTTCGGTAACTGGATAAATTATATACATGAGGTGCTACATAGGACAAAAATGACATCTGCCGCCACACAATCAACCCCCCACCAAAAACAACCTCTTCCCTCACAAAAAAAAATCCGTCATGCATCCTAAGAAAAATCTCTCTAGAATAAATGTAACTCACAAAAAATCTCTTATTTTCTCCCAAAACTCCAAAACAATCTAACACTAAATATAAACTCAGAACACAGACCCCCCCCCCAAAAAAAGCCAAATATACAATAAATGCTTTCACACATAACAAAAAAAAAACCTCACAACAAAAAATGTCACCCCCAAAAAATTCTCATTGTCACAAAAAAGTATTTTTTTTCACCCAACAAAATCTGCAACAGAACTCCCAAAACAGCTTGTGCTCAAGAAATGCTCTCACACTGACTACAACCCCCCCAACCACCAAAAAAAAATCATACCTCGCACCCCCCCCCAACCAAAAAAAAGGTTGTGAGAGGTAAATGCCACTTTTGGGCTGTTCACCACCATCATGCATCTCGTAGCATACGGCATCCTTTCCTCAACTGCAAACCTGATAGAAGAAATGAAGAAAACGTAACATTTGTCACATGTCCTCAATCACATCCTTGGCGTTGTTTGCCTGCGGTGTCCCCGGCCGGGTGCCACGTTGCAGATGAGGGCTGACACTGGCTAAATGTTTGCAGATGAGGCATTGCAATATCTAATCACCTCGGTAACAAGGGTCACTCTGCGAGGCCACTGGGCCAACTTCCCCGGGGGGACTTTTAGTATTTCACCAGTGAGATGTTTACTTCAGCATATGTGTGTGTGTGTGTGTGTGAGTGTGTGTGCAGTTACCCGAGGGGTAAGAGTGTTGAGATGCTATTCTTCCGAACCCCACTTGAACAGCGACATCTTCCCCGTTGACCTCAACTTATTTCACACTGTCAAGCAAAATGGAGGAAAGTGGCCACTTCCTGGTGCACAAAGACCATGTCATTCTCGTTACATCAGTTTTTCTTTTTGCATCAGCATTTGATTCATTTTCCGTCTCGGTTTCAATGTCGCCTATAAATTTAAATGCCCCTCAACTCATACGACGCAATTTAGAATTTGATTCAAACTGACTAGGGGGATATAAAAAAAAATCTGTCAATAAATTAAGCAAGCAGAACTGTTGAAACGCTGCCCATGCATGACTTCCAAATTCCTCGGTGAACATCTCATAGATGAGCTGAGTGTGTTTTGCGTTCTCTTTTTGTTTTCGGGGTGACTAAGGAAAAGGGGGGGTGATCACAATTGACGTCCAATTGAACGTATTCCGACATACCGTCAGGCGCTGTCAACAATAAAGGCTGGTCAACCGCAAAATTCCATCAGAGATGGCTTTAGGTGATCCTAAAAATATTTTTAAAGTATTTGGGGTTTTTTTTTTGTTTGTTTTTTAAGTCTGACCCACAAAAATAAACCTTTGAAAGGTCTTCTCCCCTTAAAAGCCGCACAATGTTGCTCCCTCCATTTTCACAGTTGCATTTGCAAGGTAAAATAATCCAAGCGTGCAGCGATAAGGAAGATCAACGCTTCACTCTTCCAAACTTGCTTTTTATCGTTTGTGGAAATTCCACCGAAAACATTATAGGGATATTGTGGGGCAGGACGACCACAAATCTTCAGGGGAATGGCGCAAGAAAATATTTCCTGGAATTTGGGGGCCTAACTAAACCCCAGCCAGCCGCGGCTCGTTTAGTTTTTAAACGCTAAGCTCGTATTGAGATAACACAGGTATTTTTTTTCTCCCCTCCACCACTCCCCCTCCTTTCTTACGGTTTCAACGAGAGCTGAAAGGAAAACAATAAAAAAACGACGAAGATGACAGGAGCCGAGTGATGGAGATGAAAGAGAAAATAAAGCGGGCACAACCAGAGCACGTTTCAAACGGTGAGTTATTTGTCTGCCTCGACCTGATGATGCGCAGGGCCGCTTCCGGCGGCTCGGGTTTCAGTGTACCAAAACGTGCTGGGGGGAGTGGGGGGTGTCCACATCCTCTACCAACTTCTGAAGATGGGGCCCTTAGATTTTTTTTTTTTTTTTTTACTGAGTAGTAAAGAAGATGAAGTAAAGCAGAGCCGATGCATAAAAACAGTCGATGAAAACAATTCTTTCAGCCATCCAGACACTATGGGGACAGATTTTGGTGCAGGTGCTGCCCTGAAATAGCGCTCTTGTGCTGTGTTGCTTTTTTTGATAAGCGCTAATCACACACACCACCACTCACACACGCACACACACACACACACACACGCGCCATCACCATCTCGGTATTTATGTGTCCCTCCTTGCATTTATATGAGCTTTTGGTCTCAGGGGGACCTTTTGCTTCTTTTCAGGTGGTGTTACTTTCCACTTTTCCTCTTGTCCCATGTCTGCACTTTGAGCAAAACGCGTGTGTGTGTGTGTGTGTGTACTTTGGCGCTGACTTACCGGACTGCTTTTCGAAGCTCAAAGAAAAAAAAGAAGGGTGGGGGGGTGTAGGAAAAAGACTCATTAGATGGCAAAAGTCAGTGCTTGTAAAACGCACAGAACAGCTGTCGAGGCGCGACTAGTTGATCGTGGAATCATCAAAATTTGGTTTTCGAAAAACGTGAGGCATCTTTGATTGTCTGGTGTGTTTTTCTTTGGGGGGGGGGTGTTCAAGGCCCAATCATCCACTGGGTGTATGAAGTAACTACTGAGGCACACTGGGTGTTTTTGTATGTGTCCGCCGAGGTAAACATAGCGGAGGAAATTAGCAGGGGGAGATGATATTGCAGATATTGGGAGGGGGGGGGGGGGGGGGGGGTGGAAAGGAGGGGGGTTTTGAGGCCGGGAGAAAGAAAGGCAGAAAAGATGGCAACATATTAGAGAAGGCTTAAGGAAGGAGAAGCAAAAAAAAAAAAAAAAGACCACCCGACAGGGAAGGCTCTCATTCTCTCCCAGGGACACTGAGCTCCTCGAGATGCCAAGTCGCCCCTCCCTCGAAACGCCTATCAACCGCCATTGCATTCAACTGGGAGAACACCCACAAAACTTAACACCGGATGATGCAAGCAGTCGGAGATGCAACTTTTTTTTTTTTTTGCCCCACATCTCCACCCAAAAAAATAAAAAACTCAGTGGTGCAGACTAAGTACAGAAAGTGCTCATTTAATGCCCCCCCCCCAAAAAAAAATCTAATGTAGAATGTCTGATAGATTCCAATGAGCCCACGAGTGTAAGACAAACACGGAAATGGGAGTCCTAACCCCCCATATCAATAGAACCCCCTAAAGCGGGGTCCCTCCACCATCCCCATTTTCAGGCCGAATAAGACATTCAAACAGCTTAAATCCAATAAAGGCCCATTGCGTAAGGCGCCGTAAATTAAGTTAGGAGAAAGAGCCGATGCGTTTTAAAGAGCCACGCTCGTCTTTTGATAAAGCTTGTCTGTTTATATTCCTAAAGCTGAGCCACTGTGATATTGTCTGGTATGCGGAGGGTTGGAAGAGGCTCGCCTTTAACTCAATCTGCAAGATAAACAGCCCCCGAGCGGGGCAACCGAGAAGCTTCACGTATGTTCCGTCCCTTCATTTGCCCGCCTACTTTCTTTATTTTCTCACTCGGATGTTGTGTCTCGTTGTCCTGCTCTGGTCAGGACAATTTTCAATCCGACGCACCTCCGCCCGTCCACCCAAAAGTGACTTTGCGGCGGTCCAAGCTTGGGGGTCGTCGGCGTGCGGGCGACGGGGTTAGTTAGGAGGCCGTAGGTCAGGAATTGATGGGTGCAGTTGGCACCGCCCTCGGGGAAATCGTACGTGTGTGTGTGTGTGAGCTGCAGACTAATTGGGAGCGTGCGTTAACTGCTGCCGGGTCACTTCCGTGTTCCCTTGACCCCTGCCTGTTTTATAAAGCCCCTCAAGCAATCCTGTCTCTTCATTAGGACTTAATGGGCCATTACCTTGCCAGTCCCGTCTGTGGATTCAAAAGCTTTTGCAAGATTGTTTCTCCTTTTTGAGAGTCTTAATTGAACTGGAGGAATATGACCTGGGACTGGAATCGACTCGAGTCGCTTATTTTATGGCCGGAGAATTGGCTTGGCAAAATATTGTTTGGAAAGAAAAAGTACAAACTGCAAAGTGTTCTGAGTTGAAGCTGACTTGTGTGGACAAGAAGTGTGGATTTACATTTTTTTTTTCACCCGAGGCTGGATTTTGACGCCGACAAACCAATAAAGCTTAAAAAAAAAACAACGAAATGACTCACCCTTTGATGAAGTTTGTCAGGCTTGCAGCATCGAGCGAAGTGGAGTTGCTCCATGCGTGACGCTTCTTTGCTGTCAAAGTGTGAAAACGTAGTTATCCACTGTATCATAAAACATTTAAAAAAAAGGAAAAATCAGCATAAATTGTACTCACCCTGAATTCCGATGGCACCTGAAGAACACTGACATTTTCTTTCTACTTCTCACGGTGTACTTCTTTTAGCGGATGAAGGCATATTCTGTACACAGAGCGTTTGTGTAAGTCAGTTCATCTAGGCGTCATCACGTTTTCATTTTTGACATCACCGGAACACTTCTCCGTCGGAATAAATACAACCGAGCCAACTACAATTGTGAGTTCTTTTTTCTTTTTCAATGCGATATCATCTCATGAGTTGAACCGCATTTTCATTCCCACTGTGTTGAAATTTCCAATTGGGTAAAAATGAAATCCTTGTTTCCTGATGGAAATTATGTGTGCTTATTTCATAAACATCAAGCCGCATTATGCATCATCTCCAGGACACCGTTGTTGAAATTAAAACAAATTGTATTAGCTATAGCACGGAATTGCAGCAACATGCAAAAAAAAAAAGGGTTCCCAAAGCCCTGAGGTCAGTGCACTGAAAAAAGTGGAAGTCAAGCTAAAAGGAAGTCAGGGGAGATAAAACAGGTAAGCCTTCGCTGGGGCGTTGAAAATGGAAACGACCAAGAGTCTTGCTAGGAGTTCGTTTTGACAAGAGGAGTCACAGCTCGTCAACAAACAAACTGAACCTTTTGACTTTCGCATCGGTTGCAATGCAATTGAAATGGTGATTCATGGCTGGGAGACGGCGTGCGTTTCGGTCATCAAAGAGTTCGTAAATCAGGACATTGTCAGCAGATGCCTTTCACGCTGATAACAACCAGTCACCCCTTCACCTTCCGAAGTCAAAAAAAAAAAAGGGGAGCGAAGGCGAAACAGCCTTCGTTCTGTCTCTTCTCTCACCGCGACAACGCATATATCGTTGAGAAATCTCCTCGCGTGCGTGGCGAACCTCGATGGGTGTAGTCGGAGCCGTTTGCGACATTCCTACATGTCAGAGCAACGGCCTCAAGTTTAAGATAACACTGCCACGGTGAGCTACGGGTGGGAATTGATCCCCCCCCCCTGCCCCCAAGTGCCTGGTAAAGGGCCTCGAGTCAGAGCTGATGGCTTTTCCTTCTGCGCGTGAGCCACAATGCAAAAAAAAAAAACACACACACTCATGCTCCCATCATCATCCCTCGACAGCACCGTATGGAGAGTTGCAAGTCTTTTCCCCATTTTTGCATTGCTATGGTCACTTCTGCCCCTACCACCCCTCCCCCCAAAACAAATAATAAAAAAAATAAAGTGCATTTTGCAGCCTGACCCGTATCCACCTCTTTAAAGCTCGCTATGCTAACTTCAAAAGCACCTGCAGGAGTCCCCCTTGCTGACCTGTGACTCGGGAGGACATGTGGGAATATCATGCATGCTTCCCACTGCTTCAACGGCCCCCGCCAGCTAATTACGGCGCTCCCAGATCCCCGAGTGCAAGAAATAACTTTAGAGTAATCCAGAGGTATGAGATGTTTTCTTTCACCCCCACCCGCCGCCGCCGCCGCCGTGGCTTCGTTAGCTCGGGATTCTGCTACAACAAAAGAAAATAAACTCTCTTGATTAACTGGAAAAGGCTAAAGCCACCGGAAATGACTTTGTTGCCGTGCTTTCAGGTACGTTTTAGGAGCGTTCAACGCGCTCGATTGTTTTTGGGACCGCAATAGTTTATTGTCGTTGGAGAACAACCGAATGAATACTTCCCAGCCTCTTACTTTCATTTCTTTATTGCCAAATATTTACAATGTTCAGAATGTGCAGACGACAGATCGATTCGGCATTCTGAGATAACCCCAAAATAAATACATCTCTTATTTCATTGGGGGGAGTGGTTAAGGGGGGCGGAGGGGCAAACGGATTTCTCAGCGGTAGAAAAATAAATACAAATACTCCATTGGCTGTGAGACATTGTCACGAGGAATGTAAAAAGGAATGGTGTTGTTTCTCCCCGGTTTCAAAAAACAGAGCGAGTTCCTCGGCTCATTTTGTTTTTACAACATTCATATAGTCGCAGTGGTCTCTCTTTCATATCCGTCTTGTCCTATAAGTGCTCCCTTGCAAACACAGCCGTCCCTGCAACGGCAAATATCGCACATCCCGCTCTCGGAGGAGGAATGAAGCTGAGCAGCTGGGCTTCAGCTGCATGTTTTCCAGGGTTCGGTCTTGTCGGGGAGAGTTGGACTGAGCCACGAGTTCTTCAGCGTGGACGGCCTGTCAAAGAAATAGTGCCGTCGTGAAGGAGCAAAATTCAAATGGGACACTTGGAAGTGACAGATTAAGACATTTCCAATTGTATGCGGTAAAAGTTCCAAATATTGCACGCATCACTTTATCAGGCGTGGTCAAAGTTTTGTGCTTAAAGAGCCGCATTTGAGAAAAAAAGTCATTAGAGTAGTCTGTTTGAAAATGTACATTCATTGCACATGATTAAAATGCATTAAACATGACTATTAAGACATGAAAACGACTCCTTTAGTTATGTGCAAGCGATGTACATGATCAAATAAAGTAGTTTTTCAGCGTAGCTTAAGTAAAATTATTCATGTTGGTTATTTCAATATTTACGGTCAAGGGGTCAACCAACGATTGATTGCGATGAATAAAGCGAATTTCGTGACAAATCTTCTGAGGAAATAATGGAAAGAGCTCAATTCATGCAGGGAAAACTGCGGGACACTATGCCGGCTTGGGCCGTATTAAGGCACGGAGCGGGCCGTGCGTGGTCCCGGGGCCTTACTTTGCCCACACCCTTTGTTTTCCTACGCAATATTAACGACAACTGCAGAGCGGGAATCGAATGGGAAGCTATTTCCAAGGCAACTCTAAACGTGAACATACGTGACGTCAGGTTGCGCGTCAAACAAACAAAAAAGTTGCAATAGAGAGGACACTAGCTGCGGTTTACCTTGCCGTCCCATCCGAAGCGGGCCCACTAGTGGCTTGTGGTCGACACGGGGCAGGCGTCCCCCATCCTCCACACGGAGAACGCGTAGCTGAGACGCTCGTGCGCCACGTAGCTGCAGCTGGAGCCCCGCGCGTCCAACTCGTCGCTCTGCAGAACTTGACACAGGAAGTCGATGTAGCGCGCGGCCAACTTGAGCGTTTGGATTTTGCTGAGTTTGTCCGACGGCAGCGTGGGGATGATTTTCCGGAGCGACGTGAACGCCTCGTTGAGCGACTGCGTGCGTTGACGTTCCCGGATGTTGGCCATGACGCGCTGGTTCTGGAGATCGTCGATGGAGCGAGCGGGGCTGCCGCTGCTGCTTGCCTCGCTGCTTTCGCTCGCCACGCTGCCGCCACCGCGGTCACAACTCTTTCGGCATCTCTTCTTGGGAATCTCCACGTCCAAGGCGTCGTCCAAATCGTCTGCGCTCCGGCGCGCCGCCGCCGCCCGCCGCTTCCTCGCGCCCCTCCTCGGCAGCTGCCGCTCGGTCTCCTCCTCACTGTTCCCCGCGCTGTCCATCGGGGACGAGTCGTCTTCCCGCATTCTCTAAAGTCTTCCGAGATGCTCTAGAAGCACTTGTCCCTCTCTATTCCGGTCCGCGACCCCCACATGTGTCATATAATTTTTTTTTTTTAAACGTAGAGACCTCGAGCGGATTTTTGGAAGCAAATGTGCTGCACCGTGCAAAGGCGGAGATGTGTCTCACACTCTTTTATAGTTGCAGGGGGAGCGAAATGGAGGATTTTGGGGAGCGCTGTGATTGGGTGGGGAAGGGGTGTAACATAATACCACCGCAGAAATAACTTGCGTTAATATCAGAGGAAGAGTAGGGGACTTTAAGGAAAGAAAAAAAAACAAAAAGGGGCTAGTAGGGTTTTGGTGTGCGCAAAATTTGTGGGCGTTTTCTTAGATGGGGCATTTCGGCACTAAATATAATCAAGTACAACCTTATTGTCAAATGTGCAGCACGGATGAAATTTCCTCCCTCTTAAACAGACGACAAGAGGAGGCGCTGCGGGTGCCCGCGCCGCCATATTAAATATATATTATATTATTCACGGGACGGATGCTCTTTTTTTGGGGGTGGGGGGACCTGACCCACTTGTATGAAAAATATGATTTCCTGCTGTTCCCGATGACACCCATTTCATAAATGTAGATTTTTTTTTGTAATGTCGACATATTGACATCGCCATCATATACGCACTTTGGCATCAATGCGCATACCGACAGTAGATTAGAATTCAGACTTTCGCATTATTGTCATGAAGGAATCACGACACCCGATTCCAGCGAGCAAACAAAGTTCCTGACCCGGAAAGATATACGGGCACAGCATACACCCAACCCCCCCCCCATGACTCCATTCTAACTTACGATTCCCTTGACACGGTCATACATGTGTTCTCTTCAAGTTGTGTCAGTCCCGCAAGTGTCAAGAGGACAAACCGACTCCTAAAGGGGCAATGTGTACTGGAACTGTCAGAAATGGGTGCGGGGGTGTGTGGAGTGTCCTTCGTCGTGCAATTAATGTATCCTCCAATCGGTGACAATGTATCCTCCATATGCCTCATGACTGAAAAAAAATAATACAGTCATGGGAAGTAGCTTTGTAGCTTCCAAGTTGTGTGGATTCAAAATTGCTGATCGTTCTGTTTTAGGTTTGTCGGAAGAGGACATAAAAGTAGGCCGGATAGAGGATCTGGAATACCGCACCTTGTCTCCGCCCACTTTTAATAGTTATCACCCATCCGTCAATTTCCCATAAGCTCGCAAGTAAATATTAATTTTACTTTTGTACTTATGTACACTTGAGAGTCGGGTACAGGATGCACTGAATTGACGTGATTGACCGTCGGGACAACGATGCCCCCCTTTTGCTGCAGCCCATCCGAGACTTTGAAGACATTCGAGCACAAGAAAGCGTCTCTTTCCAGTCTAGACGCGGAGATGCGGCAAAAAATAAACCCGGTGAAACACAGGAGGTTGCAAACAGCGGGGAGGCCTCGGCTCGGTCGTAACCAGACCGACGTGTTTATTTTCCCGTCAGCGGCCCCACGTCGAGGTATGCGCTTAAATGGGTCTGACCCCCCCTACCCCCCCACGGGGACGTCGACACCGCGGCTCAGGTTTAAAAGACGGCCCGTCCCGGGGAGCTCTCGGGGCGGATCCTGGCTCGCAGCGGGGTCGCTAAGGAGGTGTACGACCGCGGAGTAAAGCAAACACTGGAGGTGATGAAGAGGACCCAACTCGGAGAAGATTTTTTTTTCTATTCGGAGAAAAAAAAAAAAAAAGAACCCAATAAAGAAACAAGAGCTTGCAAAATCCGGAAATGGCAGATTGTAATGCGAAGTAATAACAGGGGCCTCATCCGTGACGCGGATGGCCTACAGGTGGAATTCGCAACGGCCAATTTGCACCTCAGCGTCAAAGATAATATTCAAACTCGATTTGTTATGCAAATCTTTCCCTGGCACTGGAACAGGATCATAAGGCTCCCGGGCAAGAGTGTCAATCAAACCTTGGCTGTGGACCCTTTTCCTCGCACAGGTGAGATTTGCATGTTTCACGCTCTCCAAGGTGCTGAAATCGACCTCACCTGCCCGACTCCCCCGATGCGACGTCTCACCAAGCTGCTCTGACAATCGGTGGATTTTTTCTGCCGTGATCACCATCCGCTGTAAGCTGTCCACTGTGGTAACCGCTGTCCCTGAAAAGGTTAATGAGATATTTTTTTTTTGTCAAGACATTCATGTTTATGATTTCTCGCTCTAATTAGGGAAACGGAAAAAATACTATTTTCATCAATCTTTGCCAGTTTCCCTTAAAAACAAAAATAATGATAAATGATAATTCCCGGAGCATTCCTAGAAAATCACGTGACGTGGACGTGACGGATAGGATTAAAAAGAAATAAAAGTCAAATGATGATATGAGTGGAATGAAATGCAACTCCCACTTCATTCGGACAATCGAGTGCAATGGAGGAAAAAGATTTTGCTGCTAACCTGAGAGAGAAAAAAAAAAAAAACTAAATACATAATTTCAAATGTTTGGACACAAAAAGAGGATGAAGCTCCACCTTTGACTGATTTGAGGTAATTGTTATTAATCCGCCCCCCCCCTTTTTTTTCCTGAATTCAAATTGTAATCTCCAGCCCAGCGATGCAAAATTGCACGAGTTCCGAGTACCAAGTGACAAAATATTACAACAAAAAAAATCTCTTGTGAAGCGCACCCCAATTTAGGAGACATTGCTGCATTGATTGTCAATCAAAATGGAATCTTTATTTCCGATTGGATCAAAGGTGCGGGATGTAGCTATTATTACGACTGCAGCGTCACGATTGACGCAATCAAAAACAAAAAAAAAAACTAAAAAGGCAGATCGATTTGAAGAAGTTGCGACTCGGAACTTGGTGGACAATTCCGGATGTCAAATATTCGTCACGGATGGCGCGCCGGATGGAGTGAAACGCTAAGTGTTCTCCAAAAGGTCTTTCATGAAGGAGATGTAGACGATGGCGAGCCGCAGCGTCTCGATGCGGGAGAGTCTCTTCTCGTAGGCGAACGTGGGCACTTTCCTCCTGAGCGCGTCAAACGCCTCGTTCAGACTAAACATCCGTTTGCGCTCGCGCACGTTGGCCGCCTGTCGCTGGACCACCGTGATGATCCTCCTCCGCTTGGACCTGCCGGACCTTCCTCCTCCTCCTCTTCCTCGATGATCTTCCGCGCGCGAGCCGCGCTCGGGGCTCCAGGACGCGTCGCTGTCCGGACTGTCGGTTGCCGCTTGCTGATTTGCCGGAAAATCCATCAGGTTTACATCCAAGTGGATCAAGGCCGAGTTCAGCAGTCGGCTCTGGACCTCCATCTCCGAGTCCAAACGTTTCGCCCAAAAGATCCTCTTTTTTTTCCTTTTTTTTTTTTATATGTCCGTTATCGTAAGGATGAAAGCATCTCTTCCAAGCCCGACTGGCCTTTTGTCTGATTCCGGATGGAGCGCGACAGGGTGAGATCCTATTTGGCCGGCGTCCAAAAGGCCCGATCCTGCTCTTTCCGCCAGTGACCAGCGCGCGGCAGCCCGCAACGCGCCCATGCCAGTCGAGCGGCTAGAAGAATCTCTCCGTCCGAGGGGATGCGACGTCCGTCCTCTTGGAGAGCCCATTCGCGAGCTTCTGCACAACGGCGGGGCCTCTCCACAAGAGGGTCACGCGGTCGTATTTGCACTTCCTCCTTTCTTCCTCGCCGGCTGAATTGCCGCACTTTGTAATCACTTAAGAGAGCCCTACGAGAAGACTAAATAGAACATTCCCAAACAGTCACCACAGAGTTAAAAAAAAAAAAAAAAGCTTTCTGTTGCAAATTAGAGCAAATAATTGCCAGTTCCCATGGCAGGGAAGTGTACACATTGCAGGGGGGAGGGTGTCGCAAGGGTCTTCGAGGGGCTAATATTTGTATTCCCTCAAGAAAACGCTTGGTCATGGTTCTGCTCAATGTATTTTGGAGGCATCAATGGGAGAAAATAAAATCCTTTTTCAGAAACTTTTTTTTAAACCCCTGGAGAACCCACGGGGTCAAATTTGGCCCCTATAAATTCTGCTACTCAAATGCCAAAGGGTCAAATTTGGCTCTCAGCCTATATTAGGATTAAAGCATTGAATATTTGGGGAAAAAAAAATAAGATTTTGGTGTTCGGTGAACATATAGCAGTCATTTAATGTATAATTCATCATTTTCCAAAGAAGAAAAGGGTTCTTGGGTTCTCTGAGGGTTAAAAAAAAATTCAGCTAGTTCAGCGATTTTTGAATGTCTCGTATTCATTTTAATTAGTTTTAGTATTAGTTTTATATGACAAAGGCACTATTTATCAAGTGCAATATATTTGAAGAAAAGTCACTAAATATTGCGTAGGTTCCTCAAATTTGTGTCTGTGTTTTAATTGTTCCCTTATATTATATTTGTTATTTTACGTCCTATGCTCCGTAGAGCGTTTTGTTCCAGCTGAAGCTTTTGGGAAATCCGCGACATAAACAAAGATGTATCACATTGCATTTTGGACTTTCGGCTCTGCAATTTTTGAAAGCTCAACCATGGGCCGCCATGAGTTTGACCCCCCCCCCCCCTTGCTCGAGAGCATTAACTGCTGACATAATTAATTTTGTGGGGAGGGGGAGGTGCTTTAATATGTTTTGAGTACTTTTTATTACATGTCGTGTTATCTAATACACTTAAATACAAGAAACTATTCTTTTTTTTTTAAATAGAGAGGAACACATCAATCAAGAAGATAAGAGTAAGTTATATTGTATTTATTTATAAGATGTACTAAATGGTTACTAGGAGATTTTATACACGTTATTAACGAGGCCGGTTCAAGGAGAGCATCCATAGATGATTCGTTGCGGACTAACGCGAGTGTTTATCTTGCGCACACTCACACGACTGGATTGTCATCATCTCGCCTCCGCCGCCTTCGCCGTTTTTCGGTCGGGGCAGATAAACATGACGGGACATTCCGCCGGTCGTCGTGGAAACGCTGAGAAAGAGCAGCTGGGCGGTAGAAGATGAGGTAATCTCACCCTGGGGGTGTTGGGTAAATATTGGCCTTAAATAAGGAGTAAAGCACCGAAAAGAGGCGCACAAACACACCACCAGGGGGGTTTTATCCCCGTTATTTTTTTTGGGGGGGGGGGGGGGTTTCTGAGTGGAAAAACGCAGGAGTGGAAGGATGCTTCCTGCTCACCGCTGTTGTTATTGGTTAAAAAAAAAAGACTTTTGCAGACAGATTGAAACATTTCAAAGCTTACCTTTGGTCATAAACGCAACATTCTCCGCATGCCTCGTCGTCCCAGCGAAAGGGAGCGCTTCACACCAAATGCCCCTTTTATTGAATGTTAGTCATACTGTACATCACGGGTGTCAAAGTCAAGGCCCAGGGGCCAGATCTGGCCCACCACATCATTTGATGTGGCCCGCGAGAGCAAATCAAACATGTCAAGTTCCATGATGCTTGCTAAAGTCTGAACCAAAATTTCAAATTGTCATATGTAATCCACAATAACAGTCATTATTACTAACTAGGTCACCGACGAGCAAGTTTTTGCACTCCCTTTCGAATCATTTGTGGTCATTAGATTGGGGGAAGATGACGCACGATCTAAGCAAAGGTGCACGTTGCTCTAAAGCAGGGGTGCCCAAACTTTTTGGATCGAAGATCTACATTTTGATCAACTAACCTCATGGGATCTACCCTTACCGGCGCGCGCACGCACACACACACGATGTATTTTATTTTTTAAATATTTTTTTGGTGAAAATGAGACTGATGTACAAAGACACACAAATGGTTGTTTGTTTTTTTTCTTCTTGACACTCCTCGGATCTACTTGGGACATGTCTTAGATCTACCGGTAGATCAGGATCTACCTAATGGGCACCCCTGCTCTAAAGGGAATTCTGCAGTGAACTTGATGAAGGTCATTCTTGTAGAATTAATTTGGAGTCGGACATTAAATAAAAGGGTGGTGGGTGGAATTCAAGGAAGTGTGTAATTGAGAGGAGTTGAACTCTCATGCAATTTTCTACTTCTTTACTGTGTCATCGTGCGCACACTGCGTGTTTCTTTCCCTTCTTCATTCCTGCCTGCCTGCCTGCGCGCCCGACAAACTGACTCATTGGCTCGCTTTGTCTCACCTTTCACGGCATCCGAGCTTGCGAGTGGCCAAGACGGTCAACCAATCACCAATGCCGGGAAGTTTATACAGCTGGGTGGCCAGTTAAAGGTGGGGCTCGCGTGTGTGTGTGTGGGGGGGGGGGGGGGGGGGCCTCACGGACGTTGCTGGGTAAAAGCCAACGGGCCTAGCATACATCTCCGCGACAACACCCAGCAACCTTCCATCTCACTTCCCTCAACGCCACCTCACTTGCTGAGCCGCGGCTCCCTCGTTCGGATTGCGTCCTCCCTCGCTTCGTCTTAATCCGACGCTTCAACTCCCCACCGACACACTTGAAAATCCATTCGCCGTCCCACCCACCATCCAACAACATGTCAACACCTTCCCTTCAACAGCCCCCCCCCCCTCTTCCCCCAATGCTGTCTCAGCTGTTTATTTACTCCAAAGGAGCCTGGCCGCCTGTATGAAAAGCTTTCCAAAGTTGCCATGTTTGATTTTTCAAGTCATTTTTTTTAACTGTAAACTTCATTTCACAGGCAATACTTTTCGAACAATATGGCAAAAGTATGTGGAGGGGGAAAAAAAACAACACTTACCATAGATGCTGATTATTAATGCGTGATGATGATGATGAGAGACGTGTTTCCCGGTCAGAGTTGGCTTGCTTTGTTAAACCAGTCTGGAGAAGGAAAAATGCTTCAGTTATTTTGTCCCGTTGCTAGGGGGGAAAAAAAGGCTATAATGTCAAATCAAAATTCTGAATTGTAAATGACTCCACTTTTCAATTGCCTCTCTTTTCCACTTATGCTAATAACTTCTTCTTGGCGTTCAAAGGGTGTCAGAAATGATCCGAGTTTTGTTTCCACAGCGGTGATGTCACCAGAATTTTTTTTTTCAGAAATGCAAAACACTTAACAGCCATGAATATGAAATGATCCAATGCAAAATAGAAAAAAAAACAACAAAACCACACCAAATTGGGTGTGTGCAAGTGTACCAGTCTGCACCTATTCTTGTGGCCAGTTTTTGTGTCATTGTGGGAGGGGGTCAGAGCATTTTTCAATGTGTATCGCTTAGGCGCGGTGTAGCATAACTGTAGCCAAAAGAGCCTCATCTTCCTCGGATCTTAAAATCCGAAGCGTGGCTGTGTTAGGGAGGAGCTTGTGAGCTCAGCTTTTTTTTTTTTTTTTTGAACACCGTAGATCTCAAACAGGAAAATGTTTGCGGAACTCAGCAGGGAAGCCGCCCGGTCCAGACGCCTTTTAGTTCTTGGCCACGCCGTTGAGTGCATTGCAATCCTTTGGCGCGAAGAGCAAGTATTTGACTTTTTTTCGTCTTTTTTGCATAATATGCAGCATGAGGTCACTTGATATGAAGGAATTTGTGGATGATAACAATATTTATGTTCTGATCATTGACACTGTCTCTTGGCAATATCTGACGGGTCCTGATCTAGCGACAAATTGCTTTTATCTTTGCTTTTGTTTCATGAAGCGCGGCCATGCTTGTTGTAACTGGCCCACTCTCTGAGCGGTTTCTCGGCTCGATTTTGTATTCTCTCCATTCAAACGCCTTTTTGGGAGGAGATTCCAATTCGAGTATTGTTTGTCTTGTGAAATGAAACTTTTGTTTCCGTAAAACGGTCCGGTTGCAAAAAGCGGCGCAAGCAAGCAAGCGCAAACCGTATGGAACATTTTTTACACTCTAACTGCGCAAAAGTACATTTGGTGTAGTGGAATCCAGTTAAAAAAAAAATAAATCCAACTACTCACTCTTTGAGGACGAACGGCAGAGAAACGACGCCGTATCTCCGGGCGGGGAGTCGATTCTAGGCACCGCGCCATTCTTTACTGCCACACAAGTGTAAAAAGAAGTTAGTCCCCGCATCTGAAAACAAGCCGGTACTCACCCCAAATGGAGACGATGGACGCCACTCTTTACATTCAGACTTAAAATCAGCCAAGTCTCATCTCCTCATTTCGGAGTGCTTTTCTTGGCTGCGTTGCTTCCAGCACGTGCACGTGGATGTTACTGTCGATATTTTTGTCCAATCAGATTTCAGCCTCTGTGTCGCCATGTCAATCTAATCGGACCGGAGCCTTCAGAATCTCTAGCGGTGGTATATGTAACTCAAAGCATCTTAATTTGTATATGGCTGCCTTTCGTTGACCTTGGCGTTTTTTCATCTTCCGATTGGGTGTTAAGCAAGCCAAGTTCAACTACAAAAAAAAAAAAAAACATCTGCAGCGATCTGTACATCAAAGTAATCAGATTGTCAGGCTATTGAGGGATATATTGAGGGATATGTTATTCTTAAAAATATATCATATTAATTGACTTTTGGGTTCTTTAAAAAAATGCTGTAGGTGATTTTCCAAGACAGCACCTGCTTTTTTTTTTTTTT
The DNA here is from genome assembly GCF_025434085.1 of Hippocampus zosterae. Taxonomy (NCBI): domain Eukaryota; kingdom Metazoa; phylum Chordata; class Actinopteri; order Syngnathiformes; family Syngnathidae; genus Hippocampus; species Hippocampus zosterae. The sequence continues at coordinate 20,167,247 of NC_067457.1, forward strand.
TTAAACAGTATGTGCTATACTACAGAAAAAGCGCGCTGGCGTTAACACCAAATCGATTCCCGGTCGCTGTGGTTTTCCGCCGCCGGCAGGTCAGTCAGTGTCTGTCGGTGCCAGGGAACCAAACCAACCCTCGGAATCCAGCTCCACAAGCACAAGTCATGTTTACTTTCAGGGTTAAGCGTGTGTGTGTGTGCGCTTGGATTCTCGTGTGTGGACACTGAACCCTTGGGAAAGAGTGGAGCCGGAGAGTGTGAGTGGATATTTGCCTACCTGGGGGTCTGAGATGAACATTAAAATGAGGGCTGATGTAAAGCAGAGGTGCCAAAAACCTCCCAGCAATGCCTTTGAAAGGCCCATAAAGGGATTTCATAGATGTCAGCATTTAGGGGCTCTGAGACCGAAGTCAGCGTCCGACCGCATCGCTAATTACCTGAGCCGAAGGGATGGGAGATTTTTCGGATTCGGGGTCGGGGGTGTGTGTGGCACTCGTTTCCCGCCTCTATGTGTGGGAGTGGGGGGGGGATGTTCTCCTGGAGGAGCCTGCCAGGCATGGAAACTTTGACACAAGAGACAGACACACAGGCAACGTAGAGACACGCACACTATGAAACGCAGACAGAGGTGTGAGGGAAAGATTGTCTGGCCTGTTCAAGAACAAAAACAACACTCCTCCCTTCCTCCCTCTTTTTCTTCTTCTGGCCATCAGAGGATCATGAAGATAAACGAGCATGCCTAGATATGAGGGTCCAGTGGCAGGAGGGGAGCCTGGAGTGGAATGCGTGTGAACTGCACTCCGCCTCCAATAAATCAGGGGAACAAGTAGGAGGAGAGGGAAGGCCTGGTGGGGGGAGCAAAGAGGAGGAGGGGGAGGAGAAGGGGGGAGTCTGCATCGGGACGAGATAGCGAGGATGACAAGATGAATGGGAGGCGATGGAGGGGTGCTTCGGTGCAGGTGCACGCGGGCCAGAGTGGAGATCAGGCGAGAGAGCAGAGGGGGAGGTCACCGGGGGACAAATAATTTACAATACAGTATTCCCTCGTTTTTCGTTCCAGAAACCCCTGTGACTATTTGTTTTATTTTTGCATCTTTTGAAGAGTCAGGCATAACACATCGGGTAAGACAACAGTACTTAAATTCTCCCCAATCTGTGAAAAACAAGTTATATTGATGAGATTTTGAATGTAGTAAAAAAAAAAAACTTTAAAAAGCGTTGACTAGATCCAGCCAGCAATCGGTTATCCCATGAAGCGATAACAAAAGCACATGATCGGATGTGACGGATGACGCCGCAACCATTTAACTGCCCCCCTTATCTCTCGTCTTTAGACGGATCCCGATAAGCTCTGCGGCTCTTTGCACCTCGGCACTAATTAAGACTCCCCGCTGAAAGGCAGGATTTGAGCATGGGGGGTTGAAAGAAAACACGCGCGACCCTTTAAGTTGTCTCTCGACGCTTCATCACCTCACACTCGATGGGCAGCATATAAGATGACAGAAAAGCATTTGAAGCCATTATTAGTTCTCACAAGAGCAATGGCACTTCAGCATCAATCTGTGAAGTCCAAATTTGAATCATGAGAAATATCGATAATTTTGAAAGAATATATATTTATTCAGCATAAACTTTCGGTTTGTTGTCCTTAATATTTCACGTTAGTTCTTTGTAGCCTTTAGCCCCCGCTTGTGGAGCGTTATGAGGCACGGAGGAGATCTCCACAGATTGGATTCTTGTCATAAACGAGGAGTCCAAGTGAGCTGCTTTGTGAAGCAGTTTTGCGCCCTCTACAGGCCACGAATGGCAACTGACGACACTGATCAGTCATTCAAGGATTTTTCAAGCAATGTCATTTTCTTTCTTCTTTTTCTTGAACTTTGGTTCGAAAGCCTCTTGACTAAAACTTGCACTGACTTGGATCTCCTTTTCGCGTTTCCTCTTGTCAGGCTTGTCACTGTGATAGCCGCTGGAGTCGCTGGCGTGGATCTCCGTGGGGGAGATCTGAACCAGCTCCTCCTCTTCTTTTATCCTCTTCTCTTTTTTCATCTTTTTTTTCTTCTTTTTCTCACCATTTGCATCACTCTCCGTTCCATCCAGCTCGAGTGTAGCGTTACCATCATCTTGGCGTGACGGCGACATCTCTTTTATCACTTCTTTGAGTTTATCTCTCTTCTTTTTCTTCTTCTCACCATTGGCTTCACTCCCTGTCCCGATACCATCGAGTTGGGAGGACGGCCACACCGCTTCTTCTTCTTCTTTGATTTTCTCTTTCTTCTTTTTCTTCTTCTTCTTCTTGGTGGCGTCTTGGTCAACAGACTCCTCAGTGGCCTCTGTGACCGGTTGTATGTCTTCTAACTCGACCTGGTTGACGGCGACACCCGAATCGGAGCTCTCTGTAATGGCCAACAATTCCTGAACCCTGATGTACACAAACAGGATTACATTAATTTCCCTGAGACAAACACAAAGCATTGGGATGGTATTCAAAATACGCACTTTGGCGCAGATGCTTTTAAATTACCAAAAATTCAAAGATGGATTACAGTAATCCCTTGTTTTTTGCAGTTAATTTTATCGGAACTGAAACGCGAAAAGCCGTAAAGTCGGATTTTCTAACCCCGAGGAATTTTCAAGTTTGTCTGTAGATGTAATGTTTGCTTATACAGTACAGTGCATTTAAATGTGAAGTGGGATTTCACGGCGGTGCCATTGTACGTTAGCGCTCTCTGTTGGTGAAGATGCGAGACTCCAGACCCAAGAGATTTTGGGGTGGGGGCGAAAATCTATCCAATTACGCAATAGCATAATCGATTCCAAGATGACTTGATAAATCATATGCATACCTGGTTCTGTTCAGCCTTCCTCTTATAAGCAACACACCGGCAGTGTCAGCATCAAGCGCAACCACCTCAAACTCCAGCTCCGCTCCGATCCTGGGGCCCGCGTCCCTCCAGGTATCCACAGAGACAAGGTTGGGCTTAGGAATGCTGGCATTAAAGCAGCTGTGGACCAGGCAGCCCACGTGGCTCACACCAAGTTTGTTCACCTTCCCCTGGAGGACCCCCACCACCAAACCCCGATTAGAGAATTGCATTCTACTACATCGCAATGTCGATTTATAATCGATTAACTGCAATACTGACCAGCAATCTCTGTCCTTCTTGAGGTTGAAATATAATAAAGTTGGCTTGTATGTCCATGTGAATGTAGCCGCTGTCATCATAAATGTCTCCATGGCTGCGCAAAATCTGGATATTGTCATAAGCTAGAGGTACACCTTGGAGGCTGCGGGAGAAAGCGTGACAATGCACATGGTTAAAACACACGTTCACAGTCGCTGTGGACATGTCACAATCATTTCAGCCAATGATATTATTCCATCTTTAAATTAGGTTGGGACCTGCGGTTTAGCAAAGACTCTACAACAGTGCTTCTCAAGCTTTACAAATGTGAACCTACATTCGAAAACCTATTACACCGCATCACCAAATAAAATTAACCAACTGAGTTGTGTCACCTCGGTGAGAATTTGAGCAGCTCGGCCTGTAACTCCTCTCGTAACGCTGTCCTCTTCTTGTGCAGGTACATGGGCGGCAGGACGACGTGTCTTCGGCGTGTGTTCATCACCAGACAAGAGTAGGGCGCTGACAAAAGTTCGGAAGCGGCGGCAAAAGACGGGATAACGCATGGAACCTCGACCAAATCTGCCCGAGACGTAGAGGACGCTGTAACTGTCGGGTTCTGAGCGCAATGTTCGAGGATTTCGCCGGACATTTCCAGACGTTTTTGGTCGTGTTCGGCATGCTTCAAGTTCGCCATATTGCCAAAGAGGAGCGGAAAGTCAACGAGTGCCGACTTCCGCTTCGGGAATCTTCAATTACGGTTTACATCGCCGTCTGCTGGTGAAGAGGTGAAAGTAAAACTGGAGACAAAAATGGAATAGAAACTCCAAAAGTCGAATGAGCATAAAGCATACGTTCCACAGACAGTAAATAAATTAATGTTATATTGTATATGTGTGTATATAGTATATTTATATACTGTATATGTATAAAATTCATTTTTACACACACATTTGTTTTTCAGTTCCAATGTTGTATTAGACTTTTATTGACTTACCCATAGTTAAAAGTATTTATAAAAATATGTACAGTATGTACTACATTCCTGACAGTAATGTTACGAGGTACATTTGCACAAGCTTAACTATATCCATCCCAACCCATAGCTATATTTTTGCCTTTAGGATACTATTGCCCTCTTGACATTGCCAGACAGGTCTTCATTTAATAATAAGGTCATGTTGTTACTGGTAGGTGTGACTGACACTGATACATATGAATGAATTAGAATAGATTTTTCAAAAGGTTAGTTTTAGGAGCTCTAAGAAAATATAGAAAAAATCATCAAGTCAATCCAAATACTCTTTTTGAAGTGAGCTTCTGAACTAAAGAACGTTCCCCCACTATATTCTAGTTTACTGAGATGAACTTGTACTGCCAAATAGTAGAATGTAGCAAAGTTTTACAGATAGGCAAAATTATAACTATTTTGTTCCAATTAATAGGGCAGTACGGTGGACGACTGGTGAGCATGTCTCACTCACAGTGCAGCAGTGCAGGGTTCGATTCCAGCTCTGGCCTCCCTGTGTGGAGTTTGCATGCTCCCTCCGTGCCTTCATGAATTATTTCCGGGTACTCCTTTTTCCTCCCACATTCCAAAAAAAACATGCATGACAGGTTAATTGAACACCCTAGCTGGGTTAGGCTACAGCACACCCGCAACCCTTGCGAGGATAAGCAGATTAGAAAATGTTGAATTAAAACCCACACTGAGGTAAAGCCTGACTAACTGATTTTGAGGCAGTAGAGAAAGAAAATATTTTCCATTCTGCTCATTCATTTAAAGTTTTGATGACATCAAGTGGTTATTTGACACTAAAATGTCAATTCATCCTCTTTGGTTAGGTCCAATGCACTCCATCCATCCTAATAATAATAAGAAATAAAAATCTCACTTCACTGTCTGCACAGAGTCCCCCTCCTGTGATTGATATTGTTATACGTCAAAGCATTTTTGCGCCTGCAGTACAGCCACGCTTTATGTATTGACAGCAAATGATTCAAGTTGTCATCATGGTGATGCACTGGTGTGTCCGTTGTAGGAGAGCTGAGGTATACCGTGACTGGAGTTGTCCAAGATGTCCTGTTGAACAGGCACGCATTAGGTCAAAAGGCAAGCTAGCCAATGAGAAGTCTTTTTTTTTTTTGCTACCTTCTCTGTCATCTCGTGTGAATGGTGCAAGGAGTGCTCCCTCTCCAAGAACATCCTCTGTTGCTCGGAACTGGCCAGACGACAGGTGAGCCAAGTGGATAATGTACATGAGGAGATCCCTACGGACAAGATAGGGAAAACCGTTAAGGCATATCGTCGCATGTGTGCTTGTTGGTTGTCACGCCGAGTGTCCAGTTTTACCCAGACAGGCCAGAGTCATGGCAGCAAAGTGGATGGATTGCATGGAATCTGGTCGTTTTGTGAGCGCACGGACAAACTGGAAGTTGAGGATGCCGCCAATCAGACCGCAGATGCAGCACGCCGAGAACAAAATCATCTGAGAACACAAGACGACAGATGAGATGAGTAAAAAAATCAAAACAATGAAAAGGGGAGTGCAAATGTCCATCTTCATTACGCCCTAAAATCTACAGCATAGGTGAAACAATAACCCCAAATGATTTTTTTAAAATATACATTTTACACCCATAAAATGAAATGCACCAATCATGTCCAATGAAACTTTCAACATAACAGATTCACCTCATTCCCTTTCGATATTCAAAATAATATATTGCACATTTTTCACCCGTATTATTCCACGGTTCCATATTCCCCCCCCCCTCCCCATTGAGCATTTAAGCATTTGCATGTATGTCCTCCTGAAATTGCATATTCTAGTTATGATGATGATGATGAAGACTTTAGCATTCCCACATACTATGTTAAACTAGTTTAAGGCATTTAGATTGTATTTAAATTTTCGGGGGTGATTTTTTTAAGCACGTGAATTGGATGATGTTATCATGCGAATGAAAGGCATTAATAAAAACAATGCGATTGGGTTTCCTTACGATGCATATTTAAATTGCCCTGTGTAAAATCTCACCAACAGTGCCACATTGGGTAAAGGCAGGCTCTGAATCCCAGCATGGCAATCATTCCCCCCCCCCCCCACACACACACACAGGATGAGATGAATGCAGGTCCTTTATTCGGCAAGTCAAATAATCAGGTCAAATTGATTGAGGGAGGATTGTATTCTGTCTCTTTGGAAATGAGCAGAGGTGCCTTCACTGTTTGCAACCACATTGAAAAGGACATCTCCAATTTCAGCCATTACCCTGTGAGGTGTGTGAGGCGTCTGGCTGACAGGACTCCTGAACCAAACTATGCTAATGCGATCATTGGCCCGAAGGCATAGAGTGAACTTGGGTCAGGGGGGGCACAGAAAGACATGAGGAGAAAAAGACGATTGAAAAGCAGTGGGTGGCAGTAAGCAATGGAGAAAGTGGTAATAAGTGGAGGTGGGTGCAGGGTGAAGCAAAGGTCTCTTTTCCATTGTGCTGACATTGATCCATCATTACCCAGACAAGCAGACATCCAGAGTTGAAGGCGAGGAAAGACGAGGACTTGGACAGAAAGAGAAGAGGAGAGGTGACTGCTTGCCCGCCTCTGCTTTCCTCGGACGTCTTTCACACACATTGACACCAGTGTGGTAAATATATAATCGACCAAATTCCGAAAGAAGATGGCTTGCTATTAAAAGCTGGTCAAAGTTAGTTCTGTCATGGAAAACCTTATGACATGATGTTTAATTGTCAGTGGAGAACCAAGAGACACAAATGGGTTAAAAAGCATGAAATAATAATCAAGACTCCCCATGTGTCAGGCAGCTGGAGTCCTCTTCCTGTTTGCTGCAGCAAAAATAGCCTCCATCCAAAGAGAAACGCGCATAGATTAGGCACAAGACGGGATGCATCAACAAAGAAAGGATTACTGAACTTACAGTAAGGCCGGTTCTCTTTCGAGCGCACAACACTCCGCACATCCCGCAGAGCAGAAACTGAGAAAGAGAAACAACAAACACGTGCTGAAGGTGTTTGGCAGGGTGAAAACATCACAAAAAGTCTATTTTAAAATGTGTACACGACAGACTGGTGACCAGCCAATCGCAGAAGACACAGACAACTCACACTCCCATGGGCAATTTGAAGTCTTCATTGAATAGAATATGAAGGGTTTTTTTTTTCTTTTTAATGTGAGAGGTACTGTCACGAGAGTACAAATTGGCATGAGCGTAGTACAAAAACAACCCAGACACAAGCAAAGTGACCTGCTCTGAATCATTTCACACTTTTGCAGCCAATAGACAGCGGGAGCTTCTTGGCTTGTGTTGCCAGCCACTGTGCCTGCTGTAGACCTTTGCCAAAATAACTCCTTGAGAATTAGAACATGCTGAAAAAGTGCAGACTCATGAATTTAAAAAAAAAAAGGATTAGACCCTTTGCACTCACCACACATAAAAAGGAGAAAATAGGTCAGTAAAAGGAAAATACATATATATATTAATGTATATCTAAATAATATAATAATAATGAATAATAATATATACATAATAATAATATAAATAATAAATAAATAATATCTAATAAATAATATAGGGCGGCCCGGTAGTCCAGTGGTTAGCACGTCGGCTTCACAGTGCAGAGGTACCGGGTTCGATTCCAGCTCCGGCCTCCCTGTGTGGAGTTTGCATGTTCTCCCCGGGCCTGCGTGGGTTTTCTCCGGGTGCTCCGGTTTCCTCCCACATTCCAAAAATATGAATGAATGAATGAATAATAAATAAATTATATATATATATTCTTTTAATGTCTATAAATGAATGTACCATAACTCTTATCGAACTGAGAACACGATGACTATTTTTAGTCCACCCGCCAACTTACTAAAAAGTAGCAAAGTCACGTACACAGAGTCCGCTCCACACGGGCGAAGCGTCGCCTTGCCGCGGCTTGTGCTCCCCCCGAGCCCAGCTGATGCCCACGGCTCCGAGGACGATGCTCGCCACGCCCAGGCCCACCTCCACCACGGACAGGAGGAGAAGGCTCCACAGGATTTTGCGGCTGGAGCACATCCCACCCGGGGCATCTCTCCGCCTCCGGCACGAGAAGTCCGCTCCTCGGTCGCCGGGAGCGCCGCGCGCGGTCCTACATCGGGAAGGAAAGTGGCTGGATCCAAACAAGTTGCTTCGAGTTGTTTCAAAAAAGTAATCGCGTGAGCCGAAAGTGGAGGAAAAGTGTCAGGAGGGAGAAAAAGGAGAGTCGATCTAGAGATGGAAGGAGTGATGTGAGGAGGACGATGTGACGTCCACGCTTTCTCAAGCTCAACGGCACGCGCGCACGGCGAATAGGCGCGTGCACGCGTGCCGTGTATGTGTTTACACGTCGTTTAGTATTAACTTTTACTCAAGTGCTTACCAGTAGTTTTTTTTAATACATAAAAGACATTTAGTTCACTAGTGCGATTGGGAAAAAAAACAAGCTTCACTTATTCATTGAACACATTTCATTACAAAAAAGAATTGCGATTTTTTTCTACTTCTAGTTTAAAATTCTCGCGATCTCTTGAGATGTTGCTGCGATGTGAAGTAGACAGTGCGAATATTGTATAATCTGCTGTCCCTCAACGTAACTCAATACAAAGCCATCAATGTTGAAATGGCTGGCAACAAAAGTGTGCACACCCCTATGTGAAACTTGGAAACTGGGCCCAGTGAGCCATTTGCCTCCACAGTGCCATATGACGCATTTGCTATAAGGCAGGGGTGTCAAACTCATTTTTGTTGTGAGCCACATTGTAGTTACGGTTTCCCTTGGAGGGCCGTTATGAATTTTGGGAAACAGTTTAAAAGAAGTTGAATCCCCCTCCGCATATTAGATACACGGCACACAACAAATTGATGAATAACTAGTTTTAAAATCAGAAGTCAAGAATAATGACTGTTATTGTGGATTACATATGACAATTTCACATTTTGGTTCAGACTTTATCAAAAGCGTCATGGAATTTGACATGCTTGATTTGCTTTCGCGGGCCACATAAAATGATTTGGCGGGCCACATCTGGACCCCGGGGCCTTGAATTTGACACCTGTGCTATAAGGTATCAGATGTAGCTAGGGAGCAGGTGTGTCAAATTTAGCAAAGCACTTGAGCGCTGTCATATTTGTTCTCGGTCCATCTATCCATTTTGTAATACATTTATCCTGGAGCCGGAATCGAACCCTGCACCTCTGAGGTGAGGCCGACGTGCTAACCAGTCGTGTCATTTACACTGGTTTAAAAAAAAAAATCTAACTAAATCAGGAATCCAAACGGAACTAACAATCTGTAACAAAACGACATGAATGAGCAATTTTTTTGGAGAATGAAGGGAAAAGCCCGAAAATTAATTGCCAGGCTTTCCCGGGTAATCACACTTAGCCAGAGCTCCTTGCAGTGTCCAATCAATGCACCAAGACATCAGAGTTTGCACCGGGGCTGGCTTTTTAACTGATCAATCGACTACAATATTGACGAGCCTGAGGTTAAAAGCAGCTTGTACGGAAGCATGGATCAGCGCGTCTTACTGTATCGTGACTCATGGAATGTATTTTCCGTTTCGTGCTCTACATGACAATCCTTTCGGTCACAAACATGGGCCCGTGCATTTTTATTACTGTGCTACTGGTGGTTCGAAATATTAGAGAGTGTCCGTTCCTGCCAAACAAGTCAGGGGATTTGTTTGAAAAAGAAGAAGTACCGTACGTACTTTTGTCAAAGTTTTTATAAAGTGAAAATAAAGCCCACGAACTTGATGACTTACGCGTGAGCCAAAGGCAGCAAGAAACCAAGTGTAGCAATCGGAGATATCGAAACTTCCTCCCACTTAAGTGGATAAAGAGAGATGAGTTAACAGGAGGTGCCGGGGACCCTGCGGTCCCCTTGAGGCCCATTATGAGCATCCCAGTTGCCATCCACTGCCAGTGTGGGCTCGCAATCATTAGGGGACTGCTCCGTAATAGCTGGAAGAGGACAGCGGGAAATCTGTCATGCTTCCCACAAGAGCAGAGGAGGGAAATGAAGCAAAGAAGCCGCAGGGCACTCAGGCACCGACTTTTGTTTCCACTGTATCGGTGGAGGTGTGACACCCATCAAGTCCGACTGCTGAGCTGTTGTGTGATTGTTTACAAAACAACCCATTTAGCCCCGTGGTGATAAGCACTCGTGCTAATGCTGTAGACGCATTAGCCAAGAGTTGAGGCATAGGTTAGTCGTACGCCGTTCAATGACAACTACACTGAAGTCGTATTTTCCAATGTCATCTTTTGGTTGCTTGACAACTTGACAAATGGATTCATTTTTTTGAAATTCCAAATCATGCACAGGAGTGGGCGAGACAACGATGGTATTTTCCCAAACCCGTGAAAGCGGGCGCAGCGTGGGGCATTCAGAAATGAGTGTTTTATAATAATCCATCCACTGTGGTAACCGCTGTCCCTTAAAGGGATAAGGATCTGTTAAATATTGTGGTTATAGCATGAAGTGAGTTAAGCCTTGCTGTGTAAATATAATGTTTCAAAATATTCTGGTGACCTTTTGACTCCATATTTATCATCCAAATCTTACGCTAAATTGAAAATTGCACTTCTGCACTCATGTTCTGTATGATAAGTGAATTTTGCTGCTACAATAACATTTTCTCGAGTCTCGAATCGCAGAATCACATTATAGATGGATAGCTAACTAGCTAGCTAGCTAGCTAGCTAGCTAGCTAGCTAGATAGCTAGATAGATAGATAGATAGATAGATAGATAGATAGATAGATAGATAGATAGATAGATAGATAGAGAGAGAGAGTTTGTGTGGTTCCCACGTTTTGGGTTGTCACGGTCAAAATGTCCACATCGTGTTTGGGATCTATTTCCTGTATCGCTCCGCATTTGAGTCACATCTGCTGCGTTGGCTCGCTGCTCTGCAGAGTAAACATAGTTCTCATGAAGTATTAAACACATCACAGCAGGAATCACGATGAACACACACACGCACGCGCGCACACACGCACACACACTTGCATACAGTTGAAGAGCGTCCCAGTGCCGATTCAGTGGCCTCTAAATTTCCCTCATCTCAGTGAAATTGGATCTGTGCCTTCATCCTGTGCGAGGAGCTCGAACATTAAACCACCAGGCCGCCCTCTGTTCTTGTTTGGACTCCCTCTGAGGGTGAAATGTCAACACAAGTAAGTAGGTTGATTGGAGGCTGCCGGGCAGATTAAACATAAATATGACATATCAAGCGAAATCTGTGAAATAGATAACTTTTTGTTTCATCCGTCATCATGTGTTGCAGGTCGAAAGGAGAGTTTTAGATCAAGAGAACGCCAGCTCATAGGGTGAATCATGCAGGTGTATTGACAAACTCGACCACAAGAGGGCGGCATCTCATTGGGTGGGTCAAGCTGCAGCAAAGGGAAAGTATGAATTCGAAAAGCGGATTCAAGCAGGGGAGAAAACGGAATCGACGATGTTTGCAATTTCCTTGCAATCCTAATCGTGTTACATGAGCAACACACTCCAGGTTCAGTTGATAGGATTTGCGTGTTTGCAACGTGCGAAACAGTCACCTCAACGTTATCATTCTCTTTCTCATGTGACTTGGCCTGACCACGCGAGAAGCTTAGTGAATGACACGCTTAACCAGAATAACCAGGGAAGAAAACCCCCTGACTTCCCACAGGACGCCGGTGCGGTCCAAAGTCCACTTTTAGCAGCTGCACGTCTGTTTGTGTGTTGATGAGGACAAAAGGAAGGACGGGGAGACGGAACCACACCGACCTTTTCAAGTCTACTCCAGGGAAAGGCTTTCTGCTAAATGATGACATAGCGCTGAATGACGCACAGGGAGTGGGAGAGCCGCACGCCTTTAAGCATACTTGGACAAATAAACGCTCACTCGTGTGCGCGCTCACGTACCGTTGTAAGGGTGACGTCACAGTTTATTGAAGCTTATGGTTGCCGCAGTTGAAGTGACTGATTTGGTTCCCAGTCTACTGTAAAACATACAGTGCAGCCAAAAACGCATAAATTACTTGCATGTACACCACGCCCTTTACACGCCCCCCCCCCCCCCCCACAAAGGAATGATACAGAGTTTATTCTGGGACTTTTCTGCAAGCATTCATCTTCTTTTGTGTTTTCCAATCATATGATATTTTACTTTGTAAAACTTTGGCTTATCTTGCCCGAAACGACAAAGTTCTCATTGACTGTCCTTGATGTCAGCTGGCTAATAGATTATCTTGTATCCCGCTTTTGGGAAGGGATGAAATGAGCAGGAAAGTGAAAGAGAAAGTGACAGCATTGCTGAATGAATTTTTTTGGGATGTTGACAGAAAAAAAAAAAAGACAACTTGGCCCCCCAAGTTTTGCCACAAAACAATAATAACAATATATTTGATATTTTTTTAAGCCAAAAAAAACAACCCTATAATTCAACAAAAATAACAGCAATATTTCCTTGGGTGGAATGTCGGCTCCCTCTAGTGGTCCACAAATGAATCACTGAATTAAATGCCGCTGAATTAAACTCAGCACAGTCGCATAAACTTTTTCTTTTTTTTGTGCAAGTTCAATTCAGTTGTATTTGCCTTTTAATTAGAATACTATTTGCATTTAATCTCTCAGAATTGCTTGTTTCCCCCCCAAAAAAAAAATATTTAGGTACAATTTCTGTTTCACTTATGCGCAATACTTAACCATTATTTTTTTTCGCCAAAATTTAAGCGGAAGTGTTACTATATAATCTGAGCAGAATGTTATCGTGTCTTAATTCAAAGAGACGTTTAAAAAAATAAAATCATTGCCTTTTTTTTTTTTTTTTTTTTTGGTTGAACACCTGCACCTCCTATAATACAGTATTTCAATCTTGGTGATAATGAGGGTGGATGAAGAGGTAAGTATTTTTTGAGGTGGTGTTGATGTTTAAAAAAAAAAAGTTTAAAAACCATTAGCGTATTTTTTTTTTTTTACAATTTATCTGTGACTTTCCTATCCTGGTCTTATTTGTCCAGGTCCAATCAGAAATAAAAGCTACAAATTGTTCATAACTGCATGACTGGAAGAGGGAAAATAACAGCAACATTAGTCACCGGTTATCAGCAAGACTTTTTTTTTCTGGATGATAGGAGTTGGACATCAGAGAAGAATTTAACTTGATTGCCTGGTCTTGTTACACACACACACACACACACATTCCTGTAAGACTATATTTGTGAGGTCCGGGTAACTCCAGATAGGGAGTGAGGACCACCCTTTCTGATAGGTTTAGAGAGGAACTAGTCTTAGATTTGTACACTAGATGTCACCCCAACTACTTTCCCCACTTCAACTTCTTTAAAAAACAGAGCAATAAAAAGTAGACTTGAAACTGAAATCATAGCAGGAGTGAGGACTCTGAATGGGCACATTCAAAGTCCTCACTCCTGTTGTGACTTTGGTTAAAATATCTTATCTTTTTTGGTTTTGTTGCAGTTAAGCATACAAATCAACTTTTGGTATGGCCTTCAGAGTTTTTCCTCTCTTATTAACCTGCAATTACACAGCAGACATTTTGTATTTTAATTTTAAAAAGTGTGAGTAGTCTGTTTTATGAATAATTTGATAGTTTCAACTTAAGATAAGCAGAGTTCCTCATTTATACATTATATATCAATCACAACTTGAACCGATTGATTGCTGTACAATTACTACTACAATAAAAGTGACCCATGCTTTGGCCAATTAATTTACGGAACTAAATCAAATATATTGTAAAACTTTATAAGTACATGTCAACATTAAATCTCACCTCAAGTAGAACATTTTTAACAACACTGCTCAGGAAGAGTAGAAAAGAATTGAAAAAAAAAATACTCCAGCAAGAAAATTTAAATTTAAAAATGAAGAACTCGAGAAGCAGATCTTTTCTTGAAGTTCCCAGGCAAGCCGGGTGACATAGTCTCTCCAGCGTGTCCTGGGTCTCCTCCCGGTGGGATATGACCGGTACACCTCACCGGGGGAGGCGCTCAGGAGGCTCAGGAGGCATCCGAATCAGATGCCCAAGCCTCCTCATCTGGCTCCTCTCGATGTGGAGGAGAAGCGGCTCGACTCTGAACCCCTCCCGGATGACTGAGCTTCTCACGTTATCTCTAAGGGAGAGCCCGGACACCCTGCGGAGAAAAATCATTTCAGCCGCTTGTATCCGGGATCTCGTTCTTTCGGTCACGACCCATAGCTCGTGACCATAGGTGAGGGTTGGGACGTAGATCGACCGGTAAATTGAGAGCTTCGCCCTTTGGCTCAGCTCCTTCTTCACCACGACAGACCGATACAACGTCCGCATCACAGCAGACGCTGCACCGATCCGCCTGTCGATCTCCCGCTCCCTCCTACCCCCACTCGTGAACAAGACCCCAAGATACTTGAACTCCTCCACTTGGGGTAAGATCTCCTCCCCGACCCGGAGGGGGCACTCCACCCTTTTCCGACCGAGGACCATGGTTTCAGATTTGGAGGTGCTGATTTCCATCCCAACCGCTTCACACTCGGCTGCGAAACGCTCCAGTGAGAGTTGGAGAGCCCCGTTTGAAGGAGCCAACAGCACCACATCATCTGCAAAAAGCAGGGATGTAATACTGAGGCCCCCAAAACTGACCCCCTCAACGCTTCGGCTGCGCCTAGAAATTCTGTCCATAAAGGTTATGAACAGAATCTGCGACAAAGGGCAGCCTTGGCTGAGTCCTACCCCCACTGGAAACGATTCCGACTTACTGCTGGCAATGCGAACCAAACTCTGACATCGGTGGTATAGTGACCGAACAGCCCGTATCAGGGGGTTCGGTACTCCATTCCCACGAAGCACCCCCCACAGAACTCCCCGAGGGACACGGTCAAACGCCTTCTCCAAGTCCACAAAACACATGTAGACTGGTTGGGCGAATTCCCACATACCCTCAAGGGCCCTGCTAAGGGTGTAGAGCTGGTCCACTGTTCCACGGCCGGGACGAAAACCACACTGCTCCTCCTCAATTGGAGGCTCGACTTCCTGACGGACCCTCCTCTCCAGCACCCCTGAATAGACCTTACCAGGGAGGCTGAGGAGTGTGATCCCTCTGTAGTTGGAACACACCCTCCGGTCCCCCTATTTAAAAAGAGGGACTACCACCCCGGTCTGCCAATCCAGAGGCACTCTCCCTGTTGACCACGCGATGTTGCAGAGGCGTGTCAACCAGGACAGCCCCACAACATCCAGAGCCTTGAGGAACTCCGGGCGGATCTCATCCACCCCTGGGGCCTTGCCACCGAGGAGCTTTTTAACCACATCGGTGACTTCAACCACAGAGATAGGAGAGCCCACCTCAGAGTCCCCAGGCTCTGCTTCCTCCAAGGAAGGCGTGTTGGTGGAGTTGAGGAGGTCTTCGAAGTACTCTGCCCACCGGTTCACAACGTCCCGAGTCGAAGTCAGCAGCGCCCCATCCCCACTGTACACAGTGTTAGTGGTGCACTGCTTCCCCCTCCTGAGACGTCGGATGGTGGACCAGATTTTCCTCGAAGCCGTCCGGAAGTCCGCTTCCATGGCCTCACCGAACTCTTCCCACGCTCGGGTTTTTGCCTCGGCGAACACCGAAGCCGCGGTCCACTTGGCCAGTCGATACCCGTCAGCTGCCTCTGGGGTCCCACAGGCCATAAAGGCTCGATAGGACTCCTTCTTCAGCTTGACGGCATCCCTTACTGCTGGTGTCCACCAGCGAGTACGGGGATTGCCGCCACGACAGGCACCAACCACCTTACGGCCACAACTCAGATTGGCCGCCTCAACAATAGAGGCACGGAACATGGTCCACTCGGACTCAATGTCCCCCGTCTCCCCCGGAACATGGGAAAAGCTCTGTCGGAGGTGGGAGTTGAAACTCCTTCTGACAGGGGATTCCGCCAGACGCTCCCAACAAACCCTCACTATACGTTTGGGTCTGCCAGGACGGACCGGCATCTTCCCCCACCATTGGAGCCTACTCACCACCAGGTGTTGATCAGTTGACAGCTCCGCCCCTCTCTTCACCCGAGTGTCCAGAACATGCGGCCGCAAATCCGATGATACAACTACAAAGTCGATCATCGAACTGCGGCCTAGGGTGTCCTGGTGCCAAGTGCACATATGGACACCCTTATGTTTGAACAAGGTGTTCGTTATGGACAATCCGTGACGAGCACAGAAGTCCAATAACAAAACACCACTCGGGTTTTGATCGGGGGGGCCGTTCCTCCCAATCACGCCCCTCCAGGTATCACTGTCATTGCCCACGTGAGCATTGAAGTCCCCCAGCAGAACAATGGAGTCCCCAGCAGGAGTACTCTCCAGCACACCCTCCAAGGACTCCAAAAAGGGTGGGTATGCTGAGCTGCTGTTTGGTGCATATGCACAAACAACAGTCAGGACCCGTCCACCCACCCGAAGGCGGAGGGAGGCAACCCTCTCGTCTACCGGTGTGAACCCCAATGTACAGGCAGTGAGGCGGGGGGCAATGAGTATGCCCACACCTGCTCTGCGCCTCTCACCGTGAGCAACTCCAGAGTGGAAGAGAGTCCAACCCCTCTCGAGAGAACTGGTACCAGAACCCAGGCTGTGTGTGGAGGCAAGTCCGACTATATCCAGTCGGAAATTCTCTGCCTCACACACCAGCTCGGGCTCCTTCCCAGCCAGAGAGGTGACATTCCATGTCCCAAGAGCTAGCTTCTGCAGCCAAGGATCGGACCGCCAGGGTCCCCGCCTGGACTCGAATCTGCAATGAAATGGGACATCCCTGATTTGACACTCATTGTCAAATACGTTGCATGCATTTTAACTGGTTAAATTATGAAAAAAGAGATATAGTTCCTCATCCAAAGCTTACCATCCAATTCAGTCTTCCCTCTTTTGGAGAGATGCTTTTCCCTTTTTGGGGCTAAAGGTCGATACCACCACATGAAAAGGAGAACAAAGTGACACATTTTACTAAATCAGTGTTGAACAAAAATATGCTATCAAGGCATTCATTTAGTAACCCAATTCCAGTGAAATTGGGACATTATGCTCATCAATCAAAACAGAATACAATGATTTGCAAATCATGTCCAACCTATATTTAAGTGAAGCATTACAAAGACAAGACAACATTCAATGTTCAAATTGGTACATTTAATTTTTTCCAATAATATTTAACTTAGAATTTAATGGCTGTAATGCGTTCCATAAAAGATGGAACAGCTAGCAAAAAAAATAATGTTGAGAAATGCTCATCAAACCCGTTTGTCACATCCCACCGGTGAACAGGCTAACTGTGAATGGGTGGGTGCCATGATTGGGTCAAAAAGTAGCTATCCTGAATTCACAAGCAAAGATTGGGTGAGGGTCACCACAAGTTGAATCGTTGAAGGACAGAGTTTCACAACGTATAATTGCAAGGAATTGAGGGATTACGTCATCTTTGGTCCATAATATCAAAAGGTTCAGAGAATCTGGACCAATCAGTGCATGTAAGCGGCAAGGCCAAAAACAGATAACATTCAAAGGCCATGACCTTCGACCTATCAGAGAGCACTGCATCCAAAACCACCTTGTCCCAGCTTGTTTGGAACGTGTTGCAGCCATCAATTCCAACATAGTAGTGTAGCCAATTACCGTATTTTCACGACTATAAGGCGCCATTAAAAGTCTTAAATTTTCTCCAAAATGGACAGGACGCCTTATGGTGCGGAGCGTCCTTTATATGCGCTGAGTTCCAAAATCTGACTGACAGCCAACACGCTGTTTATATAGAGAAAAGGCGGAAGTGACTGTGAAAGAAGTCGGCCAATCAGAGAAGGGTGGGCGTGTATATATACATATATGGAGAGGGAGAGAGAGAGAGAGAGAGGGAGAGAGAGGACAGACAAGCTAGTCCGCCAATGGTGAAGGGTGGGCGTGTAAGTGGACGCCTCAAGCCAGTACCAACACTTGTATAGCGTGTGGCAATGTGCATTGTTGCAAAACAACTCCGGTTTTGGTTTCTAAGAACCCCTGAAAATAAATTCGACAAAGAGACATGCCTACGAAGCTCAGTTAAAACTTAAAGCCACCGGTTATGCTTTTGGCATGCGTGACCATCTCACAGCAGCGGTGAAAAATCAAGTCAAGCAAATGAACTCTGAGCTTGCCGTTATTCCCGGAGGCTTGACTAAAGAACTCCAACCGCTGGACATTGGCATCAACCGGGCGTTCAAAGTAAAGTTGCGAACAGCATGGGAACAATGATCGATGGCAAACACAACTTTACAAAGAGTGAGAGGCAGCGCTGGGCGAGTTACGCCACAATACGCAACAACGAGAGGGAACGCGGCGTTTTTGATGGATTACGGTACTTGCACAATTGTTCAATTCTTTCTACACACACACGCGCTGCCACCATGTTTCGCTCTGTTCTTTACTTTCAAATGTGGGAAAGCTTCACACGAGAGAAATGTTGACTTTGCTGTTGCTACTCCTTCTTTCCGCTCGGCAATGAGTAGCAACTCACACTAGCATGTGATGCATTCAATGACAACTGAGATGTGCAGTCCTCTGCTTCTGATACAGAGGATGAGGACTTTGATGGATTTCTGGGTGATGATTGATCGAAAACGTGAGAACATTGTACGATGGCTAAATAAAATACACCCGAACTCAGTTCTGCTTTCGTTGCCTTTTTAAAAACTTGTTTTTATCTTATCTGTATGTCTTGGCATGCTACCGTATGCTTCAAGCTAACGTGTTAGAGTGCGCGCATGCATGCCGTATGTTTAAGCTGGCGTATGTTTTACCACTGTAAAACTGCGGCTATTCGTACGATGCGTCCTGTGTATGTGTAAAATACAGAAATGTCACGCATTAATGAGACTGCGGCCATTAGTACGATGCGTCGAATAGTCGTGAAAATACGGTAAATAGAGGTTGAACATGACATGCAAATCATTGTATTATGTATTAAATACAAGTTCGTGCTTCCATTAAGAATAGAGAAGATTTACTGGGCAACATATAACATTTGAAAGGTATGTTACAAGAACATGTTGTATGATTTCATGCTAGTCAGTGTGAACCAACCGACATAATTACATTTTGTTAGACCAATGCAAATATTTGGCAGAAATAAAATACTGATTCCTGATTCAAAATAACTATCATCCATAAATTATCTTCCCCCTTCAAGTGCATTCCAGTGGCAGCCAGTGAACGAGCCTGGTCTCTATTGAACGCGAATAGCAGGGGTTTCGAAAAACATCTTTCATATTGATAGATTACATTGTCCAGTGTGGGCAATGCATTTGATAAATGAAATGGTAAGAACATGAATCTAAATACAAAAATACCCAAAACAATGCTGTAATCGATCGTGTAATATTGTACAGTAGAAATTTTTGTTGTATGTCATTTCATAGTGCTTTAGGTGCTAGAGTGAATTTACGCCGCATTATTTCCCCCAAGAAACATTTGATTTATAACGGCTAAAAATACACAAGGATTAAATATAATTTATATATGTTCCTCATACTGCGTGACAACTGACCGGAACAAAATATGGAGAAATTAAAACTCTTGACATGTCCATTCATCCGTTCTGCCCCCCCCCACCCCAAAAGCCGACTGCCCCCATGTCGAGCGTTGCCACGTACAAAGTTACACCAGTGTAGCCCCTGAAAACAGCTTAAAACGGAGCAAATGTAACCCTGCTCAGGAGGTGGTTTAAACATTTACTCTGGAGTAAATGCTAGTATGCGGGGCAGCACCGATATAAAATGGGACGTGTGAACGCTACAGGAGTAGACTTGCTACGCGTGAAAAGAGTTGATTACATACGGGTAGAATGTGTTGCTTTCGTGCTCGTTTGTACTTCTGTCATCTTTCCTTTTGTAGGAGACTGCACCGTCTCAGAGTTGATTGTGTAGTTTGTTCCTTTATGTGTTCACAAACCCCCCCACAGAATTTATTTTGTGATGCCTTATGTTTCCTTTCCAATTGCCTTGCCATCTTTAAATTTGATTGGCCACAGTAGAAGCAATAATGACTTCTGTGCCAAACTCGTTTGCCTTCCCTTTTTGTAAATGCTTTTATGGTTAAAGAAGGATCTTCTTTGCTCATCTTTTGTTTTTACATAGGTTAATGGGTTACCTTCTTTACGAATTGCAGACATGACTGTGCTCCTCTGCTTCATATGTCTGATGACTTGTAGAGTCTTCACTGGATGTATCATAAGAACAATTTTTCTACCTTTGGATGGAATATCTCCTCGTCATCACTCGACTCAGAGGATGTCTTAGTTGGTTTGTATTCCTCATCTGATCCAAAAAGACTTGAGTCAGAATAATCACCATCTTCAGTGGGATTGTCCATCTGTTATTTAAAAAAAAAAAGATCAGAAAATACCATTGCAATTAATGATGTTAGAGAATAGTACTGATAATTCAGGCTTACATGACAAGATAGTTCTGTGGGATAAAATATTAATCGAACACATTAACATGGCAAAACAGAAATACCTTATAGAAATAACTTATTTTGTTTAATATGGGCAAATACAGCATTTGAAACTGACCGGGTAATCAATTAAAAGTCGACTTATTATAATTTTTAAAAATGTCTATATCACTCATTTCCAGTGCTTGGCAAAGATAGGTAAGTGCCGAAACCAAATAATGGTATCAGGCTGATACTGGCATTATTTTAAGGTTATCGTGGAGGCTGCCAATACCAGCAATCGATATTTCAGAAAATCAACATCAACATTCATCCACTAATTTGCCGATTAACGTCTAATCACTAAGTTGATATGAGTATGATAAGGTTAAGATTCATGCTGAGAATGCATCACTAGTGTGTTTTTATAAGCCTGGGCCAATAACTGGTTTGACGTTTGAAAAGTCAAAGTTTCAATCACCACTAATTCGGCTTTGCCAATAAGGATATTTGGATCAATAAACGATGAGCGAGTGTGGTTACAAATCGCAAAGGTTGATGACAGTGACAATGTATGTTGCCACAAAAAAAATCATCAAAATGTCCCCATAAAATAGTAGAAAGCTTAACAAACATAGAAAATATGCATCTCTCCTCATATAAGTGGGGGGTTTTTCAGCCCAAAATGCATAGGTTTTGGTGATCCACACATTTAACCTTTATTATTGTTTTTTATTCATTTATTATTTAATTTTAACTTTTGTGTTGATAATGGTTCACAGTATAATATTTCGTTCAACCCACTTTATCTGTAAATTGCTTGGTATTTTACATCGTCTTTTTGCAGTTACTTTCTGTATATGGAAAGACACTGGTTCCATTTGCAACTAATTCTCTGCTCAACTAAGATGGCGGCGGCGGCGAAAGACGCTGGGTCATTTGCAACTAATTTTCTGCTCAACTAAAATGGCGACGACGACGACGGCGAGACGACGGCGGCGGGGGGGTGGGGGGGGGTGTTAAAACTTCATTTTACCACACCAACGACCTATTCTGTGGCGCTGTATTGTGTGTCTGACGGCCTATTGAAAGTTTATTGTTTGAGAGGAAACTTTCTATCTTGGTGACAACTCCTTAGGTACAGCATAGTAGAGTTATTCATATAGTTGGTTTCACTCTAATGCTGATATAACACGAACCTTTGAGCCTGCCCGAATTACTTAGAATAACTAACTTGTAAGAAAATATTCAAAACTTGAGTGTCTTACCTGCTTTAATTCTGAAGTATTTGTCACTTTCTGGGGTTTTCTCGATGATGCTGACTCGTACGCTCACTCTTCTCAACGCCTTCCTTTTGTGCAGGCAGCAAAGCGCGCGTTTCCTAATTGATGGTCAGCGAGTGTGATGTGGGGGAGGGTAGCTGTAGAAACTCGTTTCCTGCAACGTAACTGTGACGTTTTGGGGTGTGAAAACAGCCCCGCCCCTTCATAACCAAAACTCCTTCACTTTTCCTCTGAGGTCCGTTTTGAAGTGGGGCATAGTAAATGTCAAGCAATATCAACATATTTTATGAACTCTTGTTTACACCAATGTCATGTACTCCTAAAATGAGCACAGCATATATACATGTGTGTGTATATACATACTGTATATATATACAGTATATACACACACACACATATTTTAAAAACGACTTAAAATATTGTAATTGTTCTGAAAGCAACATTATTCCCAAATGCTAATATGGAATTGTGATGAAACATCATTATTATTTACTTATTGGATGCAATTCGTATTATACAGTTTCGATGTCCAAAGCAGAATAAAACGAATTAGATTTTCTGGGGACACGACTGCAACACTCAACTCTTCTTGCAAAGCTTTGTTGCTGCTGTATGAACCGCGCTCCTAGTTGATCACGTGCTCAAACTAGTGTGGGGGAGGGGAGCTGAATAAACTAGGTTCAAACAGTGCAACTGCGAGGGTTTGGAGCTGGGAACAGCCCCTCCCCCCTTCATGGCCAACGATAAACTAAAATTGCTCAGCCTTTAACTTTTATTTTACTCTGCGGTCTGTTTTGAGGGGAGCATGATAAATTTCAAGCAACATCTATATGTTTCAGCAACTGTAATAACACAAATGTATATACCTGTTCATATTTTTTAAACCAGACTTAAATATTATAATTGTTCAATGAAACATAATTACAGTAAGTATTGCCATCTATTGACTTCTGTCAAACGAAAATTCCCTCACCCAGAATAAAAATCTATGCATTACACATTTGAGTACGATATTACATTATATGATTGCTTCAGGAGTATGAGGTACCGAGTCCCCTGATGCGGGCACTTTGGTCCCTCCACCACAGATGTCAGAATTTGGTTCACATTACCGGCAGTAAGTCAGAATCGTTTCCAGTGAGGGTTGGACTCCGCCAAGGCTGCCCTTTGTCATCGATTCTGTTCATAAACATTACGGACATTGGCAATTTCTAGGCGCAGTGTAAGTGTTGATGGGGGTCCATTTTGGTGGCCTCAGTATTACATCTCTGCTTATTGCAGATGATGTGGGACTGTTGGCTCTTTCAAGCAGGGCCCTTCAACTCTCACTTGAGCGTTTCGCAGCTGAGTATGAAGTGGTTGGGATGAAAATCAGTCGGAAAAGGGTGGAGTTCTCTCTCCGGGTCGGGGAGGAGATCTTGTCCCAAGTGGAGGAGTTTAAGTATTTTGGGGTCTTGTTTGCAAGTGAGGGCAGGAGGGAATGAGAGATCGACAGGCGCAGCGGTGAAGCGGCTGCTGCTTGCTCTGCGCGCTTTGTATCGGTCAGTCGTGGTGAAGAAGGAGCTGAGCCAAAGGGCGAAGCTCTCAATTTACCGGTTGATCTACGTTCCAACCCTCATCTACTGTCATGAGCAATGAGTCGTGACCGAAAGAATGAGATCCCAGATACAAGCGGCCGAAATGAGTTTTAAAGGTGTTCCGGGCATGTCCCACTGGCAGGAGGCCCCGGGGACAACCCAAGACACGCTGGAGAGACTGTGTCACTCAGCTGGCCTGGGAACGTTTCAGAATCCCCGGGAAGAGCTAGGAGAAGTGGCTGGGGAGAGGGAAGTCTGGGCTTCCCTGCTAAAGCTGCTGCCCCTGTTACCCGACCTTGGATAAGCGGTGGAATATGGATGGATGGATATTACATTAGTGATCGATTCATAACAACGGACGAACGTTCCGATACCTGGAACCTGGAAGCCATACGGAAGCTCGAATTAGAGCAAACTCAAGCAAGTCCCGTTCGATACCGCGGAATAACTGTCTGCACCACTTTTTACTCTCTTTGGCACAAAAACAGCAGAATCTCTCTATTAGCATGAGTTTACTGGAATCGTGAACGACTTTCTATTCCATTCATTTACATTTACGTCCTGTCGATCGTTGCATCCAAACAAAGGAATGGTAATGACTGTGGAAGGGAACATGGAATGCATCCGATTAGATGCTCAAAGCAAGTTGCTTGTGGCTCGACGGACTGTAGAGTAAATGAACGTTTCCTGGAATGCTTGACCTGCTATCATGCTAACTCAACTCAACATTATTTATAGAGCACTTTCAAACAGCCATCGCTGCATACAAAGTGCTTTACATGGAGCAATTTAACATATACAACAAACAGTAACGCAGTCTGTAATAAATACGGTAGAAAGCACAGAACAGCAAAACCAAGAACAAATCTAAGTCATGGTGAGTCAAATGCCAAAGAATACAAGTGAGTTTTGAGGCGCGTTTTGAAGATGGGCAGCGAGGAGGCTTGCCGAATGTTCAGTGGGAGGTCATTCCAGAGAGAGGGACCAGCAACAGAAAAGGGTCCATCCCCTCTGAGCCTCAGTTTAGTTCTTGGTCCTTCTAATAATGTCTGGTCCGCAGACCAGATGAGGTCAGCGAGGTAAGGTGGCACGAGGTAATTTAGAGATTTGAAAAGGTCATTTAGAGATTTGAAAACAATTTGCGCTAACTGGAGCGCTAATCAGAGAGAAGGCGAGTTCCATCGCGCTATGGGCATGGAGGACTTTGAAGGGTCCCGTGGATGCCTTCAGACATTTGTTGCACAACATCAGCTGAGCAACGCTGTCTTGGGTGGTGATCGAGGGGAGGTCAAGTTCGAGATAGTGAGTGATTGGAAAGAAAAGCCACCAGCTGTTATAGGTCTCATTTTGGAGCAAAGAGCCCTCATTTTGTGACTACTCTTGTTATAATGTATTTTGTTCATATACCTGTACTGTATACTGCCGTTTTTGTGTTATTTGTGTTGTTGGAGCATATATTTTTGCATTTTACTGCTTGTGTTCTTACACATGTATTTTGTTAACACACTTGCATGTTCATAAAGGACGTGTACCGTAGTCATGTCCCACATAAGGAAATTCTGTTATCAAGACTGATTGAGCAACGCAAACATGATTTCTTACTAAAGAATACTTACTGTTGTTACTTATTGAATGCAAATCATAATGATCCAGTTGAAATGTCCAAAGCAGAATGAAACAAATTGGATATGCTGGGGACACTTCTGCAATACAGTACCTAATTCATTTTTTCTTGCAAAGCGTTGTGGCTGGCTTCTGCGCAGCTCTGCTAATTGAAATGTAAACAAACTCATGTCTGGGGGGAGGGGTGCAGCAAAAACTTCGTTTTGGAGCAGGTAACAGCCGCTCCTCTTCATGGCCAATGACTAAGTCAATTATCAAAATTGCCATAGCCTTTTTGAACTTTGAGGTCTGCTGTGAAGGCGAGCATGATAAATTTTGAGCAACATCTACATACAGTATTTGAGTAACTAGGCTCACCAATGTCACATACTCCGCGCACACACAGTATATTTAAACTGACTTACAATTTAACAATTGTTTTTAAAGCAACATAATTCCAAACTCTAATATGGAATTTAGATGAAACAATTATTTACTTATTGAATGCAAGTCATATTTTCCAGTTTCAATGTCCAAAGCTGAATGAAATAAATTGGATATGCTGGGGACACTTCTGCAATACAGTACCTAACTCATTTTTTTCTTGCAAAGCGTTGTGGCTGGCTTCTGCGCAGCTCTGCTAAATGAAATGTAAACAAACTCATGTCTGGGGGGAGGGGTGCTGCAAAAACTTCGTTTTGGAGCAGGTAACAGCCGCTCCTCTTCTTGGCCAATGATTAAGTCAATTATCAAAGTTCCCACAGCCTTTGTGAACTTTGAGGTCTGATGTGAAGGAGAGCATGATAAATTTTGAGCAACATCTACATACAGTATTTGAGTAACGAGGATCACCAATGTCACATACTCCTAAAATAATTACAGCAAATAAAATTATATATATGTTCACAAACACAACCGCACACACAGTATATTTAAACTGACTTAAAAATTTACAATTGTTTTTAAAGCAACATAATTCCAAACTCTAATATGGAATTTAATCGTTTCTTGGTTTCTTGGAATTGGAATTCTTTACTTATTGAATGCAAGTCATATTTTCCAGTTTCAATGTCCAAAGCAGAATAAAATGAATTGGATTTTCTGGGGCCCTCCGTGAGTCGTCACCTTACCGTGGTGGAGGGGTTTGTGTGTCCCAATGATCCTAGAAGCTAAGTTGTCTGGGGCTTTATGCCCCTGGCAGGGTCACACATGGCAAACAGGTTCGAGGTGAGGGGCCAGACAAAGCACGGCTCAAAGACCCCAATGATGAATACAATAAATGGATCTAGGTTTCCCTTGCCCGGACGCGGGTCACCGGGGCCCCCTTCTGGAGCCAGGCCTGGAGGTGGGGCTCGTTGGCAGGCGCCTGGTGGCCGGGCCTACACCCATGGGGCCCGGCCGGGCACAGCCCGAAGAGGCAACGTGGGTCCCCCTTCCCATGGGCTCACCGCCAATGAGAGGGGCCAAATGGGTCGGGTGCAATGTGAGCTGGGCGGCAGCCAAAGGCGGGGACCCTGGCGGTCCGATCCTCGGCTGCAGAAGCTAGCTCTTGGGACATGGAATGTCACCTCTCTGGCAGGGAAGGAGCCCGAGCTGGTGTGTGAGGCAGAGAATTTCCGACTGGATATAGTCGGACTTGCCTCCACACACAGCCTGGGTTCTGGTGCCAGTTCTCTCGAGAGGGGTTGGACTCTCTTCCACTCTGGAGTTGCTCACGGTGAGAGGCGCAGAGCAGGTGTGGGCATACTCATTGCCCCCCGGCTCAGTGCCTGTACATTGGGGTTCACACCGGTAGACGAGAGGGTCGCCTCCCTCCGCCTTCGGGTGGCTGGACGGGTCCTGACTGTTGTTTGTGCATATGCACCAAACAGCAGCTCAGCATACCCACCCTTTTTGGAGTCCTTGGAGGGTGTGCTGGAGAGTACTCCTGCTGGGGACTCCCTTGTTCTGCTGGGGGACTTCAATGCTCACGTGGGGAATGACAGTGATACCTGGAGGGGCGTGATTGGGAGGAACGGCCCCCCCGATCAGAACCCGAGTGGTGTTTTGTTATTGGACTTCTGTGCTCGTCACGGATTGTCCATAACGAACACCTTGTTAAAGCATAAGGGTGTCCATATGTGCACTTGGCACCAGGACACCCTAGGCCGCAGTTCGATGATCGACTTTGTAGTTGTATCATCGGATTTGCGGCCGCATGTTCTGGACACTCGGGTGAAGAGAGGAGCGGAGCTGTCAACTGATCACCACCTGGTGGATAGTAGGCTCCGATGGTGGGGGAAGATGCCGGTCCGTCCTGGCAGACCCAAGCGTATAGTGAGGGTTTGTTGGGAGCGTCTGGCGGAATCCCCTGTCAGGAGTTTCAACTCCCACCTCCGACAGAGCTTTTCCCATGTTCCGGGGGAGACGGGGGACATTGAGTCCGAGTCCCATGTTCCGTGCCTCTATTGTTGAGGCGGCCAATCTGAGTTGTGGCCGTAAGGTGGTTGGTGCCTGTCGTGGCGGCAATCCCCGTACTCGCTGGTGGACACCAGCAGTAAGGGATGCCGTCAAGCTGAAGAAGGAGTCCTATCGAGCCTTTATGGCCTGTGGGACCCCAGAGGCAGCTGACGGGTATCGACTGGCCAAGCGGACCGCGGCTTCGGTGGTCGCCGAGGCAAAAACCCGAGCGTGGGAAGAGTTCGGCGAGGCCATGGAAGCCGACTTCCGGACGGCTTCGAGGAAATTTTGGTCAACCATCCGACGTCTCAGGAGGGGGAAGCAGTGCACCACTAACACTGTGTACAGCGGGGATGGGGCGCTGCTGACTTCGACTCGGGACGCTGTGAACCGGTGGGCAGAGTACTTCGAAGACCTCCTCAACTCCACCAACACGCCTTCCTTGGAGGAAGCAGAGCCTGGGGACTCTGAGGTGGGCTCTCCTATCTCTGTGGTTGAAGTCACCGATGTGGTTAAAAAGCTCCTCGGTGGTAGGGCCCCAGGGGTGGATGAGATCCGCCCGGAGTTCCTCAAGGCTCTGGATGTTGTTGGGCTGTCCTGGTTGACACGCCTCTGCAACATCGCGTGGTCAACAGGGAGAGTGCCTCTGGATTGGCAGACCGGGGTGGTAGTCCCTCTTTTTAAAAAGGGGGACCGGAGGGTGTGTTCCAACTATAGAGGGATCACACTCCTCAGTCTCCCTGGTACGGTCTATTCAAGGGTGCTGGAGAGGAGGGTCCGTCAGGAAGTCGAGCCCCCAATTGAGGAGGAGCAGTGTGGTTTTCGTCCCGGCCGTGGAACAGTGGACCAGCTCTACACCCTTAGCAGGGTCCTTGAGGGTATGTGGGAATTCGCCCAACCAGTCTACATGTGTTTTGTGGACTTGGAGAAGGCGTTTGACCGTGTCCCTCGGGGAGTTCTGTTGGGGGTGCTTCGGCTGTTCGGTCACTATACCACCGATGTCAGAGTTTGGTTCGCATTGCCAGCAGTAAGTCGGAATCGTTTCCAGTGGGGGTAGGACTCCGCCAAGGCTGCCGTTTGTCGCTGATTCTGTTCATAACCTTTATGGACAGAATTTCTAGGCGCAGCCGAAGCGTTGAGGGGGTCAGTTTTGGGGGCCTCAGTATTGCATCCCTGCTTTTTGCAGATGATGTGGTGCTGTTGGCTCCTTCAAACGGGGCTCTCCAACTCTCACTGGAGCGTTTCGCAGCCGAGTGTGAAGCGGTTGGGATGAGAATCAGCACCTCCAAATCTGAAACCATGGTCCTCAGTCGGAAAAGGGTGGAGTGCCCCCTCCGGGTCGGGGAAGAGATCTTACCCCAAGTGGAGGAGTTCAAGTATCTTGGGGTCTTGTTCACGAGTGGGGGTAGGAGGGAGCGGGAGATCGACAGGCGGATCGGTGCAGCGTCTGCTGTGATGCGGACGTTGTATCGGTCTGTCGTGGAGAAGAAGGAGCTGAGCCAAAGGGCGAAGCTCTCAATTTACCGGTCGATCTACGTCCCAACCCTCACCTATGGTCACGAGCTATGGGTCGTGACCGAAAGAACGAGATCCCGGATACAAGCGGCCGAAATGAGTTTTCTCCGGAGGGTGTCCGGGCTCTCCCTTAGAGATAAGGTGAGAAGCTCAGTCATCCGGGAGGGGTTCAGAGTCGAGCCGCTTCTCCTCCACATCGAGAGGAGCCAGATGAGGTGGCTTGGGCATCTGATTCGGATGCCTCTTGAGCGCCTCACCGGTGAGGTGTTCCGGTCATGTCCCACCGGGAGGAGACCCAGAGGAAGACCCAGGACACGCTGGAGAGACTATGTCACCCAGCTTGCCTGGGAACGGCTCGGGATCCCCCGGAGAGAGCTGGAAGAAGTAGCTAGGGAGAGAGAAGTCTGGGCTTCCCTGCTAAAGCTGTTGCCCCCGCGACCCGGCCCCGGATAAGCGGTAGATGATGCATGGATGGATGGATTTTCTGGGGAGCGGCCTGGTGAACTAGTGGTCCGCGTGTTGACCTCACAGCGCAGAGGTACCAGGTTCAATTTCAGCTCCGGCCACCCTGTGTGAAGTTTGCATGTTCTCCCCAGGTCTGTGTGGGTTCTCTCCAGATCCCACATTCCAAAAACATGCATGGCAGGCTAATTGAACAATCCAAATTGTCCCTCGGTGGTGAGTGTGAGCGCGGATGGTTGTTTGTCTGTGTGTGCCCTGCGATTGGCTGGCAACCGGTTCAGGGTGTCCCCTCTCTACTGACCGAAGACGGCTGGGATAGGCTCCAGCACCCCCCGTGACCCTTGTGAGGATAAAACGGATCGGAAAATGACTGAATGTATGTTACAATGAGAACTCCGACATGCCTGAGGGCGTAAATATGCTTACAGCTTTAACTTTTTTAATTTAATTGCACTTTCCTATTTCTATTTAATGTGGTAGTTTGAAAATATAAATAAGAAGTTCCTCACCAATTACTCAGTACTTGTGATTCTTTCACTACGTACATTCATTCATCTTTCGAGCCGCTTGATCCTCACTAGGGTCGCGGGGGTGCTGGAGCCTATCCCAGCTGTCTCCGGGCAGTAGGCGGGGGACACCCTGAATCGGTTGCCAGCCAATCGCAGGGCACACAGAAACGAACAACCATTCGCACTCACACTCACACCTAGGGACAATTTAGAGTGTTCAATCAGCCTGCTACGCATGTTTTTGGAATGTGGGAGGGAACCGGAGCACCCGGAGAAAACCCACGCCCGGGAGAACATGCAAACTCCACACAGGGAGGCTGGAGCTGGAATCGAACCCGGTACCTCTGCACTGTGAAGCCGACGTGGTAACCACTGGACTACCGGGCTGCCCCACTACGTACATATTTACTCTTATTCAAGGACTCTTTTTTTTTACATGTCATATTTTTCAAAAGTAACACTAATACAATTGAGTGCACATTTATTCTGCCACCTCTGTCCTTGTGTCCTTATGGAAAAGATGAGACTGATGCCCTAAATATAATAGTAAATAATAGTTCCATCAGTAGTATACAATAGAATATAAAACATTACTCAGTAAAAATACTCAGAGAGCTTTGCTTAATGTTAGAAATGTGCACTTCAAATTACAAATGTGGAGCTATGAAATGACAACTAAAACCTCAATATGTCACAAATGGAATAAGTGTGTACTTCACTAAATTATTTTAGGTTTTTTATTTAGTGGTTTGATTTAAGGTGTAATTTCGTGTGGGTCTGAGGCCATATTCCAGATTTGGGTTGCATAACAAGTTCTATTTCATAACAAGATGTTTGTTAAAAAAGTTAAACTTAGACAAATATTAGATATAATAAAAAATACATCATTGTTTTACTTTCTAATAAGCCCATGAGACTGTTTTCTATAGTTTCAGTTTTGTTGGAACAAAAATATTTCAGAAATCAATAGGTGGCGGTAGTGAGTAAAAAGTGTGTGTATTGAATTTAAATGAAAATACACACAAAAAATCATTTTTGGTATATTTGTGAGGACCTCTCTGAAACTTTGAGAGATGCCTATATAAACCCTCTAGAGGCCTTTAGAATGAAAAACTTGTGAGGACTGGCCTAAATGTCCTCACTTGTCAAAAATGTCCTCACTACGTTGGTCTTATAATCACAGTGGTCCTCACAAGTATAGCCGTACAAACACACAAACACACACACACGCACACACACAATAGCGCGTAGACAATACCAAACCAAACCACCAAGTATGTGATGTTCCTCCTCCGTGCTGTCGTCCAAAATGTATTTCCACCCCCACCCCCGTCCCCGATTACAGACATTTCGGCCCCAGCACCACAAAGTGGTGACCTTTCTTTCTCATATTGGGGTTGGCAGAAAGCCGCGCGGCTCTGTTTGGCCTTGACAGAATTACGCCTCACAGCAGCTGGCACCCAGGATGTGGCTGAGAAAACTCTGGGACTCTCCAAGACTCCCTGGTGAGTGAAAGTGGGCATGAAGAGGGTATTGAATGAGCGAGGCCCTCGGGGAAATGTGTCCTTTCATTTCATTCTGACCAGTTTTGACTTTTTTTTTCTTTTTTGAATATGAGATCATATTTATATATAGACGTTAATTAAAATGAAAATGGGACAGACAGAGTGGAATTAAAATACCGATAAATATCTTTGCCAAACGTTGCTTTTAGATGATTAAAATAAAGAAAAATACGCTCTTGTGGTGCCTCGAGTCAAATTTTAACTCAGTGTTATTTAGCCGTGCTTGTCATCTTTTCCCATTGACACGAATGGAAATGCTACGATTGCGTAATTGTAACGTAAATTTCTATGAGGACAATCATTGCTCTATAATATCATACATGATAAAAACAGTCAGTCATGCCAGAATTAGAATAAAAGCTCAACGTGGTGTGCCCGCTTTGGCCAACTGGAGGCAATTATCAAACGGACCGATTAACAGTTCATGAATCCACGCGAACGCTTTTCAGAGCCTCAATACAGCCCCAATCAGTTGATCGTCGCAGAGGATAAAGAAGATATGACTGGGAGAAGTGTGATGATATTGTATTTCTACATGCGCTGCTGCACCGTTTAGCCTCGAGGCTCCAGCTCACAAAGTGTAACAGCGACTGTAGTTTATTGTTTTTCTCAACTCTCTCTCCTACTCTGGAATACTGGAATACCCTGGAGTTAAAACGCTCATATTCATACTTTTATTCCACACATTAGCCCTCCCTTGGATGGACACAAGATCAGGTTTTATAATCTGGAAATCGAATTTCCTCAGGACTAAAAGTCTGCCCCCCCCCCCCCCAAAAAAACATGGTCACTGTGGTCCTGGAGCAGATGAAAGTCACGGCCCGCGGTCGCATGAGGTGGAGGATTCCGCCTTTGCTTTTGCATGAATGCATTTTGGCCACAACACCGCAGGCGGTCTAAACAAAATGTCAGCAGTGACATGACAGCAATTACGGGGTTTTCCTCGGTTATGGATGCAGAGCGGATGTTTTTGGACGTTTAAACGATTATCCTCGACCACTAAGCCGCAAACATACTATTCAATTATGCTCGTCTCATCCGGTCAAGTACGTGCATTTCGCATCACCTTCAAGGCACCCTTGATAAGTAGCGGGGCTGTATTTCAGTGGAGAACTCTTCGGGCCTTGCAACTATTGGACGTGGCATTTATTTTACTGGCGTTTCATTGTCGGTAAAGAGGAACAAGGGTGCAACAAATCCAAATTTTAGAGGACACATTTTAGTATTCACGCGGAACTAAAAGAGCCGTAACATCCTGAGCTATTTATGACATATTTGATCGGTTGCTAGGAAATAGCAATGAAGTTCGTGCTTTTAGGCTTTTCACCCTCCCGGCCGGCAGCTGGGGATTTATTGGGCATAAATCCCGCGTTACGGTTACGTCCTTAATTGCTCTCCTGATGCGCCTCCCCCTACGAAAGTATCGGAACGGTGAGCCTTTGCTCAATGTTCTCACGTCTCATTGATTATTTCAAAAATAAATGACGGTCATACCTGTTAAAGGGATAAAATATATATTTTTTTAAACCAACAAGATTGCCATTGCCAATAGTCAGTACTGCCGTTTGGAAAGCGCAGAGAAAGAAAAGGAACCACAGGTGTTATCAGTAACAACTAGCCCGTGTGTAGAAAAGGACAGCCGGTGACAAGTTTTGAGGGCTTTAAAAACAAAAGACTTGAAAACACCTGTTAGTGACATCAGCGCCCGACACAGGCGACGCAGTCATTTGCAAGACGAATGAAAAACCCAACGCACAGAGACAAACAGGTCCTTCGAGAGAGAGAGAAAAAAAAACAGAAGGAGGCAAAGATCTTTAGCAAAGTGACGGAAAAGGTTCATGTTTAGAGGAAGAAATGACCCAAAACACGCCAAGTTCAAGTTTGGATGTCAAACTGAAATGTTTTTCAGTGCGCATAAAAACTGAAAGGAACCAGCCTCACGTTTGGATGGGGGGTGTTTATAAATTCGGATGGCAAGTCAACGATGTCAGTGTGGAAAGAAAGCCTTCAGGCGCTTATTTCTGTTTAGTATGCGAAGCGAGGAGCTGCCAGATGAGTGGTCACACGGGCATCGCTAAATTCCATTCCTGAATTCTTCGCAATTGTGCATTGACACTTTTTTTTTGCACAACAGAGAGAACTTTTGACAATTTTCTAGAGTTCATCCAATCGTGATCCACCACATTTGATAATGTTGACTTATCGAATCCTTTAAACCAAGCAAACAATAATAATTGCCAAACGTTTTTTTTTTTCTTCTAAGGTGCATCTATTCACATCACCGATAGAGATGAAATACAGAGATAATCCAAGAGGCCCCGAGCGCTCGGTATTTTACCCTTAGTGATAAACTCCCCACCACCCCCCGCCCCCTGCCCCCACGTTCGTTTGGGGTTTATGCATAGTTACGAGTCCCTGCTCTGCTCCCATCTGACCTCTAACCCCTACTTTGTCCTCCCATCAGCGTATCTAGCTTATGGCTGAGAAGAGCGTGGGAGATAGTTCAGAAAGAAAAATCAAGTGAGGGGAGTCAACTTTGACAGGGGGGGGGGGGGTGGTAGAAAGGGAAGGTGGGCAGGTGCTCGCGGGGGAGTGGGTGATCCAAAAATGGATGCTAACCCGCGTTTGTGTGTGTACTGGGTGCGCGCGGCCGGAGAATGATGAGAGCAGACCAGCGTGAGGGAAAGCTTAGCCGACTGCTAACACAAACAAATAGTGGGTTGGAGGGAGGGGGGGCGGGCGGGCTTGAAAGGTGGAGGCAGGAAAAATTGCGAGAAGAGTGTTTAGTGTCATCATTACGAACGGGATCTACCTTCCAACATCCTGACGTTGACCAGTATTGACGAGGGGCCAGGGCTGTGTTTACACAGGAGTCCATTATCAAGATGGCCATGCAGAGACCGGCTTCATATTTTTTGAGCACCGTCGCCGCCCTGGAAGAGAAGAGAAGTTTATGTGGAGGGGGAACTTGGAATCCGGATTTTCGAGATGGTTTCACGCATTGTTCGTTTGAGCCCAAATGGAGATGACGGTGACATTTTAAAAGTTGAAAATAAACGCTGTAGGACATTCGATTTTAAATGCCGTGCCGTCTGCTCACGCTACACTGTCTCGCCGTCGCTCTTTGGTGGAGGTTACATTACCCCCCCACCCAAAAAAAACGTCACTTCATGTCACATCCACTTGCACTTTCCACTTTCATGGGAGCCATAATGAGCACTGACTAAACAACAAATAAACAAAGATACCAAAAAAATGCGATGTGAATCATGTTTCCGGTTTGTAAGAGAAAACATCCTTAGCGTTTCGCGAGGATGGAGCATACGGACCAAAATATTAATTTCACCACCCAAAATGGTTTGTGAACTAATATGTTTGTGAGCCAAGCTTTCACGAACCAATTCCAACTTCATTGGCGTTTTTTTTTTCACTACACTGGAGGTTCTGTAGAAGGCAATAAATACAAACACGAAAACACTGTGATTGAAGTTTGGTAACCTTTTTTATGTATCTGTATTAAGAGTATTTCTTTTTCTTTTGAAATGATTGACACCTCATCAGTCACATTTTCTGTCTCTGATTGGTTGGTCTTCCTCAGGTGGGGTGGTTGTTAAAAAGGACACGGCCCACATAATTAAAGCATGATGTCCAAATTATGTACACACATTACAAGTTTAATGCGAATAAAAAAAAAATTTGGGATAAGAAGAAGGCCCAACCGTTTGTTGCACAATGCCCAAGTGTTTCTTTACAAAGTGACATCCCCAACGTCTGGCCCACCATTAAAGCATTATCAGTCGTCTTTTTTGGTGGGATTTTTGAGAACCCTCTCGTCAAACTGCCAAATAAAACATTCCACTTCTCACCCGGTCGTCGAGTGAACGCAGCACGGTGTGCGTTAGCATCATTAGCATAATTGAGAGTGACTGCGGGGTTAGCAAGACGGGCACCACCCCCCACCTTCCCACAAATTCCTGTTTGACAAATTATGCTAATGAATGAATGAGGACATAGTAGGCCCAGCTCCAGGCTTGTGAACAACAGATTGGGCCAGATAAGAGACCCGCGCGAGTGTGTGCGCTTTAGCGTCGCGTATTGATCGGAAATGTTGACACGCTCACAATCACAGGTTGGGCGGCGAGCCAATCACAACATGACTCTTTCATCTGGTGGGCTTCACTCGGAGACATGAATCCGATCACAGCAAAGATGGCGGACTCCGCATTGTGTGTCTTTTGTCGGCGCACAGCTGCTGTTCTCTTGCTTGTTTAGGACTTTTTTTTGGGGTTCCTGTTCAGGAGAGCGACCAGTGAAGGTTACTCCATGTCATTGGAATCTGCGCACAATGGACCCCCCCCCCCTTCCCCACAAAAAAAAAACTCCTCCTACTACTTTAGCGCCAGCATGTGAATCTCTTCACGAGTGTGTAGCTTTGATTGACCCCCACCACTCCATCCTGGAACCCCAACACACACACACACACAGGAGCGCTCGCTGCGGTTAAATGGCTCCCAGAAGAAGCAATATAAACACAAGTGTTCAATTTGAGGCCATAGTTCAACTGGAGTGCACCACACTGCTCCCGTCTATATTCCTGTCGTGTTAAACATGGACAATCCATTATAGTCAATCCCGACCTAACATTTGTTTTATAAACTACGTGTCTCCGTTCATTATGTTTAAGGAGCAGTCGCGTCCGTTAACCCGTCCATGGAATTTCGCATTCAACTTGTAGAATTTCATCCGATAAAATGAGATGCTTTGCTTGAACAACACAGGAGGTGCTGTCAATTTCACTGTTAAGAGTTTTCCAGTCCCGCTCTTGATTATTTTAATTATGTTTGATTTTTCCAGCATATCTTTTTTTTTTGAGGGGGGGTTCCCTTCCAAGCAATTTGAATCATGCAATATCTTATTTTCAACTGGCATATCACACATTCCAATCACAAGTGGTGCATTCGAAGTTACGAAGTAGGTGTGACGTCACGGTGCCATTTGCAAATTCTCTCTCTCTCTCTCTCTGGTTGCCATGGCACCGCCTACCTGAGTCAGTTCAGCGGCTATAACGCGCTCACTGTGCGGCATGTTCACTCGGCACGCCGGTGCACGTTGTCAG
The DNA here is from genome assembly GCF_025434085.1 of Hippocampus zosterae. Lineage (NCBI taxonomy): Eukaryota > Metazoa > Chordata > Actinopteri > Syngnathiformes > Syngnathidae > Hippocampus > Hippocampus zosterae. The sequence goes on from NC_067457.1 coordinate 20,203,893, forward strand.
CCACTTATTTCGGGTCAGCGACTGGACCGCGGCCACGGCTCGATCGTAACGGAGCGCGTGGATGGAGAAGGGGTGGGCGCGGGGGGTCAGCGTCGCCGCACAAAAGCCGTTTCTTTACCTGCCCTCCCGGCCGCGGTGCACGGGGGAGCGCGCCTCTAAGCTGATTGGAACCGGAGGATGTGAATACCTCCCCGGGATTATTAGAGGGTTATTGGCGGAGGAACAATGCGCCGGGACTCGGCGCGTCATTCCCGGCTTTTGTTGGCGAGGCGGCGGACGCACGGTCCCGGGTCTCCAGACTCTTACGAGTGAGCCCACGCAGCCTCCCCGCTCGGTCTGTTCAACCACCCGGCGTGGATAATATGACTTCCTGGCCATTAACATATGGCAGCGTCCCTCTGTGTCTCCTGCTCATAGTTGCTCTCTGCGCTGGAACCTCCCCCCCGGGTGAGTGGAAGCCTCATTAGAGTCCAATTAAAATCGTATTTTTGCAATTAACCGACGTTCTGCCTCACGGTTCCCCCCTGCTCAGCATCAATCGGAACCCACAGCCGCACACGGACTTTCTTTAAATTGCACGTCTCAACAAGCAATGTTTCTTTTATCATAGCATAGTGAATAGGACTTGAATTGTATTTTCGCGTGGATTTAAAAAAAAATACATATATAGTAAAATGGATTACATTTTGGCAATAAATGTATGATATTCTAACAAAATGTGAAATGATGTTATATGCTATGTTTTTAGATCGGAAAATGTGATCGGATGATAAATTTTAGTGATTATATGTGCTCACTTTTGTCTTGACATCCATGGTGGCTGTTTTTTGAGGGTACAGAAAACTTACGGTACACTGTCCACCCTACCCATCCATCCATCCATCCATCCATCCATCCATCCACCATGTAAATGTCTGTTTCTTAAAAACAAAAACAAATGCCCCTTAAATAATCTCATCATATTGTGATTATTGCGGCCACATTATTTACGATATTTCGGAACGATAATGAATTGAAGATGTGATCTCGAACACATAACTAATTCCGCAGTTCAAAAACAATTCCAAAAGGGTGTTAGTTATTACAAAAAAATAAATAAAATTCAAACTTCATATTTTTTAGTCAAGCTGGTGAAAAAAAAAATCATTTTACTGCTGCCAGTTAAATATTGAGCTCATTGGAACACAATGCCAATGCTCAAAACAACCTGCAGCTATTCTCTGGCCTACATTCCCTTCTGTGAGCTCAGAGGCGCTTGGAAAAAAAATATGTGATCTCAGCAGATAGATCATCTCAATGAATCATTAATGCCACCTTTAGTCACCCGAGATATATTACGACTGCATAAATAGTGCTTTCTAGATTCAGCAGTCATAGTATTGGCTCTTAAAAAAAAAACGGGAGCTTATTGAGTCATGTAACGTTTGAACGCGTCCTATTGGACAAGCACCTGTTCCCACACTTAACTGCTTTTCCGCAGCCTGACGCATACTGACATGAGATGACACAAGTGTAGGCGATGCTTCCATCACCAAAACGGTTATCCAGCCAAGCTCCACCGCAAGACATTTACACAGGCTAAACCGTCCCCGGCAAATTCACTTTTCTTCTGCTTTTGTCACCATACCCTTCCCCCTTTAGGCGACAACTTGTGCTCATCTGCTCCGATTACGTCTTGCAAAGAGTGTCTCCGACGTGGGCCGCAGTGTTCTTGGTGCTTCAAGGAGGTATGGAACGTGTCAAAAAGTGCGCCTCTGGCATTCCTCGGATGATGCGCTTGTTTTGCTTTAATACCATCCGCAGATGTGAGCAACCCTCGTGCGGGACATGCGAATGTTTCCACTCCATTTCTATTCTTTCTCACACAGCAGCGGCAGCACAGGCAAAAGCCACATTTGACCCATATGTTTAGTCTACTCATCGCTGCGATCGTGTGCGTCTGCCTGGGAGTTCTGTCTCATAAAGCATCCACCCAGGATCGCTGCCCAGCCTTGAGGAAGTGGAAAAAAAAAAAAAAGGCTCAAACACTGTTTGGGGAACTAACACATCAACCAACACATACACATGACTGGCTAGACGACACAGACCACAGGGGTGTGTTGACAAGCTTCAGGTGCTTTTCCCTGCCATGTGACCTTTGACCTTTTTCCGGCATCACTGGGTCGTGCTCAACGGTGTGTGAAAGCATTCAAACATTTTTTTTTTCCACCAGCGGTGGGGATGTAACAGAGTAAAGTTGGTTCAAATGGATACGTGATCAGCATGAATGATGTCAGCTTGACATTTAGCAGAGTGATTACTATTCATGATTGAAAAGTCCTGCTGGTCAGTGAATTTACAAATCGGCAAGTGCGTTCGTTAAAATCCGCAACCAAGCTAGCTATAGTCACTCGTGTTCAGAAATCTTGCCCAGTCAAATTTTCCTGTTCAGGTTTTTGCAGGGCTGGACTCGACTTTTTCCATTCGCATTCGATTGCATGTTCTCCCGCGTGCCTGCGTGGGTTTTCTCCGGGTACTCCGGTTTCCTCCCACATTGCAAAACCATGCGTGGCAGGTTAATGGAACACCTGTTTTCCTTTTTTTCTTATTCTGGATCTTGGATTTCCCTGTTCCTGTTTTATTGCAGGATTTTCTGGAGGAGGCGGGTGCTGGCCATCGCTGTGACCTACGGGCGAACCTGCTCAGAAGAGGCTGTGGCCCGGAGTTCACAGAGAACTCAGACGTCAAAGTGGACGTCGACACCACCGTCGGCAGCACACAAGTGTCCCCGCGTGACATCGCCGTCACGCTCGCCCCGGGTAGGCTGCGGCGAGCGTTAGCATATTGATGGCTCCCCCGTTAGCTGTTGCTACAATTAAACAGCAAATGGCCTCATGTTAAGATGAACCGTTGTAATTCAGTTTTGTGTGCGCCAGGTTCCGAGGCGAGCTTCGTCGTTGCCGTCAAGCAGCTGCCACGGTATCCGGTGGATCTTTACTACCTGGTGGATGTGTCGGCATCCATGCAGGAAAATCTCGATCATGTAAGTGTTTACACCAACTGAGGCTTCATAAACATGAAACGCATGAGAAAGACCTTCAGGCGGGATTGAGGAATGACTGCGGATTTTAATTTTTGCCTCCACGTAACAGTTCTAACTGTCCTTCTGCCCCCCCCCCCCCCCCCCCTCAAAGATGTGTAACCACCACGGGTTGCTCATCGTTCCAGACAGGATATGAATCTTCCCGGTCTATTCAATTAATTAACTTTTTCATTCATTTTGAACTGTTGACTGAAATGGGCCTTAAAGGGAAAGAGAGAGAATTGATTCAAAAGAATTGATCTTTAACTAGCCAAAAGAAGCAGAGTATGAAGGCCGGTGCATGTAGAAAGTATACAAGCAAGTTTTAACGATGTAAATAAACGCTTTCGTCACCACTTATGCATTTCTTCCCTCACATTTTCCTCTGCCCGCTTCCCAGCTCAAGACAGTGGGCGTAGCTCTGTCCCTGCGTATGACGGAATACTCCTCAGACCTCTGGCTAGGTTTCGGCTCCTTTGTGGACAAGCCGGTGTCGCCTTACATTAACGTGCATCCCACCAAGATCAACAACCCCTGCAGGTTCGAAGAATTATTGGCTTATTGTCGTAGAAATATTCCAATCATATTCCAACAGGTGTCCTGGAGTTGTATGTGTCGGATGTCACGGGCCGGTCTGTGCAAAGTGTGCTAAATGTTGTTTTTAGAGCGTTAATTCATGAACAAGAGAATTTAAAAAAAAGTGGAAAAAAGGTTTGCCTTTGTACTGCGCTGAGTTGTACATAAATGTAAGAGGACTCGAAACAGAGCCGAGACTTATCATGGGGTGATGGTGAGGAGGATATTCGTGCAACATGGGGAAATTCCCCCCGCAGTCAAGGTCTATGGCAGGGCAGCATAACTAAAAGATGATTCAGGTCACAAGCACGAGCAAGCCCCCTTTAATCACAAAAGAAAGTTCGACATCTGCTCGGAGGTATAAATAGATAGAAATACATACCGTATATATCTGGAAGATGAGAAGAGCCCAAAGTTGAAGTCTCTGCCTTTCAGTGTGCTTTTGAAGATTCTGGAAAAGCACAAGTAGATTTGAGAACAGAAGGTTCAAGTGGCGTGATAAGACGCGAAGAGTACTTTGAGATAAGATTCTGAGGAAAGGATGTCTGAGGATTGTACATTTCTGTTTTTTTTTGTTCCATCCAGCCATTCAATCAAAGAGAACATGAAAACACAGAACTATTCAAATTCACCACTTTGGAGGGGGGCAAGACGTCGATGGTATAAGACATGTTTTTTTTTGGTTTGGTTTTGTTTTTGAAGGCAGGAGTAAAGATTTGAACCCCAACCTCAGGAACGTTAGCTTAAATGCGCTAGCCTCCAACTGTCAACCCCTAATTTCATTGCAAATATATTTTTAGATGGGACATGTCACAATCTCAAGTCTGAGCATTCCCCATGTGACTTTGCTTTTTTTTTCTTGGATGCGCCATTGTTCCAAAACACTGAACCGCTCTGAGTCGGAGACTGAAACAAGAGGCTTTTGAATGTGAACGCGACAATCAATAACTGTTTCCGTGACGTTTTTTTTTTCCTCCAACCAGTGACTACGAGATCCGCTGCCGACCCGCCCACGGCTTCCACCACGTCTTAAGCATGACTGGAAATATGAGCGAGTTCACACGCGTGATCAAACGCCAACGCATCTCGGGTAACATGGACACACCTGAGGGAGGCCTGGACGCCATGTTGCAGGCCACTGCGTGCCAGGTGAGCGAGGCAGAGTGAGTTAGCATCTTTGGATTATCGGGTATTTTTAGATGTCAACATGATTTATAAATTTCCACAGAATGATAACATGAACCCCTTTCATGCACCCTAGAACCTGATAACTCGATAAGCTGTCCACTGTAATAACCGCTGTCCCTGAAAGGGTTAAAGAAAAATAACTACATCTTCGTGATGCTCAATTCTCGCTATTTAATGACCTATAGGGATGAGTTAAAGCTCTCAAGAAAGCCAACTTTGGGTAGAAGAAACCTAATCTGCTCAAAATCCGAAGCTACCCAGCGAGTGGGTTAGAAACAACCCATCAGAGGGGGGGGGGGGGGTATAAATATGGTTTTGGATTTTCCAGGTTCCAACCTTGCCGCGGGTCTCTCCGACTTCAGTTGTTTACCGTTTTCATTTTCACTTCGGCCATGTTGACATTAATTAATCGTGTTGGCCCCCAGCCTGATTTTTAATAGTTCCAAAAAAAAAAAAATAGAGGAGACTGTTAAAATTTACCAGTCGGTTCCAACGCTTCAAGGGAGGCCTTTATTGCGGCAAGAATGGCGGCATTCTGACTCAGCGTCGGAGAGCACCGCCGGAATCCCAAGAAATGACGCCCCGACTTGCCTATGACTGACACACGCTTGCCACACATGCACACACACACTCACACACAGTGGCAGTAGTTCATACGATGCCTGCAGGGGGGGCGCTTTGAGTCATGCATTGCAGGGGGGGGGGGGGGGGCTGAGTAACCAGACTGCAGGGAAACACCACGGAACTCACGGCTCCACAAATAGACTCTCCATTATGTCATGCCTATCTTATTAACTTGCTGACTTTCCTTAAATATACACACAGACCCCCTTTTCTCCCACAGTCTATGACACAGACATAAACGTGGGGGTGGTGGGGGGGCGGCTGAGACTAGTGGGAGCATTCCTTTTTTTTTTCCCCCCCTTGAGAGCCAAAAGAGTGAGCCTGATGTTTGAAATTGGAGTATCTTACCGCATGTTATGTTATGTTATGTGCTTAGATTTTCCACACCACTCTTTTCATGTTGTGTTGCTGACACGTCAGCTCAAAGAGAAACTCGTTGGCGAACACATCCCGCCTCAGAAATATAGTGTGCATGCACAAAACGTTTTTACTGAGTACAGTTGTAACGATTTCAATAGTCACCTTGCTGTATTTGCTGAGGAATTAAGGGCAACGTTACGCAATATTAACAAATGTGGCTCAATAAATACGGACAAATCTTGAATCCTCCCACCTTCAGCTGACTCCACTTCAAATTCTTTCTTCTCCTGACAATGCCACGCAGTTATGCGGAAATGGCTCAAGTAGTTCCAGTGCAATCCTGCAAACAAAGACAACCTATCAGTGATGAAAACGCAGCCGTTCTGCCCGGAGGGAAAGTATGCAGGTGTTATTTCCAATGACTTAGGTTTGTTTCTTTTCAGAGAGCTGTGGGTTGGCGTCCAGAGGCCAAGCGTCTGTTGCTCCTGATGACCGACCAGCCCTCTCACCTCGCCCTGGACAGCCGACTGGCAGGAATTGTCATTCCGCACGACGGCTTGTGTCACCTGGAAAACAACGTCTATACTGGGAGCACCAGGATGGTGAGCGCGCGGGGAGAAGCCCGCGGAGGTCGCCGCGGATTTTCTTTACGCGCGTCCTATCCACCCTGAAACAAAGTGAATTTTTCTCTTTTGGCGTTTGACCTCAGGACCATCCCAGTCTGGGCCAGTTGTCTGACAAGCTCCTGGAAAACCACATTCACTCCATCTTCGCGGTGGAGAAACAGCAGTACCAGTGGTACGAGGTAATATTCAGTCCATAAAATGTTTGTGGCGTTTCCTAAAAAATACAAACAGTTCCTTAAGCGGCACGCACTAAATTGCCAAGCCATATAAGGTATATAGCTTATATGGTCACCTTCTCCATCATTAGTCACTGGGTGAGTGACTGGTGCTATGTAGTACCGCCATTAAGCTAACAGAAAAGACTATTCATGTGTCCCTTGCATCATAAAAACAACTCACTTTTAGAGGTGCTACTAAAAACAAGAAATGGAAAAAGCAAGCAAAGTACAAATACTTTGATACGGTCCCTTAACCCCCAATGTTTGAAAGCAGACGCATTAGCTCTACTGCTTCGTTTGTCCAAAATGTTACCGTTGTCAACCCTTGTCAAGATATCTAAAAAAGAAAATCCGAATAAGGTGTAGCCTACTTTTCAGTTGGTTAGCATTAATGTAGCATTCGTTGCTAGTCAGTTCACGTTGTTCTGATATATGGGTAGCCAATTTCAATCGCGTAAAGGTTGAGCGCTTGCTGGCGAGCTCTTAACACTCAAAACTAAAATGTTATCTTGGATATGACACGATGCAATTTTTTTTTTCCCTGTAGGAGTTAGTGCGCTTGCTCCCTGGCTCCTACCTTGGGAAGATCGGCTTCTTCCAGTCGCCAAACCTCATCGATCTAGTTGTGGACTCGTATAAGGTACGCACTCAACTTCCCGCTCTTTTCTCTGTGTCCAAACCCAAAAAGAAAAGACCGAGGTTGGGAAGGAGACTGCAGCAGTGTGAATATTTAAACCTACTAACATGCGTGCATATGCGTTTGTGGGGATGTGACTGCTGGTTTGTTCATATGGCTGCAGTCTGGCCTATAATCTCGCTTCCAGCACAGCGCTCTATTGTTTGTTTCAAGAATCGTCCGAATCCACAGATCTGAGTGCACGCTCACACACTCACACACACACACACGCACACACAGGCAGCTGAATTTGAACAGAAGCTGCTATTGTAATAGCCATCGGACCCCTCCCCATTCCTTCCCACAAACTAGGTGTCGCGACCATGTACAAAAACAAAGATTCTATTTTCGCCCTCCCCCCTTTCCCCCATAAGGCTCTTACAAAAACACACACACAACAATGAGGACATTTTGAGGACAAGTTGCAAATTTCAATCGTCACAATTAACACTCTTAGTCTCCAATTTCCGATCAGCACTGTTGTTTCTCCTCTCTCGCTTCTACATTCCTATGAGAGTATGGAAGGTTTTATCTTGGCAGAATTCAAGATCATTGTCTAATTCGATTATTTTTTTTTTTAATAGAGCTTGTTGTCAGATGTGACACTGTCAGTGTCATTGGATGACAAGGCACTCAGCAGGTACTGGACGGCCGTGTCCCCCATCTGTCCTGAAGGAGCAACCCCCAAAGAGCTGGGCTGCTTGGGGGTGCAACCGAATCAGACGGTAAAGCCGCAAATGCCAACGCAGTCATGTTTCTATCGTCATTCGTATTTCTTATTTTGTTGTATTGGATTTCCTTCCGCACACGATATACACATCATGAAATATTGGGAAAATAATCCAAGTTGAGCGGATTAGGCTAAAAGAGGTATTAAATGCAACCAAGAAAAAAAAAAAATTCCACGTGATTCCGTGATGTGTTTGTTTGCAACATTTTGAAATAGTTCACAGAAAATACTGCCGAATTGTAGAATTGTATCACATTTTTGCACAGCCCCGTGGAAGAAAATCTAGTGGCGTTCGGTTAAGATAACCAAAGTCTTTGTTTTGTCCTTTTACTTTCTATTCACTCCCTAATCTGCCCTTGAGTCTCCTTTCCTCCCACTGAATCATGCCTCAGTAGTTCAGCCCTTTAATCCATGGGTAGAGAAAATGAATTATGGAAGGTATTCAGTCGTTATCGGCGTAGCCCTAAAAATAAAATGAAAAATGTGCATACTTTTCCATGCTAATTAATATCAACCGTGTACGCCTATTAAACTACTTTGATAAGTGAAGACAAAATGTCTGCTACTTTTTTGTTTTTAGGGGGGGAGGGTTAGAGTAGAACTTAATGTCCACTTTATCAAGATAAAAACCTTTTCAAGTCACCCACATACAGAAGCTGGCATTTCAATAGCCTTTAGCTAGAAAATGTCCTTATCAAGTGGGGAACAAAGATGCTATTTTTGGCTCAACCTCCCTTTTTTTTTTCTATAAGCCGCCGACATTTAAGGGGGGAAAAAAAGAGCACCCAACAATGAAGGAACTCTGGGAAGGGTACAGCTTTTGCTAATCCCACTAGTCATACATTAGTCTCCCACGAGCTAGCAAGCAACCTACAGTAGTTTAAAGTCACTGTCATGTGAAAATATGTCTTTAAACTCCGACAAACCACCGCTAAAAAATGTGAACTGAGATTTTTTTTTTAATCGCCAATTATACAAAATGAGACAGTTGTCTCGATTGTCAAAAAATGTCAGCGTCTCCACTGAATGTGTAAAGTGCTAGCTTACAAGCTAACAACGCTGAAGTGAAACCAAAGGAAGGACGGCGAGCTTTTACTTCATCCATGGCATCAAGATTCTATTTTTTTTTCTTCTCAACACAGGTCTACTTCAACATCACCATTGGCCTCCACTCCTGTCCTGACCACGGTGCCGATGAGGACATTCAAGTGATGGTTCGCCCCGTGGGCTACAATGAATCCACCACTGTGAGGATCCATTCAAAATGTCAGTGCAGTTGTGGGTCAACAAGACGCTGCCACGAGAGCGGACGCTCGCTATGCGCGGGGACCATCCACGGCCCCGGTTGGGAGCAGAACCCGCATCGGGGATTTGTTAACGAATCAAACTGGATTTGCCGAGCGGAAGGCGCTCAGGTGGACTGTAGCGGTCGTGGAGTGTGTGAATGTGGGAGGTGTACGTGTGAGCACAGCAGACTCGGCACGATCTATGGGAAATACTGCGAGAGTGATGACTTCTCCTGTTCTTACAGAGACGGACTGCTATGTGCGGGTAAGTTTTTGACGGGTATTCGTTAATTTTCAACACAGAAGTGCACATTTAAAAGCAATGAGAATAATGCGAAGTATACAACGATGCAAAAATGGTCTTGTGTCTGCTCCTGACAGCACGTGGTGCGTGTGTGTTGGGTGAATGTGTGTGCGAGGACAACTGGACAGGCGATAGCTGCGATTGTCCCGTCTCAACAACGACCTGCCAATCACCGGATGGCTCGCTGTGTAGCGGACGAGGCTCGTGTGTGTGTGGCCAATGTGTGTGCGACAATCACAGATACTCCGGAGACTTCTGCGAGAGATGTCCTGCTTGTCAAAGCACCTGCCAATCAAATTGGTACTTCATTTTGTTTTGCCGCGACAAAGCCTGACGAGTGGCTACGTTGCTCGAGCTGACATGTTTTTGTTGGTGTTGTGTGTCTCTTTCAGGAAGTGTGTGGACTGTCACATGTCTCGCGGTTTCAAACAACACGAGGCGGGATACTGCAACCACACTTGCGATTCGGACGTTGTTTACAACGGCGACGTGAAGTCAGGTAGAGAGCTGTTTTGGCTAATGTTGCTGTTTGACATTCCCATTCCACTATAAACAAGCGGCGGTAAGCAATAACCAAGTATTTATTAAAATATTTTTGACAGATTTTAACGTAACACACACTGCATCGCCAACTAAAAATTATTTACATGGGAGGAGCGCATATTTTTGTCCTCTAGAGGCCGCTGTCCACACATTCTACACTATGTAGTAACGATGACTGTGAATGGGAGTGGCCGGCTAGTTTCTGCCAATCGCTTTAACCACTTTAGTGTCCGGTTGGTGGTGTCAGTTGAGGCGTTCGGCGGGTCAGCTTAGTGAATGTGCTTGATTGAATTGTATTTCGTTGTCGTTCGATCAATAATGCGATTGAAACGCCACAATCCCGGCCACTTGTAATGGATTACAGTTTGGTCTAACCATCAGTCGGAGGTTTAATGCAATTATGCTCCAATGTGTACTTAGCAGAGACGTGCAGTCGAGTAATTGTACCTAATTGTGGAATAAATGAACTGCTAAATTCTTTTGTCGACATTAATTCGAGGGTGTTTATCTCTCTGTCCAGCAGGGCGGAAGTGGATTCAGTGCATGTACATGAGCAGCGACAACTGTCGGTATTGGTTTCACACAAATTTTGAGTCTGGACGGAGCCGGCTTCACATTAGCACAAGAGCAGGTATACACACACACACACACACACACACACACACACACACTCGCATCCACCAAATCAACTTGCCTTCATTCCAGCACTGCTACTATTGCATGTCACCTGCATCCCGGTGCATTGGAGTCAGCAAGTCTGTTGTCAGTGCCGCAGCTGTATTTCACATATTCCCCTTTCTCTCCAGCCTCTCTGGCTCGACACTCACTTGGAAAAAAAAAACAACTCACACCTGCACACACTATTTGAAATACCCGCGCTCAGGTTTACGCTTTCGCACACATCCAAGTGCTAGTGTTCATCCCCCGCCTGGAGTTTTGGAACAAAACTGCCCATTGTGCATTTTCCCTCCATCTCCTCTTATCCCCTCAACCCGACGGGACACTGCTGACGCCTGCTCCTCCCGGGTGCAGCAGGAGCCAGGTCTCCATGGCAACCCCATTACTAAATGTCTTTGGGCTCTTTGTTTTGAGCCATGAGGCTGTCATCTACACATGGTCCCAGCAGAGACACGGCTAATAGCCAACTATTCCAGAGCTGGGTTTGTGTGCGTTGTGTGCGTATTATTCTCTTTGCGGCCAATCAGGGAGCAAAAGTTTCACAAACGTAGACAACAGAAAGAACAATCTATAAATTTAGAGTCAAACTATGAATGTATGACCCGTGTGTGTGCGTGTGTGTGTCCGCAGAGTGTGCCAGTAGAGGTCGGCTGGTTGGGACCTTCCTGAGTGTGTGCGCACTGACAGTTCTGTGCGGGCTGGTAGTGGTGGCAGTGTCTAGGCTGCTTCTGCAGAAAAGAGGCTGGTCACCTGGAGATGCCAGCATGGATGGAGAATACAACTGCACTGGCAAGGTAAGCTCACCAGTGAGCACAGCAAGGGGTAATTTTTTTACCCCTGACATTTTTTTTTCTCTTTTGAGTCTTTTTTTAAAAACCATTTCAGTGTCAGGGGTGTTCTGCTACGACGACAGGTTTGAGCGAGGCAACAGACCTACATCTGTGTTTTACATTTCCGCTTGCCTCCCAGCTTTAGTAAACACAGTGTTGGGATACGCAACCTCACGTGATTTACGCAAGTGCCGAGAAAAATGAAGGGGGGAGGGTGTCAAAGCTGTTTTGGACTTACAGCAGTTCACAATTGTATTTCAACTATGACTCATAAATACATCAAGGGAGACACACTATTGCTTGTGTGCGGCTGAAGTGGGGGTAAACGTGTACCAAATCGGGTGTTTCTACACATTTCTGTGCACTACTAGAACTAGCAAATACGTTGTAACATGGCGGAAATCTCATATAGCGGTGCGATGTAGTCCTTGGGAAAAAGAAATGTATCGAGTAAGGCAGTCCATAAAGAGCTCCACACTTAACACCGCCAAGTACACGTTCATGTACGTAACGGCGTATATTCAATCGCCCTTTAGGAATTGTCCTACATCCCTACAAGCAACGAGAAGACAGTCACTTACCGAAGAGATCGACCGCCTAACCATTCGATGGAGATGACCGTACACGTAAAAATGCCCCTTGGTGAACCCTGGCAGTAATGCCAGTTGGGGGGTCAAGTGGACACATTCCAAGGAGTAGAATTGGACTCTGTTCTGCGTTCCTGTAGATATGCAAAGTCTGATGGTCGTAAGAAATTTAAAACCTCTATTGAATTATGGTTATTATTATTACGATTTTAAGTTCAAGAGTTTGGGACTGAGGTTGCCAGTAAGAGTATTGTGGAGATGGCCCGATTATTTAAAAAAAAAAAAGTCCTCCAAACTCTCAGTGTAAAAGCACTAAGTCTTCTTCAAAGATGATCAGTCATGACCACTTAATTTTATGTTTACGTCTGGTGTCAGGGCTTCTGGTCAAAAGGTTGTGCTCCAAATACTGCATTATGGTTCAGATATAGACTGCCCTCTTGTGGCTAACATAAGGTACGATTTTTTTAAACTTTACCATTCATGCTGTCTGCACATAGTACCGGTACATGGGCTTTATTACTTAGGGTTAATTTATGACGGGCACTTGTGACAATTTTCTCTTTCGTGTAAATGTTTTGGTTCATTGATTCACGTTGTTTCATCGTTTATGTTAACTGATTAACTACATTGCTTTTTTTTCCTATCAGAGGATTTTCTTGTGATTTGAAGTTGTCGATCGGTTTAGACTTGCACTTGTTTTGCATTGTACTACTGAGGTGTCTCTTCATTCCAGGGCATGAGAGCTGTTCAGCGGGATTCAAGTAACATTTTTTTTTGTGCTAAACTGGGCATTAAGGGTGCAGAAACAAATCCACTGGAATAACAATAAAAGTGTAACATTTACCAGAATATATCATCACAGGCATAAACAATTGACCTCAAATGAGAAGTGCACTTGCTGTATGTTGGTCTACTGCCACATCTAACTCAATTGGGCTGATGACTTTATACTTTTGATTCCTTGGTATGTCCCAAGCTAAGCTCGAAAGGTACTGCGATCCAAAGTGGAAGAGCGTTCTTCTGCTACTCTCCTCATGCACTAGATGACTTTCCATTCCTTTTCCATTTTTGTGATTTTAATTTGAGGCGATGATGTTTACAGCAATAGCTGCTTTATCTTTTTTTTTTCCTGTTAAGCCAGAAACACTACTATTTATTGTAATGTATTTTCTTATTAATTGATAAGCAAGTTGTACAATTCTAAGATGAGTCTACTTGAGCTGCAATGTTGTTTTCGGTCAAAAAATAATAATAGCAATCAAGCTATCAGCAATAAGTGAATCATCTCATTGAAATAACAGCAGCACTTCTGTGTCGTTTCTGTGTCCCTCGTGAATTGTGTATCATGTCTTTCAATCACAATAAAAGAGTGCAAGATTTTTCCAAACTAATTTATGTGTGGAATTGTGGAGAAAAAAAAGGTGTTGCCGGACAGTTTTTGCAATCTGAACACTAGATGGCGATGTACACACACAAAAAAGCGACATGGAGATCAAGCAATATCCTCCACTAAAAAAAAGATCATTTGGATTTACTTAATTCGAACACATACATCGGTTACATGTGATTAAAATGCGGTAAACCTATGTGACTTTCCTAAAAAATAATCAAATACATTTTAATCACGTGCAAGCGAAAAAAATTTTTTTGTGTGTGTGTGTAGTGACCGCTGTCGAAAATATCGTTTCCCATCGATTAACATTTGAAAAAAAAAATCGGATACAAGAGATAAATGTAAAAGGTTAATTGTGTACTTTCTGCCATCTATTGGCGTAGAATCGATCTGCCTGTCACTATACGTGAAATTGGATCTTTTCTTACGGGAATCGCTCGTCGAATGTAAGCAACCAAACGATCAAGACTCCTTTTCAATTAAGTATGTGGAGGATGTTCAGTTTAATGCGAGTTGTGCAAGATATTGTTGGCGTGTTGTAATACATTACCGGTCATTGTTGCAAATGAGCTGCCTAACGAGAAAAGTGTGTTTGACCGGTTTTATTGACACCAGGGAGCTACAAGCTAAATTATTACAAAATACTTCTTTTACAACTACTCGTGAATTAAGAGAGCCATAAAATCAGATAGACTCACTTAATTTGTGCTTAAAAGAAGAATAGTGATGAAGAAATTAAATCCAAAAATGCAAACAATGAAGCAAAGTAAAAACAAGACAATCTTTATTTTTTTAGAAGCCGACAAATAACATGAGGTAAGCGTGTTTAGTCTGACACTCATCATAAAGTGCAATGTCTTTTTTATGTTAAAAAAAAAGCTGTTTATTTCACCTCATTTGCCTGGACAGTCAGGTCCACCTCTGGGGACAGCCTCGGGCTTCCGCCCACGCCGTTGTCCGTGTCTCTGTTACCTTTCCCAACCCCGTCTTCTTCCGCTCTGTGTTCGGTCCCCTCGGGGCCGTGCGTCCGAGCGTGTTTGCTCAGGTGGTCGGAGCGCATGAACCTCTTGCGGCATAAGGCGCACTCAAAGCGCTTCTCTCCGGTGTGCGTGCGCAGGTGCCTCTGGAGCTCGTCGGAGCGCGTGAAGCGCTTCCCGCAGAAGAGCCAGTTGCACACAAACGGCCTCTCCCCGGTATGCCAGCGAAGGTGAGCCTTCAGGTGGGACGTCTTGCCGTACACTTTCCCGCATCCCGGGACGTGGCAGTTGTGCGCGGCCCTGCGCCGCGGGCTCGACGCGCCGTGACCGAGGCTGTCCGCCTCCCGACAGTTAGGGCAGTCGCAAGTGGCTCTGCCCGCGTAGCGACGCGAGGAGGAGCGCGAAGATGCCTGCGGAGGGAGCGCCGGGCTCCCCGCGGAGGAACCGGAGGAGGTGGACTCCGAGTAGGGTGGCCTGAAGCCATTGAACAGGTGCTGCGTGCCGGGGAGGAGAGGCTGAACGGCGCAGGGGTTGCGCTCGGAGGAGCCGTAGCCGCTCAGCGATGACGGCATCCCGACAGGGTTGGGAGTATCCACCCAAGCGGTGCTTCCGTCCCACCAAGACGAAGGCCCGCTCCCGACCTCCGCCCCAGGCATGAACCATGACTCGTACGGATGCGTGTGGAGCCGCGGGTAAATTCCTTCCACGGAGGCCGGTAACTTGGTGAGAAACATGGACCGCTGTTCAGGAAAACTTGCGTCGGACTGCCCCGAGGTCTGGTAAGCTGAAAGCTCGTTGGTGTTGGCTACCGAGAAGGTGCTCGAGTTGTCCGAGAATCCCATCCCGTTACTCTTGGAGGTGAGACAAGTGGCGGCCGCGGCGCTCCTTCTCCACGGGTGGAAGCCCTTGGAGAGTCCCGTGGGCATGCAGGAGAGGTCAGGGGTGCAGTAGGAGGGGCTTGACTCCCCGATTCTGCTGCAAGTGGCCGCCAACATGGCCAGCGGGGTGCTGCTCAGCTGGGGGTCCTCCTGTGGGAACGCGCAGACTTTTTACAACCGCCTGTAACTTGATTCATGTAATGTGATCAATTCAATTTCAATTATAAGTATGGCTGGCCCCTTGAGATGAGCAGCAATCTCATTTTTAACCATAAAACATATTCTACATAAACAGTCACGACAACATTAAACTTCAAGTGATCTAGTTAACGCCCGTCAGGACTTTTCAATCATTAAAAAGTGCGTTATAGAGACAAATGTAAACTCACCCCCAGTAGTGTTGCAGCCATGGTTTGAGCCATCCAGGTCTGTGTGTGTTTTGTGTGCGTGTGTCACAGTGCGCTTTTGTCTGCTCTTTTGTACTTGATGCTTCCTCGTGCCTCGGAAGCCTAGAGGCCAATGGACCAATCAGAGGCCAACGCGGGTTGTCTTTTGCACTTCGCAGCCGGAGGATGTAAATTTCCATGCGGAAAAAAATTGAGCGCCGCAAAAAGTGAGATTTTGGTCCTTTCACAGCAATTTGAGAGTATGGGAGTGACACAATAAAGGCAGGCACACTGATCTGTTACCGCGGAAAAGGTCTTGATCGGAAATGGCGTGTTTGTGAAATAAAAAAATGTTATTGCTTGACATTTTATTTTTTGACCGACACCTTAATCCAAGACTCTAAATTATCCAGGTGGAGATATGAGAAAATTGATGATTTCATCTCATCACTGCTTTGTATTCACGTACGATCAGAGGAAGATTACAGTTGGTTAAGAATTTTTTTTAAAAAAGGAAAAAAAAACCAAACAAGCTTGCTCTGCAAGTTACTTGAAATAAAATGTATTTAAATCCCATATTAATGACAGCCCTGCTGTGCGTATGCCTGTGTGATGTGGCCTCACGGAACGTGTCAAAACATACAAGTGTGGTTAAAGATGAATGCTTGTAAAGATGTCAAGACCTGGCAGAGGAAGAGGTCGGACCGGTCCATTCCATCCTGTCCCTGGGGCGGTTAAATACGCCCCAGGGGCGGGGGTGTTAAGTAAGGACACCAACTTCACTGCCTCTGCAATTTCACATCATTCAACAAAACAAATGCGGGATTCCGCCCCCAAAACACTTCCTTCCTGTGCTTTTCCTATTCTTATCAATCATGTGAAACTGTCAATCACAACTTGAAGCCCATGAATTGACACATCACTTTTTTTTATTTAATGTTTGAATACTTACATCTATTTTTGGGACAGCCTAATGAAAGTCAGTGGAGCAAATTGAGTGATTGAGCAGGAATGGTAAATTGGCTTGAAATGACCTCGGGCATTGTGGCATTTGACCAGTTTTGTATCTTTGCTGTCATGAGGTCGGACAATCGCTTTGTGGAAACTTTGAAACCGTCAATGTATATTTTTTTTAAGAATGATCAAATCAATTATTTGAATCTGTATAATTGTTAGTGTTTGTGCGTCATTTTTTTTAATACACTGCCAGTGGACATGACCAAATTAGTGTGCCTTGCCTTTGCCCCCTGGGGCACCGATTCCTTCACAGGTGGACTTTACAGTCGGCCATCTTCACTCTAACCTGATCGTCATCCCCATGAGCCACCCAAACAGCTGTCCTGTCTTTACGCGCATTCTTTTCCCACACTGAAAGTGTGTGTGCGCGCCAGCGTGAAAAGCCCCATAATGAAACCCTGTCTGAGGCACAACCTGTTCTTTTAAGCCATGATAATGACCACATTATCACGCGCCATCAGACGTCAACAAAAAAAGATGGTCGCGCACTCTCCGCGCACTTTGTGGCCATCGAGACAGAAAACGCAGGGAAGAAAAGAGTGAAATAAAGATCTGGCACATCTCAGGGGGGGAAGACTTATGGCTGGGGTATTTTATTTCTCCTAGGAGTTTTGCTTACCTCCTCTTTTGTTGCCGTCAAAGGGATCCTCTTGCAATCGGACGGCGGCCATTTTGCTCAGCTGCCCCTGCTGGGACAATTAGAAAGGAAATGACCATGTGAAAAGACAAGCGGAAAGACATGACAAAAAATATATATTCACTAGAACCAGGGGGTTATGCTATCAATTAGTAGAAGGACAAGATACAAAGCAAAACTTTTTTTCAACGTCTGTGCAGTCCAATCCATGCTCCATGTCAGCATTTTCTCTGCTACAGATGCTCACTGCTTCCAACTCTTACACTGAAGTTTTTGCAATTGATTGTAACGTGAATGGTCATTAAACATTAGTGGGCTGCCACTGAGCATATTGTACAGCATACTACAGAAAGTATGTTAAATTAGGAAAAAAAAATGTCAATACATACCTTTATTTCCATGGTCCACTTTAGCATCTTTCGTGTTGCTGTGAGAGAAAAAGAACAGAAAAACTCGTGATGAAGTGAAAGGTAACCCGCAGGCACCTTCTAAATCCTATTCAAAAACATCACAGCCTAACCATGATTCCAAATAAATTCCATATGTACCGCAGACTGTTCAACTCCAGTCCTGTAGGTGGAGCTAACAATCAATGGTCGCCACCTCCAAAACAACCGTAAACGAAGAGGCAATGTTTGGTAAGATCCACCTTTGATTTGGGCTCAAAATACTGTAACCCAGAAAAATCTTAGCAGTTCACCATAATGTCAGAAAAGTTATAAAAGTTTGATTGCTATAAATGTTATCTCAAACACCAGGCGCATACACACAGACACACACACACCAAAATAAGCAGCACAATTGAAGAGGAAAGTTTCTCAAGACCAATAACAATTTTAAACTACTCAAGACGGTGGCCAGAGTTTTTCTAAGATGACCTTTGACTGATAGGAATTTGTCTTTCGAGGCCATCAAAATGGATCCTCTCCAAACAAATGAAGCTGCGTTCTGCGTTTTCGAGAAGGGGAAGAGGCATTTTAATACATGCGCCTTGAGCTGCTCGTCGATGGCTTCCCATCATCGACACACGGACGTGTCTGTCGTGACTCGGCATCGAGCTGATGAACAACATTTCAGGTTCGCCACTATGAAAACATTCCCGGTGTAGAATATTTGCTTTCTTACTCATTAGCAATTAACTGGAACAACAGCCACAATCACACCTATCTGACAATTATGTGCTATCAAAACTGATTTGACAGGCTAGACAAAAAAAAAAAAAGCCTTGGAAACGGCATCAACAAAGTGGCAAATAATCTCCCAGGGTTTCCCCTCACCTTGGCACACAAACTGCACGTTGCACCTGAGAGCGGTTCTGCCGAGCTTTGCCAAACGCACTTAGAATTGAGAAAGTAGTGTCATTACACAGTACGGGATTTTGATTTATTTTTGCACAGTAATTCACATTCATGAATTGAGGACATAAATGAGTTATTCATGGGCAACAAGTCGAGGTTGAACGTGAATTAAACAAGTGACTTAAAAAAAAAAAGAATGCATTTCTGCTTTAGTTACAATCGCACACCAGTAATATTGATTAATTCCTTTGTTTGTTTGTTTTATCTCAACAGGCTGCACAGAAAGGCAAAAACGGAAAAGTTTGAGGACGAAGAACATAATCATCCTTCTTATCGTGACTATAATGAATGGCTACACTTCTCTTGAGAAAATGTTAAGTGTCGGGTCCCTTTTCAGGGGGCCGTGATTCAAAGTGACAAAATAATTAAAGGGGAATGTTGACCTCCCCTGGTAATTTTTTTTTGGGGGGGGGGGGTTGAAAGGAGGGGTTCATTGGAAGGAGACTGAAGCAAGGTTGTTCAAGTTAACAAAATAAACTAAAATTATATATATTTGTGTGAATGAAATAAAATAAGAACACAAGAATGCTTTTAAAAAACAAACTGACTGAAACTTAATTTCATAAAAATAACCATAATTATAGCGAATGTTTATTTGTCTTTGCCAATTAATTTCGTACATGAGAGAGAAAGATGCGTACAAGCTGCAAAAAAGCAGTGCACACGATTACATGTATGTGAAACGGTACATGAGAGGTCATCAATCAGAGCAGGGAGGTGAACATGCACACACACACACACACACACACACACACACACACACACACACACACGCACACACGCACACACAAACACACGGACTGCAGCTTCAGGTGGTTACACGTCTGCTATTGTACTGATGTTTCCCGTCAAACATGAAACATTTCTTTTGCCACCTCAAGCCCCCTCGCGGCTCTGGGCCGTCATTCAGGACATACACAGACAGGCCCCAAACAGGCCGGCAAGTCGGATCAGGTCCTGCGCTCAGGTACGCACGCTAATGCACAATTTAACACACTTACCTTTGGATCTTTATGGCGTGCTGCACCCTTCACTTTGCGGCACTGGAAAGGTCTTCCCCGACTCATGGACATTGTCTTCAAAGCCAGATTGTAGGCAGGAGTATACACACACTTGTAAAAAGAATCAGCCCCAGACGCCACATGGCTGCTCATTGTCTGAAAGCGGCACATGGCTCTTGTCTTTTTGTCCTCCGCAGTCTTTCAATACAGCTGCCTGGAAATGGAACAAAATCAAATAATTGTATACACTTTGTGAGGCCAAAATGACATTTCACACACAAATTCAGGATGCACAATTACCACAGGAGAAGTTAGTTTGACCTCCCAACTTTTGAATGCACATCCACTGGTTCAGTATTCTGGGCCTTTTTTTTTTTGCACAACTTGAAGTAGCTTTAATGGCAAAAAACAAAACAGGTGTTTGATCCATGACAAGAACAAGACAATAACATTTCCACAAGCTAAAACTCAAAGTGGAGAGGATGTTAAATTAGATTCCAAACAACAGTTGGTCAAAAGGGTCACGGGTCCACCCAGAGTTCACTCTCAGTTCAAGTGACCTGCAGTGCTACCTGCAGGCATCTCCGCTCTCGTCTTCATCTACCTGGGTGGGGTCAACTTACTCTCATGGATCACTGCTGTACGAGTTGTCACATCATTTTGGTGGGTTCTGTCCGAGTTTGTAAAGTACTGAAGGAAGGTGTACTTGGTGTGTTATGGGCTGACATGAGCATGCTTCCAGTCAGCTGAAACAAACATTATAAATACCTGTTCTTGTCACAGACGCCAGTCGACGCATTCTGGAAATTCTCAGGCCGTGAATCTTCACTGAAGCAAATGACTCACGTTGAGCTCGGTGGAAAAAATATATATATACCACTGTGGGAGCGTTTTGTTATCATGCGCATATACACCATTGAACTATTCTCACATTCAACTAAAACACTTTCAGACGCAAATTAAACATGAACACATGTGGCTGAAATCCTCTCATACGTCATTGTGAAATGCTCTCATGCTTAAATTGGACCACCCGCTAGAAAATTGTTGTCCTGCTCACACATTACTAAAACACAATACATCCCACGACTGAAAGCTTTTACACACAGCATTGCAGAGCTCTCACATTATACACAAACACTCTACTATACTGAAATGCTCTCATGTAACATCCTAAAATATGCTTTTCAGTGGTGTGTGAATGCTGAAATCAGTCGTGCGGGAATGCTGAATCAAGTCGCCAATTGCCCCTCACAGGAACTGACCACACTTAAACCACTGCAAAACTCTAATAAAACTCCATGATGATGATACTAGTGGACACAGTAGAAAATGTCTTCTTCATCTTGCTGCATAACCGTCCTGGCTGCAAGATGACACACAGCTTTTTTTTTAAGCATGCAATCTCGTCGATCCACTCATTACAATTGTGCCCTTGCCAACTTTCAAACAAGCAAGTCCAATTCAATGA
The DNA here is from genome assembly GCF_025434085.1 of Hippocampus zosterae. Classification (NCBI taxonomy): domain Eukaryota; kingdom Metazoa; phylum Chordata; class Actinopteri; order Syngnathiformes; family Syngnathidae; genus Hippocampus; species Hippocampus zosterae. Next base: position 20,225,298 of record NC_067457.1, read on the forward strand.
GTGAGTGATGAGTAACACGCACGCACACACACATCAACAGAAGAAGCTTCTGCCAAAACTCACGTTAGTCGTAAATCTCTTTGTCTTTCCAGACTTACCTTTAAGAGGAGACACCGTGACGCCACTGCTTCCAGTGACAAATGGACACCACCCACCCACTCTTCTGCCATAAAAAAAGAGAGAGAGAACATAATTGCACAAAAGACAACACGCCACACAAACATTCATCGACTCACCCACATATTATTAATGTTATGTCATTCATTCAGTAGGATTTGAGTTGTGTGATTACAAAGTTACAGAAGTGGAAAAAAATCACTCCACTAAAATATCCTGTGAAATTATTCACAGCTCTGATGACGAAATGCAATCATCAATAAAGGCAGTATTATGAGGAGGAAATATTTCTTTATTCTATTCTCTAAAATATTAACCCATTTTGGTTTCGTTGTTGGATCCTTTACTTATTCGGAACTAAAAATAGCAATACTTTCAATTTACTTACGAAATACTCTTTTAATAAATTTATACTCAAGGATATGTTAAGTGAAAAAAACAAATACCTTGAAAAGTATTTTCAAATACAGTATACAGGTACTGTACTATACTATTTAGCTTGTGTGTGGCGCCACCTACTGATGTAATATGTGAATAACACACTCTTCCATACTGTTTCGACTGAATTTCCAAAAAAAACCTCACATTATTTTAATCCAGATTTTTTTTCTAAGATTGGCGTAATCCCTACTGATTGTCAAATTGTGTCAAATGTCAAATCTTTGTACAGAAATGCACAAGGAGTACCGAATAATTTCGCATAAAGCGACTCCCCTTTTTCCCCCAGGCCAACCCTCGTTGCTTAGCAACGCCTCGCAATGTGGCCCGGGGGCGGGGGCACTTGGCTGCCTGTTACGCCGCATTTATTAAACGTGTGCTTGTGGGGAGAGGGAGTAAATTCTGTGCACACAAAAAACAAATCATGTAGAGTGTTACAGTGAAAAATAAAAACCCTGCTCACTTAATGAAGTATTTGTATTTAGGATTATACAATCTCTCGGTCAATGTCGTCTTTTTATTCGTCCTTGGACGTTACAAAATCAAACTGATGTAATCATTTGATTTGATCTGAAGGTCAATGTTGACAATCAAAACAAAACAAAAACAATGGACAACTTGTTTTCCATCATCAAAAAAGGACTGGGAAGAAGTCCATTCTTGAGGAGTCTTAAGAGGCCGAAAGTAATTCAAAAAACCACAAGTAATCAGTTTATATTGATAACAACAAAAACAGCAGTTGTGTTACGAATACTTCGTGGGTTTTTTTTGTTTATTATGGAATTTATACTTCTCTTGACTATTTTCAAACAAATTTTTACTTTTACTAGAGAGACAAAAATCTGTAGTGACTTTCTCCAACCTTCGCACAATGAAAAAACGGCAGAGCGAAAAAGTCAAACAACTTGATTGAATGCAATTGGTACCATTTCTTTTCTGATAGGTACATTTCAGTTTGTACTTTTTGATTTGAACTTCACTGAAGGAGACAGATCAGTATTTCTCTTTTTAATTAATTTAAAAGAGCTCACGAAGAACACAAAAATATGAAAGTTTGAGTTAAATTTGGAATATATCTCCTTTCGTTTTTATGGAAATTAGTTTCAAGGAAACTGTGGAACTGTGGCAAAAGTAGGAAATTGGCGAATGTGGAAAATAGTTCCCAAGATGTCCAAAATGGGGTGACAATCTCAAAGTTGACGTTGTTTGAATCAGTGGAGAAAAGTAGAATGATGAAAATCGGTGGACTAAAACTTTCACATAAGTTTTGTTAAGAACTTTGTTACAGCTGCAGCTGTTGTGAAAGTGCTGCATAAATCAGGCTCTATTGTATTGTATTGCTTTTTTTGCCCAGATTACAAATCTGCCCTTGTTTTTTTCTGTACCAGATCAGGTTTTGATAATCACAGTAATACTATAATTATTAAGAATAATATGAAATTAGGGTTAGGTTCAGCAACAGGTGGATTTTTCCCAGAAACGTCACAATTATAAATTACAACAGATGGTTTAAAAAAAAGCCGTATCGTGGAAGCTTTTATAGTTCAAATTTAAAAATAAAAATGAAAATCTCAAAAACGTGATCACCCCTTCACGAGTGGCCCCGTTCCACACACGCCTCTCTTCCTAATTTAAAGCCACTAAGATTATAGTCACCGCCCTCCCATCGCTCTCACACCAACTTGACTAGCACCACTCCAGCCGGGAGGCGAGTCAGCTCACGGGCGTCATGGGAAATGTAGTCCCGCTCGCCCAATGGCATTGGAGGAGGTAAGGCTTGAGCAAAATACAACTCCCATCTGAACCCTCGCACGCCAAACCCCGTCAACCAATCTGAATAAGTGGGAGGAGCGCGTCCGCCCACAAAGCCACAGCTATCTGAGCGTATCTCCCCCTTTCCAGCCCCAAAAATGAAAGTGTGAACGAATAAAAGCGGAATACGAGTGTAATACAAATATTGGCTGCTTATCGGTGGGCTCGCGGACGGAGAGGACGTGCCAGATGCAGCGGCGGCAAGCGGGCACGGCACAACAGGGGTGTTGTCCTGATGCTTAAATGGAAGTGGGTGGGCCTCTTCGCTGACACACTGCGAACGCCGTTGTGGAGACTATCGTGATAAGCGCTAATTTGCGCGTTTACGGACGCTCTATCCGCCTCAAGAGACGTGCGACGCGTGTGCGAAGGGCGCAGCTGACTTGCGGGGGACGGCTGGAGATTTCTCCGTTATTTTTGTGAACCGGGAAGGGGTGGGGGCCGTTCGGCTGTGTCTACGATTGGCACCGCCCTTCCTGGACGGTGGGTGGTTTCGTGAAAACGGGCAGATCCGCCACGGCCCAGAGCCCAACATATAGGCCGTCCTCCGCCTCCGCTCCCGGCCGGCCGGCCTTCTATCGTGAACTACACCCTCTTCCTCTTGGCATATTCATGCGTTATGAGTGGTAGGTATTCTCCTCCTCCTCCTTGCCGTCTCCTCCCTCCCCAACCCCCGGTTCACCCTCCCTTGTCTGACAGATAGGAAGCCTATGATGTTACTGATGTGGTTACTGGGAATGATCAATAGCACCGTTGTTGCGCTGATTCGCTATGTGCTGCTATTTCACTAAGGCCACATGAATTTGTATAGGCACACATGATGATGATATTGTGACTTTTGCTATTCTAACTTTTGAATCGTGTCCTCTCCCCAGACTCCAAGAAGGAATCATCTGGAACTGACGGCGGGAAAGCATCAAAAAAGGGGAAACATTCTGGATCACAGGTAGTCAAAAGGAACTTGATTATTTTTGCTTTGCCCTTAGGCCAAGAAAATGCGCGCACTCCCTCTCTCGCTCCAGCCCGCCAGTAAGCCAGACACCTCTGGGGGCGTTCCCCTCGTCAATTCCACTTCCTGCTTGTGTGCAGCCCAGCTGAGAGCCAGCCCCAAAAGCCTCATGAGTAGCTTTGCATGGCTGTCACACTTCGGCCATTGTACTTATAGAAGTGTCACTTTGAATTAGCCTCAGAATGCTTTAATTCTGCTTATGGATTCCAATGGCTGTGGTATGAGATTTCGATTTCTTTGTATGAGATTTCGATTTCTGGGAGGAATTTTCAAATGCACTTATTGTTCGTGTATGTATTGCTGCAGTGTCAAAATCAACCTGCTATGTTGCGCCTGCGACCTACTTCCTGTGAGGAGAGCGAGAGAAGGCGGCATTTTCTTGCAGTGTTCTCAGAAAAAGAGAAAATGTGGTTCTCACACGCCCACTCACTCGCTTCCTGTAATACTGCCCACTTCTACTGACGGCTCGTTTTCTGTCAGCTTTGTGTTTCTCTTTTCAACACCATCTTTTCCCTACCCATGGCTTGCCTTTTCTTTTTCCTTCTTGTGTCAAGCTGTGTATTTGCCTGCAGAATAAGTCAAGCCCATCCCTCCCCGTTGGCTTTTTTGACTTGGAGGTGGTGCTTGTTTGTCTATGCATACGAGTTCCGAGTAGTCCTTTCTTTTTACTCACCCACTTTTGTCCGTCATAGGATTCCTCTCAGCCCTCTCCGTTGGCTCTGCTGGCGGCCACCTGCAGTAAAATCGGGGGGCAGGGAGGAGCGGAGGGGACCCAGGTCCAGAGAGGACCCCAGCAGATCCAGCTCCAGGCTGGTCAGATTCAACTGCAAGCAGGTCAGCTTCAGGGTCAAATTGTAGTGGACACATCTGGGGGCCAGGCCCTAGTTCCCCAGCAGCTGGAACTGGTCCCAGCTCAGTTCACGGGGAACGGGTGGCAGATCATTACAGCCCCAGTTACCATGGCCAAGGAGAACACCAACCAGGCGGTAGCTGCAACAGTGGCCACTACCGTTCCCAACGACAGCTCACCTGGACGCAAGGTCAGAGATGAATTTGTGTTAATATGGTGAACCCCTGCATATTCTTGGCTCAGCATTTGCAAATTCCCTTGCTAGTGGATTCTTTAAAAGAGGTTTGCAACCTATTCTCGGTTATTAGTGCCAATATATGTGGATTCTGAATAGCGGGGGCTCACTTAATTGATAATGCCACCCATGCATTTTTTTTTCATCGTCCTCACTGCATCTTTCCCATTGTGAAGGTGAAAGCCATAGCTGGGACCAATAGTGTGACCACCAATCAGCAGCAGCAGTTCCAGATAATCCAGGTTCAGAACCTGCCCAATGCTGGAGGTGGGGTGCAGTACCAGGTCATCCCTCACCTGCAGACTACAGATGGACAGCAGATCCATATCAGCCCAACTCAGCAGGCTTCCATCGGGGCTCTGCCAGAGCAAGTTCAGCTCATCCAGAGTCCGAGTCCAAGCCAGGCTCAGGCCATTCTCCAGACAGCCAACCAGCAGGCTATCCTGTCAAGTACAGCCAATCAGACGGTCCCCCTGCAAATCCGTCCCGCTCAGTCTTTTCCCCTGCAGCTGCAGACCCTTCAGGGATCTCAGACTCCTGTCATGACCACAGTACCCATCAACCTTGGTGGCATGACTTTGGCTTTGCCCGTGATCAATAATGTTGGAGGAGGCGGGGCCGTGCAGCTTATCCAATCGGCAGATGGCACTTTTTCTGTTGCCAGTGGCAACCAGCTGATGGCAACCGCAGCGGTCGCCGGGGCAGCACCAACATCGGTTAACGAAGGTGATGGCGTGTCGGATGGAACACAAGTGGTCTCTGCTGGCATTGAGGCTGCAGCGACTGAAAACCAAGCACAAAGCACTGAGGTCGACTCTCAAAGTCAGAATCAGGCCAATGGGGTCCAAAGCCAAACGGACACATCGGGAACCATTCAGCAGGTGATCGTGGGTCAAGTGGGACATCAGTTGGTCCAGCAGATCCAGCTGCAGCCCCAAGCACCAAGTCAAAATCAAGGCCAGCAGCAACAGCACATTCAGACTCTGCAACTGGCCCCCGGTCAAACCCTGCAGCCCATTCAGGCCTTCCAGAATCCAGCCCAAGTTCTTATTCGTACACCTACGCTGTCCCCTTCTGGGCAGATCTCTTGGCAGACACTACAGCTCCCTGGTGGCGTCTCCCTGCAAGGCAGCCTGGGAGCTGCAATGCCACAGCAGCTTACGCTTGCCCCGGTGGCTGGTGGGACAACAGTGGGGAGTGGAGGGTTGGTCTCCCTGGGCGGAACTCCCCTGACACTGAGTGCAGCTCAGATCAACCCCGGATCTGGCGTACAGACGGTCAGCATTGCTGGGCTCACCGGTGCCGGGCTCCAGGTGCAGGGTGTGCCCCTCACTATTACAGGTTTACAGGGTAAGAATTAAAAATTCATCCAATCTTGGATGCCTGTCCTGAACTTTACTTTCTATCTCCAACTAAGAATGGAACAAACACGTTTTGAATGCTTTTGTGTGCCATTTCTCACCATAAGGTCAACCACAAGGACAGGATGGAGTCAAAGTTCAGTCGTCCCCTGTGACGGTCACGGTAGGGAATGTGGCATCCAGCTCGTCAATGAGTCCAGATCAGTTAGGATCTGTGCAGAGTTCCTCAGACCAGGAGGGACCGCCCAGCAAGAGGCTCCGTCGAGTCGCCTGCTCCTGCCCAAACTGCAGAGACGGAGAAGCAAGGTAGGAAAAACTGCTGTTGGATGGATCATCTGGTGTGCTTTAACTAACACATTTGAATCTGATATTACAATTTAAAAGTTCACATTTAGCACTCGTAGTGCGGTGTTTCCCAACCCTAATTTACTCGAGACAAATCTCACGGTAGAGTGTGAATTTATTTTGCCCTCAAATAACTCTACAGTCAATGTAGAATGAACCGCTTGGCAATAAAAGTGAGTACCCCCTAAAGTGAAAATATCCCAATTGTGACAATTGGAGCAAAGTGTAATTGAATGAAAACTCAGATGGTAATTCGCATCCAACGGTCAAAGTAACACTTGATCCAGCTGAAGTTATGCAATCTTAACTTCAAAGTGCTGCAGTATAAAGACTCCTGCCCTCTGGCGCAGAAACAGCGGTGACCCCACAAAGAAGAAGCAGCACATCTGCCACATGGAAGGCTGCGGAAAGGTGTACGGCAAGACTTCCCACCTGAGGGCCCACCTGCGGTGGCACACGGGGGAGAGGCCGTTTGTCTGCAATTGGATCTTCTGCGGCAAGAGGTTCACCAGGAGTGACGAGCTGCAGAGACATCGGCGAACGCACACAGGTGCTACAGTCACACACACGCATATTTGATCATAAAGCCGGTGCTGAAAATGAACCATGATGTTTCAAGAGCAAAATTTGGACATGCAAACATTTCACATACTTGGAACGTATCAGAGCTAGCCCATATTTGTTCATAATCTGCAAGCCGTAGTTTGGAGGTCTGCAACATAACTGGCAAAAAAATATTGTGCTTGTATAGAAACAGTGCATCAACAATACTAACAGGCAAATATTTTTAGCCCCTGCAAATAATTATGATTGCTCTAGGAGGAGCTGACACTCCAATACAGTCAATCCGCATGGACACCAGATTCAACTTGAACATTATAGTCTTCTAACGTTTTTTTGTTCTTTTAAAGGATTAATTAATTATTGAAACCAGGCAATTTCTTTTCTGAAAAATAGACAATTTTTTAATTCATACGGCATTTATGGTGGTTATGTTTAATGGGCATTCCAAAAAAGCTTGAGAACGCCTGGTCAATGCTTTTGCTGTAGTTGGGATTCACAGTCACGGTTGTTTCAAAATCAATTTAACAAATACAAGTAAAAAGGACCTTGAAAAAAAATCTATTACACTGCAATTGCAATATTGAAAACAAAAAATTTTCAGAATACTTCAGCTCAACATCCGGGATAGAATGTGCATCGTGCCAGTACGAAACCCAGCAACCGGACTCCGAAAAGCTATTTAACCTTTTTAAAGAATGACTTTTAAGATAGTCGTGTTTTTGACCTCCAACAGGAGAGAAGCGCTTTGAGTGTCCCGAATGCTCCAAGCGCTTTATGCGGAGCGACCACCTCTCCAAGCACATCAAAACCCACCAGAACAAAAAGGGCGGGGCCGCCGTGGCCATCATCACCACCGACAACATGGAGGACGCACCCCCCGAGGGCCTCCAGGCTTCCCCTCAAATCGTCAGCGTGGCGACCCTCTCCCGTGACTCCGAGCCTGAAACGCCCACCACCTCCAATCACCTGGAGGAGGAGGAAGAGGAAGAAGAGGAGGAGTTTGAATAGGCGGTTGCTGTTAATCACAGGGATTGCTGGTGTGGCTGCTTTTCTTTTACAGATGCTTCTTGAAAAAAAAAAAAAATCGAGATCAGCATCATTTGACACAGTCAAAAGCCAACAAAACAATTATAAAATACAGTGATGAAAGATAAACTATCATGGGGTGCGAGGGGAAGCGTTGTGTTGAGATTAAGAAACACATTCAATAATGATTTTTTTTTTCCTAAATCATGCGAACATCCATCTCTATGCACAAAGTTGTGTACCTGTTTCTTACCTGTCAGACAGGGCTTGAGGGTCAATCAAGGTATGGGGACTGTCGCAGAACCGAAGCAGTCTTGTGACAGACCGTGTGCGTGTGTGCAAGTCAACCTATGATTATGGTTTGTGTGTCTGTGTGTGTGTGTGTGTCATGTTAGAGGATCTACCTACTGTAATTTGAGTTTTGTCCTCCCATCTGATTCAGGTGTGGATTCCTTTATGAACTGTTAGAAAACAAAAAGGAGATTTCCTTCACCAAGAAAGGAACAGAAAAAAAGCACATATGGAAAGATATATATATATATAATGCATTCCTATTGCAGCAGTGGCCATGGCAAAAAACAAAAAAGGTTTCTATAAAAGAAAACAATCTAGCTTTCTACAACTATGTTTGTGAGATGAAAGCAATACTTAAATGACAATCTAGGGGAACATGTTTACATTGTCAGGGAGGAGGGTTTGGCGGAAACAAGAGCACACACACGAGAGAGGTTGTTTGGCTCATTCCTGACGTTTTATCACTATTGTGCATTTGAGTTCCAGCAGCTGAGAGGGACAACGAGGATGCTTTTGGGTTTCTGTGCTATTCTGATTGCCACCCTGCCCCCTGCTCTGTGACCTGCTCCCTCCTTAACACAAGCTGAGGGAAGGTCAGGGCGAGCAAAGTGGTCAGGTGGTGACGAGATGAGCACGAAGTAGGAAGTGGAGGGGGGGGGGCGGTTGTTCGGGCTGTTTATGTGGTGATGAGATGTTTCTGGTGGTGTTGCTCAGTGTTAGTCCAGTGCGTACAGTCTTACATAAAAAAGGTATATTTTATAGAGTTTGCTTTGAAATACAGCCCCTCCCATGAAACACACAGCAGCCCACTGTGTAAAGCTAATTTATTATCCTTGATTTGTAATATTTGCCTTCCTGCTGGACTTATATTTGTTTGTGAGTGTTGATTCTAACATTGTGTACGGCACGGTTGAGGGTTTTTTTTTGTATTTTTTTTGCTCTAGTATGACTTCTGTTTCTTCCTTGCACCGTGTGTTTTTCTTCTTTTTGGGGAGGAAATGAAAAAGCAAAAAAAAAAAAAAGTTTCAAACAAAAAAAGTTGATGCCAAACCATTTTCAATCTTTTTTTGGGAGGGGGGGGGGGGTAATATTTTGTGTGACAACCAACTTTTTTTGTCACTTTTTTTTGGGGTGGGGGATATTTTCTAGCAACATCTCATTTGTAAATCTTTTTCTAAACTGTGTTCTTCGGCGTGTCATTTGATATTGATTTTTTTTGCCAGGTTAGCCTCTAAGGCTCCGGTTTGTGGAGATTTCTAAAACTGGTTTGTACAAATGTGTTATGTCAGTTAAAAAGAGTGGAGGAAAATAACCACAAATCTAACGTCATGCAGAAAATATGATTTGCCTGCATAACACGTGATAATAAAGTGATTTTAAACAGCCTTACCTTTCTGAGTGCCAACCAATCGGTTTTTGCTTTGCTTGAACTTTCCTGGTGTGTCGCAATCTTCGATCTAAAGCACCCAATTCACATTAGAAATATCTCACGACACACCAACAAACAAAAGCATCGCCAAAAGGATGAATACGGGAATTATGATCTCTTTGCAATTTACCACAGAACCATGGTTCAGCATCAGTCTACTGCATTACAAGTACACACAAAAATGCAAACAAAAGACAGTCTTTATTAGAACCAGATATCGTAAACCGACAAGAATCCTAAAGTGGTGTTACCTTGACATACAAGTGACCCGACTCACCGGTTTTTCGAGATACAAGCCTTAGGTGGGATGACTTTATGATTGGACTTGTGAGCACAAACTTGAAGAAGGACTGCGAACAACCACATGACAACTTTGCCTTAGGAAGACTGGCTATTGAAATCATTGGTGTTGCACTGTTACAACACTCAAGCAACAGATGTCTGAACATAGTGCAGCAAAACATGTACACTGACAATAATACTTTCAACTTTTATTCCTTATCTAGTCTGAAAACCAACTAGTACGAGCAGCTAACCGAGTACTTTTGATTGTTTCTTGTCTAATTTTATGTCAGTGTTAAGTCATCGTACTGTCCAGAATACACAGACCAGAAGCCAGATTCTGATTTAATCAGGATGCAAACTTTTTTCTTTACAGTATTTTGAATTATTATTGATGTTATAAAGTAGTTGTAAAGTGCTATTTTTTTCTGTTTTTTAGGTGTTTTATGGGAAATTATGATTTGAGTACCGGTAGTTTGGTCACACAAGAAATTAAAGTTGAGGCACAATTGCACACAGTGGTTATAAAAAAAAAAAGTTTTAAAAGTTGTATGTTTTGTAAAAACACAAAGGAAAACAAACAAAAATGCAAGGTAAAAAAACTAAATAAAAAAGTACAGTACAAATGCTATAGGGTTTGTTGCACAGTAGGATAACAACGCAACTCTACAGTAGGTTGATAAAAGCGCCTGCCTAAAAACAGAAACATTTATCAAAGAGTTCTACAGTACTGTGCAGTGTGTCATCTGTATGAGGAGGAGCCTCCGTGGACTTTACTGGAGCTCTTTCTGAATTCTGCCAAGGAGACAAAACAAGGCAAAACTTCAAACTTACTTGGCAAGCGAACTTATGCAACACATATTCCATCAGCAAATGCCACGCTGAGTGCACGGCCGCAAATGTGCCAATATCAACACGATGCTGATTGCGTACCTCTCCAGATACTCGTGGACGTTGTCGTGGCCATTGTAGCGGGCCAGCCCAACCAAAATGCCAGTAGCGCAGCGCCCCTCTTTCCTCCGACACAGGCTGCAGTTACACATTCCTCTGCAGATGGGACAGGACCATGTCTGCAGAAAAGACAAGAACTCATTTAGGACGTCATTGACTGGCTTCTATTTGAATAGAAGCCTTGATAATATGATGCAAAGTTGCAATGTCTCCTTTCAGTTCGGTTACTGCACCTGAAATTAGCTCCCCATTCATTTGCCTTCTCTGAACATTACATTTAAAATTTAACATGACATTTTTTGACATCTGAGAAAGGTGTCTCTGGTTAATTCCTCTCTGTTTTAAATACTAAATTAGTAAACAAAGCATTCTAAAATGGTTAAATGATTCGCGTGCAGTTCATTTTTTTTTGTCGTGTCAAGAGGCAAAAACAGATGTTATTTTATACATTCAATATTTTTTTTTTGGATGAAATACATGATTTGTCGACAATAAAGAATGAAATTGGATCATTTCTCTCATTTTGTGAGGCAAATAGTTGCTTCTGACCGGGTCGAGCAAGACGGTGCGCACATCCTCGCCATAGCGGTTCTTGAGGCACGGCCCACAAAACTGGCCTTTGCCCGCAGAACAGAACCCGCTGCGGCACACGGTCTTTGTGTCGAGGGTTTTCTGTCGGCACTGGTGGCATGAGCTTCCCTGGGGGGGGGGACAACACACACATTACACAAACAGAAACATACAGTACACAAAAGAGGTGGTGGAAAAAAAACGTCTCATGAAAGTGTTTCTACTAGGTTACTTCACCCCGCTGAACAAACGACACCAGCTGAGCAGCACCTGCAGAAAAGCCATCAAAGTGTTGATAACTCACATTGTCCTTGTCCCAGATCTTGTCTTTGCTGCGGGACGCAATGTTCTCCAAGTCATCTTCGGTGATGTCATCCACCGACTTGAACTCGTACTGACTGCGTCGATGGCTCCTCCGCTTCTTCGCTGGCCTATTGCCAGCACTTTCCCCATCCACCTGTCAATCATGAGACCAGGTCAAACTTTGAGAGGCTTTACACAAGGTTAAAACTGCTGATTGCTGTTTGTATGTGGGGGCTTTGAGCAGAAGTTGTTGGAAAGTGTAATTGCTGTTACATATATGCCAAGTTACGTTAGTCTGTCCTGTTCACATGAAGAGGGCAGATTCATGAAATTGTAATGTTTGACCATGGACGTACGCAATGTTTCATTTTTTTGTTTTACACAACAGGTTGATGGTACAGTTCAACTGGGGTGAAAAAACAGCTTGAAGCAAGCACACATGACCTCTTTTTACACCTGTGCAATTGAGACTTTCTTTTCATTTCCTCAAAGTGATTGCGTACGACAGCCTCTACTTGACAGTGAAAGTGACAACAGGCTCTAAGGAATACTTTAAAAATTATGATTAATATGTTTAAATATTTAAACCATGTAGGACGGATAAGAAACAAAAAAATACTGGTCTCTACAATTAAGATTTTTACCTATTGTGGCTGGGTCCAGAATGAGTGGGGCTCTGTGTATTAGCGGAGAATATTTATTCATCAGTTTAACCAAAATAAAACAACGTCATTTGAATGATATAATGTTGTTGAAATTTAAAGACTGACGCAGGATGGAACAAGAAGGTGGGCACTGGTTTTCACATTGGACCCCCCGCTTTGTGGAGTAGATGCGATGTTAGGCATTTGTACCTCTACGAGTCTCCTGAGGTCTATCGCCTTTGGGCCACTGCGGGGCAACGGCTCACACACTTGGTCCACGGCAAAGTTCTCAGGAGGGCGAGCTTTACGAGATGGGTTCCTCCTTTCAGACCCGCTGCATTGCTCCAATTTCCGTTTGCGCGGGGTTGCTTTCATCGGAGAGCGTTTCTTTTTCTGCGATGGTGTGAACAAAACGAGGGCTCGTATAAGAAAGCAGAGATGTGGCGCGGTTTGTTGAAGCATCGCAAATGGAAACGGAGTGTTTGGCTGAGAGCCAGTGCTCACTTGAGGGCTGTCGGGCAAAGTTAGGTCTGCCATAGTGGTGAGATCAGCAAACAGCTTGGCCAGCTGGAAGACAACAGTCAAGAAGAATAATGAAGAACGGTCAACGTTTATATTATGATGGTCCATATTGTTTGACATTGTGTTAACGCTCCCTATTATTATAACCACCATGGCTTTGTTCTCCTGAATGTTTTTGTCCCGCTTGCTGAGGCTTCGGCACACAGCCTCATCTTCTCCCGTCGCTTTCTCTGTCTTCGCTTGTCTTAGTTTATCCTCCTGCTTCTTCATCCTCTGCCTCACCCTCTGTGCCACGGTTTCTTTAACCGGCTTTACGATGCTTTTTGCGTGTGGCTCCTTTTTGGGGTTGGGTGACTGTTTGACTGGAAATCTGAAGAGAAATTGATATGAGACCAACATGAATGTCAAAGAAGATTATGAGGCTCAAATCCTTGACAGAGTTTTTAAGAAAGAGCGAAGAAGTGCATTACATATGCTGTATGCATACCGCATTTGCGTTGAGATCAGATATGTCAACTACAGTACATGCTCAACACTGCGATTACTATAAGTACACATACCGGAGAGCTACTAGGAGACTTCCTCTCCTAGGCGCTGGCGTCTCCTCACCGTCAGAGTAGAAGCCTGTGTCCGTATCACTGCCATCCTCTGGCTCCGAAATCTGCCAAGAGTTCAAATGTGGACAAACCAAAAACATGAAACTCCTGATTTTGTACAATTTGGATTGGACCAAAAATAATCAGGAAAAAATTGTCTATCAAAAAAAGCGATGTACAGAAAACTCAAACAAGTTATGACGCTTTTTTCCCAACAGATATCATCCTGTGAAAGATATTCTTACCTTACGGAAGTTTGATTTCATTTGGCAAGCGAAGGAGAATTACCCTGAAGACTCAACTCTAACCAGTAAACTTCAACCATTACATTATTTGCAGTGTACCTTCATAGAACTGAGTTCAGCCAACATCAAAAACTTAACTTGCTGGTGTTTTGGTTTGACTTTGTGCATCAAGAATTTAAACATTAGCGCCCGCCATAATTGAGTTTTGGCCGATTCTTGGACGTTACGAGTCATACCTTCGTCTTGAATTGCATTTTAAAAGGTCTTCTGTCCACTCTTGCATCGTCCTCATCGAAGCCTTCAAAGTCCTCCTCGCTGTCCGACTGACTGAACAGACGAGCCAGCTCGGCAGTAATAAACTTGGATTTGAAACGCAGCGCCTTCGGGATGAAATGCAGTGTGCCGTGATCAATGAAAGCGAAGGCAAAGTAAGCTTCTCACCCATTTCTCAGTTAACACAAAGCTGGAGCTTTACTTGAATGGTTTTAGTGAGTACTGTCCACATGTTTTTTGCAACATAATATGAAGAAGATGTAACATGAGGTTTTTGTCACGAATCTTTTGACGATGTATTAATTTGTGTTGGGCATAGGACACCACAACAACAATTGCTATTCAATTGTGTTCTTTAATAGTCTCGTCAAGCAACTGCTCAACGGTTAACAACAGACAATAATTTGTTGGTTTTTTGTAACCGAAGAATAGACAAGACGTAGTTAATTCGACTCACAAAGACTTGTTTCTGACGGGAAAGAGTGAGCAACACCAACAAAAATTCTTAAAATGAATTTACCTTTGATTTGAGGGCCATTTCGTCGTCGTTTAACTGAAAATCTCCAATAAAACTAAACAAAATACAATTTCTTCGGAGGAGAGCGGGTAGGCGAAATGGATTTAAACATTAACATAGGTTAATACATTGACTGTAAAACAAAGGTCGTTATCGCCAGTTGCAACTTTAGATTTTATGCATCAGTAATCCTTCATTTGTCGCTATCCACATGTAATAATTGCTTCGAAACATTATATTTATAATTACATGGATTATTTGAATTCCCTGGGAATATTTTACTGGATTAAAAGAAACCTTCCGTCTTCAGCACCCCTTTTTTCCGCATCAAATGGTGCAGTCTGATGTTTCGCGCGAAAGTTGGGTGAGGGCGTGGCTTACTGCCGGAAGAACTGAGGCGCTTTATATATATATTTTACTTGCATACAACAAATTTGGAGCTCTGAAATTTCTTACGATTTGGTCCCCATTACACTGTCAAAAGTCCCCAAATCAATATTGTACTGGCATAAATTTCCCCAGTGTGGGACAAATAAAGAATATCTTGATATTTCTTCATTTCACGCCGCAGAATACTGTATTAGAGCAAAGTCATGAGCAATCAGTGGCGGTGCTTGCTTGAATAGCACTGTGTGCAAAACACCCCTTGCAACTGTTGCTCACGATATTATTTAGGATCACTTCTTAGGTGATTATATCGGCTATTGTACATGTATTATTCAATATTTTTCACATATTAGCATACGAGTAATGTATGTTCATTATATCTATATACTCAGTCCTTTTAAACAGGTTTCAAAATGAAAAGTTCTACATGGATTGCTTTGACGTGGCATCCATAAACTTGACTGAATAAAAGTGGTGTTGTCCCCTCAGTCCTCAGTATCTAGTGAAACACTTTTTTTTAAAAAATACGAGTTTAACTTGTTTCATCACTTCTCACTCGAGACAAAATAATACGTGGGAGAACTACACGGGTAGTAATTCCATTTGCCCCCAACCATGGCAAGTGACAACTTAATGCTCGCCACCTTTAGCATTGTCTGGCTGGCCGTTATTCAACAAAGCGTATCCTCTTTGTGGACATCGCTGATTCCGCTCCATGTGTATTTCTGAGCAATGTCGAAATTCGGCATGAGGACTTTGACATCGCTATCTTCCTCCACACTGTGGATGTACCCCACTTGGGTGGGCCTTTGTCTAACATACCGGTGAGCTCTGCGTCCGCCCAGGTCATGAATGTGGTTATGTACTTGGAGCAGTGGCCATTGAAGCTCAACCAGAAGAGAGGACAGGCTCCACGTTGCAGCTTCACCCTGGGCTACTTGAAGGAAGCGTGGCACCATGTGCCCAACATAAAGAGGAAGAGGAGCATGCAGTACGCCCTCATGGCAGGAGAAGGGTTTCAATTTGATCACGGACAGGTAAAAACCGTTGTAAGGGAAAAGAGAAGTTGTAATTTCACCTGCACTTTGTTGGCATGCTGTCATTAGTCAAAGGCTCCACCCACAAATTCACACGAGACCTGCTGATTTCACATAAAACCTATAATTTATTCATTTCAGTTCAAATGTCCACATAGTAAAACATCTCTATAGAAAAGACATGTGGCTTCAGAACATCGAGTGGACATGAATGTATTGCTTTGTGGTTCACTTTTTTTTCTTTGCCCTACCATTTGAAAACAAATAAATAAGAACAGTAAGTACATTGGCGTCAATTTACACATATTACAAAGCCTTCGACATGCGCCTCCCTTGCATTGCGGGTTTTTTTTCTTGTATCATGCAAATAGGTGTCAAAAAATGGTGCTTTAAGGAAAACATTCCAGTCATGATTGTAACAACCAAATAAACGGTCACGTAGAGGAAGCTTCCAGGAGTGGACCATCATCTCTACAATAGCTCCACTGGCGCCCTCAAGTGGCGACAATACGGTTACAGCATTGTCACTCTCATGCCTCAGAATAAAATGGGGATAAATCTATTTATTGCTTTCCATAGCCTTAATATTCATCTTGGGTCCGTGTACTAGTGCACTCTTTGCCCCCTATAGGAGAGCAACTGTGACATATTTGTAGGACATGTTAAAAATGAGGCAAAACCTCTCCTACTTTAAAGAGTAGCGTGCAAATGTCAACAATTGCACAGATTTGGTCAGTGGTAACGTGCCACTAGGATGCCAAATTTGTCACATTAGGAGGTGAAGAGTGCCCTAGTACGTGGCCCTTCTGAACTGAACCTTCGAGCATTAAATTTGGCCACATTAGCAATTCATAAATAAACTGCATATTATAAGAAATAACTAAAAGCACACATCAAATGGAGTCTGTTTGTCTTTGTAAAAACATAGAGCCATGACTACCTCGCAAACTTATTTCGAGCTTTACGGGCTTGAAAAATTTAACATGGGTTTGGTTAATTCTCAAGAGAGCCACATCACTCCTTATAAGAGGGTGTGCACACTTCTGCAACCGCCATTACCTCAGTCGTCAATGATAAAGAACGCTTAGCATTTAATGAGGGGTGTGTTGGCTTTAAGTCATTTGTAATAGCAGTCTCAAAAATTCAGTCTTTACAAAGATTAACTTGTTCAAGTTTGATCGACAGTCAGATAAGTTTTAATTCAAGCACGGGCGTAGAACTGCAGTCATGTTTCAAATTGTAGTTTGGTCCCGCAAAAATGAACACCTATGTATTAAATGTGCAACCAACGTCTTTTGACACCATTAGTTAGTGCCAATCATTATCGTCGGTAGAAGCAGTAAATTTTGGGATACAGTTCTTATACTGGATCGCCTTTGATTGTCAATGTGTCAGGCGTCCACTTTTTAATGTTACACTGATGTTGAAGAACAAAACAGTCCCCTGTGACATAACAGTGTAAAAAAAAAAATCCTGTCGCACAATCTGAACTGAGCACACCAATTTGACACATGGTAATCTGTGCCTCGGAGATAATACAGAAACTTTATTTGGTCAGGTTGTTTCCATAGTGACCCCCCGTCCCCCTCCACCGACAGAGTGGGAGGCCTTTAAATTAGTTTTTGGAACGGTGAGACAAATCAAACTTACTTCAGAAGTGTTCAGATCAAGGGAATACAATGATTGAATTCAGAGTAAAATTGTGAGAGAAGTGAGAGAAGAACACATGCGTGGGGGGGGGGGGGGCAGGGACAAGTAAAAGCTAGAATCTCCCAATCAATCGCACACTCAGGGGAGAACTTGTGACTTAAAAGAGTCAGTCAGTGTGCTTCAACGTCTTTCTGTACACTGTCAAAGTGGCACGCGCTGTGTTAATAGATTAACATGTTTCAGTGGCGTTAGTGTTCATACATGGAGCATGTTCGCTAAATGCTTCAACACTGACTTGTCTGTTGAGGTACATAGTCAACCGCACGAGGAACGACAAAAATAAACATCGACGTGATACATCTAGCAGCTTTGACAAAAATCCTGAACATCTCTTTCATCTTGTGTTAAGATATCGTTAAATATGAGGGCGACATCTTGATGTAGTAAATTAAGGTTGCAAACACGTGAAACTCTTGAATAGGCTTTTTTTTTTTTTTTGGGCTACTGAAATGACGAGGCCATCAAGTCGCCGTTGACCAACAGTACACTGAGGCAACAGCACAAAACAAACGTAACATTCCACCTGCAGGACAGGCTCATAAATAACCAAAAGCGCATCACAAAAAATATATAATAATAATAATAAAGTCCAATATATACTGTACAACATAAATTACATCCTTCTCTACTCAAATCAGAGTTGAGCTCTAAGTCTTTATGATGGTTTAGTCCAAACAATTGGCACCTCGTGGTCAACTGGTTTTTCATTGCGGCGTGCGTGGGAGTGTGTGTGACCTGTGTCGTACAGCGTCCTTTCAGTGCTTGGGTTACCGCATCGGTGCCGTGCTACTTCTCAGTGTCCGCCAAGAGGACGTGCGTGCGCACTAAGCCCGCGGCTCGAGTTTGTGGGACAGCTCGAAGAGCGTCTGTTGATTGTCAATGATGTGTAGGTAGTGAACGCTTGCCCGCAACTCTGCGCTGTCGACGCCGATCACCTCATTGCCTGCCACGCAAATAAGAAGACAACCATTAAAGATGCTTTGGCACCAATTTGGAGCCACCGTGGGGGGTTTTAAGCTGGTAAAACACAATTAGAGTACACGAGTCGTGAAAACAAGCAAATTTCGCTGGCTTTACAAAGGCCCAGTTAGCTTAATGCTAAAACGAATGTAAAATGCAGTCGGCATGCTGACGGTTAGCGGCAATAGATGCCTCAACGACACAGACAGATAATATAGCGTAGCAATACCCACAGGCATATATTCTTTATCCTCCAGGGAACACGACTAACATGACAGCAAATTGCCGGGTAGTAGTACATTAGAAGAAAAAAATGTCGTCTTCATTCATGTCTGCATGACTACGTTGTACAAGACTGCCTCCCAGTGGTCAAGGCAGACACATCAGAAGGAGCAGCACACTGAATCGGATGCAGCATTACAATTTGAAGCACAAAGTGTTAAATGCTTTCCTCTATAATGATGTTATCACTCTATTTTTATTGAGTACAACCCGACAGGCTGGAATAAAATGTTTTGAAACGCTGATGTCAGTTTTGGGGCTGTGCCGCATGCGCAAAGCAAGACTGAAAAAAAACATGCCTAGATGAATTTGGTCTGAAATAACATGCGAGTCACTTTAATAATTAACCAAAAAAAAACATTGATAGAAACATTTTAAAATCTTGTGAAAAGTGCAAAAGCAAAGGACCAACGCCATATTTCGTCTCCTCACCTGTTTGGTCACTTTGGCAGTGTCGAATCATTCGAACCGTGTCTGCGATCATATGCTGGTGGTGTTAGACAAGGAAAAAAGAGGAAGTTCAACAATCGTGTATCCTGAAACTTAGTATATTTCATTAGGACAAAAGAGGAGCGCTCAACATTGGTTAAAGCGTCATCTACTGTTCTCAAAACTATTACCTGCTAGGTACACATTACAACATCTGAAATGAAAATAGTAGATTTTTTTTTTCACTAGTAGCACCACCAGGGGTTTATCAATGTATCTTGTGAAGATGGGAGAGAACGTGGTCAATTTATGATCATGTAAGTACAAAATGCAAAGGCAACTTGAAGATTACAGGCAGACTTCCACTCACCAGCTTCTCAAAATTCACGAGGTTGTCATGAAACGTCTTGTTGCCCTCATGGATAAAGGTGATATCTGCAGGAGGAGATGAAAAGGGAATTTAGGTTTTATTTCGGATATGCACGCAACTAATAAGTGTGCGTGATTGCCTTTCAAGAGAAGGGGCATGAAGGGGATCTTTGGAGGTTTCATTCTTTTAAAAGCTTCTCGGTAGGCTTTGTGGTTAAGAGACGGATCCTGCAAGAGGAAGGAGAGTGTGAAGACGACGTTAAAAAGCAAAATGGAAGGAAAAGTCTGATCCAAAATGAAGAGCAGCATGTGCCTTTTGTCCTCACCGTGATCAGCTCCAACTCTGCGAAAAGCTTCTTGAATTTTCCAGGACATTTCTTAAAAAAAAAAAAAAAAAAAAACCCACACAAATAAAGAGTGTAATCGCACGAAAGTTACCAGTACCCAAATAAACGCTCACCTCCCAGGTTTGGTTCAGTCGACTCACGGCCGCTGTGTTGAGGCCCATGATGATGGCAAAGGCGGAGTTTAAATTCCTTTGAGCTTTGCAGCTGGCACAAGGCACAAAAACAAAAGAAATCAATACAAAAACATGTCATCACATTTCAAAACCAATTGTCGTTCATCAGCGTGCGTGTCCCTACTGAGCGGCGATCTTGATGAACTTCTTGAGCAGCTGCACTCTCTTGTTGAGCGACGTGCACATGAGAACTTCGGACATAACCCACTGCTGGACCTCGTTGCAGCGCTGCAGCAGGACGGAGAGCGCCGCCGTGTGGCTCCCGCCGGGAATGCGCCTGAGGGTGTAGTAGACCAGCTCTTGCTGTGCGAGCAGACGTCAGCTTAGTTAGCAAAAATGCAGTGGTTGAAAATTACAGCACGGAAGTAACATTTTCACCGATGTATATACGAGTGTGGTTGACTGACAGTCGTTGCATGACTTAAGAGTTTCCGACAAGCCACCTGCGGTTTCGTACCTCATGGATGGATTTGAAGAGGCTCCAGTCCAGGTGTGTGAGCGCCGCGGCGACGTCCCACGTGTTGATCCCCAAAAGGCGAACCGGCCTCCTGCTGAGCTCGGCGCCGTCCGTCAAAGGAGGCTGCAGACAGCAAAGGAATATTCCTCACCAATAATTTTCACTCTCGGCTAATCTCCCCTTTGCTGCGTCTGCATCAAATTACGGAACGCGAACAATTCATCGACGTACCATGATCTCAGCCAGATCTCTGCGGCAGACGACAAGCCTGCCCTGCGGTGTCAGGGACTCGGAATACACACAGTCGCTGGGCTGCAACATCCTGCGCTCTGCAGACGGAAACACAATCGAAAGTGAAAGGCCAGGATAAAAACAAGCGCATCAGAGGTGAAACAAACGCGTGTATTTTGTATACGGTTGCGTGCGAGTGTTTGTTTACCTCCAGTGTGGGAGACCACAGCAAGCACCATGTCGTCTTCTGACCTGTCCATCTTCAGTCTCACGATTCTTAGCAGCTCGTGGGCCTCCAGCGAGCGATGCGTGTGGACGCTCAGGTAGGAGTCGGCGCTTACGTAAACGCAGCAAATAACTGGGAGATGAGCGGAGCACGACAAAGAGGCGTGAGCTTACATCTGCTGCAAGTCCCAAATTGAACCGCCGAAATCCAGACAGCGGTGCATTTCGAAATGTCACTCTGCAAAACTGAAAAGTCCGCAAGAGCGAGTGACTCTTACCTTCTCTCGTCTCACATTGCGGAGCGTGAAGTTGTAAACAGTTTTCCTTCAAACTCAACTGCTGGTGCGTTGGTTTGCTCTGGCAGAGAACACAGCAATCATGTTCTGTAGCTCGGACTCAAAGTTGCGACGGCGGAGCAGGAAATTAAAAAAAAAAAGGATTGACCTTATTGAATGGCGGCACGGTATTCCTGTTACCTTTTGCGTTGGCGGATGGTCATCCACTGTGCTGCAATGAAAACCCCGCGAGCAGTGAGGAAAGCGCGACGACGCACAACAAAAACACGCTCGTCACAAACATCCTTCAGTCCAAGCGAGCGCATACGATCGCACTTACTGTCTGCGACGCAGAAGTTTCTGGAACTCTTTGAGGTCTTTCTCGAGCGTCGGGAACTCGTAGAGATCTTCCAGGACACACCTGTACAGAGTCTAACAGAGCAACGACTGTTAAATAACTGCCGGATTTAGATTTAGAAGAAGAATGACAACAAAGCATACCATACAACTAAATAACATTGTCACTGGAAGTCTCGTATGCCCAAATATGGTCATTTTGTTTTTTGGTCTGTCCCCCATGTTGTCTGTATTTTAATGCATTATTAAAAAATTTAAGGTGATTTAAAAAAAAATTTTTTAAAGCTTGAGGAGAAAACCACTTAACTCACTCACTCCCAAAGACGGTTTTAAACGTCTTTTCAGACTTGGTACTGAATGAGTTTTAACCGTCTTGAAATTTCAACTGTTTCATAAGTCCTGTAAAACTCCGCCTCTTTCCTCGCTCTGTGGGAGCCGCGTGGCATTATGTTGCCTCGAGATTGCAAGTTTTCAAGGTTTCCAGTCAAGATTGCTGGTGCAGAAGGGAAGTGGTTCGCTGGGAAGCTAAAAAGCTTGCGGATTCATTCAATGATTATTTTTTTTAAACACATGGGTGAACATTAAATATCAGTCGTGTTTAAGTGTACATGGAGCAGCATCGTTAGGGAGTACAAACTCTCACTAGATGCGACTCGGGCATGCAAACGCCTGCATGTCATTGTCATTAAGCCACCAACTCTTCTCCTAGTTGAAGTCTTATTGCTCTGTTGCTAGGCAACAATCGTCCTGGTTGCACACTGTACGAGATTATACCCATGCCAACCCTCATGGCTTTGGTTTCCGTAGCAACCCAGTGCCGAAGCTGTCAGGTTACACAGGGACAAAAAAAAAAAACTATTTTGGCTAGAGTATGCCCTCGCTTTAACAGAGCGTGTGGCTATTCGCAGACGGGATGATCGTCCATACGCGGGCGTCTTTCAGATTCTCTGGCATGCGCTGCGTGTGCACATTTCTGCGCAGCCGAATGAAATACGAAACCCGCATCATTTTTTACAGAAGCTTTGGCGTTTAATCCTCCTGCCTGCGCCACTTTGTTGCCCTGCGTCGCATGCGGATGACAACCTAATTTCAGAAGAACAATGTAGGTGAAGATAAATGAAACTGACGTTCAATGTGATATTGAAGAAAAAAAAAAAGAAGAGCACTGGGGGGGCTGGAGTGGCGGGCACAGAGTGATACGCAAGAGCACGTACCTTCATGAAACCCCGAACATGCTCCTCCTCCTTGAGGAAGTCCTTGTAGAGTCGGCTCCAGTGGGAGACCAATTGCAGTACCTTGCGCTTCCTGAAGAGGGTATCCTTGCCCTCCTCCTGGCCCCTGCCGCGCACGCTGCTATAGGTGAGAGCGGTCAAGGAATACGGCAAACGACGCGTGACGAGACTTTTCGGAACCTGGAAGGATGCGTCCGATTTTGTGCGCCTTTGTCATGAAGGATATTGTCCCAGCAGAGCTTGACATAGGTCAGAGGTGGACATGAACACCAGGTAGGTTAACAGGAAGTCGTCCAACAGCATTTCTGTAGCAGGGCAAACGTCTCATCAGCCGCGTGCACATGAATACACTCTTTGAAGGCTTCTCTTTTAGAATGGCACAAACAGAGTAAAAAAAAAAGAGCAATCTTTCGTGACTTACACTCTTTACTATCAGAAATGTATCACGTTATTATCCTCGGTTCTGATCGACTCATTCGTCGATCGTTTTATTTTACTCGACTCACCACCCGAAGGGAAATTATCCCACACGCGCTTGCTAATTTATGGTGACAGACAGACACGCAGATCCGATTCACCAACACGTACAAACAAAAGTCTTACGCGGATGCAGCCAAGGGAAATATGTCAGCGTGAGGACATGATCACATGTCATCCCATTTTAAGAGCTAATTACTTTGGGCTTTCTGGTCTGTGCTGGAAGACTCCAGGTAGAGTTATGCAAGAAAGGCTTGGCGCGAATGCACGCATATGAACCTGGGGGGTGGGGGGGGGTTAAAGATTGCCATGAGGGTATTTTGTGTGAAATCCTTCAAGTGATGGTTGGCTTGAGCAAGCAACACCTTTTGCAGAATAAACGGGACTTGTGTGGCTCCACGTTAACGTTGCCTCTCAAAAAGTAAAGGAATTTTAGGTTCTGTGACATAATGGCATCATAGGTTGGCGAGTGACTCAAAGCGGAATATAAAGAACCCTTGAGAGAGAGAGAAATGTAATGAGGACTTCCTGGCAGCAGTGTACAAAAGCCTGCGTGCGTCAGAATATTCGCCCCGGAAAACGTACGACCTAAATATTGTTCTGTCGGGCTCGGAGTGAAGAAATCCATTATAGACAACAGAGCAAAGGGTCTTTCCATCAATAAGTGATGAGAGATGACTTAGGATTCAAACGCCGAAGTACGATGACGCAGCCACACAAAGTACACGACGAAATGGGCGGTGCGGAAGAGGCGACTGCGTCACAACTCGACGCTGAAGGATTGGAATATCTGGATTTATTTTTGAGGTTTAGAGCTTACCATGGGACTTTGCAGTAAACTTTGGGTCATTGTCCATCTGCACTGTGAAGCACCATCCAATGACTTCTCAAGCAATTTGGCCAAATATGTGCTGATAATATTGCCCCTCCTGAATTCATCCTGCTACTTTTGACAGCAGGCACATCAGCACCGATACAAGGGAGCCAGCTCCAATGTGCGTCATGTGCCAACATTTATGGACCTGACGGAATGGACAAATAAATCAGATATGCAAGTGAAGTTTTCTGGATGAATAAAGATTTTGGTTCAGCAACAGGTGGCGAAATCTGGACTGCACAAGTGAGTCAAGAGGTCAAACTGAAAACAAAAAGAAATAAATCCCTCCCACAAAATTAATGTGCCAGAAAAAAAAAGCAAAGAGATTTTTGAAATGAGTGTACAAATACATTTAGGGACACATAAGGTCATCTCTGACTAAACTTTGCTGTTGATCATTTTTGATGTTACTTCTCGAGCTAGCGAGCTAGCTAAACAAAGTGATTTCTCATCGTCTTCTCCTCGGGCAATTATATTCTCCTTCGACGATCCTCCTGGGACGCTTGCTCACTGTACACTCTCCGGGAAGATAAATATCCATTTCTTTCAACAACATATGTCCTCTACATTTGCCTGCTGGCACACAAAGTCAAAAACATTCACTCATTGACAACAATATTTCTCTCACACACGCGAACTTATCCAGCTGCGACCTTGGGGGACTTTATCTCTCGTGAGAGGCATAGGAAAGAGTGTCTGCGTGCTGAACTAATCACACTAATCCGCGAGTGCACTTTGTTGGTGGAGTGTGTGTGTGTCATTATGTGCATACATGGGGATGGGTTGCTCCCTCCTAAAGCGTGTTTGAGCCTGTTCAAAATTCTGAAGAACAAGGTCGGCTACAAAAGAACAGCGATGCTCAGAACCACTCCAGAGGATCTCCACACAGTTGTTTAAAACAATTCTATACAGCATAGCTAGATTAAAAAAAAAGGGGGGGGTGGCGGGTGGAGAATGGTAAAATTAAGTACAATTGAGAGTAGTTTTCTTCATCATTTTGTAGCTAGTGGACCTTTTAATCGGTACACGCCTCATGCCCATCAATATACTTTGAGAACATCTGCGTCATTTTTTTTTTCAAATATGTTCTACATATTTTTGCACCTCAATCATGCGGAGATGTTATTATTATCAAGGTTGATGGGGAATGAGAACAAACGCCCTCGTCGCTTGGTGTGGGCGACGCTGGAATTGATGAGCCTGTTGAATAATGACGAGGATCGTTGCAGTAGCGATTTAAGCGTGGCGTCGATTTGTCGAGGATAGTGAAGAGCGTGTTCGAAGGTCCCGTGTTGTCATCCAACAGTATTTCCGGCCGGCATTGTGAATATCATAAAAGAGTAGCTCGGGGGTTGTTGCTAAGCGACAGAAATTGAAAAAAAAAGTGTGATCATTGGAGGGTCACAGTACAAGTCCCGCTGCGGGCAAATTGAAATTGGAGAGACACTAGTCCACAATCCTGATGATATGTCATCATGCCCTTGAGCAAGGCACCAACCACGAAACGGCATGTAGATGATTTGACTGATGCGGAAATATCACGGAAGAGAAAGATCAAAGATGATCACTGGGATGACTTTCATACTTCTCCTTGGATGACTACAACATACGCAGTAAAAATGTAACATCCAAATTAGTCGGTTTTGCCACTTTCGACGTGCAGAATCAATTTAAATAAATTGCCAACGGCAGTCACTGAAAACCGCGGGTGACGTCGTCTTTGCACCGCCAGCCCGGTCGCCAAACTTGAAGATGGAACCTTATGAGAACACAAGACTGTGTCGCAATGAACAAATTTGGAGTAAGCTTCTCAGTGATGGCGGCGATGATCAGTGATGTCATTGAAGATGGCATCGCCGCTGCCTTTGTAACAATGCGCTGCGACGACAACGTGCATCGCCCATCAAAACGACCGTCACGCCGAGCGCTCGCCGCATCGACGCGAGTGCAGGAAAGTCAAACGCTGCGACGCTGCGAGCGGCACATCGGCACATCCCCCCCAGGCCCCTCCTCCCCAAAAAAGCGTAGGCCCATCAAGTGAGCGGCATGTCAAAAGATGATAAAAAAGAAATTAATTTCGTCCATCGGGACAAATTTCTGGCGGAAATGTTCCTGAAAGCCGAGAGGTCGGTCAAACCGCACACGACGTTTCAAGTAAACCCGTTAAAGAAAACCCACATCCTTCCGGACACACCCACCACCATGGACCCGTCGATAGTGATGGCAGAAATTAAACAGCCTGCTTTCGCGGATACGAAAGTAGTCAAGTTAAACATGGGCCCGCACGGCACGAAGGAGGATTTGTGGGACCCCGAGGCCGAAGAGGCTCGGCAAAGATTGCTCAACAACAAGCGCATGAGAGAAGGCCTCGATGAACAAATGAAGGAGCGGCAAAAGATAAAAGAGGAAGAGCGACGCATCAAGACGGAAGAGCAAGAGATGATCAAGTGCCTCGGCGAATTATACGAGCAGGAGCTCGAGGAGTCGGCGCAGAGCATGGTAGAGGCCAAGAAGAGATTATATCAAGAGATACAGGAAGATATCGCCGATAGCCGGCTGTTCAGGGAAAAAGAGGCGCACAGAGAAATGATGGAAAGCAAAAGAACCGCGGAAATACAACTCAACTTACTCGAAACGTACTGGAAAAGAAAAATGACCAAGAAAGTTTTTCCCAAGAGCGGCCGAAGTAAGAACCTGTAACCGAAGACAACGCGTCTCCTCGTCTCGTCATCGTATCTGCGCAACGGCAGAGGCGGCGAAGAAGCAGACTGCCCGCTTTGTCTGAAGAAGAACCGGACGGGCCTTCAATCGTGGGCTCCGACTGGCCCGTCGCTGCCAATGGGCGCCTGGAAGCGCAGCATGACTTTTCAACCTGACGTGGCTAACGGGTAGAAGACAATAAAATGGCACACTCGCGTAACGATGGGAAACGAATACCGCTTTGGTGGTTACCGGCATTTCCATACAGTTCTCGCATTGGTGGTGGAGACGCAAGTCCAGAATTTAGTCGTGTGCCATTTATGAATCTTCTCCAAAGCTGTTTTTGTTCACTGCCCGAATAAACGTCTCTCTAAAAGCCCCATTATTATTATTATTATTATTGGCGGCCCGGTAGTCCAGTGGTTAGCACGTCGGCTTCACAGTGCAGAGGTACCGGGTTCGATTCCAGCTCCGGCCTCCCTGTGTGGAGTTTGCATGTTCTCCCCAGGCCTGCGTGGGTTTTCTCCGGGTGCTCCGTTTCCTCCCACATTTCAAAAACATGCGTGGCAGGCGGATTGAACGCTCTAAATTGTCCCTAGTTGTGAGTGTGAGCGTGGATGGTTGTTTGTCTCGGTGTGCCCTGCGATTGGCTGGCAACCGATTCAGGGTGTCCCCCGCCTACTGCCCGAAGACAGCTGAGATAGGCTCCAGCACCCCACGCGACCCTAGTGAGGATCAAGCGGCTCGGAAGATGAATGAATAAATTATTATTATTATTATTTTGCTAGCTTATTTGGCTCCAATTAGCTCAATAAATTCGTCTCGTTCATTTTTTTTCCTGAAAAAGTGAAAAGGATTGCCGGAAAACTTTGGAATCGTCCGATTGGAACTTTGCGTGGTAAGAGCCAGCTCTTATTTTTTTTGCAGCGGCAATGTCTGCAACCCCCCCCCCCCCCCACCCCACACTCCTCCTGAGGGAGTCTTCTCACAACAGCCATCGGAGCATGTCACCTCTTGAATAGTTCTCGCATCTGCAGGCGGTGACATGGCTGAATTACTGCACACAAGCACCTGGATGCGATGTAAATGCTGAATAATATCCACGCGCGCACGCACACACGCGAGGTTTTGTTCTAACATGCTTGACGTCCAAGATTTCAACGCCGTGAATGGCACGCTTGGTATGTACAGCAATGTGTTTTTTAAAAATCGACTAGACAGTCAGCGGCCCTTTCATGTGGGCAACGAGAGCCGCGCCCGCGTTCGGTGACACGCTGCAGACTTGTTTTGAAACGTCCTCTCGGGACTAAAACGGCTCATTTTCTTCGAAAAGCAAACACGCGTGCGTTTCAAACTTACCGCTCTCCGTACTCTCAGGCGCCCCTCTTTGCTCATCGAGACGCAAGTCACTTAGCAGATGCTCCAAGATCTTCAATGGCGTCCCGGACACCACCACATACCTGTAAGACCAAAACGGATAAGAACCCTCCTCGCTCGAGCGCCGGCCGCTTCCGTCGCTCCGTCCCCCGTCCGCGTCGTCGTCAATGTAACGAAAATGGGGCACGTCGAATGCACGGGCGACGGCCTCATGATTGACGGCTTCTTTTTCGTCGTCGTCGCTGTCATCTTCGTCCAAGTCTTCCTCTGCTTTGGCAAGAGTAGCTGGCTTGGTGGTCATCCTCGTGAACGGACACCGAAGGAGTTTGTGTGGTCATCTAAGTAAGAGCTCCAAAACCTCCTTGTGGCTCTTGTCATCTAAAGATTGAGCGCGTACTTTCAAAGCAATTGGGAGGGAACTGTTGCTAAAAACACACACACCCACTTACGAACCTGCGTCTGTTAATAACATGCGCTGGGTTGTGCATTTAGGCGGAGCATAGACAAAAAAAAAAGGGAGTTTAAAAAGACACGGTCATTATATACTTTCTGGAAGAAAGCACGCCTACAAAACTTATATGTCAATGTAAGAGGATACGGGGAGGCGAGGTACACACACACACACACACACACACACACACACACACACACGCACACACACACACGATATGCGGGAGGTGGGACCGACCTTTTGTCTTCCTCTCTGGACCCGCCCCCCGACGACGTGGGCGAGGGCCGTTCGGATGGCGATGTCAGCGACGATGTCACCCTCTGCAACACTAACACGTCGCGTCCTCGCTCCTTCAGACAAACTCGCCCGACCGCCTCCTGACGAAGACGGCGGACGGAACGGAATTTTCAACGAGCCCATAAAAATTAATCAAAAGAGGCCGGGTGAGATTTTGACTGTCGCGATATTAATGAATTCCCTACAGTGGGTAGGGCCTGTGTATGTCCAAGGATATTCCTTAAGTCATCCAAAATAATTGGGGGGGGGAGGGGGGGGGACAATCAAGTTGTGGCGTATACGCTGCGACGCCCACATGAAAGGTTTCTCCGATTCATGATTCGGCGTTCTCGGGACAAACGTCTCTTTGAAACATGAATCTCAACCTGATGTGGGACTGGCAGCCGATGACACCGTTAAGGACGATTAAAAGGGAGTACAATAGTGTGCGGAAAAAGGAGGCATCGTAAACAGGTGGAGCAAGGAGGATCAAAAGAAGACGTCGGGAGCGGGAGATCAAGAAGCATCGTCTTTCCTCCAGCTGCGCGCGGCGCACTGTCAGCCCGAGGGACCGAGAGACAATCGCAACTGCTCCAAAGAACCACACAGACGAGTCAATCTGCTCCTCCACAGCACAGATGCAGCCGGGGTATCGGGTGGTATTGCACGCGCAGTTTACTTGCGTGAACAAAAGCTCGGGTTCTAATTTTTCAGCTGATCGGACTTCCTGGGGGCATGTTTGCAAAATACAGAGCGATTGCTATGGAGTGGTTGTCAAGTCAAGAAAACGTTATTGTCAAATATGCTCCATGTGCAACAAACAGCACGGATGAAATTTCTTTCCACTCAACCAGAGTGCAAACGCACGAGAGAGAAAGAGGAGCCACCGCGGGTGCCCGCGCCGCTATCAACAGAACAGTTAACGTAAAACGACAAAATAATACAATAAGACACAGACAGTCGTGTAATCGTAACCATTTTTCCTGCATAAATTTTGACAGAGTAGTCAAAGCTGAAAACGTGCACAAGTCTGCTACAGGCTATGTTTGAAAGCAAACAAGAAGCTGTAGCGTCCATTGAGGAAAAAAAGATTGTCTCCCATCTCCTGTGCCAATGTAAATCCGCTTCAATTCCAAGCCGCGACTCCCAGTTCCACACACACACACACACACATTGTGCATTGAAAACATAATACACTGTAAAAATTGAATTAAACCCGCGGCACAGCATGCACTTAAAGGAGACACTTGGGCATGACTTTGGTAGTTCAATGGAAGCACCCCTGCATCTCTTCCGGAACATTCCTAACTGTCTGATTTTACAGGCCTAACGTCCATTTTTTCCCCCGGTCAAATGTCATCTATAAAGACACACATACAAACAAACAAAACTTACATCTTCAATTAAACTGACTATGTTTTTATAATGGGGGGGGGGGGAACAGGATTATGTAAGTGGTGAGATTAGAAATACATTAGCAAGAGCTGTGGGAATGTGCTGCTACAATGTAGATAAAGTAGCGAATTGTTGATCTATTCGATTAGACGTACGATTTAGATAGCCAAGAACAACAGGAGCAAGCCCAGAATGGAGAAGTGAACACGCACATAAATACATACGATCAAAAGGAAGTGTGGCAAAGCTTAAACCGGTCATGCGATATGGACTAGAAAACAAGAAAACACACCCAAAATAATTAGAGGGGTGCCAGATAAGAGCACAAAGTCAGGAAATTGTGTAAGGCACAGAAAGTACAAAAAAAAATATATCGAGATCCAAAGTAGGAAGTTGAAAGTCCGCGCGTGTGTGTGTGTGGGGTGATGGCGTGTTATGTAACACAGATTCAAGGAAAGAGAATGGAAAGTGGGAAAGCAAACAAAACAAAAACTTGTCAGGTGGAGAAGACAGCGCTGAAATCCAGATCAAATATTTTAGGAATACATACAAACAAAACAAAAAAACAGGATAAGCACTGATGCGGAAAGAGGCGCATCGGTTCTTACATGTTGGATGCCCAAGTATGTCATTTTTCTCCAATAATAAAACCTGGACAACTAACATGGGGGGGGGGGGGGAACACTAACAATCCAGAGTTCTCAATATTAACACGCAGTTATCTTCAAACATCCACAAAATATTTACAATCAAATAAGCTCTGAATTGACTCAACAGGGTTTTTTTTAACTCATTCACTCCCAAAGACGTTTTTACACGTCTTTTCAGACTTGGTCCAGAATTGGCTGGAGCTGAATGAGTTAATATCTCCTCGAAATTCAAAATGGTTGTGCTTTAGGAACAGGAAATCTGACTTTTTTTTCTCCGACATATTTGTCCTTGGCTAACAGGTGCGTCAGCCTTTTTCCCTTCCATTCCCGCCAGTCCCTTCCTTCAATTCAACCATCTGAACATCCTTCACCCCCCCCCCCCAACCTTCCTCACTCTCTCTCCTTTTGTCATTCCCCGAAACTCATTTTGGCTTTCCTCTCTCTCTTTAGTGGGTTCAAGCCAGGTCTGCCTCCGCATCTGCCTTTTCGAGCGGCCAGTCTCAACCCCCAGAGATTTGGATTTGGGAACAGCGGGCCGGAGACGAAACAGCATGCACCTGCTATGTCGCACGCAGGGTCACGCACGCAGAAAATGACGGGGAAAGGCGGGCTCGGCCCCTCACGGAAAGCCAAAGAGGAAACAGTCTCTGTTCCCGGCCAATTCATGCCAGTATGTGTGCGTGCGTGTCCGCATAGTCATAATCTGTGTTGCGATAGCTAGAAGGCCTACTTCCTGGAAATGATGGATAGGGAAAAATGAAAGCGTTGACTGACGCATCCCCTCCATTAAGTGAAGGACTGGCAACGCACTGTAAGGACCTGCCAATGCATTCTACGCGCATGTTACCTTCCGGGGCGAAATGACGTCCGACTGAATTGGTGTTCGCTGAATAGATGCATGCGATCCACAACACGGACGCATGAATCATATCGCTATGGCAACAGACCGTACTGGTTCGTCGGGGCTTAGCCGTCATGGGGAAACGAAAGTAAAATCAAGTCACTATGACAACCTAGTCAAAGGAAAGTGGTCTTTATCGCCAGCCGAGGTTGGTCTGGCGCGCTGCACCGTCTAAGAACTCTCTCATCGCCGAGATTCTTTTTCATATCCAAGTACGGCCCCCTTTGATGTGC
Source organism: Hippocampus zosterae (assembly GCF_025434085.1). Taxonomy (NCBI): domain Eukaryota; kingdom Metazoa; phylum Chordata; class Actinopteri; order Syngnathiformes; family Syngnathidae; genus Hippocampus; species Hippocampus zosterae. The sequence continues at coordinate 20,257,489 of NC_067457.1, forward strand.
CGCCCTCTTATTTCATGAATATTTCAAAGCATCGCATTCCGCCACCCTTGTGAGTGTGCTACCAAAGTAGATTTGCCTCAACTGAGTCGAGTGCCAACCATCGTGCTGGAATCCATTTTTAGCTTAAGTGCCAGGAGACCCCCCCCCCCCCCAATTACAAATCTTAAAAAAATAAAAATAAATAAAGTGAAACATCAAATTGGGACTAAAATCAAAAGAAAATATTTTCTAGTGTCAGTTGTTGCTTTGCCATAAAAGGAAAAGATGCTGACACAACTCAATGCAACAGCTTGTTTACTGTCCCCTCTAATTGATTGCCCTCACGCTGCCATTTTGGGGGTGTCACTTAAAAAAAACAAGATTGTCACGAACTCACACACTTTTTTTTTGGTTTTGTTTTTTTTTGCACCATGTTTGACTGCTGCATTTAACCCATCCAGGAGGCAGCTTTCCAGAGCCCAGCAAATATTGTGCTATTGTGCCCTTGAGCAAGGCACAATAGCCCTGAGTGCCAATGCCAGTTAAGGGAGTCAAACGTTAGGTCAGCGGCAATATGCGCTCTATGCATTATCGGTTGTTGTCAATATTTGCCTTTCTCCATGAGACAGTTTCCGATTTGATGGCCAGGCAGGGCGTGTCTTATGCGACGTGTGGCAGATCCCGGAAATGCACACGCCGTTACAGAGGGTGCAAGACGACTTCCTTTCGCTTCATTATTTAAAAAAACAAAATTCTTTGCCCTCGGGTAAGCAGAACTCGACAGCGCACGGCTTCATTAACTCCCTGCTCATTATGTGAGCCTGCAGTGAGTCGGCACCAGTGGTGCAGGAATATACGCGACACGTGTAAGCTGCATAATACTGTACAGACTGAAGTGCAAAGCATTAAGTCACGCTCATGTTTTTACTAACGTTGACATGAACCGGTCAAGTGGCGGTTATTTAACGGGCCCTAATCGCATGCGTGCGCGGCCACAAATGAGGTGGCGGAAAGTGAATTGAGTGTCGGAAATACAATTAGGTCGGCCCGGTGGGCCATTGGTTAGCGCGTCTACCCCACAGTGCAGAGGTACCGGGTTCGATTCCACCTCCGGCCTCCAATGTTCACCCCGGGCCTGCCTGGGTTTTCTCCGGGTATTTCGTTTTCCTCCCACATTCCAAAAACATGCATGGCTAAGATTCAAAACGTGACGCAGGCCGGACAAAATGGCCCGAAAAGGGGTCCGAATTCAGAGATTTGTTTTGAAATAAAATGCTTGAAAAGAATTGCGTCGATTCCAGTCACAGTGCACTCTACTCATGACATTCAAGTCACCATCTGGAAACGTCGCTGCTTTGAAACTACAACAATCACGTGCGTCAGCTTCATCAAAAAAGTGCCATTGCTAGCATCCTTCCCGACACGATCTCAATCACCGGCATGTGACGCACGCTGGACTCACCGCCTGGCTCCTGTCCGGTAAGCGGTAGTTGTGATTCTGCAGCAGTCGGCAGCCATCCTTGGCCAGACGTTGGACAGCCTCAAAGCCAAGTCGGCTGGTCAGCTCCTCACGGCCACACACGGTCCCGTTGCCGCCGCCGCCGCCGTTGCCGTTGCCTCCACCACTTCGCAGAACGCACGAGCCGCCCAGCTGCAACACGGGGGGCATGAACACATATCTCAACCCACAGTCCCAAGACATGACGGAGAGAGTTTACTCATAGGATGTACACTCAGCGTATCGGTCCGACGTGATAAGTTGTGCCTGATCCCGAAGTATGCGCTAACTTTCACTAAGCTCATTTGAGGAAAAAAGGGAGGCAAAAAAAAAGTCATCCAGGCATTCTTTATCTCTGGTCTCTAAAGTCTCATTATCCCAAATCTGATTCATTCTACATTATACTCTGTAATTCCCTCTATCTGTTGCATTTCTTTCTTAGTCTCCATGTCAGCAGATCTGGCGGAGAAAGAGCGAATGTGAGTGATTATCAGCCTAAGTGGGCGGGAGTGTGTGTGTGTGTGTGCACACCGGCGTGTGTGTGTGTGTGTGTGTGTTGGTTTGTGCGTCCCTCTGCTCTAATAAGGATTTAGAACGTTTTAACCGTGTTAGCCTTGCTGAACGAAGAGCAAAGTGCATCATTGTAAATATGTTGTTTGAGTTTGAGAGTTTGCGGGGGCGGGGGCTCGAGTATGAAAGGAGATCGAGATTAAAAGTATGAGGGGGGGGTCATGCGCAATGTCGGCAAAAGATGGGAAAAAAATGCCTGTGTTGTGTTTCATTATCACTAGTGGCAGGTAGATTTTTTTTGGGGGGGGGGACACAAGGAGGGGATATTTAATTTCCTCAAGAGTTAAGTGACCACTTCCTGTGTGCTTGACTACCCCATAGTGGCGTATAATCGTGGAGGCATCACTCCCACACTTTCTGTTTACTAGAAAAACACCCTCGACCGGCGCTCATCTGGGGAAGGCCTGATAACACACACACACGCACACACACACACACACACACACACACACACACACATCTGCACATCCATACAAAGCTCAGGAAGTGTTTGTTTGCAGTGTGTGTCACACTTGTTTCTCGATCCCCCCTTTGTGTTGATACAATTTTGAAAGAAGTTACGGACATCCGCTATTTTTGTACCATTTTGTACTTGTGCTGGGGTGTATGATGTTTAGCCGAACAAAAATATGCAGACGGGTTATTTGATGGTCAATCTCGCCCGAGACTTTAATGGAGCTAGGGAAAATGGATTACTGTTTTACCGGGCTGCACTCCGCAATCGGTGAGTGGACGTCCTGCTGGCTCGTCTCCGGCATGTCAGAGTCCTGCTCTGATACTGCAAACAATCAGAGACAGTCGGGTAACATCTTTTTGGTTTTTTTTATTTTGCAAAGGCGTGTTGTCCCAATCGACTCTGGCTGCATGTTTACTCACAAGCTTTGCGCGTCTTTCGGGCAAGAGTAGCAGCCAACTCACTTTGTACCTAATGGAAATGGAGTGTAAAGAAAAAAAATTGCACAGTGCATCATTCAGTACAGTGCACTTTTTTTTTTTTTGGCGCACAGATATAGACGTACTGTTGACGTGAGCCTTTCTAGCGCTTTCATTTGGAGGATCTCGCTGCAGACATCCCGGTTTCCCTCAGAGTCCTCCTCTGACCTTGGAGAGACACAAAAACGGCTCCACTTATTTCCTGGTAGTCTGATCCGAAGACTGAGAGAGCACCAACGAAAGAATAGCTCCCTGTTTGGTATATCTCGAGCAACGCAAAACCGCTTGCGTCACTGATGGGACGATGAGCGCGACTGCCTCTGGCAACACCTCCATGTTTATCATCAAAGAGGCCGCGATATAGCGCATGCACAACCTCATTGTAAATAAAAGAGTACTAGCATAAAAGTCAAGTCAGAAAATGAAGCGAGGAAATCACAAAATAAATTGTCTAGTCCCCCTACAGAATTAATTTTGGCATTTCCTCGTTTGTGAATACAGTACACAACAAAGGAATAAACAAACACTTCTAAGACAGTCCGGTCTCCTACATTTTACTGACATCAGATCGTTCTCTTGGAGCTACGCTCAAGGAAATGCCAAAATTAATTCTGTAGTTTTATTGAAGTCGTCGTTAATTTACGTTTTTCGGAGGCGGTCATGAACGCCTCCGAGTCGAACGGAAGGACTGTAGCTCCATCTTGTGGATAAATTGTAAGTCGCGCTTTATAATCCAGTGTGTTCAATATATGAAAGCAATTACAAAAAAAGGCCATTCATTGAAGGCGTGCCTCATAATCCAGTGCACCTTTTAGTGCGGAAAATACGGTAAATAAAAAAATGGATGGATGGAATTGCCACACATCTCATTCGGATCAAAATGCCATTGGGCAAACGTCGGCGACGTCTGCATTTTGCTTTCATACGTCAAAACATGAGTATTGTGCATTTCGACAGCGCAAACACCGGTGCTGACATTTGCGAGGCCTGGATGAGAACATTGAAACTAATTTGCAATCGTCAGCTCTTCTCACAGATCGTGTTTTCCAAAACAACAACTGATGTTGTGCCCCACACCGGTAAATTTTTTAAAGACAGTCAGGCGGAGGACGTGAAGCGGGAGAGAGGGGATGTGTGCGGTGGACAGGCAGCATGTGCCAGCGGAGCCAAAAATTAAAAAAAAATGCAGCAATCATAGAGAAACCGGAGTCAAAAGCGCCAGACCGTATGAGAATGTCGAATACTTAACCACATCTGCACAATTTATTTGGGCCAATAGTTGGGATAAAAGGAGTCGTTCCGTTACGGTGTATGCACACTTTTTCTAATGTTCTTATATTTGTGAGGCCGGTGTATTGGGGTGCAGGGGGGGGGGGGGGGCACGGGGGCCTCAAAAGAAAAAAAAATAGATTTTTTATATTGATTGTCCCCTTTCGACAATTTACTTTGTGTTGAAGAGCACCTCAATGTCTGCAGATAGTCGATGTTTACTGTACGCTTCTCAGGTTGCCTTAACGGCACATTTTCAGACTAGCACAGATGAAAAAATTGATGGGGGGGGGGGGGGTTAAAATGCCACATATGCGACTTTTGTTCATTTATCCGAGTGACAGATTGAGTTCAGCGCTACCCTCGGCAGGAATCCCACACATTGTAAAAAAAAAAGCACAGCAAAGAACTTTAGCCGACATCCGCTGGATGCGGAGGTGTGTGCACAAGCGCGCTGAGGATTTACACCTCCGGAAAGGGATTTGGATCCGTGCTGGAATTAGAGGAAGATATTGAAGAACGTGTGAGGGGGATATACCGGATGTCGCATGAGCAGTCGTGCACGGGACATCCACCAACTCAAGTTCCCCCCCCCTCAAAGGCGTCAAGACATCTACCGCAAACTGCTCAAATGCGACATTCTTGCCGACTCCAAACGTCATTGATCGAACCTATTAGCTTTGAGTTGAGACTTACGGGCTGTCGGTTCTGTCCGCAGAGCGAAACTGAACATACGGTGCAAGTTGTAGGAGGAGCCTAACAGCCTCTGGCCAGTCCCCTTCGTTGGCACGAAACTCACAGGAGGTGGAGTCGCACTCCTCAAAACTGAACTGGTAGTAAGTGTTGGCGTCCGAGAAGACGACTCGCTGGTCCACTGGCGAGACAAGACGGCGTCTCATTGCGGTGACACGGAAACGACGATGACACGGCAAATATTCTTGACGGGCATGGATCACGTGAGCAGATGACAAAAATGGGAGTTTGGGGATTTACCGGACAGCAGGACGCCGAGTTCCAGCAGCACCTGCCAGACGCGCGCGGCGGTGGTCCGGCAACGCACGTACACGCATTGCTCGCACAGCCACTGCACCAGCTCCACGCCCACATAACTGCGCCTGTCAAATGCATGAGATGTTCATTTTGCGTGCGCACAAAAAAAAAAAAAATAAAATAAAATAAAATAAAAAAGCGCCAGTGATGCATACCGTATGCATTGTATCTATTTTTTATTTTTTTTTGCATACACTGGAAAACTCCGTTATCTTACTGCATGCACAGCTTGACTGTCAGGTCAGGACGGGGAACTACTCTGACTGGTTAATCAGCCGTTACGCTTCATCACACACATTGATCGATCCCTAAGGAGACATACAAACAAAACCACAGAGACAGTCAAGTGTACCGTATGATTCTGGCTAGGTGTATCTTGTCTTTAGCCGGGTATGGTCCGTGGGAAAGGAAACCGTTTCTGACAGCCCGGCCAGCGCAGGGGAAACTCTGGGAGCACGACTGAGACGCGTGCAAAAAGAAAACAAAACAAAAAAACAACAACAACACAAGAGGAATAGAAGAGTTTTTACAATGTCATAAGAAAAGATAAATGCACAAATACACTTGGTTCAAGTTTTATTAATGAGCTCCTTATATTTGCGTAACGACCAATGAAAACATGTTTTATATTTTATGTTTATCTTTGTTAGTGCGGTGGAGTTTGAATTTCTTTAGGAATATCTCGGAGATTTTCCGCCACATCCCAAACACTTTTTTCTTTTCTTTTTCTTTGTGATTGCTCAAAAGTAACTCCGCGAAGAAGCAATGGGGAGATGTGGGGCAAATTTGATGAAGAATCTTTCATCTTGGAGACTTTGGAATTAAAGTTGTTATCATATTCGACCCTCTGGGAAAAGAGGATGTTTATTTTAGCGTATTAAGCTTTTTTTTCTGAGCTGTAAAACAGAATCCCTGATAGTGCTTGACGCAGCCAAGTGACGCCTGGATTCAAGTCAAAGTCAAACAAGCAGACGCCACACGTTAAGTCCGGTGAGGTGCTGCAGCAAGCGAGCCGTCTGTAGGACAAATTAGTTGAGTGCATCCAGATTTGACATATGATGACAGTTTAGCGCTTTGCTTTTGTTGAACCACTTTTTCTTTTCTTTTTTTTTTATCCTTTCAGGTTTCCAATTGGCTTGAGACGGAGAAAAAACAACAACAACAAATTGACAGTAAAAGCACCAGCAGCAGCACTGACGTTTCAAAATGTTGCATTATTTGGGGTGGGGGGTGGGAGGGTCATCAATATTGTGCACCTTTCAAGAGTAAAAAGAAGAGAAATGAGAGCGCCTCTCAAAACACTCCACGAGATCATTGTGCGTTTGCTGCATATTGTGAAAGGGGCCAAAAATGACCCCCCCCCCCCCCCCCCCCCCCCACCATCCGAGATGAAAATCCGCACTGAGCTCATTTGTATTGAGGCTAAACAAAGACACCGTCACCTTGTCGCAAAACGAAAGAGATGACATCATCCGTGTGCCCTCACCTTATTTACTGTCGGGCCTGCACTCGGTCCAGGGATTGTGTCAGGTGATTGCTGTTTAAAAAAAAAACAAACACACACACACACATAGCCATGAGATCATCCGCGCACGTGCACGCACAAACATGCGTGCGCGTAAATACACAAAATAAACACAACCCCAGCCGGCGAAAGACCAGTTTGGCAATCCCGAGCACAATTAGCCACCGCACGTACAATTTAATAGCCGCAACAACCGCCTCTCATTCAATCACATGATTCATGGACTTGACCTTAAGAGGGCGCTCTTGTGCGAGCGCCGAGCAGGACGATTTACCTGATTTCAAGTCAGGGGAAATATGACACTCATTTTCTCTCTCACCACTACGAGGGCATTGTGATCACCGTTCTTAATAGCGAGTACCATGACACCAGGTTGTAAAGCCGTTGCCCCCCGGGCACACCCAAGCAACCTCCTACTTCTCCTACCAGGAAATAGGCTCTTAATCTTTATGGATTAGTATGGCGGCAGCGGAGTTTATTGACACACCCCAAGTGAAAAGCTGGTCATAAAACTGATTAAAATGACTTACGACGTGCAAAACGACTGCGGAACTGGCGGTAAATGAAAGAAAAAGGTTCAAAGAGTGAGTTCTGAGATTTCGTGGAGCATACGCAGTGCTCCTGTAAGATAATTCACCAGTTCTCATGGAAAACTGGACGTAATTTACAAAACCTGGATGTAGACTACACGTCTACTTCAAGAACAGATCGAAATCCAGATGATTCTATTGTGTGCAGCCACTGGACACGATAAAATTGTGTAAATTCAACACAGCATTTTTTTTTGGGGGGGGGGGGGGGGGTTAATTTTTATCAAATGGCATATGTAAAGTATCCCTTTGAGTGACTGACTATATTTTCACGGATCGATCACGCAGTACATACGTGTAGGCATAAAAAAGATGAAGAAAGTAACATCCATCTTTTTTTTTCCAAGTTGCTCAAGTGGTATTTGATTGACAGTTGACAGTTGAACAGGGCAAACGCGGCAAGACGACACGAAATGAGTTTGACATTTTATGTATTGGGTTGTTGGTTTTTTTTTTTTAATGATTCAAATTTGGCAGGGTTCTTAACACCCTTTCGTGTGTCAAATACAGAAGCGGGAGGTAGCAGCCCGCTTCCTCCTTCGCCTTCATTATTATTCTAGTGGTTATAGTCTAAATTGTCATACACTGTAGTTTCCCCGCCGCAGCATCATGTTAAAAAAAAAAAAAAAAAAAAATTGACACTGTGGCAATGGAGTGCTTTAAACAAAACATGGGGGGGGGGGGGATACAGTAGCACACGCTCACTAAAGTCAATGAAGCACACAAGACACGGGGGGGTATGAACGTGACAGATGGAGAGGGAGCGAAACGAGCTGCGCCGCGATCATTGTAATTATGTTCATTAAAAAGAGAAACGTGGCCGAACACGATGGAGGTGGACGGGGGAGGGAGACAAATGCACGAAAATCGCAACAGTGACTTCACATCCGCTTGAGAGAAATTACGATAGGCAATGGATGTTTCACGACACTATTCGAGGAATTACCACAACAAACCAATTGTCACAAAACACAGTCGACCACGAATCGTTTTCGGAGGGGGACACATTTGAATTTTTACGAACCTTTTACGACTGATCGTTTCCATAATGGGTTCAAATTAGGAATTTGAAAGGAAAACTGTTTGAAACGTGACGTAACAATACCATCAAACTACAGCGGTGACCCGACATGACTTTTGTCGCGATACGAGCAGATAAGAAATAAAACTTTAAAAGGTGTGAAATGCCACCCCCAGTTTAAGATTCCCGTCAAACAAAACATCAAACAAAGAAAATATTTTGAATAACCAAAGTCCATTTAGCGTATGCTAGCAAACAGTGCGCAACGCCATAGGTGGGGCTAGCAAAGAGTAGGCTTGTGTGGCGGTAAAAACAAACATTCCAAGACATCTGAAGAATATAATAATTCTCACAGACGCGTTTTCTTTATCCTCTGAAAAACGACTAATATTGTTGCAGGTTTCTGAATGGCTTACAGTTGTGAAACTCTCATTTGTGTCTTCATGACTGCGTGACACAAGAGCCCAAATCGCGCACACAAGAAGGACCCGCATTAGATTATTATTATGATTTCTTTTTTTTTACATTTTATTCTTTGATTAAAAACATTCAAGTCGAATATTACAGACCACAATTTTCCTTATTGAAAATTACAAAATCTTGTTTCGGAGTATAGGCTTGAACAGATTAATGGCATTTCCATTGATTTCAATGGAGAAAGATGATTTGAGATACGGGGTGAGATGGAGTCCGGCAGACAGGCAAGTCACCCCCCCCCCCACCCCCTGCATTGTTCCTTCCTCGTCGCTCGATTTTATCTCTCCACCTCTTTGTCTTCTGTCTGGTGAGTACCAATCGTTCCCAAATTGTTCTTTTCCCCTCACTCGTTCGTCTCTTCTCACAAACTCACCACTCGGTGACTCATTCATCCTGTACTGCGCACTCAGGTCTTTGTGGTGCCGTTTTGATTCCTCCTTCTCCCCCAAAACACACACCTCCATCACGGGAGCGCACATTAGTCGTCAGCCGAGAAGAGAGATGTAGGCTATAAAGCGAGAGCACATGCTGACACGCTTATCTGCGCGATGACTTCAAAGTGTGTCTGGGCAAGCGAAAGAAAACGAGCGCGGCAGCAGAGCGTGAGGTCATTCTGTGCGAGGAATGGATTGCGCTCAGATTAGATTGCAAACAACGCCGCGCCGCGCACACCCACGCGGACATTCGCACCGCTGTTGACTCCTTGACAGATCGGTCACACACAAGGAAAAGCTAAATGGAGACATCAAAGCGCGGCGGAACGAGTGCGCGCTGAGTGAGTTCCATGAGAAAATACGAACCAGCTGTTAAGAGTTGGCGGCTCGGGACAATATGGAGACTGGAAACTAGACTCGATTTCCTCAAACAAAGCCATGACTTGAAGTGACTTGGGACCTTCTTGAAACTTGAAGGTTTAGACTCGATGAAACTTCATTGCAACTGGCACTCATTTTGGACTCAGACTTGAGCCGCTGCTTTTCCTCATCGAGAGGAGCCAGCTGAGGCGGTGCGGGCATCTGGTTAGAATCATCCGGCTTGGAACACCAACCTGGTGAGGTGTTCCAGGCGCATCCTCGAATGAGCCCCCCCAAGGAGGAGTCGGGACACGTTGGGCAGGGAAGGGCTCGGGCTTACCCCAGACAAGCTGGATGAAGCGGCTGGGGAGAGGAGCATTTGGGCTTCCGAGCTTAATGTGCTGCCCCCGCAATGTGACATTGCATAAGCGGATGAAAATGGATGGATGGATCCAATTTGCACACACGTGATTTCCTCCCACCTCCGCAAATGAGCAGTTTCACTTGGTGCGCGGTGTGACTTTCCTTTCATCAAACCTTCATCCGGAGAAGCTTCCTTGCGGGTTAACATGAAAGACATTTCCAAGTCTGAACTTTCCCCGCATGCTTGCGAACGCGCACACTTGGCACCGAGCAGGTGGCTCTGAGAAATGCTCGCATCCATGGCTGACATGTTTAACACCCCGGAGATTTAATGCTTCCCTCACGTCAGTGTATTTCAAGAGCTGTAATCACCCCGAAAGACTTTTTGACGACACGGTACATTTATAACACGCGTGCCAATGTTCTCTTGCGAGCCATTTGCCAGAAGCCCCATGATGATTCAGCGCAAAAGTGTGGCGTGAATAAAATTGCGAATATATAAATAAGAATAAAATAACAACACAATAAATATCATCAGACAATATTCTGCTACAAAATAATGTTGATGAATTTTCAGACTTTTTTTTTTTTGCCACCTCAGTCACAAGTCACACACAGCTGCTGTTAGATTTCTGATTTGGCGGAACAGTCTTCAGATAAATGTTTACTAGGTCCGCCCTGAAAATCCGGTCAGCGAAAATTTTACGGCTTTTTCCCTCACCAAAACAGGATGTTGTGATTACGCCCGCAAAAAAAAAAAACAACAACTGGACAACTAACCGTCAGTCTGTGTCATTCACATTATGAAAACAAATGTGACTTTTAACGTGAATGGAATGTATCTGTGAAGTGGCACGTGCACAAAACAAGACAACACGTTGTGCAGTGTTTACAAATTAAATATGGCCTTTGTGTGTGTAAGTCTCTGTAAAAAAAAATCACATACATGACATGTTGGATTAAAAAAAAAAATAACAAAAACAAATTGGAACTGACCTGCAGGATGAACATACTGAGACAAATTTGGCAAAATGATCCAGCTTAGCGTGCGTTTTTTTTTTAAAAGGTTTTAAAAAGGGATTCGTTTGTTTGCGCCTTGGGTTTCCTCACTTTCAAAATGTGTCCTTTCGGGGCAGCCAATAAAGTTCAGAAACAACTGCAAATCCGTTAGTTGTCAATAATGATGACGACCACTTCAGTACTGTAGACCATTTCTGTACATCACCTCTTAGGTCAACAGAGCCAACAGACCCCTTCGAAATACCGGAATAATCCACCGAAAGATATTTCTGATCCTCAGTGATGATTTCTTCATGTCAATTTATCTCTAACGTGTAGGCTGCGAATGATGGATGGGATGTTTTGGGATGTTTTGGGATGTTTTGGGGTCCCCCCCCCCCACCACACTGAGGCGACGATGAATTCATTGACAGTCTAATTGAATCTACGTTACATGTGCTACACACGAATGACCATTAGCACAAACGTGTGTGTGCAGTATAACCCGAGGGTGGTTGCCTTGACTACCGGAGTGTGAAGGTATGGTGTTTTAGCAGCAATTCGGGTAATTAGGGACGAAGGCGCAAGCACCCACAGTGCCCCTGCAACGTTCACGCGCGGGACAAGTCGTGACGTGTGTACAAAAGCAAGCGCCAGTCTTGTTTTTAAAACGCTCCAGTTTGTTTGGTTTGTTTTTGTTTTGTTAATAACGAGCAGCATCAAACGCGGAAGGAGATCGACTACAAGCGAGATTACTCACGCTTTTCTTCCGCAGGTGCAGCCCGTGTTTAAGTAGTCCCGGCAGGTCCCGGATTTTGTGCTTGAGCTGAGCCTGGTCCCGCGGGCTCCGGTTCCACCTCAAGCCCGAGAGCAGGCCGTCGTCTGCGGGCTCCGAGTCGTCCATGACGGCCGCCCGGACACGAGGCTCGTGTCCTCGACTGGCTCCCTCCTCAACAGGCGCACCGTCGCAGGAGCCAGTTCACCAGTTCACCATTTCCCTTCGCCGCGGCGTTCTCCGGTCCCCCCTTTCTCGGTTCTCCTCCGCGCTGCTTTGATGCCTGTCGCGAGGTAGCGCCGCGCACCTGCAACGGAAAAAAAAGGGTCGCGCGCACCGTTGAGCGACTTCACTTGTTCCGCAGCACGGCGCACCTCATCTTAGCAAGCGGCGTGACTAAGGCGTGCGCGTGATTGTGATTGGGGGCGGGCGCGGGGGGTGGGGGTGTGTGTACATTTTTATATCTCCTTGTTAAGGAATTATTGACAGCTCCCATTCCTCAACACTCCTTCATGTGTTTTCTTTGATGTTCTTTTATGTCACCCTTGAAAAAGATCTTTCATGTTTTAAATAAAGGTTTTGAAAGATAGTTTTTCGGTGTGCACGCCAGGACCGTACTGGAGAGGCAGCTCCTCACTTGGATTTCCAGTGCGGCAGTAATATTAGCAGCGAATCAAGAATATATTCCCATGAGGCGTTATTTCCTATTAGGCAGTCCATGCCATGCTGCAAAATGATTGGCTGCTGCCTCCAAGGGCAGGCTTATCAAATTAAATTGATCTATGTAGATATATGGAGATTAATATTGCCCAACACACTTCAGAATTCATCCTGCTGCTTCTATCTGCATTCACATCATCAATAAATACAACGAACCGGTTCTTTTGGCAGCCGATTAATGGTGTCACCTCCAAGAATGATTTGTGGCTAACGTGCTGTTTTGTGCCAACCTAAACACCGCAAGCCTGCGGCATTCAAAAATCATCCAACTCATATGTAAAAAAAAAAAAAAAGAAAAAAAACACAAACAGATAAAGCATTTTTTTCAGTTGTTATCATTAGTTACATTTGCAGTGCGTCAGTGCGTCTTGGCTTATTTTCATTGTGCCAAGCTACCAAAACAGGTATTGTATATAACTGACAGCAAAAAGACATATTTTCTTTTACGTTTAACCCTTTCTTGGACCCTGTAACCTGATAACATGATAAGTTGTTCATTGGAGTAATCGCTGTGCTCGAAACGTTTTAACTTTTACTGCAGAAAATGAGTCAAAACAGTACTTCTACTTTTGCTCAGCTTTGTGTAATTTAAAAAAAAATGGCAAAAAGAGAAATACTGATTTGACTCACTTTTCCAGACATAAACAAAGCTCGTCTTTGGTGTGTGTGCATGATTGGGGGTTCTGCTATGCATTCCAGTTTAACCTGAAGCAGACGGCAGGTGCGTTGAAACACGACACGACTGTTTGGTGTAATTCAGCCGTCGTGGCTCCACATTTTTTTTTAAAGGTGACGTATTGTGCATTTTTGGGGGTTTTGTTTTATCACCATTAAAAAGGTCAGGGAAGTAGCAGTGAATGTGTGTGTGCCTTCCAGTTCTGATGTTCCGCGTAGAGTTTGCATGCTATCCCAGAGTTTGTACCAGAAGCAGGCCGTTAAGATAGAACTGGTTCTGCATCAACTTACCGCCATAGAGGCTGAAGGACGGCAGAAACAAGAGCGGTGGGGGGGAAGCAGGAGAAAACAAAATGTGAGTCGGGGTCAGAGTCGTGAAGGAGAACAAATGGAATCTATGAATCTAAAGACCCGGATTAAAGTATGCTAGCACGGCGGATGTTTACACTTGCGAGCCTCCCCTGCCTTGATGAAGATGACACTTGCTTTGGGGGCCCGTGCTGCAGAACGGGGTGAAGATACCAAACATTGAATTGAAGATTTCAAACGAGCGTGGCTTGAAAGAGATTTCTGAAGGAAGCTGAACTTGCCCCCCTGCGGATGACATGACAAGCTGTGCAGAGTTCATCTCCAGTGCACTTGTATAACTCAGCTGTCGAATCAACTTTTCTGATCGGTTCTCTTAATCTGGGATAATTAGCCCTCTGTAGAGAGTCAGATTGTGCCAACGGGCCCATTACATTGCCATTATTTAGGTTAGGTTTGTATGATTTGGTGGTCCAAAAAAAAAAACTGCCACTGGTACTTGTGCGTAAAGAGCCCCAGATGCGCACGCAGAAAAAAAAAAAAAACGTGAGAATATGGTATGAGCTGGGCTGTCACTTGCATCGTGCTTTTCTGCCTCGGGTGCTCACAGCCCTTCACACTGTTACCTCATTCACCTACTGGTGACGCAGCACCAGGAGTAACTAGGGGGAGGGCTCCGCATCTTGCTCAAGGGCACTTCAATATGGTTGCGATGGCTAGGGATCGAACTAACAACCTCCACCTCCATACACGTTAAATAGATGATCTAGCATAAAACCTGCAGGTTGCACTGAAGAAGAGGGATTAGGAAGTGGTAGGAAGGGGAAGGAGGGGTCGGAGAACACAAAGCATTTGTGAGAAAAGCTGGGAGCGAGAGTGAAGCCATTTCCAGAGGAGTCGGTCAAGTCTTTCATCCCCAAACTGTCACTGCACACACCTACCCCCACAGATACGGTATGTATGCAGTCCCATCATTTTTTTTCTCCTCCAAGCCAGTGTCCTGCATACAAACACAGCATCTGCACATACACACACACACACACATGGTCAGACGTCTTTTTCATCACACGCATACACACACAACTCAGCGAACGCTCTTCAAACAAATGCACTCCTGATTAAATATTGAAGAGTGCCCGCCTGAATTTAACTGAGCCGAGATACAATTTCGATTATGGATTTCAACATCCGCAGAAGAGGAAGGGGAAAGAGGGAGCTAAAAGCAGCAGGCCAGGGGGGAAAAAAATTGCAGCGGTGCCTTGAGATACAAGTCGAATTCGTTCCTTGACCCCACTCTTGAGAAAAAAAAGGCTTTTCACCCTTTCATGCACCCTGTAACCTGATAACATTATCAGATGTCCAATGTAGTAACCGCTTTCCCTGCAAGGTTTTCCTTTTCCTGTTGAAATGAATTGAAATATCAACAATCTGTTCTAGCCTTGCTCACCAAAATACAATTAGTCATTCTATGGAGCAGATACATAATATATAACTGAGCACTGTTTTGTTGTCTGCCTATATGTTGTCACTCTGCTTTTTCTTTTTGGCATGTTGAACATAGGGTTCATGTGCCGCCACCGTAGCTGTTAATTAACATGAGCATGAAGCGCATTAGACTGGAAGGCTAATCTTTGTGATTGTTTTCAAAATTCAAGATGGAATTTTATGTCATGTTAAATTTGACAGAGTTGCATTAAACAACTTGAAAACTCTTTTTAGATGAATTGGCTTGCCTCTTGCAAAGTCACCGAGCAAATAGCTCACCCGCGACCCCCATGAAGTGAAGCAGCACACAAAGTCTGAGAAAGCTGCTCTCTTTTGTACCCTGCTACAACACTGCCATCTAGCGTACTCAATCGTAAACTGCAGACATCAGTCAAGATGGATGCCGTCAAAATGCGGACAAATGCTGATGGATGCCGGTCAGCAGGACGGGGAGTGCGCGGACGGGTGGGCGGCCACAAGAGGGCGACGTGACCACACGGCGACGTCTTTTTACTCTGTTCTCATCTAACAGATGCACACAGGCACACACACACACACACACACACACACACACGCACACACATGACAAATGTAGTGAATTAAATGTGCAGCACAGCCATTTACAGAACTGACGTTGAAGTGTGTGAACGCACCGTGGAAAAAATATAGACCTGAATTTACGCGGACACTCAAATAAAATGTTAGATTCAGTTTCAGGTTAACTGGACTTCAGCTGCAAATTGACTAATTGGTGAAGCAACACATGCAGCGAGATAGTACAACAATATGGCCAGAAATATATTCTTTATCCTCGCTGAGGAACGACGAATATAATTTTTGACTTTTTGTTGTATTGTACTGCCCCCAAGTGGCCATGGTGGGCACGCCCCAAGGGGCGCAGTAGGGCCTTTAAATGAAGTAAAGAAAGGTGGCAAAAGCCCTTTGATGTATTTTTTTTATTTTAATTTTCGATTGAATTTTGTCATGCTAAATGGGATTTCACCTACTGTATATCTCGCTTTTGCACACACAAGGCACTCAAAGCGATTCACGCTTTTATATAAAACTGTTATAATGTCCTGGATTTTTTAAAAACACTCTACTGTAGCTCTTTGCGATTTCCCAGAATTTTAAAGTGCATTATAAATTCAATAAGGGTACGATAATGCATGGATGAATGATTTAGACTGCTATTTTTCATATAAAACTACAAATGTAAAATATTGAAATCACATGCGTAACTGGCAGATCTCATGGAAGGCCAACGATGGTATTTATGAGTGTAAACTTCATCTCATATCTCATACAATTATTTTCCAGAGAGCACAATGACAACATCATATGAAACCAAAAATCATTCAAATTTCCCTTTTGGTTTTTTTTCACTAATCATGAAAGGCCAAAAATGAGGAACAGCCAATTTAAGACTTTCAGACCGGCAAGGCATGACGAGACAATATCGTGACACAAGATTTCACTCGAAGTAGGAGAAGAATTGGAAAGCATAACAATCGGCTCACCAAGTACCAACGATCTGATTATCATTAAAATACAGGAACATAAGAAGCAAAACACGTACTGTACATGACAATATTAATAACAAAAAAAAAGATATAGGTCAAAGGTCAGCACTGTGACCAACTCATAGCGTTTCCCGGAGATAAGTGCGTATCAAACTGGCCTTAAGTATCCAAAAAGCAGCTGACATTGCCAAAAAGGCAAGCCATTAAAGTACAATTGCTTCCCACGTGAGTCATGAGTAAAATTTGGCCATGATTTCTTTTTAATCAGTGACTAATGTCTCAGGGGAAGTTTGCTTCACCGCTACAAAGCATAATATAGGTTGCGTAAGCAATCATCATAATTACAGTCTTTCATTTCGTTATTTTATATTGCTGTGATTTTATTTACGTATTATCGCATCTTTTAATACCAGAGCAGCGGTTCTCAATATTGAGTATCAACAATAAAATACTTGGCTGTCCAAATACCACGACGATGATCAGCGATCCCTTCAAGGGAAGGAACGATCACTAATCAACAGGATGGGATGGCGTCAAGACCAAACTTTGCATGGGTCAGCACAAAGGTAACTGGACATTGACGACATGAGAAAAAATGCCTTCAAGTCATCAAAGCTGATCCATGAACAATGTTATAGTTGTTGATGTGGTGACTGTCATCCAGTATTTTTGCAAGCATCATCTAAACGAAAAAAGAATCTCTAAGTAATATACTATAGATGCTGATAGAGGCCTGCGTACATCAGTGAAACAAATGAGGCCAAAAATATACTGGGTAGACGTACGACTTAGGGAGGGACCACAACAACAAAAAAACAAAAAAAACGCAATATCAGTCACGCAAGTGGGATAATTGTAGCCGGAAGGTATTAGGAAATCCCTGCAGTCAGTCGAATATATAATGGCGGGGAGATGTGAAGAGAAGACAAGTTCCACGAGATCAGGCGGTCAACACAAGAGGAATCTCAACCGGTCCAGTAACGCAACATGACCTCCGAAACGTGTAAGTCAGCGACTTGCAGTGATGAATGTTTCCTGTTTTTTTTAGTTCCTCTTTTGGCATTCATTCATGCTCTTCTTCCACATAGACGTGCAAATCCTCGCTGTGGGGTTGCTGGCCTTTCTGGTACTACGTGCCTCCGGAGCTCCGCTTACTGAGGCACCCGCCGTCTTTCCATCAACTGACACTTCAAGTGAGGAGGAAACCGAGTCCTCCGAGCTGCTGAGCTCCTCTGATGTTTGGGAGTCGGTTCTGGCTACCGCTAAAGACCACCAGAAATCTGTAAGTGGAACTTCAAAAGCCTCGTCATTGGCTCCTTCTGTCTCTAATACTTTATTTCTCTTGTGAAATTTCAGTTTGAAGATGAATTCCAAAACAATGTTGAGTTTCATTTACTGGAGGACTACAAAATCTCCCATCTTCCAGCAAACTGTCCCTCCTCCAACTTCAGCAAGGTAAGAACCCGAAATGGGGAAAACTCTCTTCCCAAGTAGTCCTGATTCAAAAGATTCAAGGTCTCCAGTACTTGAGTCAAAGTAAAAACACCTCACTACAAAAGTAAAAATGACATTTACTGTTGATTACATACCGTATCATTTTGATAACTTGGCAAAGCGAAAGAAAATCACTTTCCATGTCCCCTGGTGTTTAATTGGTAGCTAGCACGGTGTAGACATGACCTTTCTGCTTTCCAAACGATGCATTCTAATTGCTTGAACTGGCTAACAAGAAATAAATAATAATGCATACATATATTCTCAAGCAAGTAAAAAACAGAAAGTGGTGCCTCTGGTCAAATATCCGTTTTTTCTATTGACGAAGCTAGCATAAATTGTTTGTTAGCATTATTGATAAGCGCGCTTGCCGACGGAAAAACTACGATTGGTTTGAACACACAACGTATAATTCTCTTCCTGTTTCGTGTTTATTTTGACAGTAAACTTTTACTAGGGTTGGCGTTAAACATCTTGAGGCCTTTTTTATGATGAATAGTTCAATATTTTCCAAACCGCTGCTTTCTGTGAAGTGATCTATACCGAATGCGCTGCCGCCTTACAGCGCTGGTATTTCTTGGCCTTCGCAAGTCCTTCACCCCGATAAAAAAAAATCATCCGAATGGAAGCTTCTCACTTTAACTTCCCATCACTGTACATGATTAACTCGCTTACCCTGATTGTATATTTTCTCTCCTCCTAGGAGTCTTGCCTCCACAGGCTGGCCAAAGGTCTGTCCTTTTATACGAGTCTTCTAAAGCAAGTGGAGAAAGAATATCCCGGCAGTAGAATTCTGTCCGAGGCCAAACGCAACACCGAACTCCTCCTCTGGAACATCAAACAAAAGGTTGGTAATACACAGACCGGCAATTTAGCGATATGACTTTAACATGGTAAATTCTCTTAAGTGAGGTCGTGAAATTACACTTAACAGACCTTATTGGCACTCGAGAATTGTGACGGTGGCCATTTGACACGGTCTTGCTGGGGCGAGTTTAAAAATACTGTAGTTCAAGCGTAATTCACCATTAACCAATAACAGATGCACGTTTCAGACAACACTTAGCAGACACATTCCAAAATTTCCGCCGCGGAAGTTTTTTTTCTTTTTTTTTGTTACTGTATTATTTTTGACGTGTTTGTTGCCCTGTCCTGTAGATGAAAAAGCCAGAGGAGGTCACAAGCCTAAGCAGCAGCCAGGAGAAAAGCCTGCTGGAGTCATTGGACAAGGCAGATGCTTTTCAGAGAAAGATGACGGCGCACAGCATCCTGCGGCAGCTCTACGTCTTCATGGTTGATGGCAAGAGGGCGCTAAGTCGGAGAGACAGGCGCAGGGGAAGACCTGCCAAGGTTTAACACATCGAAGTAGTCACATCCGCAACAAAGGCCGTGTCAGGAAAGTTGGGCAAAGCCTGAGTCAAATTAAGGGAACTTGTTGTATCTGCAGTGAGGTGTCGTAATCCACTGACGGAATGATGATGTATTTATACGTTTTTGAATGACGCAGAGGCTGGGTTTTTTTTTTGCTATTTATTCCTTGAAGAAAATATTTATTGCCCAGACAAAAAAACCCTTGTGATGGGTCTGCCTTATTTATTACAAACGGTAATTTAATTTATTTAAAGATATTTATTTTATTGAATTGTTTTGAAACTTGAAGTCATGGTAACTATTTATGCATATTTATTTCAACAGTTTTTTTAATTGAATGTATTTTGTAAACATCAATAAAAAATGTATTTGCCTACCAATGAATGAAGCTTGATTTGAAAGAACACTTTGGCAGGGGTCTTGTTCGACTGCAAAGTATCAAATATAACTTTGGTGGGGGTTGATTAATAATTCTCACTCATTCAGGAAGACCGACAATGCGATTGGGGATCTTTCTGAAGTTTCATCACAGATTACATTGATGTCATGTACATACACAGATCTCAATAAATTAGAATATTGTATCAATTTCAAATTCAAAGCGATAGTTCTCAAAATGATAAAAATGGAAGTCCTGAAATATTCCACTCCATGCGTTGGGAATTGAAAGTTTTCCCTGACAAAAAAAAATCTTTATTACTAGGTCCTTTGTCAGACATTTATTGAGAAAAACATGAAAACGGGGCAAACGCAAGTATAGAATGACATCACAACAAATGAATGGGCAACAGGAGGATGCTAGCTAGTCTAACAGCTATGATGGAGAGACCCTACCACGCCCCGCCAGGCTCGTTTTTTATAAATACTTTTGTTGTCTTGTTTTCCCTGGACAAGACACTCGTTCCTGCCGACTGGTGTCAGGCTACTAAATAGACAGAAATGAAAACCTGGATTCAGCCCCACTAGCCCATTTTTAATATGCTTACATTTTATAATTTAAAGCATTTTTGTGTACATTTCTGAGCAGAATGTGGAAAATAAATGTTCAATACAAGGTGGTTGTTGTGGCTTTCAGGAGGGGGGTGTTGGTGTGGACGCTGTCGCTCCTCAACCCCAAAGTAAGCTGAAAACGAGCACAAAAAAAACCCCAGTGATATACTTTTTCATTGTTGGTTTTGACTAAATATGCCATTATTTTTCTTCAAGGTTCTCTTCCTACGTATTGTTAAATAACCACAAGCATTTATATCTATTCCAAATGTTTAAAAAAATAGATCTTTTATACATGAATGCTTTGGTTTTAGAGATTATGCTTTCGGTAAGATCAAGGCAACGGAACCATGAATTAATATGAAATACAGTCTACTTGTCAAATTCTTTTTTTTTTTTAAATCACAAGACACCTTGACTTGTACTCTTCTAAGCATTCACGTCTTCACAAAAAACAAAATGGTTTTAAACAAAAATCGGATGAATAACAACAACGCAAACAAACCTGTGGCTTGATCAATTTCAACTTTTCGGGTCTTATGAAACAATGATATGCAAAAATGTGCACAGTATACACAAATTATTTTTTTTTAAAAGAAGAATATATATACACATACGGTATATTTAAAAACTGTGTTTTACTACATTGTGATATCGATTTCAATGACATGTTCAGTCTTTACTAAAACTATTACTCTTGGTAAGCCACATAAAGAGTGCAGGCGTATGAGCGTGCCCACACACACGCGACAAAACGCTGACACAAAATTAGATGATGCCATTTGGTCCGAGCGCTTGTCAGCAGTTCACTCGAACTGTGCCGACAATTAAGTGGTATTTTTCTACACCCATGCATTGCAACATCAGTCCCTTTGCCCTTGATACCACTTTATCTGACCACAAAAAAATGACAAAATGACTGACAGTTTTGCAAGAGACCGGGGGAGAGCCTCGAAACGAAACGACAACGATTGGTCTCACTCAGCAAAAGTAGGGCTATGACGGCCAGAGATATGTTCCATAAGTTTAGGCTTGATTTTTACATTCGCATTGGTTTTTCATTGTGGTTCTCCTTTGCCACAAGTGTATTATAATATACAGTATTCATGTGTTACCCCAAGACTGATGGCTCTGGCATTCCTGGATCTGCTCCTCGTTTGAACCCTGTCAGGTGACACAAAACATAACGAACAATATTAAATATAAATACACATGAATTCTAAATGGGGGAAAAAAGTAAGAAATTCGTTTTATTCTGGCATCGAGAGCATCAGTCGGATTCTAAAAGAACGAACGATTCAAGCAGAAAATGTATTTCTCCCCCTCCCATTCAGTGGTTTGAATATAAACCAGTTCGAACATACCGCAGTTGAGCAACCATTCAAAAATTTGCATCTCCGAATTGTAGAAATGTGAGGAAATGCTACGTAGATTGGTGTGAACCAAGTGATGACATCGGCGTCGGTGTTTCCGATGTGACAATTGAAAAAATTTCGACCGGATGAGGCAAACGTTTGAACTTCCCGTTCCGTATGCCAAAATACACGTTTTGTACCCTTACGTGACAGTGACTCGTTTTAATTTGTACTAGTTAGGCGACCATTCTGTTGGTCCAGGTCACCTGAACTCAAAATCGGATTTATGTGGCTCAGAACTACGAGTTTTACACGACTGACCAATACCTTCTCAAGTAAAAGTGCTAATCATTGACTATATTACAGTTCAGTACAATCAAAATCACGTGTATTAAAAGGTAACACGCTAATGCTAACTGGCTAACATGAGACCGGCGTCTTTTATAGTGGCCGGGTGCATTCATACTGACCTAAGTACAGCACGGTTGGAATAAAACCCCATCGAATGGCGAACTGTCCGCATTGAAACAGCTGCTGGAGTCGCTGTTTGGTCTCCTTACTTATTTTTGCCATTTTTGCTTGACACTTTTGCAGCGAGAATGCCACTACGTGTTACCAAGGACACGGAAACGGAAATACGCCGTCATAGAAAGAAGAGGACGTTTAGTTTTATGTCGTCATCTTGTGGCTGGAAGATGCAACTGCGAGTATGTCACCCGTTTTAATGTACTTTACTCCAATGCATTTTCGGTGGGGATCTGTACCTAAGAATTTTTTCTGACGACTTTTTACATAGAATTTAAACAACAAAAAAGTCTGACACGTCCCATGCCGAGTTATACACATTTTTCTTAACGTTTTGTTTTATAATTAGTACACAGTGGGAATCATAGTGATATGCAGTCCACACATTGATGCATTATCAGAGCCCAATTTAATAATACTGTACACCCTGGAATGTCAGCAGCCATTCTCAAACACTTTCCAGTCAGCAAAAACTAATTTGAGTTAAAAAAACAACTACCAGACACTTTATTTCCATAAGCATTGAGCTGCACACCCTCGCACATATAAAAAGACCAATAAAAAACATCAACAGAATGATGTACAGCAAAAGCAGAACCAGTCACAATTTGTAAACTGACAGTGAAACACACCTTTTGTCCATCCAAATGATGTGCATCAAACCGTAAATAGCACACAGACGACGGTTTATACTGGCGAAGGAAGTGGCGTTAGTATTCGTAGGATGATGCGATGCGGATGGGTTGACTTGGGACACAGGAAACAAGATTGGTCAAATTACTACAAAATACTTGTCATAGTGGGCGAGATGAGATATTAAAAACAATCAACAATTTTTCTTACAAATACAACATATATTTGGATTGGTAACCGTGAGAAATACTCATTTACAAATATATAATTAGCTTCTCAAGTGCAAAACGTAATCTCCCTAGCCCTCTCACCCAAGTCAACACATTTGTTTATTAATTATTTAGACGTTTACTCTCTTTCATTTTCTAGGGAAGGGAGGGTGCTAACTTTGTTATTGCTCATCAGAACAACAATACTGATTGTATATGTTAAGAATGGGCTCATGTGACGCATCACTTACGAGTGGTTACCCCCAAACTTGTGATGGAAGAATATGGATTTTTCTAAACAAGCACATCATTTACTGGACTGAAGTGGAAACAAACCCTAACTTTTAGGTTTCAATCCATTTGTCCAGAGAGTGAAGGTAAGGTTTGCATTGTTTTGGGGAAGGAACAATCTTTAAAAAGCAATAAAAACATTGTCTTTTTGAATTGGAAAGTATTTACAACTTCATTCGATCAGCAGCTTTTCCACTTTAAAAAAAAAAAAAAAAAAAAAAAAAAAAAAAAAAGATTTTCAAAACTACGGACAGCACACACACACTCGCCCAACCACACGTACAATATTTATACCCCCATAAACTGGTGGGGAAGGTAAAGGTGACTGTATGGAAAATGCATGCGAAGGCAACACGTGCCCAAATAAAAAATCATTTCTCAAAATACTTTTGCACACGGAAAAAACGCCACAGTAGAGCATCGGAGAGACAAAAACAAAATGTTTGTGGTCCCTTGCCTTTGGCATGGCTTACAGTTCCAGGTTACTGGTGAAGAATCACAGGATCTGATCCAGAGGTTCATCATAGAAAAAAAAACAACAATTTCAAAGGTCCGAGCCGAGGTGCACGCTGATGCTCGGCGAACGCTGCGTGTGGTTCAAATAGCCCGTCCCTTCCTCCTGCAGGCTGCATGAATAATGGCCAGCCTCTGGGGCGTTGTGGGTACTGGAGGGCGGGACGATACCGGCGGCGACCTGCTCAAAAGAACGGGAGAACACGGCGCTGGCGGTGCGCGTCAAGCTGGTGAGAGTTCCCGCTTTGGGCACCGACTGGCTCGAAGTGAGCGTGAGGCGCTTGACGGACGCCTCGGCGCTCTCGCTGGCCGCCCGGCCGGCTGGAAGCGGGCTCGTCTCCTTTTCCTTGCTGCCGCGCCCGCCCAGACGACACATCTTCATGGCCTTGGCGCCGAGGTTTAAAGTGGTGACGCTGTTGCTGATGGTAATGGTGGGCGGGGTGGTGTCGGGCGACATCCCACCTGGCCACAGACCTTCATCCGCTTCCGAGATATCCATCAGCTCATCCGGGGAACCCAGATCCACTGCGTCTGTGGGAGCAAAATCAAGAGACGAGATGAGAATTAACCAACAAGCGATCAGCAAAGAATCATTTGTCATTCAGCCCATGACATTCTGTTCACATCGTCCGCAGAAAAAGTCATGATCACACATTTTCGTGCCATGACAATGTGATTTGGAATTTTTGCTTTGGACCCCCCCCCCCAAAAAATAAATTACAGCAAGTCACGGGCTGCATGGCAAAAGTTTTTTTCTTATTTCTGTCTTCCAGCAGGTGGCGCCTAAAGTCCATCACCACAGCCTTAGAGATGACTTCCTGCAACCTGCTGTCAAGACAATTTTTCAGACTCCCAAACCCAACAAAAGGTTAGTTTAGCCAAACAATGTAGTTTTATTGGCAGGGGAGTGGCATGTTAAGTCCCAAAAGAAGACAGGGAAGGACAGTATTGAGGTCAGAAGTCTAGCAAACATCACAAAGGGAAAGTGAAGACGGCAAGACAGCAACTGCATTGGAAAACCCGTTCAATTAGTCTCCAAATAAATATTTGCACACACAAATCCTTTTGTATCTTAAATCAAACCCTCAGGAAGAGTTGCAGAAAGAACAACACAGAAAAAGCTGGTGAACAGAAATGCAGGCTGGCGTTCTTGTATCCAAATGCTCAGATGAAATCGCATTGATCAGTTTCAAACAGTCATGAAAAGGTTTGAGTCGACACTGGTTGGCTTTAAATTAAGACCTGCAGATCTTTGCCCAGCTAATGTCTAATTAGAAAATAAGTGTCTCGGTGCAACCCAGGACTGCTGTCAAGGAGGCATACAATTTAGTGAAAGAAAGCACCCCAGAATGGAAGTGTTTGCTGTCCATCACACACACACACAGCTCTGATGAGGACCGTTTGTTTTGTCATGAAGTCAAGGAACGTTGGCAGGAAAATGTGAGGAAACCCGAGCCCACAGGGGACAGAGTGAGTCAAAAAGCAGTTGGACTGACTGAAGTAGAGTATACAGTAAGTTAGGGCTGAACATTTTGAAAAGTGCTGCGTTAATGACCAAAAGAATGGAAGCAGCCCCCATCCCAAATTATCACCCTTGACAATTTGAAATCCTGAGATATTTTAATTCAATTAATTGTTCAGCCCTAGTGCCAGTAAGGGGGGGGGGGGAAGAAAGGTGTGGTTAAAAAGGTAAAAAGAGGGAAATCTTCATGCGGCTTTTCGGAGATCGGCCCCCACAGACAGTTACCTAGGTTACCCCAGGAATGGGGCAAGGGGGAGGAGGGGCTTAGTGCTGGCTCCTCCCTATGGAGGCTGACCCAGAACTCTCATTTTCCATCATTCGCCTCACAGACTTCTGCCTCCTGACCTCCTGACCCCGCAGGCTGGATTCGTGACTTCGGGGTTCCGGGCTGACCTCGGAGGTACCTCCCAAAGTTTCGCCATCCGGGTGGGTGCGGCCGTCCGAGCGTGGTCTCAGGGAGTCTCCGTTGGGCATTCGCTCACTGCTCACGCCTGTCACACTGATATCGGGGATGACCACACCCCCCAGCGTGGTCTCACTGTCTACACTCACCTCCTGGGACTCTGCCAGTGCGCCATAGGGGGTAGGGAGGGGGGAATTTTGAACAACACACACATGCACGCAAACAACCACATCATGCACACACATGGAAGAAAAAAGGAAATGTGCACAGTCACACACAACCATGAGAAAACAAGATACAAAAAGTAATTAATGCGGCACCAAAACGGTAAAGACGCACAAAAAAAATGTGGTGATCAGAACACAACCGATGATATAAACATGCCTGAGGAGATCGTCGCAGAATCTATTTGAACCAATGAGCCAAGTTTGATCATAGTTTCAGTTAATCCACTTTTGTTCATATAGCTAAACCTAAAATACTACACAAGCTGTTTGCAGTGAGCCCCCGCTATATTGTAGACTTTTAAGTGATGTTTTGTTTTCATTTTACAGTTACAAGTCTAAGTTTAGAGTTCATTTGTATATTGTGTGTGAAGGGTTCAAACTGATGACAAGGTGTTTGTATCCAGCGATGTGGCATTTGGCAAAATCCTGTCAAAAGCCGAGGGCTTCAAAATAAAAGTCTTTGCAACTGTTCTTGTACTGCCATACTTTTAATTTGGAGGTGTGACTCAACAGAAAATGTCAGGGGGGCCAGCGTGAGCCACAGTCACATAATGACGCTGCTAATGTAGAACCCCGATTAAAATCGGACTTCCTGAAATTGGTTAATTCCACTCCCCCCTCAAAAAGGAGGCGGGGGTATTTTGTTTTATGCGTCAGTTTGACAGCAAACTTCAAATGGGAGTGACAAACAGCTTGAAGCAAGCACACTTGGCCTCTTGTTGATAAAACCGTGGACTTGAGAGTAGTTTCATTAAAGTCCGTTTAGGTACGTAGTGAAATTTTTTTTTAATATGCTTTCGCTGTATCGTGGATTTTCACTTTTAGCGCATTAGGGCCTGGAACGCATCCCCAGTATCAAACAGGGGTTCGCTGTATACAAATTTGGCACAAGTGCAAAGAGCCAAGCTTGACAGCATTGGTCGAAAAATGGTCTACGAACCAAAAGGGCGATGAATGACAACACTTGACAGTGAAATGATGGAGCTCTTAAACCGTTCGCTCTCATTTCTGCGGCGCGGGAGCGCTTCTCGTCTCGGTACGTTTGAGTTCTCCCTATTCCAAATTTCACGTCACCGCGAGGAGGCGCGCAAAGCAGCTCACCGTGTCGTTTCCAGCGGTGGCCGCGTATCGAGAGCGAAGTGACGGCATTCCGCGAGATCCTGGAGGCAGTGGGTGTGATCTCCACCTGGATACTCCGCGCTCCCTCCTTGGTGTTGCTTTTCAGAGCCGCGCCCTGCTGCGTCGACTTGATGGCGTTACCCACCTGATGGTTGAGGACAAAGCGCAACGTCGTCAAGTAGGACTGCGGGGGCAAGAGCGGTGCAGGATTTTCAGGGGCGGGGTGGAGAATTTGCAGCTGCGGTACAGCCTGTGGCCATCCACTGTAATGGTGTTCCTCATTCTCTGGATTTTTATCAAACTTGTCTAATTTAACATCGTGTTCTTGATTTAATTTTTACTCACAGAATTCAGTGCGAGTCAACTGTATCCCGATTGTTTACAAAAAAACAAAACAAAGAGGGAGAAATGTGTAGATAGCCACAACGCAGTAAAAACTAGTGTCAAATGTTGGCGTTTCGTTTTCGACAAAATTTAATGTGAGGAAAAATAATGTGCGCAGAGATGAATAACAAAGAAAATGTGTGTCCCTTGCCAACCATAACTGGAACAAAAGCATGATTGATAACACTGATCAGTCTGCTGAGGAAGCCAACAATGTGACTAAACCAAATAAGGTTGGCACCATAATCCCTTTTTTTCCTTTCTTTCTCCCCCTCTCAGAATTATGCACAAGTTTAAAATCTTAGAGGCCACCAAGTTAAGAGCATTTACAAGTCTTTGCACTATGTCGAAATTCTTGAAATTCACATGGAACAGATTGGAAGCATGTCACAATGAGGCTTTTGTTCAAATTGGGATGTAAGGGGGTGGGGTGGGGGGCATGCACGTGCAGGCCACTTGATTTGGTGTCAATGTCAAGCAATGTGGCGCAATAGCTTGTATTAACACCGAATCATGAATTTAACATGGCCATAAATACTTATTATTTTTATTTTTTATCATTGTGGAGTAATGCCCCTTGACTGGTATAGTAATACTGCAGGCTTATGTTCAATCTGCTTCCCCCCACGAGGATTACAGCTAAACGGAGCAGAGTGCAAAGCATGTAAATAATCTAGTGGGATTACGCACGAGTTCGCAGTCCGAAACACACGGAGCAACACAATACAGTCACAGTGCGCCACGGGCGAAGCCAATTTACCGGCGAGCATGTGCGTGCGTGTGTGTGTCGGCTTCACATGCGTCCGCAAAAGCAGGCGCTATTTTATGACCGCGCTCACCAACAAGGCTTCGGGGAACAATTCGAGCTGGGCCCGATAGAGGACATCGTCCAAGGCTTTGGATCCGAGTTCCGCTTCTCCGTTGCACCTATGCACAATTGATGAAGGAAATGAATCACACGACTTGAAATAAACGGAATCCTATGAATATCGGCTGTGTGTGCAGGCATGTTTGAAGACTCACCACGCATAGTGTATCCCCGTGAGAAGCTGCACCAGGAACTCCGACGTGACCGTCATCCGCGTGCTGATACCTTTATAGCGCCGTATCTGTTGCCGCGGGTAACCACATATACACACTCTGGAAGAGAACCGACAACAAAATATGGAGAAGTTGAATCAATGGAACAGGGAAGTTGCACAAGCACTACCGTGACTATTTGGGCAGAGAAGTAAGAACAGCTGTTGGAGAGAAAAAAAAAGGAGTATAAAAGAATAAATGCATTTAAATTGAATATTATGTGAGTTACAATACTGATATACTGTATATATAGATAGATTTTTTTTTTCTAAAACGCAATACAATTTTGAATCAGGAACACTGCGTGTTTGGACCTGGAGCTGATCTGGCAGAGCGACTGGAGGGAAGTGGAGCTCATGTAGCTGAGAGCAGCGTTGTAGCACAGCAACAGGAAGGTCAGCACCTCAAATCTGGAATGAAAAAGAAAAAAAAACACGCACACAAGAAACTTCATTAAAAAAAAATAAAACTACATGTTTTCAGGAAACTCTCCAGACACTGTGTGTTCAATTAAACTCTCCAGACATTGTGTGTTCAATTAAGGCTGTCTACAAAGCAATTTTAAATGACTTCTAGATTCATGATTTTGAATAATATTCACCCCGTCTTTGTGTTAAAAGATAGTAAGGTGAACAGTTTAAGTTTTTTTTTCCTGATTTTGGGGTGGCCCGCGGCGGTCTCTTACAACACGCGGGACATTAAAAAAAATGGATGGCAGGCAGAAAATGGCCCCCATTCCGTAATTTGGACACCACGGGGGTGATGTAGCTGATGCTATCAAGATGACTTTCACGTCACTTCAAATTACAGTTGGCCAGCCAACACAGATCTTGAGGCCGAGCTGACCGGTCAAAGCGTGACCTCCCGAGTTTGTCCGCCTCGGGGTTCCTCAAACTACATGACAGATCGCCTAAACGGCAACTTGAAAATGAATAAGACTGGACAGCTGATGTTCGCCACCACCGAAACCGAATTACCGCTGGATGTACAATATTTAATAGTCTACGGCTCCATCTGAGGTGTTCAGAAAAACGACGTGCACATCTGGAATGAAAATGACCTTTTCCCACATTGACATCAAACACATTTCAGGATTGCGGTCCAAATTTTAAGTCTTTCAGTTTTGATAAATCCTGTTTGAAAGCACGCCAACAACCACTTAACATAACTACAATTTTTCCGTCACCTGTTTTGTGCAGTAAAGTTTTCCCTCTGTAGGAGTGGCCCGCTGTACAGCACCCTGCTCAAGCCATGATTGGCGAGGGCCCCTTCCGTCAGGGCCATGGAGCCGATGGCCGAGGGCTGAAAAATCAACATGGGACATTTTGAGGTTGAATGTTTCGTGGGGGGAAAAAAAGGTGAATTTCTTACCTCGTGATAGACCGAGGGTTTGGAGAGGGAAGGAACGGTGAAAGATAATACTTTACTCTGCCCATCTTTATCAACTATTTCCTGGTGGGGGAGGAAAGAGAGGAAGACAAAGTACATCCGGAGGTGAGGAAGGAGGAGAAAACAAAAAATCTGGTTTTGTTTGTGTATGCACTATGCCGGTAAGAGCTTAGACTCAAGAAAAACTGACATTGAACGTGTGGGTGTTTGTGTGATGGGCTGGCGCTTCTCTTCTCTTCTGTCTGTGCAGTGTTGTGTGTGAACACCCACGGCAACACACCTCAGGGTTTGTGTGACTCCCACCTCCATCCCCCACTGAGTGCTCGTTAATGTCAGATCGATTATAAGGAGGAGAGCAATGGGTGCCGAGTGACGCATGACCTATTCCGTTATGCAGACAGGAAGAGAACGACACCGGCGCGCACGCAGAACATCATCAGCCCAAATGGATTCAATCGGCATACTGGCTTGTACTCTTGTAGAATTTTTTTTGAACGTGTCGTGTTGACAACAATAACGCAAATGAATCAGCTTTTCGTGTTTCATGAAATGGTGAGACGGGTCGGAATTGAATTCATAGTGAAGCCTTATTCGAATAAACACCCACACAGTCCACTCGCCCTCTTCCCTACCAAGTTGTAAATGCCCAGCAGCAGGGCCTCGATGCAACCCGAGGTGTGCGGGTCCCTGGCTGCGCTGACAGACAGAAGGCTCCACAGGAGCTCTGGAAGGAACTGAAGAGTGAATCGCTGCAGCTGCGGCTCACCGCTCCGGTAAAACTCAAATAACTGGTGACACACCGGCTCCAGCAGCTGAGGATGATCCAAAGCACGACATTATGAAAGCCGAGGCGCCAGTTCAAACCCATGTCTCAAATATGACGTAGCCAG
Organism: Hippocampus zosterae; assembly: GCF_025434085.1. Taxonomy (NCBI): domain Eukaryota; kingdom Metazoa; phylum Chordata; class Actinopteri; order Syngnathiformes; family Syngnathidae; genus Hippocampus; species Hippocampus zosterae. Next base: position 20,288,436 of record NC_067457.1, read on the forward strand.
CAGCGTTCGTGCGTAGATATGTTTGAAATGCCCGTACCTCACTGTAATTCTCCCGGATGACTTTGTAGAGCGCGGGCACAAGGGCACCTTTGTCTTTAAGCGATGCAGCATAGGCTGACACGGCGCTGTCAGGCAAGGTCTGAAACGCAGGAAGCAAAGGTGATGAACAGATCAACTCGTTACCTGCGGGGAGGGTTTACATGTGTTCAACGCTCGCGCAACCTGTTGCTTCAGCGTTGGACCACACGGTGTCACAACAAGGCGAGCGGCATCGAAGTAGACTGCGCAACCCTCGTGGAGAGGAGCGAGTTTTCTTGTGTGCGAGTGTGTGAAAGCGCCATCGTAACGGCTATGTTTATTTTTAATCAGAGCACCGATGGCGTTTCACGTTCCATGTTAGCACCAAGGTAGCTAGCTAACTTAGAGTCACATCCATGTTAGCACCACGGTCAAGGTAGCTAGCTAACTTACAGTCAATGTTCCATATTAGCGCTAAGGTAGCTAGCGAACTTAGAGTCACATTCTATGCTAGCGCTATGGTAGCTAGCTAACTTAGAGTCACGTCCCAATGTTAGCGCCAAGGTAGCTAGCTAACTTAGAGTTTGCCTCTTATTTGGAGATTCTTTTTTTTGGGGGGGTGGCTTGTTTAAACCAGTTTTACTTTGAATGCATTTAAAATGTGCAGCATATTCTTTTTGAGAGTTTCACTTTAGCATACCTTATATTCTGACAGCCATTCCTCCACCACTCCTTGGTCCATCGCCAACATGTTCCTGCATCTGAAGAGGCGTCGCCTCTACCTACACAAAAGTACAATTTTATAATTAAAAACAAACAAAAAAACAATCTTATGCAGAAGTATGCAGTCTATTTTGATGACATTCTGAATACTTTGTCAGGAACACTTGAGTTTCATAAAAGTTTTTAAAAAAAAATCAAAATCTCCCAAGCCTGGAAGCTATCAAACTGAGGTTACAAATTAAAAGCGCTGTCGTTTGAGAGGGTCTGACAAATGTAGCTCATGGTAGTGAACTGTTCAACTAAACAGCCATGGATAAATGGGCAGGAGGAATGCGGAGTCCATGTTTGGTGTGTCTCTTTTCACGGAGGCTGCTTAAAAGAGCAAGAGCAGAGGAAGTACGGTAAATCGTCCAGATTCAATTTTTTTTTTATTTGGCCCATAAAACTATGTTAACTCCATTACTTCCCTTGTGAAACAATACATCCTAAAATCTAATAAGACTTCAGCCGAGGGAGAGCAACGGGGACAACAAATAACCCCAACTCGAGATATGCTTATTCGAAATGACATCCAACTTTCGCTCTATGCTCTACTTCCTCTGCTGTAATTTCTCTTTGCAGGGCTAAGAGCTTTATTTGGTATTATTTTGGTGCATGGCTCCTAAAAGGCAGCCAGGTGTCCATTTTTGGACTGCGTCAGTGATGAGAATGACAAGTGTAGGGGAGGGGGGTTGGGGGGGGGAGGGGTTGCAGCGACTCATTAAAAGGAGACGGATAATGAGACAGAACAGCCTGCATTTAGTGAAATTAGTGCATTGTGGCAGCGTGTTCCGTCACATGTAATAAGGGTGTTGAAATCTTGGGCCGAGGTCGTATGTGTGCTTTAAAAGCAAGCGGTGACAGTCTGAGCCTTAAAAAAAAAAAAAAAGGGGGACAGTTTCCCTCCTCAGGGTTTATTTTCCACCATATTGGTTTCTTGGGTGCAATTTGCAGTGAAAGTGAAAGGAGAAAAAAAAATTCAGTTACCTTTCCATTTAAAAAAGAACAACCTACAATGGATCTTGAGAAAATGAGTAGTACCCGTCCTGAAAACTAAATCATAAAAATCAGGCATTGCTTTTGAGTTGTGTTCAACCATGCAACTCAAAGCAAAAATCAGTGGCCGCAAATTTAAACGAGGAAGTATCTGCAATATGCCTCCAAATGTGTGAAAACCACAACAAAGATTGATGGCCAACAAATCCGTGTATACATGCAGGAAAAAAAAAAACGCTTGTCCTGTTGATGTACTACTGACAGCCCCCAAGCAAAAAAAAAAGTATCTCAACCGCCCGGAGATTACACAACGCCGAGTAATTATGTCATCGGGAATGCATTTGTCATCCCGTCATCTTCCAGTTTGTTCGCTTTTCGCGACAGGGATCACGACACAAATCAGCGCGAGCTGGAAACAGACGACTTGATGGAAGGAGCAAAGAATCACACAAGAACTAAATCACTTCAAACAAGTCGTAGCGCAACATGAACAGCTGCAAGTAACATGACCCAGAAGGGATGAGAAAACCTAACGCAAGCCATGAGCGTGAGAGGCACAGGCCGAGCATGAACGGAGCGCAAATCAATCGCAAAGGCAATTGAGAGCGAGATAATTGGATGTACGCTGAGAAGACGGATAAAAGGAATGTACACCACACCCGGGGGATTGGTAACGCAATTGAAAGGGAGACGGATGGGTCAATAAAAGAATTTCATTAGGTTCTCCGCTTTCTGTGGCAAGCAGATTAAGACCTGAAAAAAAAAAACGATCCGATTTTTTTTTTGACAGATCTTGTGAATGTTTCAAGACAAATTATCAGCTTTCCAGGAAGTGAGGAAGAATGTGTCAAGTAATCAGTGTGTGTGTGTGTGTGTGTGTGTAAGAATGTTTATCCAGTGCCTGGCTTGAACAAACCTGTTCCTGTGAGCGAGTTTGCAAGCTGCCCACGCCTCCGTCCTTAACGTCGTACATGCACATTAACACATGGCGTGGCCGCAACAGTATAACCTATATATATACTGCTCTTCGAACTAAACTTCTGTTTAACTAACTAACTAACTAAACTTTGAACTAAAGCTCTGTATTGCAGATTTTCTGCTTAAAAGGATTCATCATTGGTTTCAGAGAAAATGGATGTAAGAAAAATAGAAGCGGTATCAGTTACTTGGTATCGGTGCGTACTCAAGAATTGAGACTCACATTGGTATTGGTCTGGGGCACCCAAAAAAAAAATCCCTAATTGTAGATGAGATTTGTAATAGAGAATTCATTTCTCGTGTTTGAAAAAAAAAAAAACATGGGAAGAGGACCTTGGGAAAAAAAATTTGTATCACAATTAGATTAATATTTTCAAAATCCTTCAGTCCTGCTGAATAAAGAAGAAAGAAAAAGGTAATATTTCGAGCAGGGCCTACCTCATGTCTATTCCCGATACACGCGCATTCTGAAATGTGGGTGAGTGTGTGGTCGAAAGCTTAAAATGAGGAACATGAGAAAAAAAAAAAGAAAAGACGGAAACAATGAAGCGGGCGGTAGGAAGAGTAGCAGAGCTGCCCCAGCTGCTTTTTCCTGTGGTGCAGGCCAGGGTGCTCGATGAAACGATAAACACCGGCAAAAAATAAATAAAATAAAATTTAAAAAATGGTTGAAAGTTTTGAAAGAAATTTGTATTGAAGCTTTTCTTTTCCCTTTCAGGTAGCTTCAATCCTGCCCTGAGAAGACGCAGGAAGTTTAAGAAAAATGTGCAAGCTACTGTAGACTCAAACATGGTTCGGCAGTACTTGACGCTATACTGTGGCAGCTTGACACCAGCGGAATAATCATCTCAGTCAGACAGAAAGGTCTACGTTCCTTTTTGGGAGGGGGTCATTGTGTTCAAAGAAATTTTACATAACAAAAGCAATACATATCAGTACTCTGTATCGATGAGTCCTCAAAAGGGGGAGGAGTCGAACTGGTATCGATCATCATGTTGAGGTTTCACGATGGAAGTGTTCAATATTTGGATGACAGACCTGTTAAAAAGGGCGAGGCAGTAAGATCCCAGTGATGCATTTTTAGCGTGTGGTTTTTGCTGTTATAAGAGATTGATGGAGCACTCTAAAAGACAGGAAACCTCTTGTAGCAGCCTACGCGTTAAAACTGATGATGCATCGTCGCCCAACACGGTCGTCTCCACCCCTTTTCCTTCATTAGTCAGAGCATACGGGGTTAACGTGACGATTTTCTGCTACAGTCAGAAATAGCTTGGAATGCCGCTGCAAGTCTTCCCATTTCAATGGCGCTCTTAAGAGAAAACGAATCACCAGCTTCCACGGTGAATTCAAATGCTGCACGTTACACAACTCTGAGAATTCACAGAAGAGTGGGGCTGCGCAGTCATCACACGCTTCGTGACAAGCAGCGCGATGATTTCCTCGAGCTCCAAAGACCAGCTTGGCTGTCAAAAAATATATATATTAGCAGTCCCGAGAAATAATCGCCCACACTTATAATAAGGTGCTCTGCAGGTGTATGCATTTGTGACAAGACGCATAACTGGAAATACTCCATTTTGACTGACAATTGTATGTATGTCATACACCCGGAGTAGGTTTGGGTAATTAATTGATTTAATCAATTAATGTGATTTTATTCCATGGATTTTTTGGGGGCAGCTTCCACAGCTAAGAACACATTCATAAGTGCACTGCTTGCACTAACAACATGATTGCAAACAGAGAGCTAGTTTATAAAAGCACAGTCAGCACTGCCAGGTTGATGACTTTTCCGACGCCTCGAGCATACTGCGAAACAAGAAAGTTGTTCGGAGTCGATTGAACTGAACAATGCTAACAGCACGGTGCCCTCGTTGCAAAAGTAATGACGATGGGCATGTTGGAAAATTGTGAACCAAAGTATGTGCTTCCAAAGATCACATGAGAAAAGATAAACGGACATCTGGAAATGGTGAGCCATGCAATTTTATAATATACAATTGATGGATGTAAAGCCCATAATTTACTCCTCGTGTATATATATATATATTTATTTTCAAGAAAATATGTGGTAAGAGGACCTTGAAAAATACAATAGTTGCAATCACAATATTATTTTTTTTTAAACGAGAATTTAAGAGTGATCAATGAAACTAACACGTGAAATGTGTTGCTGGGAATACTTATTCTTGTTTTAAAGCATGTTTGGCATATGAGAACAAACTTTGAATCAGTATAATAAATACGTCATTGTCATTTGCATCAGCAAAGAGAGGTGGTATCAATCTATCACCTAAGTCAAGTGTCTAATATTTTATCCATTTCATGCAGCTACATAAAATTAGGATCAATACCCGTCTGTGGTTTAAATCAGGACCAAGCTCACCTCTTACCAGACTGCTTTAGGGAAACATACAAAAAAAAAAGACTATTTCTAAGGAACACTCTCACAATAGTGTCCCACTGAAAGCTGCACCACATGATTCGCATGATGCTTGGACAGCTATGACAACGCTTTACCAAGGCACTGAGAAGTGGTTTGTCTGCAAGGGAACACACCCACACAACAGTCTCAAAATAGAGTCCGGTACAAAGTCTTTCTCTGTGGAAAATGACACCACAGGTCTGCTTATGCTGGAAACATCGCTATACTGGATAGTAATTGCATATGGGGGTTCATATTACTCCACTAGACCAAATTCGCACTTGTGTTACAAAATCGGACTGCTAAAATTCAAATGTTACTCGGTGCCCTTGCCAGCATTCGTTTGCTGCGCGTTTGTGTTAAACCAGCCCAGCAAAGTGACAAAAGATTAATCTCAGCCCGCCACACACTCTTAATCTTGCTGAATGACTTCGAACTGTCATGACGATTGCCGACAGGTATAGCTAGTTAGCTAGCTCAGCTAAGGCGCGACAACAACTAAACCGGGACAAGTTATTATTTACTTACTGTCATGCTAGTTGTGAAGCTCTGGCGAGTGTCGTCCTGAAAGTTCCGACAAGTAGTAAACAAGCATCACTTCCCTCCTGCTAGGTCCCTTCAGTAATGCAGCAGACCCTCTCCTTCATCGTGGTTACTTTCCTCAGTCAAACCATCTTTAAGTGGGAGCTCTCGGACTCAACGAAAAGAAAAGGACGAGTGGGCCAATGAGAGGCGAATAGGAAGTTATGTTGCCCCGCCCTTTGAATTTATAAGCCAATGAAATTCTTACGTTGGTTATTTCCACGATCACTGTAGGTTGTCGCTGTCAGCCGCGCTCTCTCCCTTGACGCGTGATCTGTCAAATGTATTTCAAATAAATTACTTTCAAGAATAGTGCACGTAACAAGTGTAATGTTATAATTTTCATACAGCAAATGCTGCACAGTCACTATGAGAAAAGAATCTATTCGAGCTAAACGCCGTTGTCTGATGCATTTCATTTTTACCATGAATTTTGGAACAATGGGGTATAAATAGAGAATGCATGATCAAATGGAACTTGGTGATTTGTGGGTAGGCTTTCACAGAATTGGGAGATTAAACATTTGTAATCATTTGACCCCGTCCTAAATAATCATAAAAGATCTGCTCCCTCAACATCCGGTACGTTCTCTTCATTTCAGGCCAGGAGTATTAGAGCTTGATTATATTTAACCACGGGGGCGACAAAAATAAACATAACACATTTTCTCTTGACCCAGATTGTCTCTGCGTAATAAACTCATTATGGGTGTCGCCTGCCCCCTCGCGTTGATGAGTAAAAGTACAAAAACATTCAATCACAGCTTTTTCAATAAAGGGTAGAATTTGTTCCGTTTATTACAACATCCCCTTCATATGTTGCAGCCTCCCCCAAAACAACAAAAACACACTGTTGTGTGTTTTTAATGAGGGGAAAATATCATGCTTTATAAAAAACAAACAGTTATGACATAATCAAATAAAATAAACATTTTTTTTCTCACACTTTCTTTTTCAGTGCAAATTGTGCTGCTCATTCTAGTGAGGCAGCCTTGCCCAGCTGGACAAATAGACAAAGATAGTGGCCTGGAGACTTACCTCCCTCTCTAGGCTTCTCAGTACGGCGGTAATATGTGTCGTTCTTCACAGGGGCTAAATCATATGTGCCTGTTAGTATTGTTAAACTGTGTGTAAACATGTGTTGCTTCGACGTTAGTGGGCAAATATCCATTGCTTTAAGGCACAGGTGTCAAATTCCTGTCCTCGTGGGCCACTGTCCTGCATGTTTTAGATCCCTCCCTCCCCCAACAGATCTGATTCAAACGATCACACCTGCATTGATACAATATCTGACTTGTATAAAAGGTGACGGTCAGTGAATTCAGTTAAAAAATGTGAAAGAACTACAGAGGAGCACCTGCTACCCGAGCTGCCTCGGTTAGGACCTCTTCAGCGTGTTGTCTGTATTTCACTGACAACTCCTTAGCCCTCCTGACTTCCTTCATGTTCTTTTCCAGATTCTCATGAAGTCTCCCTTGGTCCTGGTAAGTCGCCGTGACCCTCTTCACCTGTAGGGCAATTTGAACCTGGCTTCGAAGTAGCCAGCCAATCAGCTCTTGAAGGATTGCACCTTTTGATATGGCGGCCTTGGTGTTCTCAGAAGTGCACTTCAGCTCTTCTTGAGCGCACCGCAGAGCGGGAGGAAATAAAGTCTCATTATCTGCTCCGTCTGAATCCACGGGAACCACAGAGAGGGAGAAGTCGTAGCCCTTCATCCTGAGTGAGACCTTGCATTTGTCTCCTTGAAGACCAATGATAGGAAGTTGAACAAAATGAAAAAAAAGGGTCTTATTGAATCTCTTTTGTCATTATTTGACCTTTCCTCAAGCCACTTACTGTGTTCTTCTCTGATCTTGGCCACGCATTCGGATATCGTCAGATGATCGTTGTCTGCGCAGCCGCAACTCTTTTGCAGGTTTCCAATGTGTAGAACCATGTTCTCATAACTTTCTTGCAGCTCATTGAAGGTCTCGGCAACGTCGGAAAACCTTAAATCCAGTTCCGGCACGCACACCCGCTTCATCACCAGTCTGCCGGTCTGCTGCACATCTAACACAAAAAAATTAAAATCACCAAACCGCGCAGGTTGTTTACATATTGCCGTGCCCACCGCAACACCCTTTTCTGTGTTCAGGATGACATACCGCTGTGTGCCGGTCGTGTTACCCTGGCGGATTCGGCTCCATTTAATTCAGGTGGACAAGGTTGCAAGAGAGGCTGCCTCTGATGATGCGAGTCAAGTAAAAATAAAAAACGGGATGAATAAGATAACATAACTGTGAATGGCATTCCGTTCGTTAATTCACAACCGAATTAGTGAATCTAAACCCGGATTTCAACCGTAGCCAGTTATTCATGCAGGGAGGGGTCAGTGCCTTGCTCAAAGGCACGTGGTCAGGAAACACGAAGCCATTTCATCAACAAACGTGCGACATAGGTTACAAAGCCCAAGTCCTTTTCGATACGACTGACTTGTCCAACAAGAGAGAACACAACACTAGTTCCGAAGCAGCCAAATGTGAAACGCTTGTCTGAAAGCTCAAGCGCGCACACTAATATTCTTTTGACAATAATACACTGCTGGTGCATGGAATGGAACACATACCTCGTTGTCGGAGTTTTCATTTGGGAAACAGCAAGCGCAGAGGCGGCGGAGCATTTTCTGTAACTGTCTCCCAAAGAGTTTTCGTGTCAATGATTCCAGACAATAGTCCACATTCCGCATGACGTCAGCGTCATACGACTCCTGAAAATCTTCCTTATCATCTTTTTTTTATTATAGTCCGGTGTGCACACACACGGAAGCACACACTGCAATCAAGTTTAAAAATGCAACTCTGTGCACAAATACACGATACTTGGAGGGTTTGTGCTCAAAAACAAATGACGTGCTCTCAGAGGTTACACAATCTTGCTCCAGACATGTACTTATTTTAACATGATTTGTGTTTTCCGGTGGCTTAGCCAGAAATTTTTCAGTGTGGTGACACCTCGCATTGAAGCTGTGGCCGCACATTTGCATGGGTCGTAAACGCACTGTAACTAAAGTCATCGTTTATCATATTATCCACAGTCGGGGTTGGATGACTTGATGTGCTATTTTAGTCGCTATAGCTTTGCTTTTTTTTTTTTGGATATTTTAATTTCTAGCTCATGCACTGATTTGCTAGCTAACGGCCAAGCAAAGCGATCGATTCTCAACAGACGGCTGACAGCATGATTGTGGATGTTATGACAAACACTGACTTCTCAACTATTTTTTTTTTACACAAAAAGAGAAATTCCTTTAAACTTAGCATTCAGAAAAAACATGTATATTTGTTCTTTAAATATACAGGCTATATGAACCAATCGTGGAAGAATATCAAAAGATACAAAAACACCGTATCCATGTGAAAATGGAAAGTCACTGGCATTAAAAAAAAAAAAAAACTTAATTCCTCTGACCATGGCAACGAGGCAAATCTGCCACTGTCGGTTTTTCTCTCTGTCGTGTTCAGATAACGGCACAAAAGTGCCGTTCACTGTCCAAAAGAGGTACTGTATCTCATCTAATGCAGTTTCAACTTTTGGTTGAGCTCGCCGTTTTGAGATGATGACTTTTCATTATTCTGGTTGATGTTTGATGTTCATCGTGGACTTGACAAAGAATGAGTCAATATATACCATATTAGCTTCCATGATTTTTTAATTGCTTGTCTGCTGTTATGTTGAAATGTTAAAAATGTATAAATGACATTGGCTTATTGTGTATATATACATATTGCAGATTAAAATGACGTGTTTTTTTTAAATGCGCAAGCATTAAAGTCATGAATTACAATACATAGTGCACTTCATAAAATGTATCAGTAAAATATATTTAAAATTTGACAGCAGATATTTGATAATACTCTTCGCCATTGTGCAGCTGAAAGAGATTGCGACGAATGCGATCAAAAGGCACAAGCTGAAACGGAGGATGAATGAATACGAAATGACGACGGAGTTGCTTCTGAGCATTTCTGAAATTTGATGGCACGCGCTCCCGTCCATTTGGTCCCATGCAAGTCTGAATATCATTCTCGTCTTACTCACTGATTTCTAAAACAGCAAAGCGGTTGCTGATCCCGTCCACCTCTCCTCGCCTTCCCCGTCCCCTTCCTCTGCGTTCTCCCGCCGCTCCTCTTCCTCTTCTTCCCCGCGCAGCGCCTCGCCCGGCGCCGCCTCTCACAGAAGAAGGCTGCGGCTTGGAGCCGCAGTTCTTCACGGCGTGCAGCAGGACGCTGTAAACGTCGTAGGAAAACTTGGGCAGCACACAATCTACCGTTTCACCTTTTTTTAGGAGGTTGAGAACGCCGTGCACCATGGTACCGCTGAACAAACTAATAGAAAAGGCACAGAAGAGAGTCAACAAATCACTGAACGGGAAAAAAAAGGGGGTGGGGTAGTTATGTTGATTACTACAGCGGTCCGATGATATAAATGGAGCCTTAATTATCGCTAGACTTGTCAATCACTTTGTGTTCAGGTTGGATTATTGGCTTTTGGGTCAAATGCAAACTCATTATGAACATCGCATGAGCTTTCAAAAGTTTAGAGACGATTCTCCTGTAAAGGTTATGTAGATCGATGGTTCATCCTGAAATGTCACCCCAAAAAGAACCCAAGTTTTTGCTAAAAGTCGGGAAATGCAAACACCCTATGACTTCAATTTTTGTCTTACTGTGAGAAGCGGACTTCATTCATCGGCATCAACAATAACTCATTCAGACACTGCGCACTCCAGAGGCAGGCCTGCCATTGGGCGAAACTGTGAGCCGCTGCGACGTCCATGCCGTTTCTCGCAGACAATCGATTTTGATCCAGCCGATGAATCAAACCACGCTCGGTCCAATTATCCTTTGGGACTGGAATTGCGGACCACAAAAGCGATGAACAGAGAGCGCTAGTTTTTTGCTATTCTAAACGTAGTGATTAAATATACATACATTGGTAAAAAAAAAAAAAAAGATTTGTCATGCAGTGTAACTAACCGGGAATTTGGTGGTACACAACTCCGGTCTGCTGCATCAAAACCAGCTCTCCGTAAACCATTCCCACGATTAAGGCCTGGAGCTGAAGCTGCGAAGGCTTTGGCGCGGCCTCCCGCAGCCAGAAACTTGTCACCGCCACGGGCAAACACATGTTGGTGGGAACATGTGCCAAGGCAGACGGATTGACCCGCAAGACTTCAAAAAGGACATTGCGACGACGCGTTCCGGGCACCTGCATAGTTGAAAGAAGAAGTAACAAGACCTGTCATCGATCTCTATTCCTTCTGAAATTTAATTTGTTAAAGACGTAGTTCACAGTGTTTTTTTTTTAATATAATGATTAAATAAATATGCCAAATTACAGTGAAGGTTAGGAATGGCTACTGTCACTTCACATTGAGTTGTTCTGGTGCCACAATATGATGCCAGTGTGGTATTAGTTTGAATTACTTTGAAATTCCCCGATAAGTTTACTCAGACGGGGAATCAAAGTGTTTCATAGTTACCGCGCTGAGGGTTTCCACATGGAAATGGGATTTTAGCCGCAGTGCCTCCACTTGGTTTCTCTTCAGATTGAGGTGAAGCCGATCCCATTCCTCCACACGTACGGGGGCGGAGGAGACTTGCCGGGTGTCTACGACGGCGGCTGGACCGTGCGCTTGGCCCCATTGCCAACTCCCACCACTCTGGGTAAAACTCTCGGGTAATTTCAAGAGCTGGGAGCTATCAGGAGGCGTCGGCCTCCCTTCCAGCAGTAATATCCCATATATGGCCTGGCGTATAGTTGTGGCGCAACAGTAGCTGCTTGGTTGCCTGCTGTTCTCCACCTGTGGATTGAGGAGCACCCTGCGCAGAACCAAAGCATCAATCACCAGGGGAGCCAGATGTCCTTCTGTTGCAGCCCCCGACAAGCCCTTCGGTAACGTTTGATTATGCCCATCTGGAACCTTGCTTTCAGTGAACCAACAAGTCAGGGGGCTTTGAGGGGTCACATGATACTCCTTCATAAGCTCCTTCAGCTGTGAACTGAGCCCGCCGCCGCCGTTTGCTCCCATGAGCCTCTTCACTTCCGCCAGTGCCTGCACTGAACTTGGGAAAGAGGACAGCCAACGAAGCAGGACGTCAATTCGGGAAAATGGCGATTTAGCGTTCCCCTGGCCGCCGGTTCTTCTGTCGACCAAATGCAGGAGTCTTTCAGCCTCTTTTGGAGTGCCGTAGTCATTACCAGCCAGAACAGCACAGAGAGGCAGTAACTCCGGATTCATTCCTCCATAAAAACGGCAGAGACCCTGAGTGGTGTAGCACCGAACTGGGATGTAGCAGTGAGACGCTTTACCATTAAGGTTGGTCCAGTTGAAAAACTGCAGGGGCAGGTATCCACCTATGAGGAGACGAAATACACAAAAATACTTCAGCAACACAAAATATATTCTGCTGCATGAAAATGTTTTGCACAGCACTGCATCTCTTTAGCTGCTAGTCCTATACCTGGAAGGTCAAAAATAAAAAAATCACTGTCGTTGCTCAGAACTGGGCACCTCCATTGGTGAGCCAGACAGGCAATGTCCCAGTCAGCCTCAGCAAGACTCTGGACCAGGGAGACCTTCCTCTGATTTAGGACCTCAACGAAGACCTGCCGTGTAAGGATGGGGAGAACTGAGCCATTGCGTCCTTGAGACATATTCTCTGCTTCCCTAACTCTGGACTGCAGACGCTGCTGCAGCGTGCCAAACTTCTTATTGCTGGGGTCAATCCCTGAAAAGAGTGAAAAGAAACGATAAGAACTAAATTATAACGGGAATAGCAATAAAGATTTAAGTCAGATTTTAAAATGATAAAAAATTACCTCCATCCAGAACCACATACGGTTCAATATTACAGGCCTGCAGGGCAGAGAGGAACTCAAGGACCAGGGATGCAAAGGCATCATAATCGCCTCCATGCTGTCGGTCCAAGCCGTGTTTCAAGTAGAGATGGAAATACAAACTGCTGCCGTCGATAATCAGTCGGCTGTCTTTGAATTTCACATCAAAAAGGAAATGTCGGTTTCCTTCCACAAAGGTAGTAAGACCATGAACACCCATGGGATCTCAGGCTCTGGAAAGACACGGATTGAAAGTATACAGTGGTTGAAAGTATACAGTAGTCTGGAAGTGCCGTTTTTTTTTTATCAGATTATAACAACAACAATATTTGTGCATTCTGTCTGGCCTTGCTTCCTAAGAGTGTCATAGATTTGACGAATTGAGTTGGGTACCCTGCCCTGGTCACCTGATCATCATTCACTCAAATTAATGCTAATGAAAAATTTTGTTTTCAGTCAATCTGTGAGTTGGAGTTTCAACCAGGGCTCTGGCTTTCTCATTTTTCATTGCAACCGGACTCAGCATTTCTGACAGACTGTCAATTTGGGGGAAACCAAGCTGTCATGTGCAACCTGCGATAAAATGGATAGATTGCAAAAGCAATATGAATGGACAAATCTGTGGCGATTTGGGAAAAGAATGAGGAACGCATTTTGGGCTCATTTAACCATTAGTTTGCACAAGGCATATTAACGAGTACTCTATTTCTTCGTAGACACCGTGTATTTGCAAATATATGAACCAAGTTAGTTCTTTTACAGTTTTTCCGTCCCAACACGGTTTGCAATCGTTGCTCATCTTTAAAGAATGGAGGATTTTGAGCCAATAGACAAACTTTTTTTCCTTTTCTTCCCTAGTAATATTCCGTACCTTTGCCTCCGTGGGTTGAATCTGCCCCAAATTCACGCCTATTTCGAGCAGAATATAAACTCCAGAGCTGCTCATCTAGTCTCCTTTAAAACTTGATTTGTTTTCCGTGCGTTGTATTTTCCTGGCTTGCTTTTGACACCTCTCCCTTTTCTTCGATTTCTTCTTCCTGGTTACGATTTGTGATGCTCGCTGTTGCCCTCTATCGAACAAACAGCAGGATTTTTCTTACGTTGACGTGAGAGGATCTGTCATCTCGCGACAGAACGCGAGATCGCCGAAGCTAGCATGCGCTAGCCAGTTTTGTTCTGTCGTTTCATAATAATCACTGCTTATTATCACTATGTCCGGAGCAACGAATGTTGAATTTCCAGGGACAGGTCAGACCAGCCCCGGGTTCGCCGCCCATCGGAAAAAAGACAGCATTCCGTCCGCTTGGTTCTGGGAGAGTCCTGACATATTAGCTCAGCTGGAGCTAGTGCGCCAGTGGATCGGGAAGTACTACAAAAAGGTAGCTAGCTCGAAGCTAAAATGCTCGTCGCCGCCTTCCTGCGGATTGTAAACAGACATCCCTCAGGGTTTAACGTGTGAATCGGGATTTTCTTACACTAAACAACATTGCTGGTGCAGATCAGCACCGAAATCCAATTTTGCACTTCACCAATTGTTAATCGTACAAATTTTAACAACTGGGAATGAAAAATGTTGGAGAAAATGCCCCGTGATTGTCAGTCACCAAGCACTCCTCATATTCATCAAATCTCTTTTGTGTAGTTTGTGTTGGTGGACGCTCCATCATGTCAGGCACTGGCTGCTGTGACGCTGCAGCTCCTCCAGTTTCAAGAGGATGCGTTCGGCAGACGAGTTGCAAATCCTGCCCGCAACAAACTCCCCGTAAGGCTTTTTTTCCCCACACTTTTGCCAAACAACTTAACCTGATCACTACCAATCCTTAAATCCACATTCGAAATGATAGCACCAAAGATGGCAAGAAAATGATTTAACTGAAACACATTCCATGATTATAATCTCTCACAACCATCTGACATTTTCACTTTCCAGACACAGTGTTTCATGGACTTGCGGCCGGGAGGTGGACTGTGTCACATCCTCGGTTCAGCGTACAAGTTTAAATCTGAGCAAGGCTGGTGAGTCTCAAGTGAGCCCACAAAGCGCCTTTGCTTCCAGTGTGATCATGAATAACCGGACCTCCGTTCTCGGTTTTCACAGGCGAAGGTTTGACTTGCAAAATCCATCAAGGAGTGAAAGGAACGTCGAAATGTTTGATATGATTGAAAGAACACTATTACAGGTAATGACACACTGCAAAATAAATATCCTAAAAGGCAACAATTGTGAATGTCTTTTTTTTGTTTGTTTGGTGCCTGTGTGTCAACAGCAACACTGTTTGTCACATCCGGTCGTTTATCTGGACCCATCGCTGGATCAGGACCTGGCCAGCAGAATTAGTGTTGTCGTTACAAAGCACCAGGTAAAGTTATTGGGCGCAAAGGTGCTATTCGTTCGAACAGTGACACCTCCTTTCTTATGCCAGCACAATGGATTGGATTTATGACCGGTACTTTTGTGGAAGTACTGTACTCTGCTGTGCCAAATGTCTTAGCAAATGAATGCTCAATTTTTATAAACCTTCTCAAAGATGAACGTCTACATTTTGATGACACAATGCTTGCTCTGGACATAATTTTACAATTTCGGCATTTGTCATCATTTGCACTGGCTTTGCTTCTATCCGGATATGCAGGGCACAGTTAGTGTGGACAGAAGCCTGGCCAGTCACCACATATATCCATCGCTCTCATCCACAGACGAAGGTGGGCATAAACATGTGCATGTCATGACTAAATGCTTCACAGTCAGGCCGGAATTTTATTTGAACTATTTGCATTCCAGAGGAATGGATTCGGCCTGTCATGCGAAAACAAAACTATATCCTGGTGCATTGGGGCATGCACCCTGACAGGTATTAGAAAAGTACACGTGTGACCATACGTCAGATTCTCAAACAAAAACATTCCCCATTTTTTTTCTCCCTTCCATCTTTCTAGTTACGACAGTTGGGTGCCCTCGAGTGATGTCAATGGAGATGTTGAGGAGCCTCCTCAGCCAGAGAAACCGTGGAGGGTGAGCACACGTTAGATTTTCCAAGTGTGGGCCCTTATTTATATAGCGAGCAGATTGTCCAAGTTCACATTTACTATCGACGGTGTTATGTTTGATGTGTCCGTGTGATCCAGGTGCATGCTGGTTATGTTCTGGACACGGACGTTTTCAATGAGTGGATGAACGAAGAAGACTATTGCGTGAATGAAGGGAACGTGCCTGTTATTTTTCGACAGCGCATACACATACGAGAAGACCAGGTCTGTTATTAATATTATAAGAATATTTCTTGAGGGAAAAATAATAAGGTGTCTTGACAATTCACCTCATCTGTGTCAGGATGTGAAGTCCACCCCCTTCAAAAAGAGACGACGCTCTCCTTCTCCCTTGTCCTCTGAAGCTAGGAAGAAAGGAAAGAAGGGGTATGCAATATTCAAATTGAATTCAGTGTGGTGCGGTCGTTCTGGACTTGCAATGATTAACGTGTGGATATTTACATGAAGGCGGCGACGTGGACAGCAGGAGGAGGAGCCAGAGGAGGACTTGACCAAAGAAATGGAGGACCCCACTCCTGTTCCAAACATGGAGGAGATCACGTTACCCAAGATTGGTAAACTACATCCGGTATTGCGTCTGTAGGAGGAAGGGGGGGGGGGGGGTTCGACAACTGGACTGTGTTTGCGCTGCACTTACATACCAACTAAGGAGAAAATGCTGATCACTATTTGCTGTTTAATGACTTTCTTGAAATAAATACATTATGGTATTTTGAATGCATTTTTTGGGTGGGGGGGTGTCATATTTCTGTGTATTTGATTTTGTTGTTACTCTGTCCTTTGCAGTCAACTTTAAAAAGGACAGTGAGAATACGCCTGTCAAAGGAGGGATCATGGCCGATCTGGGTAAATGTCCATCCATCCATCCATCCATCCATCCATCCATCCACATGAGCATGCTTTTTGAAACGGCTCTCATTATTTTTGTCAGTTTAATTCTGTCGACATTTTTATGTGATTGCACCACACATTCTCAGCATCTGCTCTATTTCACTCTCAGATGACCAAGAAGACGATTTTCCGGGAAGGGTAATTACCATTGCCATTCATATACATATACAAATATTGGAATTGGATGTTTTCTGAATGTGAACCAGCCGATGTTGTGTTTGCTCGCGTGGATTGTAAACCAGGACGATGAGGAGGGAAGAATGGAGATTCCTCGCCTATTAGAGGGCGAGGAGAACGTCACTGAACAAACCCATCACATCATAATACCGAGTTACACATCTTGGTTCAATAACAACAGGTGACAAAACGTGTCGAAATGCATTCATGCATCCGAACTTGATTTTTTTTTTTTATGGCTGGGGGCGGGGGGTGATTTGGTCACTCGACCGTACTTACGCGTTATTTCTTTTTGTCAGCATCCACTCAATCGAGAAGCGCGCCCTCCCTGAATTCTTCAACGGAAAGAACAAGTCCAAATCACCGGAAGTGTGAGTGGCCCACACGGACTGAACCGTCGAGTCCTGTAAAATAAAATAAAATCAATTTGAACAATCAGTGAGTCAAAGTTGTTCAGAGTATATTCTGTTTTTGTACGTGACAGCTACCTGGCCTACCGTAATTTCATGGTCGACACGTACCGGCTGAACCCCCAGGAATACCTCAGCTCGACATCCTGCCGGCGGAATCTCACCGGGGATGTTTGTTCCATTTTGAGGTATCCACGTGTGCAAACCGTGTTCATTCCAGTTCTACGCGCGAGCTGCCGAAAGGGACGTGGAACTGATGATGGCGGCCATTGTGTACAGGGTGCATGCCTTTTTAGAGCAGTGGGGTTTGATTAACTACCAGGTGGACGCAGAGAGCAGACCACTCCCCATGGGACCCCCGCCCACTCCTCATTTTAATGTCCTGGCAGACACACCCACTGGGCTGGCCCCTTTACAACACAAACCACTGCAGGTGAGCAAAAGTACACGCACGCGCAGTGTATCCGGAAAGTATTCACAACACTTTCTAATATTGCAACCTTCATTTTAAATACATTTTATAAGATTGCGCAACTGAAAGTGGATTTCACGCATGTAATATTACGTTCCTTAGATTAGTTGTGATGGTCTTAAGTTTGCCGTTGCAGGTGACGTCATCCCAGCACATGTTGTGCTTCCCAGAGAAGAGCAGAGAGAAGCCTTTGGATTGCCAGAATTTCGGATTGCGCATGGATGTTTACGCCAAGAAACACCCAAAGGTCTCCGCGCCGGCAGAAAACGCGTCAAAGTGTTGAAATAACTTCCGCGGCTTTTCAATGTATTACCCGTGTTGTGCAATTGCAGTTTTCAACATCTGCCGTCATTCTTTTGCATTTGTCTTAGACAAAGGGCGCTTGTGCGGGACGGGAGTGGACAGAGCAAGAGACGCTTTTGTTGTTAGAGGCAAGTCTTTTTTTTTTTTTTTTTTTTTTTAAATTAATCCGAATATAACGGTACCGTATTTGCGGTTAAACCTGTTTTGGGGGATTTGTCAGGCATTGGAAGTCTACAGGGACGACTGGAATAAAGTGTCCGAGCACGTGGGCTCCAGAACACAGGACGACTGCATCCTCCATTTCCTCCGTCTACCCATAGAGGACCCGTATCTCGAGGATTCGTCCGCCTCCCTCGGCCCGCTGGCGTACCAGCCCGTTCCCTTCAGCCAATCCGAGAACCCCGTGATGAGCACGGTGGCCTTCCTGGCCTCGGTAGTGGATCCGCGGGTGGCGTCAGCCGCCGCTAGGGCTGCGCTAGGTGAGGGGACGCGAGAGAATTCTGTACGTGTAGTTTGAAATTGAAACGCTGTCTAAAGATTTGAGTTTGTGTCCAGAGGAATTTTCACAAGTCCAGGAAGAGTCTTTGAATGGAATGACGTGCAACCAACTCAAAACAACCGGTGAGGCTTTGAAGTACAGTTTAAACACAATCGATATCTCGCGATGTTACATTCTGTATTCTCACCGCTCAGACTCAACGGATGCTTCACAAGTGCAGATGAACAGCAGCTCCCATCAGGTAGATGGCCGGCATAGGCGCGCCGTCCATTCTTCCTGATGTTGAACGTATGCTTGTTTGGTCCTCGCGCAGGTTGCCGTGAATGCCGACGGGCTCCTGATGGAATCCAAAGTTGAAGGAGTCAAAAGAGAGAACACAGAGGAAAGCGACAGAATTCACATCGGTACGATATCAAATCAGGTTTTATAAAAGATGTTGATAAGAGGAACCGTTATCGACGGTACTTGAGAAATTCTCAACACGTTTCCCAGGCGATGAGAACGACGGCACGCAGCATCAGGAGGGAGAAGGGGATGAGGGGAGAGCGGCGATGGAGCTGGATCTTGTCGAGAGCACCGTTACCACGGCAGCAGCGGCCGCTTTGTCCTCTGCTGCGACAAAAGCAAAGGTAAAGCGCATCCTCTCATTTTGAAAGCAATTCACAATATTGACCGTTCAGTCCTCTTAGCAACTAAGACGCCGTTTCAAATATAGTCACCGAAAATGTGTGTCGACTTTTGCATTTTCGTTCCACTTAAGTTGAATTACACTGGCGGAATGAATATTTTGGTGTCAAACTTTGTGCTTCACGCAGCACTTGGCAGCAGTTGAGGAGAGAAAGATCAAGTCTCTGGTGGCTTTGCTGGTGGAGACCCAAATGAAGAAGCTTGAGATCAAACTGAGGCACTTTGAAGAATTGGAGACCATCATGGACCGCGAGAAAGAGGCTGTGAGTGAATGAGGTCTTTTTCTGTTGTTGCGGTGATGCATTTTCTTCACTGGCTTTGTGTCCGTAAGATGTTTGTTTGCTTGTTTTGCAGTTGGAGCAGCAGCGCCAACAGCTTCTTACAGAGAGACAGTCCTTCCATACCGAGCAGCTCAAACAGGCGGAGATGAAGCTTCTCCAGCAGAGGGAGCAACAGGGACAGCCAGGATTCACCATGCAGCAGCATTCTGGTTAGGACTGTGGTCGATTTGGTTCCTAAGTCAGGATGAAAAATCAAACGACTGCTATAAGATAAGTCAACACAGACTCCATTTTGGCCCCTCCCTTCAGGTCAGTCCATGGCCAACCGGATCACCCCTAGTGGAGGACAAATGCAGGCGATGGGACCTCGCCACCCCGGAGCATCCAATGGCATGTGTGAGCATTCGTTACTCGGGGGGCCGCGGTTTGTAACTGCCTTCACCTCCGGCGGTCTTCAACCGCTTCTTTCCTTGCGACAGATCCGTCCTCACAGGCTGATGGCATGACAGCAGCTCAGCCCGGCCTTCTGGCATCGAGTCACAGTTGAGCGGACCGACGCGTGGAGCGTCCGTTAAACGCGACACAAGTCGTGTGTGCTTGGTTCAACAGCATCGATGGTCAAAACCTGTCCGGTAGTCCCATTTGTAGACGGCATGCTGTGTGTGTGAGACAGTGCGTGGATCATCCAGTTGAGCTCAAAGCATTAAAAAGTCTGTGAAATATTTGTGTTTACGAGTTGAGGCATCTTCAGATTTGTCTTGACTCATTAAAGTTGTTTTTTTTTTATATAAGTTACCGGCTTGTCTTCCTGTCTAATTTATAAAAAACAAAAAAAAATGCTGAGAGATCTCCCACTGCATTATCTTGAGGGGACTTGACTCAAACATCAACATTTTGCCATTTCAAACACAGTCTAAGTCTAAAAAGAGCAGTTGCGGTGTCAGTCAAGTCTTATGTTTACGGCATGATTTAAAAGATAGCTTTTGAAGTGGATCTCAAAAATAGACTTGAAAGTTTGTTTTTTTACCTGCAAGATATTGTGGTTGTCTTGGTTTCTGCGTCTTTTCCGACATTACCTGAAAACAAGCAAAACAAAACAAAAGTGAACCAAAATTGTCAGTCAAGGAACAGTTTATTATGGAATGATGTTAAATTACATACTTTTCTAGACGTATGCTGAAGCAGCTACGGCGACAGATGAGGTCGATATCACCAAACGGTCAATGACTAGCTTCTTGCCAATGTTCCTGAAAAAAAAACACACACAATCAATTAGTGGCAGTTGAAAATGAAATGACCTAGAACGTTTATTTACACGCATTCTGTTGTGCTAAGACGATGCCACACCCCAGTGTATGAGGAAGATAAATGAGCAGGTACGTCATAATAATTATGGGAATTGAGTACATATGTGAAAAACAGCCTATGTTTCCTCCGATGGTCCAACATGAACACACACGGGGGAAATTTTGGACATCCCGTCCACCCCTTACTGTTCATCACGGGAACAGGATGAAATAACCAACATAGCCTGGCATCAAATGAGATGCGCGAGAGTTCCTTTCTAGTTCTCAGTTGGATCCATCTGTTCAACCTGCATGATGAAACACACAAAATAACATTCGAGAAAAAAAACAACACTTGGGTTGAAAATGTTGCTAATATAAGATGTGCTTGCGTGTATTTACCACGCATATACACTGCGGTATTTGATTAGCTTTTTTTTCTGGCTGCAAATGTTGTGCGTGCATGTATGTATGGCGGAAGCAATTTCGTTCTGCTCTGTTTGGCAGAGCATCACTGAACATTTTTTCTCTTTCGCATTCGCCACCGCTTTGCAGCTTTGCTTGCACATATCTGCATCCCATCTCCCATATGGCCAGGTTCTTGTCATGGAACAACTCCCCACTCCATTGTTGAGAGTCAAAATTTGAAGTTTCGCCTTGAGTGTGTTTGATAGCAATTGATGGCGAAAAGTGGGTCACTCCACTCAGAAGGTTTTGGATCAATTGCCTCCTAATTAGGGAATTGGATTGCAATTTGTTCATTCGGAAGAGACGGGAAACTTATTTGATTCATAGCCACAGTATCCGTGATAAGTCTGCAAGCTGTTTTCAACACTGTTTATGAGTTAAGAAATTATTCTTGTAGAGTAAAAATTAAATGCAACTATCACTGAGTGGTTGCGATATGTGCGCATGTGCAAAATTGGTGGCTCACCATCACTTCCGTACAACAGAAAACTCAATTGGCTGCTCTGTGGCCTTGAGCTTAACACGTCACTAGTTGTACATTGGCTCCCTCTTGTGGTAGACGTTAAATTTCTGAATTCAATGTTAAACTTTCTTTCAAATCCAGGAGAGACAAATTAGGTAAAGTTCAGTTGTATTTTCAAGTACTATACATTTACTCAAAAAGCTGAGCTTCATTATAGAATTTGAAAATTTTCTTTGTACTTGTACGGCATTGGCAAGAATATAAAATTGTTACCATGAACATTGCCTCCACTTTAATGTTCATTTAAAATGTGAATGTTTATTTTAAAAATATATTTATTCTTGTAAGTGTCGCAATACTGATTGATACCCCCGCCCCCACAAAAATGTCTATTGTTTTTCGATGCAATGATAATGGGGCATCAGTTCTTCTCTAATTCCACTACAACATAAGAAAACCTTTATTTGTCCCACAATGGAGAAATTTGCATTACTATGATGGCATTTCCATTTATTTTAATGCGGAAAGATGATTTGATATTTTCAGATGTGCTGTAAATGCACGACCGTGTTTTCAGAACCAATTAAAATCGTATCTCAAGGCATCACCGTTTAAAAATAAATAAATAAAAATAGCAGCACCCCCTGCTGGGAATCGTTGGGCACTGCATTCCCATTCATTCAGAGTCCCTTCCTTGGTGATTCAAGAGCAGATGCTATTGTCTGGTGCCTTTCGCACAATATAACACTAAGAGGATTAACACGCACAAGCTTTTGCATCTCGCAGACCGCGCTGACTTAGCGAGGCTGACGGACCAACTGTGCGCCGCGCACGCGCTGCCACTTAGACACGCACGGAGGCGGAAGACTCCTCTCATCTCCCGCCGGCTCATTAAACACGCTTTTTTGCAGAGACTCCATCCATCAACGAGCGGCGCGCATTTACAACTACGGCCGGCGTTCACGATTAAGCCGCGTTGCTGGGGCGCCAAAGGTGCGTATGGAATAGTGGACAGGCCACCCCGGCACGCGATGGACCCGCACCAAATCAGTTGAATGACGCCAGTGTATTGCGGTCCACTGTCTGAAGAGGATCAGAGCAGTTGAGCAGCTGAGCGCCCAGAGGAAGAAACCTGCGTGTCTGTCGTCTCACGGCCGGCCGGCATGGCGCGCAGCTACGGTGACAGCCGCTTGTGGACCTGGCAGGTCCTTCTCACCATCTCCGTGGTTCTAATCCCCCTGTCCGTTCACGGTAAGGACCACCGCATGCATACACAAAACCGTGTCGCACCCAGGCAGTTCGTATCTGTGTCTGCATGCGTGCGTGCGTGGATGTTTGGGGCATGCAACTACTCTTGCGTAAATTACATTGCACCTGCAGCATGTCTTGCATAGTGTGAAAAGGGCAAGTTTGGATGGAAAGAAAAAAAAATGATGATGAAAAAGGCGGTAGTTTAGCACAAGTGACAATTCTGCTGGGCTGTCTTAAGTACAATTTGCTCTCAAATGAAATCATGGACACGTTGTTATGCTGTGAGCTGATCTGAGAAAGAAAATGATGGCACGTTAATTTCCTGCGTGAAATGATGTCATCCACATGCAGTCGGGACTCCATCGTGTGCGTCTCAGACAAAAGGTGCACATGCGGCGGCCATTGGGCCAATGACTGCTGCAATTTGCATGCCTGACAGGTCGACACGGAGGCAACCGACCAGTCTCATTTGCATCTCTTGAGACTCAGAGGGGATGCGAGCCAACCATGCGTTCGCTAGTCGTAGTAGGAATCAAGGTGTTAATCGGGGAAGAGAAAGGGGTGTGGGGGGAAAGAAAATTAGCTTGCAGCCGCTGCCCAGCAACAGGCGGCTCGTGCACGTTGAGGGTCGCAAGGGTTCACGAGCACGAGCACCCACCGTTGCATCCCTACCCCCACCCGTTTTTTTTCCTCACTGCACCCTGCAGCAGCATTATGACTTAAAAAAAACACACACATACACACCTCATGTTTGCCGTGTCATATGTTAATACTACAAGTGTCCTTCGGGGAAGTTGACGAGATGTGGCGGCTGAAAATGTAAAACGCTCTTAATTTTCTTTTGATGCAAATCAGGAGCTGCTTATTTTAGAGCTGATGGAAAGGGTGACCATTTTGGTGACCTTAGGTCACACGAGTGTCACGCTCGTTCCAAGGCCGACAGTCTGCTTCACGATTTTTTTTTTTTACACGCGAGCAGACAAAAGCAAGTCATCTTTAATGGTGACGTTTATGACGAGCGGCGTGTGTATCAGGTTGATGACATCACTGATTTCCATCCAACGAGTGTGTCGCATCTTAGCAGGTGTGCTGCAGGAAATAGTCCCATTCCACTTTCCAAAAAGAGTCTCCTGCATTCCTCGCCCTCCCCGCTTGCTTGCACTTGCACCTTTTGCCGCCGCAAAAACTCTCAGCCTCCTGACACACTCACTATGCCCCTTGCTGGCTACGCAATGGCCTCTGGGAGAGTCTAAGAAGACAGCCACCTCCAGTCAGACTCGTTACCTTGGTGACAAGAAAAGGTAAAGACCAAGTGGCGGGTAAAGGCAGAAATTCAGGAAGTGTGTGTGTGTGTGTGTTGGCGTCACTTGCACATTGCATTTTCTCCTCTTGCTCTTGCAAACTGCCCATGTTCCAATATCGCTCTTGTCAATGGCTAAGAATGCCAACCGCTAACAGAATGCGACATTTGAGCCTCAACGTAGGCCACCTCCTAAAAAGAAATAGTTTGAGTCAATTGTAATTGGTTTCGGTGGAACACTCAAGTCTCTCAAAGACTTTCACCCCCCCTCCCCCCACAGGGGTGAAGTTGGCAGCCATCAATTAGAGTGAGGCTGGCTGATTGATTAAAAAAACCAGAACAGCGGCAGCAAACACTGGATGCTCTGTTTCCTACGACTGCACCCTTGCTTCTCTCCTCTTTTCAACCTGCCTCCTTTTTTTTGCATCTCGCCATGGCAACCGCGACGTGCTCGCGCGCGCGTATGCGTCTCTCATGCTTTCTCGGCCACCGCTAAAGGTTTCGTGCCTTCGGGCACGTTCGGATGGTTTTAACGTCAGCGCTTGAATGGTGTGTGTGTGTGTGCCTGACAATGAGCTCCGTTCTCAATGGACGGAGACGGAAAGACCGACAGACAGACAGACGGATGTCCAGCAAAGTGCCCAATTGAGATTGGCTGTTAATGTGCCGGAGATTGTGTAGAAGGGCCAGTTGAAATGTAATCAACTGGGAACATGTTCACCAATTGAACACAAGTTCTCCCCAATTCATTCACCGCCACGGAGGTTTATTTTGCAATAATTTGTAAGAGGGACATTTTTTTATAAACCTGTGGGGGGGGAGGGGGGGGCAAGCGGCCTCTAACCTATGGTTCTAAATCCTAGTCAACGTAATCCTCACCCAGTCTTGGTCACCAGAGTCAGTCATTCGGCGCGTCTAATCCTGCAGCGTCACACTTTGATTACATTGCAGTCTTGAACCCGTGTTTGGCGGCCGCGCGCAGTAAACTCGCTTGACCTTTGACCCATTAAAACGACACGGATTTGTTCACCCGCTTCAACTTCTGCTTTCTTATCATTTTGACCGAGTTTGTCTTCATGAGTTATTTTGATTCATATCCAATTTGTACGCAGGATCCTGACAAGACACTTGGCCTTGAAGCTAATCTCTTGAATATTCATCAGTAGTTGAACACATATTTTTCAGGATAAACTGATACATGGGGGAAAAAAAAAGCCGACTTCAGGCCAAAGGCGGACGGCACCGTCGACTGGTTGCCAGTCACTCACAGAGTCAAGTCAAATCAACAGTATCGATAGAGCACTTTCAAACAGCCATCGCTGCATACAAAGTGCTGTACATGGAGCAATTTAACATGCACAATAAACAGTAAGACAAATCGGTAATAAAGGCGGTAGAAAGCACCAAGCAGTAAAATCAAGAACAAATCCAAGTCATGCTGAGTCGAACGCCAAAGAATACAAGTGAGTTTTGAGGAGGGCTTTAAAGATGGGCAGCGAGGAGGCTTGCCCCAAGAGGGACAGAAAAACCGTGACCTGTATCTAATAGAATCATCCCAATCATCTGTTCATTTTAGGACCCCCGTAACAACATTTTACGAGTCACTGACAGAGTCCGCAATGGTCAGGCTTGGTTTTGCAACCCGTATGAGCAGATGGACAGCCTTTCACTTGTCATTTGCTTTGAATCGACAGGGAGGCATTCGTTGGCCAGGCGTCATCATCACCGTAACCAGTCATCTGTCAACCAGGAAGCCTGGAATATCAGGATGGTGCTAAGTGACGACTCGGCAGAGCGAGACCACCTGATAGAAGCGGGGAAACCCGCGTTTCCGAAACACCACCGCTCCCACAAACGCGTTCATCTCGAGCCGGATCCCGCGCAGGAGGAGCTCACCGCCGGAGGCGCGGGACCGGATCAGCCTGGGAACCCCTTGTCCGATGACATCATCGCGGTGGAGTTCCACAGTCCGGCGCCGGAGACGATCCCGTCTGATATTGATCAGAACGGGGCCAAGCTTCCCAAACCCCAGAAGCAAAAAGGAGACAATCCGACCGCTTGGACGCTCTCTGACTTTTACGACTACCTGTCCCCCGATGACGATCTCTCGGCATCGGCCCCCACCCAAGAGCCCGAGGCCTCGCCTTCGCCCCCGGCCGACATGGAGGATGAGAATCCCCTCTTGGCAGGAGCTCCCGCTCGTCCGGTCACTGTGGAGGCCAAGCCCGCCTCATCTGCTCAGCCCGAGCCAGAGCCCGCCGGCAATAACGGGGACCTGAGTTTAGGTGGCGCCGTGGGGAGCGACGGGTGCCGACTGGGCTTCGTGCGCTCGGGACCCGGGATTTGTGTATCTCAGTGCGACATTGAACCCGATTTCTGCTACAATGAAGGAGTGTGCACAGTGGTGGCAGGAGTAGGCGCTTTCTGCAGGTAATAAACCCAAGCAGACATTTGACATATTCTCAATATCAGGGGGAACGTTCGCTTCTCTATTTTTACATCTTATGAATTCACCTACATGCAAATTTACTTTCCTGGCTGACTTGTTCCTTCTGCACCAAAGCATTATGCCAAAAAAAAAAAGTTAAAAAAAATCTGAAAGTGACATCATGCTACGTGGCTCCCACAGAGTAAGGAAGACTTACAACACTTAACCAGATACTTGAGCGTTTCGAGAGAAATGGTCTGAAGCTATTTTCAAGACTTGAAATTTGTAGCAAAAGCTACATTAATTGTAGTTGGACGTCATGCATCTACGCAGTATCGACACGGACACGCAATGTGTCCGTGAAAATACGGTGGGAACAAGGAACAAAACCACACACGGTCATTCAACTGCCGTCTCGATGGCAAGAGGCGAATTATTGCTCATCTTGTTGTGTCTACTGAGTAATCACACACGTAGCCTGCTTCACCGGGGCTATAGTACAGTCGTCCGACAAGTGTTTTTTTTTTTTTTTAATTCAGTAATTTTTAAAGGAATTTACAAGGCAGGTTTTAATTCTTTTTTATTTTCAAAAAATTATTTGGTTTAGTTTATCATTTATGGGGGGGGGTGGTCTGAATAATAATTGAACTGAATAATATTTTGGATTCCAGAAATGCAGGCTCAGACAAAATGCGATCACAAAAAAAAGTTTATTTGTAGAAAAACGCAAACCTACAAAAGGTACATACAGAAATCGCGTGTCAAAAAGAGCGAGTATAAAGAAGGCACAAATAAAAAGCGCGTGCAAAAGGCAAACTACGAATAACTGCCGAGAATACATAAGAAGACATGACGAGACTCCTAAATACCGGAAATACTTACAAATGAGGAACTCTAAAAACGAGAGCCACAATGAACAGAGAAGTTTAAAAACAAAAAGAAAACCACGATGCCATTGCAAGCAGGGTCAATCATCCGACGAAGAGCATTAGAAGTCGGAGTCTTTAAATACAAGGCAAGATGATACTCTGGAACGGGTGCGCCGGCTGGAGGGCAACGCCCTTCTCACTCCATTTGGAGCTGAAAACAAAACAAACAGACAGATGTCACAATTTTCACTTGTAAACTACAATTCCCAAACAACTGTTTAACTTTGTCGTACGGCCGCACAGTAATACCAGACCACCTGTGCAGTTTTAATTTTATTTCTTTATTTTTTTTTTAAATGCATGTCGCCTTTAATATGCCGCCGAGTGCGTTTGCAACTGCACAATGAGTCTTTTGCACGCACATTCTCATATGCATACGCACATTCACTGATCCTTTGAGCTTATTAAGTGTTTGGCCGCAGGGAGAATCCCCGCTTTGGCAGGCAGACCTCAGGACAGCATCAAACGCTCTCATGCTAAAAATATGGCGGATGTCGCCGCTGCACACTTAAACCAAACGGTGGAACACGGCGGTCCAAGCTACTGCTGCCCAAATCACGATCTGAACATGGCCGGTGTCTTTCCTCACTGCGTTTCGTCTCCGTGCGTCCAGGTGCAATGTGCAGGACTACATCTGGAACAAAGGCACGCGATGCGACTGGGCTATCACAGAGTTCCAGGTCATGAGTGCCGTGGTGGGCGTGGCCTCTGTGGCACTTCTCCTTCTCTTCATGATCGTTGTGTTTTTCGCCAAGAGGCTGCACCGCCTCAAGAGCGAAAACAAGCGGCTGCGCAAACGCAGGTGTGTGTTTGTTAGCCCGAGTCATTCCCACCGCCTCCTTGGGCAATTATGCTGCTAGGCTAACGATAACTATGTACCACTGGACTAGCCACAACATTAGGTACTCGTCCACAGTCACAAATATCGTCTTGACAGAAGTAATTACGGAATGATATCAATATTAACTCATTCACCCCCAAAGACGTTTTTAAACGTCTTTTCAGACTCGGTCTAGAATTGGCTGGTACTGAATGAGTTAACTACTGAAGATGAAGACGGTGATAGTTTCGTCACTTTTGCCTCACGCCGCAGAGGTTCTCGGTTCGAATCCATGCGGATGTTTTTTCCAAATGCTCAATTCCAATTGGATCACATCTCCTGGTTTTTCCCCCTTCAGTAAGTACCGTCCACAGAGCACGGAGCCACAAACCGACGGCCTCTCCATTTCCACCACCGCCGACGGCTCGCAGCCAAACGTAAGGAAACTGTGCGACTCCCCGCCGCCCGCGCCCCAAGCTCACACTCACAACCTGGCGTACTATGACAACATTATCTGTCAGGTATGCGCCACCTTTCCTCGTGTTTACTCTCCACCGCTTTTCTCCTTCCATTTGTCACTATTTGCCACTTTTCTCTCGGTCCTATGCTCTCAGCTACCCCCACCCCCTTATACTTTATCCCATTTGCTTGGCTGGTGTATGTTTTATCTATGCGTGTGCGTGTATGTACACAATCTGGTGTATGAGTTAATGTGTGGAAGTATCTTGATGGCTTTTTACATTCAACGATTCCCTCAGAGGCCATCATCAACCACCTTTACCTGGGAATTTAAACCCAGAAACTCTTATAACCACTGCCAGGTAAGCGCAGCGAAACGTCCACGTTGGTTTGCTATACAGTGTTTCGCTCCCCCCGCCACCCAGCTTCGCTTTGACCTCTCCGGCTATGAACTGCCACATTTTGACACTGTGCAAATCTCCCCGGCCCGCAACAATATCTTGCATCGATCTTGTTGTCGTTGTTGCCAGGGCAACAAGCAACTTTAATATTCTCCTGAATCCTGGTATGATTAATCACTTGCCGCTAGGCTCTCTGCAAACAATTGTTCAGCGCAACTATACCGCAAGGTCCCTTGCCTGGTTTCCCCGAACGCCTTTGCAGCTTCCAAGCTATTTTGCTTTTTGGAAATTCCCCGCTGTGGCTTGTGCATGTGTTGTTCCCTGATTTTTATTTTTATTTTTGCATATTTATCACATACAAAGGTTTGAATTCATCAATTTAACATCACGGGGATCATCAGACGTCAACGTGCATGAATCTTTTGGATGTGATTAACGCGTGAAGGGAGGGGACATTTCGAAAGTAGCATCCGGTGGTGGCCTGCGCGACCAATCGATGGTGGCCCACTTTGCGCCTGCTGTTGACTGTGACCTTCAGCTGCCAATGACATGGCGATCAATGAACGAGCTGACACAGGCAGATGCGCGCGGCCTCTAATTTCCACTCACTGTCGTCACACGAGCACAGCTTAAGAGGTAATAAACGACCTTGGCTGTTAGATTTAAAGAGAAGAACCTTTCTTAAGGCTTATAGAGTGAATGGTAATTGTATGAAGCATATTTGGTCGTGCTGACTGGCGTGAACAAATTCTGGCTTGCTGGCATTTCGGAGCACCGAAGTGAGAAGTTCACGGTTGCTCTAAATGTCAGGTTGAGAGGGTAAAAATCTCGCGGCGGCAAGCTGCACTCGTTTAAATGCCACAGGTCTGATTTGATGCTTTTGTTTTAATGTTAAACTGTGGGGATGAGTAGACAGCTGTTGCGCTCTTTTCAAGATGACGATGACTACCATACTATATTTATGGCAGTATTGTACCAAACGTCCAAAAAAAAACAAAAAAAACATTGCAGTGACAACACAATCACGATGCTCAGTTTTAGAGAGGTACAGTTGCTCCTCTTGTAACTTAAAACCAAATATTTTTAAATTTCCCAATGAACATGAAATAATTTTTTTTTATTAAAACAACCGCCATATAAACCGCTGCAACTATAAAACCGACTGTACCATTGCAAACGAATTGACAAAATGATTTCATAATACACGACTGTATGCGTCAAGGCAGATTTATTTTCTTGGATCTCATTAGATTGTGCAGATGCTACCTAATGCACATTTTAATCGAAACATACAAAGTCTACACACCCCTGTTCAAGTGCCGAATTTTAGTGAGATAAAAGGATGAATTCTTTGGGGCAAAAAAAAAAATCTGTATTGTGACCTCTTGTACAAAAAAAAAAAACTTAAAAATGAAGATCCGACATTAGCATTCATGTCACCGAAATGCATTTACATAAAACCACGAGTCGCTGAAGTACATCACATCAGCGCAACAAGTCCTTCGTCGATCCCTTTTACTGAGAGTTTTGCTAAAAACAAAGTGAAATCCCAACAGGATGACCCCAAGAAGCAGGAGGACCCAAGCAAGTCCCCTCCAGCCAAGGAAGAGGGCGCCATGAACATCCTCAACTCACACTCCCCCAAACATGAGAACAACCGGCCAAACTCTGTGGTCCACGACCACAGCCGCAGCCCCAACAACACCGACGACAACGCCGAGGTAAACGTCCTCCACAACAACTTGGTATAATCGCGAGCCGTATCGATCCGGAGCATTCAAGAGCACACACGGCAGCGACTTTAACATTGTTTACACCCTTTTAAAGAGCACACTGTGTATCCTCGACAGTTTTATCAAGGCCCCGCTGTCAATAAAAGCACATACTGAATTTGAAGGGTACATGTTTACAAGGCTCCAATGTCAACACTGATTACCTAGTGGCCCCGTGTCTCATTTTTTTTTCTCTCCCCTATCCACTTTTAACTAATGACTGACCTTTTCCTCGCTTCCAATGCCCTTTGCCTTGGTCTTTGGCCAATGAATTCGCCCACCGTCTCCCATTCCGCCCTCTCCGCCTCATCGACTGCCTCACCTAAATGTCCCTCTCCGCTCGCATGCATTGGTGTTAATCCAAGTGAAGTGTCTGAAAATAATTGCCAGAGTGACAAAAAAAAGTGGAAATTAAGTGGATCTGTGCTTGCAGCTTTTTCATGTTCGGCATTGCTAATAGTGTAAACGTTACATGACGTTAAGAGTATTTGCTTGAGTCGATACTGGAATCTCGATATATTAAACACACGGTGTCTTGGTTTTCAATGTGATTTCTAATACTTTTATGTACTTGAGGTTCTTTTGTACTTTTTTGGCTATACATGGAGGACGATAGTTATGAATTGTGGGAAATAAATCTTTTTCATTTTATCCAACTTGTCCTTGTGTTTTGCTCTACTTTCCCTGTAGTGTCTCTCTCTTTGTCTGCATGTCTGCTCACCAAGCTAACGGCCGCCCAGCTGCTCCCTCGCTAATAATAACCCAACGCTCCACTGACCCCGCTTTTGTGCTACTGTAGGCTGCTGACACGCGCATACACACAAAGTGACAATTCAGCACCACGGACAGCCCCCTATTTCCTAGAATTCCATAGAAATACATTAGGGACGCTTGCACATTCCAATGGGACCCAATGCAAAAAAAAAAAAAAGGAAATCTGCTTTAATCACGAAATACGATGTTAATCACTTAAACGTGTACAGAAACAAACAGTCGCCATCTTAAATGGAATTTTGGTGAAGCAAAAATCTTTTTTTTTCAACCAACTAATCGATTAATAAAAAAAAATAAACAACAGATCGATTGCTAACTAAGTTTTCCATCACGATAATTGACCCAAATTCTCAAACAAATAAATAACCCGGGATGACTGGGTCCGTTTTGGACACAGTGTTCGCCCAATTTGGCTTCCTTTTAAAACAGCAGTTTTAAGTTTGTATAGCCCTAAATTGTTGAGCATCCCTCCCAATGAATATCCTTGCATTTCTGCATCCCTATTCTACTTGCCATATTTCTACACCAGGATGGAGTCACTATTGGTCTGGAGGTGCTCCTCCCCAAAGATGCCAAGCTACGCCCAGAGAACAGCTCCCCCCTCCAGTACGACGTCTTCCTCTACAAGGTAGCAAACAACGCAGATCCGGTTGCCACCAACTCTCATTGCTCCACCTCCCATCACGCAACCAAATCCCCCAAAATCCCATTGAGCGCATCCAAGGTGCCCAAATCCCCCAAACACTCAAAGGATCATCGTCACAGTCCCCGCAAGCCCCTCTCCGGGCGCCACTCCTCACCGTTCCTGCACCTGTCACCCGGGAGGCAGCCATCACCTTGTCGTCACTCCGCGCCCGGGGGCTACACAGCCCCCGCCCGCCGCCAATCTGCCCATCACTCGCCTGGAGGTCGGCCTTCCAGTTTTTATTACTCCAGTTTGGAAAGAGAGGACGGAGACATTCGTCCATCTCCTTCCTCTCCTCATCTCACTCAGCCTGCCTCTTCACCATCCAGGGCCAAATGCAGCCCGGTCAGCACTCGATCTTTACCGCCAATCTCGTGACTTGCTACGCCTCTTACTCATACACTAAAATGCACGAATAGAAAGCCGTTTGAGCATTTATTCGATACAGTTTATTTCTCTAACAATCGACATGAACATAGTTTTAAAAATATGAGCATACCCGAGATGACTGAGGTCACTTGATAGAGTAGAAATAAAAAGGCAAGAAATACACAGTTCAAACGTTTTTGTTTTGTTTTTTTAAATAAAATGTGTGTGTGTTGAACACCGTCAAGATAGAGCATCGTGTTTGCAACCGCAATATATGACAGTAGCTAATTAGTGTCAAACCAAATTTGTCAAATATTGTCAAAAATAATTGTTAAAAGCACTCTACCTGATCATGTTTGTGACACAAGTACACAATAATTTTTTTTTTCTTCGCGAAACTTACCTAAATCGAACAGAGTTGGCAGCCCAAAAATGGCGGCGTAGCACAAGTTGATCTTAGCAGTCCAAAACAGGATACGATGTCCCCTTCGACCGGAATCCAGAGAAATTCATGCTTCCAAAATTTTCCAAGGTTTGTGTTGGTAATGTATCATTCAGCAGTGGAGGAACACAGTCCCAAATGTTGGCTGTATTTAGAGTGAAAGGGGTTCGATACGAATTTGCGATAATCTGCGTCAAAGGGTTAAATGGAAGCTGCCGTGAGAAAGAAGTGATTTTTTTACATTTATCATTACAAAACTGATGATGCACTGAAAACCCACAAAAGACAGAATATATTACAAAACAAAGGTAATTAAATTTCACAAGAATTCATACAAAGTAACGCAGAGAACTCGATGACTTTGCAAATTATCCATGTGCAGCATGACAGACTTTCGTCAATGGGTGGGGATAAGGATTTTTTTTCCCCCTTACCTTTGAAATTTTCTGTCTTCTGTCAACTGCCACTCTGTCAGCGCATTACAAACGAAGCGGTCCATTAGACTGAAACAAAAAAATGAGCAAAAAAAAATCGCTGTATTGTACAATTTGCAGACAAGCAGCAAATTGTAACTCTGTGTTAAGAGAGCAAACATTTTTCCCTCTAATGAATATTCAAGGGCCTTGTACAAAATAAGGAGAGATTTCCCAGGCCGTAAATTCAGAGAGGAAGGGAGCATACTTGGCGCTCAAAAAAGTTTGTGGGGGGCCGAACGAATCTACGCAAACGTCGTTCCGGTATATTTTAAGTGAAAACGAGCACACACGTATATTGAACTGGCTTTACACTAGCAAGTTGACAAGCAGACTAAGTCAAGACAAACATGACCACAGGAACACGTTTCATTTGGTATATTCGGTAAACGGTCGGGGAGGGGAGGCAGAAAAGCTGTATGCTAACGACGAAATGGCGACTCACAGAATTCGAAACGTGGAAGAAACTCGAAAAAACAACGACACTACTTGAATAGGAAACGCGGGACAGACAATGTGATTCATAGGTAGTGTGAACAAAATCATTCATTTACCTCGTCGATTGGATAATTTCGACGGCAAACTTTATGCCCGACAGCGAAGTGTACGTGATTTTCTCAAGTGGATGGAAGCGAGACTGTCGATTTGAAGGTTGGATTACGTCACGACGCGACGCACAGAAATAACACAAATGCGACATTAAAAAAAAAACAACCCGTAATGGATAAAACATTTCATAAAGCTTCGGGTAGGTAGATAAAATAACGAATTGTTTTGGACTGGGGGATTTTGACCTTGCTCGAAAATGAGCAGCACAGTAGTTCTTGGCTCAAAAAAATGCGACAAGTAGGGCATTTGTGCTTAATTTTTTTTGGTCTCAGTCGTGCTACTAGTGCACCGGGGTCGCTTTATTTGTGTGCTGAATCGTCTTATACTATTGAGGACCAAGAGCATAATAGTACATGAACCTTTAACTGGATATCAACGCTATGGAATGAATGCTCATACGGTTTTCCAGACTAACATGTGTCATGACTCCAATGTAAACAATCATTATCCATTAGGACTCTAACCTTCATTAGACTCATTTGGGGCAAGAAGTGGAACTCGGACAACGATGCATGCACCATCCACCTTGACTCCAGACACACAACACAATTTAGAAGGATTCAGTGCATCCCAAACCCTCCAAGTTGGTTGAAACTCAGGTCAAAACTCACAAAATAACCCGTCCACTCATTTGTGAACAGTCAGTCCTTACCTGGTGCCAATGTCAGCACATTTTTATGAAAGTAGTTTTATCTGTACATCTTTTTTATTACTAGCATTTCATGTTTTGGTACATTACACACGTTTCTGATTTCCCAATAAATGGATGATAATACCACAAGTCGGGGCGGCCCGGTAGTCCAGTGGTTAGCACGTTGGCTTCACAGTGCAGAGGTACCGGGTTCGATTCCAGCTCCGGCCTCCCTGTGTGGAGTTTGCATGTTCTCCCCGGGCCTGCGTGGGTTTTCTCCGGGTGCTCCGGTTTCCTCCCACATTCCAAAAATATGCATGGCAGGCTGATTGAACACTCTAAATTGTCCCTAGGTGTGAGTGTGAGTGCGAATGGTTGTTCGTCTCTGTGTGCCCTGCGATTGGCTGGCAACTGATCCAGGGTGTCCCCCGCCTACTGCCCGAAGACGGCTGGGATAGGCTCCTGCACCCCCCGCGACCCTAGTGAGGATTAAGCGGTTCAGAAAATGGATGGATGGATGGATACCACAAGTCTAGCATTTTATTTAATTGGAATATACCGTATAAAAGAAATCATCTGTAGTACAACAAAAGGATGAGCTCTGCTGCTACCATGTGGACAATTTATGCACTGCAAAAAGATATGGGGTTTTTTTTCTTCCTGCAGAAAAGCACACATTTTTTCATTTCCAATACAACTTGCATTATATCTACACTATATGCACTGCACCTGAATCAATAAATACAATTTAATAACAGAGCGCCATCGAGATATTATTTCAAATTTCCCCAGTGTGAGACAAATAAAGGTTATCTTATTAATATTCATAAAGCTCATTGTTTCTCAGTGTTCACTTGTGGTACGCAGGCGCCCTCTAGCGGTATGTGATTAAATCACTGCCCAAGTACAGCTTTGCTAGATTTAACTTGAAAAAAAAAATTCACTACGTTTGGATTTAATCTTGAATAGCTGTTTGATTTTACACTATTGTTGCAATTTTTTATGTACGTTATATTTGCAGTTTTTAAAAATGAAATTATCAATTAAGTGGCGTTTATATGTACTGTATTATGTTGCTATATTTTTATATCATAGAAATTCAAGAACCACCGATGTATCTTAAATTTTTTCATCCCGGTTGACAAAACAACATCAGGTAAATTCCAATGAGACAACAGAAATGCTCAAACTCCGACACAGCCTTGCCGGCCTCTAGTGTCTGATAAATTATTCATAATATCAGGCTTGAGATTAATTCATTTTTCGTGCTCAAGATGTGAATCTGCCATCTCCAGTCGCAGACACGTCAGTTTCATTGTTCGCTTTGAATTAAACATCTCACAGCTTGGCCATATTGGCGCACGGCTGTGGGGCCTTATTGGCTGATTTACTTGTCGTCGGAGAGCAACCAGCACTCCCAAACGGATCGAGTGAAGGTGAAGTTGTCCTTCCCGCCACTCTCTGTCTTTATAAATAGGTTGGCATCAGTTGAAGTGGACTTTGCGTCGCTCTACGTGATACTCAACTCTTCCTGAAAGCACTCTGACCTGCCCTCTTCTACCTGCTCACTTCGACCTCACGTCTCAACCAGAAATGTAAGAAGGGGGGGGAGCAGAAAAAACATGTATGCATAGAATATTTTTCAAAGCAACTTGATGTAGATCAGCATACTAATAAAATGGATAAAACTTCTGAGACTTGCTCTGTGTGTTTTTGAGACAAGAATGGATGAAATATTTAGAACACGTCGGAACTCATTTCCAAAAATACACAAAAGGGAAAACATTACGTTGCTCTAAAAAAAATAAAGGAATAAAGCCTTGAGGTCACCACTAGCTTTGTTACAATCTATCCTTATGTTTTCTGTGACGCTTGCCATCATTTCGGTTGCAGCTGGCTGGGGAAGTAGGTGGTGTATTGTCGAACGCATACATTATAAACAATCATTTCCATCTTTGGAGAATATACTCTTCACGGAACCGAACAGGCATTTTTATGGAATAAGGGAGCAGGAAAACCAGCCTAAAGTTAAAAACCGGGACACTGACTCTCAGGCAGACATGCTAATTAGGGTGAAATAATTTTGAAAGGTTATCAAATTATAATGTTTTTCTCCTCAGTGTTGCAATCACAATTTTATCTGTTATGTTTTGGGGGGGGGGGCATTTTCACAATATGAAAGTTGACAGTGTACACTGCTGGACATTTACATCGAGCATGATACACTTTGATTGTAGCATTCTAATAATTTTAGGGGGACTGCCCGCAGACTATACTTTTCCCACCCCCGTTATGAAAACTCTGTTTCCCTCAGATAAGGAGGACACCCAACCTAAAAAAATCCTTCCATGCAATCACTGGTTTGCTTTTTTCTTTTGGGCTCATCACCCGAGACGTTCACCCTTGCACGAATCCTCCTCTCTCATCCTTCCCTGAAAACGAATGTGCCGTGACAACCTGTAGGTTGCAGTGTTGCACTACAAGAGGCCCTCAAAAAGTGTCGCTGGCTTGAGACTTGACAGCCTCTGGGCACTTTGAAACTCAACCTCTCATCTGCATTTTCATTGAAATTCACCCTTTTGTGGGCAACGAGATCTTATACCGATTCGGTCAGAGTTATAATTTCGACAGTGCGGGTGCTTTGTATTGTAAGGGGGAAATATGCAATGTATAATTTAATAAAAAGGGCTGTAGATAGCCACCCTCAGATGAATGTATTGGGTGGGGGGGAGTGTAGGGGGGGGTCTCTCTTTCGTCCCTCCCCCCTTTGCATGCCACTGCATCGATTTCTAAATTGGTGTAAATATATGACATCATTCAAATCAGCCACATTCAAAACAAATTTTCCACACTGATTGCAGTTTTCTTAGTATGCTTTCATGCGTGGCAATATTATGAAACATCAAGTCAATCCCTTCTCTCCCTTAGTGCGCTTTCTTTTGTGCGTGTTTTTTCATCTGCGAGCCTGGCCCATCGCCTTTCGTTTGAGATAGGGAAAATGTCACCGTGTGCGCGCGCCCCGGGAGTGTACAAAAGGAACTGTGTTGTGCTGTACAGACACCCCCCCCCCCCTACCTTTAAAGGGTCGCTTCACCCAAATTGCCGACGATCGACATGCTGTCAGATTTCATCACTGTGCGGACCGCAGGCCTTGAAAACTTGTTTCTCTGTTGACGAGATGTGTTCAAAAAAAAAAATAATAATCAATGAGGCTTTCAGCAACACAATATTATCATTGGCGCTGTATTCCTTGGAAATTATAGGTGTGCAATGCATGTCTTCAAAAGTCAATAAATAAAGACCCCCATAATTTATAACACTGGCTGCTGAAGAGGAAACGTCTCCTCGAACAGCTGAACTTTATTTTGGGGTAATCAGAGGCACGTTGAATGCTGGCAGACGTGTGGCAAATCCTATTTAGCATGCGCTTGAATGTGATTGGTTAATCCTGAACGCAGCCACATCCACAGTTATGATAAAATAATCTTGGTTATTTATTTTTACTTTCGTAAAGAAAATCAGGTTCGGTCACATCAATGGTGAAATTTTTTTTTTTAACTGGTTTCTGTGTTTTTTTATCACCCAAACCTGGCATGAAACAGGGGTGTGTAGACTTTTTATAGTCACTTTACATTTCTGTTGCAATAGTGACTCGTACAAACAAAAATCTTGCAATGCTTCAATTGGGGCGGCATACACATGGATAGAAAACGCAAATTATACTACAAAAATATTTGGACATGTACCCTAAAAGCATTATATGTTAATTTAAGACTTTCAATAAGGCTTTCTTATCCACTCATCCAGAAGAACGTTAAGATAGAGACTTCCAAACTCTCCTTATAGTTCATCCTGAAAGTATTTGATGGGTTTGCGGTCCCGAGTGCTTCCACCCCAAATCAATGTCGCGTTCAAACCGCCCCTGTTCTAGCTGCAAGGCCGACCCATTAAATCACCGATGAAGTGACGTGTCCTAATTCTTTTGTCCCGCGCTCAACAGCGAAGCCGCTCGCTGAGTGTGTAAAACGTCGCGCGGGGCAAACGCAGGGTTGACTCGGTGTCCGCCCATCCTTCTGATGCCTTCATTGTTCCCTTTCCTTCTCCTCTCCTTCTTCAGCCTCCTCGCTTGCTTTCAGTATCGATTCACTCGGTACCCCGCGGTTGCATTCTTGCGGTGAAGATTTCCGGCTGAAAGAAACCACTGACATTTCCCTTCCTAATCACAACATGGCTCATTTTAAAACCACCCCCTATAAATTACCGAAAGATTATCTACGCTAGTTGCCTTAATGGATGTTATTCGATATCCGACAACTGGGAGGTG
This sequence comes from Hippocampus zosterae, assembly GCF_025434085.1. Lineage (NCBI taxonomy): Eukaryota > Metazoa > Chordata > Actinopteri > Syngnathiformes > Syngnathidae > Hippocampus > Hippocampus zosterae. The sequence continues at coordinate 20,327,728 of NC_067457.1, forward strand.
CTTTTCCGGTACGGAGCATCCAAAAACTGAGAAATGAGACACCTTGACTGTAAGTCAAGTGAGGAACGCATGCGTGACCTTGCTTGAACAATCCCCTCAATTAGCCTTCCCACAAAGCGCAAAAGGAGGTGAGGTGAAGGAGTCGAGAGTCAGGAAGAGCATCTCGCTGCATTGCCATGGCGATACCTCATAAGTCCTACCTCTAATTGTGAGGGGGCAAGTGGGATAAGACAAAGTGGGCCATAGTGCTTTCCGTAAGGTCACAAGTGCACACACACAAACACGCACGGATACACAGACTCGAGGAGGGCAGATGTAGGAAAACCCGCTGAGTCTCACCCGCCGGTGCTGCAGGGAAGGAGCCCAAATTTACAAAGGCAGAAGAAGGGGGACGTCACTCGGAGAGGGGCGCGCGCACCCGAGGGACGCAGATGTGCACGCACGGGTGGGGCAGTGCGCAGTAAGACCACCGGGACGAAAGCTTCGAGGCATGCGGTGATATTCTGACACACACATGTCACACTCAAGGCCCCCGGGGGCCAAATTCCTGCCTTTCCCCTCCACACCCATCATCAACTGCTCTGGATGCGAATTGGGAAAAAAGTTATGAGCTCAGCTCCAAGGTATTGTGCATGAAATGTTGCTTGTGCATAGGAACAGGGAGGGAAAAACAAATTCTAAATCGTTCACCCCAATTTGCATGCCCCTGTGGCTCAGGCTATTAAATGAAACTCCTCACCTCACTTCAACATGGCTCCTCGGCACAACAATTTCACCAGATGGCACCAAAGCAATGTTATCGTGTTGACCTGAGCAGCAAAACAAGAAAAAGACGACTTGTTGAGCGGATAACGGACGGCAGGTTCCAAAATAAAAATGGAATCAAGAAGAAAAAAAAAATCCACCCCTCCCAAGAGCTCACGCTAAATCCTAGCTGACTGTTTTACAAGTCAGTGTGAAATTGCATGAGCAATTCTTTCATTTGAATATTCTCTTGCAGCTCAACTGCCACTGCCTTGCGACCGCATGTCTGATTGAGCGAGTTAATGTGCTCGAGAGCCAGCTGTCCCTCAAATAACACACTCAATAATTCATGTTACTTACACAGGGACTAAACCTTGAGAGAGAGTGTGTGTGTGTGTGTGTGAGGCCAATAAGTAGCCGCACAAGTGCAGAGTGGTTTGATTCAGGGACTCTTTGCTTGCTTAGACAATAATTGCGTGCACGCGCGCGTGTGTGTGTCTTTGTGTGAGCTCATTAGTAATGGAAATCAGATCGCTCGTTTGTTGAGCCAGCAGAGGCCGAGGGCCAGCTCCATCACGTTGGGCTCAAAATCTACGTCCAAGCAATTCCACCCCCCAAAGTGTTTGCACTAAGCCAAAAAGTACTTAACAAATTACAAAGCATTCGGGGGGAAGCGACATGTCGACAGACAGGATAACCACTGGGAGGGGATTCGTGGAAAGTTTCATACAAGCGGAGTGAGAGAAATCCAATATTTGAGACAGACGATTTGATTATTATTATCATCATTGTCATTATTTCTGTGAGAATGCTTCCACGTATGTTCTGTTGCACCCTCATTTTTTTTCTTCTTCACTCCCCTTTTTTGGGCCTTGTGAAACTTGCCAAAACCAAAAGAGTACAACTTCATTCAAAACAAATATCAGAAAAGTATTTTTAATTCCCCGTATTCCATATTACCCAGGCCAATATTTCTCTAACGGAATGAAACCAAGCCGTTTTTAAGTTTTCATGTACAGTGCTGCCTTGAGATACAAGTTTGATTGGTTCCATCGTCACATTGAAACACAAAGCACCATTGAAATGAATGGCAATGCCAAGAATATGTTCTGCCCCTCCTCCAAACAACACAAATTTTGCTCATGTGTATTGTTAAAATTTGAAAATAGGACTCCAGTAATATTGGTCTGGGAAAAAAATAACATAATTAAAGAGAATGCTCAGAATTAAACAGCGTGTGCACCTTTTTTCAATGAGTTGCAGTTCCTTCTGATGTGCGCATCTTGGCCATCCTCCAGTATAAGACAGTCATGCAGATACAAACAAAGAAGATTTTCACGAGGGCATCAAGCGACTCAGTCAGCTACAGCGATATCGGTCATCATTCTCAGAAGAGATAATCAAGGGCAAAGAAATCCAGACGAATCAAAATGACGGATTTTACTTCCCTGTCCGAGCAAACTGTTCCGTCAGCTGTCTGTTGTGAATGAACTCAATCCAATTTAAAGCTTGGAAAAACGACCTAATAAATCAAGAACTTCGACTGTCCATTAAGTTGGCAAAAGAAGTGCTGGCCATACCGCTTAGTCAATGAATTAATCAATAACAGGTTGGAATGGCGGACTTTGTCTTGCCTTTATTCTTTCTTCTCCACATTGTGGATGAATGTATGGCTGACAATTTGAACGAGTGCATTTTTTCTGTTCCCGGTGCAGACTAAGGTTGGGATAAAAGAACTTGAGACCTCACCTCTGTTAAACATGGCTCGGATGAAGTCGGATTTTGATGACACCTGCTCTGAAGTGTTGTTCTGGATGAAAGGACAAAAAAAAGACAACAACAATAAAAAAAATTAAAAAAACAGGCAACCACGGTGCAGCCGAACTACACACTGATTATATGCTGTACCTAACAGGATGTTCAAATAACATCATTAGCATTTCAAAGCGGCACTGCTACCTTCTGGAGCCATCAGCTGGGGGACGTTATAAGCTACACCCACCTTACTCTGCATCCAATATATATTTTTAATCTGTTTTTGTATTTTCTATGACGGTGGGTTCTCATTACTGTTACACTAAACACAAATCAAATCAGGATTACACATGTAATGTAAAAATTAAAAACAATGCGCCGCGCCATAGATGGGCTAACGGTTGGCACCGGCGTCACGGTGTTAAAAACCCGACAAGCAATCGTGGAATAACTCATCTTGACGGATATAACAATACTTGGTCTTATATTCTTTATCCTCAGCAAAGAACGACGAATGGTGTGGCAAACTGTCTGGCCAGTCGCGTCGCTGTTATCTGACTCTTACATTGCCCCCTTGTGGCCAAGTCGCGAATTTCTGAGTGAGCAGCACAATGTCCGTTAAATTGGAACTAAATATGTGGCAAAACTGTTTAATTTTTTTTAAAAGGTATAAAACTATTTTCACTATCAAAAAAAAAAAACATCACACCTTTATTTCAAGGCAATGGGTAAAGACCGACTACAAATCAGTACACATTCTTACCTTGTTTTGCGGGGCATACTTTCGTGATTAATACGATCAAATACTGGCCACGAATAGAAAGCAAGTGTCTGGGGTCGTGTTTAAGCATCATTTGGAGAGCACTCTTCTCATTTGAAGGGTCCCCACAGTGCAAGGGAGGAAGTAACAGGGTCGCAGCAGGACGTTTCCTCATTTGAATACTGCGGAACACAAACACACGGGCGCACTTAAGCACCGGCCGCCTCCCGCTGCAACATAAATGTCCTCGTTTATCCTCTTAAGCACAAATGTCAAACCTTTGTCAGCCTCCACCCTTCCCCCGTGGCTCACCTTTGCCCTTTCCGTTTATAACTCCTTTGTGCCACCGACTTCCATGGCTTCGACGCGGGCATATCATTTTCCTGCCGTCTGCGGTTGCTTCACTCGGCTCTGTGAAAGAGAGCAAAACGACCCCCCCCCCCCGAAACCTCCCTCCAACCCCCACCCCGTTAATCTTTGCTGATATTATACTCCTCTCTTTTCTTTCATTCTCTCTGTTTAGGGATTCTCCAGTGACAACACTTGGAGTTGCCATGGTTTTGGAGGAAGGAAACTCAAGAGGTTTAATCGAGTTACACTTTATTGGAGCGTGACAATAACGAGGGGCGTGCGCCTGTGCGTGCGTGTAGTCAGGTGAGCGACAAGGATGCCTCCGTGTGAATGAACATGTCCTCGTCGTAGAGGTCTTCAGCAATGTCGCCTTCTTCCTCCATGAAGAAGGTGGGGAAAGGAGGGCTGTGCAAGGTGGGCAACCGCTTTGGCAGCTTGCTATCCCTCACCTGGAACATATCCCAAAAAACACACACACAGGTTGTTATCATCTTTTTGGGGCAAACTGTGCAGAGTAAATTAAAGGCATATGTGCATCAAAATCACTAAAAAGGCCCAACAAAAATGGACATTTGACTGCATAGAACATGAATTTCCCTCTGCTACGTGCGTGTTCCCACACACAAAATAACTGCAGGAAGCTCTTGCGCAAAGATCCTTTCACTCACCGATGCAAGCAGGCGTGTAACATCATTAAGCCGGGTGGAAGCATCTTGTACGCAATTTGCCTTATCTGTGTGTGTACCCGTTTTAATTTGTCATCTTGAAATGGTATGAAGGGTGTTAATCTGTTTTTTATTTTTTTTAATTTAATGCTTCAAAGGAGGCTAGGTGGGTTAATTGTTTTTTTTTTTTAATAAAGCGAGCTTGATTTTGTATACATATAATTATGGATGTTAAATTTTGGTCACGATAGACAAAATAATTAAGTTACCTAAAATTTAAAAAATGTCACCAATTTTAGCCCCCAGCTCAAAAAACATTTCATGACAAAACTAGCAATTTAACAAAATGACATGATTACATAGAATTCAAAAATAATGAAATTGTTTTGATCCATTTACTTTAAATCAATTGAATAGCCACCGTGCTGCTGCCTGCCTTTGCCACCTGGGGTCAGTCTAAGACAGACAGACATACAGTACGTGGACATCTGTACAGCGGAGATGTCTTACCTCCTCTCAGTTCCTCACGGAGGATAAATAATATATGCGGTTTATTCCTGTCTGAAAAGGTTACATGTGTGTTTCCCCCTTATGTGCGAGCATTGGCATTAAGCCTGCGGACTAAAGGCTATAAGTATGTGGTTGTTTTAGAAACCCATAATTCTTCTCATTTTCCGAATTGCTCGACAATAAACCTCAACACGACGTGGCTCAATTTGTCCAAAACGGTTTTGCTTGAAAGCCAAAGAGAAAAAAAATGATATCATTTCAATTTTAAAACGACATGCCTCAGACACGAGGACCCCAATAGAACAACCAAAGCGTCGATCACAAATGCTATTAAACTGCACATGTACCCTTCGGGATAATATAATCTGAAGGGAGTCCGGGGTGGAGGTGGGCGGGTGCGCGCTTACTTTAGAAGGCTGAACGAGGCGAAAAGCTAAGCGCATTTGTATTCATTATTGCTCGTCTGCAAAACAAATAATAGGCTGCGCACGCACAAGCGTGATGAGCACAGCCGGCCGAGTATAGAGATGGATGGCGTGGATATCACTACAATCATTAAAGCGCATAAATGCTGATGTAGCAACAGTGTCAATGAGGATGGATCACAGTTGCCACACAGGTGAGATGCTCCTTTTAGAGGTGCAAGGTCACCCATCGCTGTCTCCCGCGGTTTGCAAAGTTCACTTTTAAAGACGTGCGTGCGCGCGTCTGTGATTGTTTTTTTTTTTTTTTTTACCTTCAGTAAGCAGTTCCTGTGGCCAGGGACGGAGCCGTTAACGTACAGCACGTTGTGCTTGGTATTGACTCTCCATATCTGGAAGGGAGGTCGGACAAATGAGAAAATGATTGCGCTGACATTGCCATTGCAGACGCTCAAGGTCAAAGCCGCCCTTATTATTATTTTCTTTTTTTTTAAATTTGCGTGTGTTTGTGATCACCTTGAGTCCGTAAGCTGTGACGTAGACGTTGCCCATTCTTCCTGGCATCTTCTTTCCTTTAAAAACTTTGCCTGGATCCTGAGAGCAGATTCATGCCACACATGCTCAAATGAATGGAATGTAAGAGCCCGACTGCTCACTTGAAGGATTCCTCCTTACTCCTCCGGGTCCAGAAGCTCCTGGTCTCCGATGTGTTTTGGTTTGTCCGTGGCTGGCCGGCTGACCTTTGAACCCCCAACGCTTCATCACGCCCTGAAAGCCTTTCCCAATACTACCCACACGCACACACATCCAGGACACACACTGCTGCATTACACTTAATCGTGAAGTCGGACGTTTTCAACAAAAAGTGTCTTGGAAATGTCACTTAACAATGCCCAATCAATTATTTGTTGATTTTGAAAAAAAATGTTGAAGGAAGCGAAAGGTGAATGCTAATTTTAATGAGGAAAAGTAGCCCTGCATCATACTGTACTTTATATATACAGTTATGACACAAAACATTGTGCTTTCTGGTGTGCCCAACTTGGCCACCGGAGGGCAGTATAAGAGAAACAGCCAGATATACTGTTCACTGACACGGCTCAGCTTATCAGTACGGCACTAATGTGCGCTGGTCTTCGCAGAGGACAAAGAATACATGACTGTGGGTCCTGTTATTTTTTTCTCTACACATGTTACCGGACCATTTATGTTCAGTCCATAGCGCACATCGACACTATTTAGTGTTAACATCGAGGCCAAGCCTCGTTGCTAACGTTTGATACTAAACAATATCGATTTGAAAATTGTGCAGAGCGATGTAGTCAGCTCTACTTGTAAGCCGTGTGCGTTATACAGTGTCTGACTTAAAAGCAGTCATGAATGCAAAATAGAACGTATGAAAGAAAAGTGTGCCAGAAGCCAAGGAGGGAAGAGCAGAACTTACGATTTGGCTGTGATGTCCACATATTGGCCTGGCCGGAAATGTGCAGCATACAGCGGAGTGCCTGGCCACACACGCGTGCACACAGAAGCGGAATTACTCGGCTGCCTTTGGGAAAATCATCTTATCATTAAGCTAGTCAGAAATGGGATGTGTGCATACCAGGTTTTATGATAGCATTGTCCGAGACTTTGAAGGTGGTGATTTTCTGTTTCAGAGGCACTCCCGCATTCATGTACATCTCCATTCGCTTTTCAGATCTCTGTCAGTCAAGTAGAGAGAAAGGCACACAAAAAGGGAATGTTAAGATGTGTGAAGAGCGGGGTGGAATAAAGCAATGAAGAAGAACCAGCAGTGAGCCGCAGTCAGATGCTGGCATTTTAAATCTGACAGCGGGCCTGTTAAGACCGTGCGGGAGCCAAGTGTGCGCATGCACGCACACACACACACACGCGCGCGCACACACACTTGGCAACGTGTCTGACATTTGCTCGCGCTCGACTCAGCCCCTCCAGTCACTCCAAACCGCTCTCTACCCTTCTGTTGCCTGGGAATCAGCCTGCCAACTATGTTTCACTCCGACAAACTTGGCCTCCAACTCGGTGTGAACAGAATTCCAAACCAGTTGCTAAGACGACGTCAAACGATAAAGCATCCACAAAGACGCGGCATAGGAGAGACGACACTCGGAAACACGTTGTTTCCTTGGAGGGGCACGGAAGCGGCGAGGTCAATAAACTGCTGTCACTGGAGCACTCGGTGTTGCTCTGATAAGTGGGCCTGAGTCACCTTCGAGTTTATTAACATCGTCAAAGTCAGCATCCAGATGAACGGCGGGTGTCAGCGTTGGTGGGACAAAGCAGCTGTAAAATCTAGTGAGCTTCAATTACTTTTAGACAGCTGGGATGAAACAGATGCACATGTGGGCAGATTGAAATATACACACACACACACACACAGACAGACGGACATGTGGAAGGACACCTACAGACACACACACACACACGCGCGCTGAATGACTATGACATGCTCGCTCTAGAGTTAGCCGGCGTCGAGTCGAAAGCTCCCTCGTGCAAGTAGTAAAGTGCTATCAGGATTTAACAGACACATCCATCCACTCATCCGCACGCACACCAAGGGGGTGACTTTAATTTCCCGACTGTGGAAGCACGGTCATAAAAAAAATAATAAAATACAGGGCAAGTCCCAATAGGAGCTCAATGCTATCATCGAGTTATATTTCCATAATGCACTTTCCTCATGCTCCTCAAAAGTGGCTAGAACTATAATAAGGAACAATGTGCTGCCTAAGTGCATTACGGCCAAGCGATGCTATTATTAAGCCGTCAATCAAGGTTGAGAAGACAGTCATGCGGTGTAGATCACAGGATGAAATGAGCTAGCATCGATTCCTAATGAGCCGTTACTTCTCTGATGGATTTGCTATGGCGACGTGAAATAATCTTTTATTGTGGCGTCGGTTTTAAATCACCGTAATTCAATTTGTAATGGTAAAAAAAAAAAAAAAAGTAGAAAGGAATACATAACACATCAAATGCACAATGTAAAGTTATGAATCAGGGCTAGCTTATGTTGCGTCTACCTCCTGTGGTTTTATTTCGGAAAATGAGCAAGATGGATCATGTCCAGGATGAAAACCTTCGGAATGCATTTTTACGACAACAAGCACGAGTTTCTTACATGGAACGGCGAGACATTTTTTCCTCCTACAATGAGAGCGGCGGTGCGTCCATCATTATCTTCTTTAGACAAGTGCTGTATGACATGGCAGTCCTGGACCTGAATAAGGGGGGGGGGGGGGGGGGGGGAATGATTATTCATTTACAACTAGCGCAATCAGCACACACCAGAGGGGTCGATCCCCCCTGGAAGACTGAGTCTGTAACATTCAGTCAACATCTTATATATTTTGTCTGACTCACACACTCTCAGAATCGTCATCTTTCTGTCTGTCTTAGCCTCTCTCTGAAAACCTCTCTCAAGTCCTCTGGCTCTCTGTGTCGTGCTCTCAATTTGCTTTTCTCTTCAACTCCTTCGACACCATCATCAAACTGTCTCAGCGACTGTCTCCCTTTTATTCATCTTTGTGGTGCCACAATAGGAAGTCATGCCCCTTTTTTTGGCTTTATTTTCTCCAGACACAATGCAATGGAGAGGAATACCCAACATTTAAGCAACCCAGGATATTAAAAACAATCTCATTTCAGCAGGGCAAAAAAAGAGGTTGTAAAGTGTGTGATTCTCGATGCAAATAAAGTATTTTGACAAAAGTATATTGAGACATCTGGAAAATGCATTAAATTGTGGGGGGAAAAATGTGATGCAACTACAAAATATGATTCCGCTTATACCTGCAGCAAAGTGACGACATGTCTTTCTCCAGTTTTTGTCCACAGAGGAGCCATACCCAGCTTCACAGCGACCAGTCCAACTCTTCGACTACCTAATCCGAACCCAGATTAAAAAACTGTGAGAACCAAACACATGACTGGAAACAAAATGTTGTTGTTTTTTTTTTTTTTGAGGACGGCTACCTTCTGTCCATTCATGTCGCTGCCACGGTTCGTCTTTTAACGGGTTGAGCTTGTCTGCAGTCTGTTTTCTGTATTCCTCGGCTATTTCCCTCCTTAAGAACCGTTGGTTCTCTTCTGTGAGGTGCTCATCAACCCATGTTGACGTCTTTAACGTCCTGAGACAAGTTACTGAAGGAACGGAGCTGCAAGAGTAGCCATAGGCAAGTCAGTTGCAGATGGTTGAAAATATGACCTCACTTACTGTTAATGAATACATGCTAGCTTAATTAGCTATTTAATGGGGTCAATATGTTAGAATAAACTCTCTGAAGAAGTTGTGCAGTTATACACTGCTGCAAATCGCAACCATAATAAAACACTGGGCTGATTTCCAGCCAGTTGCAGTCAATCAAAACAAAATGTAAAGGAATATATGGACGTTGCCAAAATGGAATGAGGTGAGTAGGAAGTTGATTTCAACATATAACCGTGCAGTGCCAAGTAAATCACAAACCAATATTTTATTTCTAAATGCCATACATTTTGAACAATACGATACTTCCTCAAGCATTTTTACAATCATGATTATGTATACAATATGCACTCAATATTTTAGTAATTTAAGTAATAACGTCACAAGTGTAACAATCATATTGTTCATGATTTACAAAAAAAAACATGTCATCACTATTTTCCATGCATTTTGAGAAAAAGTAAATGAAAGTGTCTTAGACAAAATACCGCATGATAGTAACGGTGGTCAACAAATAGAAGGTAAAGCAGTTAGCATTAGCCACCTTTCAGTTGCTGCTCGGAGACAAATCAGACGAGTTCCCCGCTGGAGAAGTCGGCAACCCCACGTCGCCATTTCGTTATGTTCCTTGCTCTATATGTAGGGGAAGAAAGAGCGGAAAAAAGAATGTTCTAGGATTTAATAATCAGTAAGCTCGTGCGTTCGGATCGACAGTGTTGCCCAGTTCCAAATGTGACCCCATTTATTTCCGGTGTTTGAGGAAAAAATTCCCCTGAGCACGGGTTCCCACACAAAGGTTCCGCTCAAGGACTGGAAAAAAAGTTATAAAAATGGAATTAAAACAAGAAAAGTATCCTTTTTGCCTTTTAATATAAAAGACAAAAACGATTACTTTCTTTCTTAATAGCTTTTTGTATATTTTATACCCCCCCCCAGTCGTTAATTGTTCCGGTGGAGCTTCCATATATCAGAATTAAGTCAAACTAATTATTATTATTATTATTATTATTATTATTAGTAGTAGTAGTAGTAGTAGTAGTAGTAGTAGTAGTAGTAGTAGTAGTAGTAGTATATTCGATTATGTGTCACTGTACCACTTTTTACAAACAAGAATTTGTGTTTCAGCAGCCAGGTGATCCAGTGGTGAGCATGTTCTCCCCGGGCCTGCGTAGGTTTTCTCCAGGTACTCTGGTTTCCTCCCACATTCCAAAAACATGAGTGGCAAGCTGATTGAACACTCTAAATTGTCCCTAGTGTGAGTGTGAGCGCAGATGGTTGTTCATCTCTGTGTGCCCTGTGATTTACTGGCAACCGATTCAGGGTGCCTCCCGCCCAAAGACAGCTGGGATCGGTTCCGGCATGTCCCGCAACCCTTGTGAGAATATAGCAGTTCAGAAAAATGATGAATGGATGAATTGGTGTTTCATGCTTCAGTTTTGCTTCTCTCCCAAAGTCAACTTGAGAGGCAGGGAATGAATGGATGGATGTAACACATTCACATTAATATTGTGAAAATGATCCGTTCTTGTTTAATTCAAATATGCGCTATTTAGGGGACTAGACTCTGTAGCCTGTGGTTTTGTAAGACAGCGTCACCAATCATATGAGGTTAATTGCATTCCGTGTCATTATTGTCTGAACAGTGAACACACATACAGTATCATAAAAAATGATACGCACGCATAAAAAATGATCATATAACCTCATACAGTAACACCTCAAGGTCATGTATCGCGTGTCTTGGATCTTGAGGTTGTCATTTAAGAAAAATGTTCAGTTTGCTGAACGTATTGACTGACCCAATTGTGGTTGAGACCTTTTTCTTGCTCTGTTTCAAAGAATAAAGACTGTGAAAAAACAGATTATTCCATCCATTTTTCATTCCACATTACAGTACTTTATATAATTTGCTGATGCACTGTAAATGGGCCATTCCACCAAATTGTTGCCATTTGCGTAATAAAATGTGTAAATACATCATCAAATTAACTGTAAGATACATTCTAAACGAGGCGTTCAATCAATAAACTAAAGACAGTAAATAAATAACGTTTCCTGAGATGAGCTATCATGCATTTTGGGATTTCAGTAAATGAATTATCCCCCCATTTTGCGAACCACTCATTCCCCACAAGGGTAAGGGACTCGCGGGGGTGCTGGAGCCTACAATAGCTGTCTTTGTGAAGTATATCATCAGATTTAGAGTTGGGGGTGGGGGAATAAGTTGAGGTTTTAAGAGTTCCAGCAAGCCCAAATGTCTGTGGACCATTGCTGTTTGTGTATCCAAACAAAGACTGTGCAGCTGCACAGTACTGGCAACTTGGGGCTGTCTGTGAGCGACAAAGAGATATGAGTTCTATCCTCAGTGGCTCACTGGAGGTTTGGACATTGTGCGAACAGTCATTACATTCGCCATATTCAATGTGCTAAGAGACACAGTGCCGAAGGAGTTGGGACAATCAAAACCAAAGAAACTGCATTACCCTTCCTGACCTTCATTCACAGTAAACATATTTGGGCACCTCTTTATCGTCGCAGGAAGTGAACCACTAAGAAAATAGATTCTTATTACATTATTTACATTATTTTAAGAAAATAATGTAGCTTCTGTTTGCTAATAGAACGGTTTCCATTTTCCTGGGAATATTTTTGACAAGAAGTCAGCGTGCCCGTGGAATGTGTCACAGTGGCCACAACCCCATCTTAAAAAAAAAAAGAAGTGGGCTTTGGTTCAACTTTGTGATTATGATGGCAATTCTAAATCAATATATTTTAAATGTAAACTTTTGAAATTAGAGGAATGAAATGGTTAACGTCGGTAATGTCTGCAAGTCCCATTGCATTGCTTCCCTCTCTGCAGAGTTCATTAAATTCTCCAGTATGAGACATCTGCGCCCCCAGCTCCTCCTTGCGTGATCAGCTTCATTTTTTTTCCAATTGCCCTCACAGAGGGGATCGATTTTACACTTTAAACACACACACACACGCGCGCTTACCGCTACATGCGCACACAGCAAACTGCACCAAATGAGAAAAAAACAAGGTGCCTTTATTATAATCAACATGCAGTTTACAAGGGAAAAAGAGTTCACAGATCAGTGTCTACAACCCACACCAAGCTACCCCTGCAAAACTCTTTAAAATTTAGGAAGGTTATTAAGAAATTATTACAATTATGCTCCCCACCCCAAAAAAAGAATTCTGTAGAAAAAAAAAACAGCCCATAATATCTCTGAAATGACAGAGATACTTTATTTCATAACCAGCAAGCCTTCTACGAGGGAGTAGCTAGCAGAATTATGTGTGCATTTCTGCAAAACACGACCAGGGAAACTAATATCCAGGGAAATAGTTTGAATACAAAGTGCAATGCTAGTTCTCAGAATACATTCATCACATTTGCGCTATCGACGCGTTTGCTCGTTATCCAAATAGGGTATGTTGTCATTTCTTTGGGTTGGCTGAGATCCGCATGCTGGTTCGGTAAACTCGTATCTAGAAACATCTGGAAGATATACAAGGATGGATTTCCCGGCTAAGGCCATCAAAGCCAAAAACATGCAGTAGTCTATTTCTTTCTCTGAGCTAGACAAAGGTCTATGTATTTACATGAATGTGTGTGGGGGGGGGGGTCTTAAAGGGGGGCGCAGGGGGGGTAAGCAAATGCACACTTGTATTGTAAACATGTATATAGCTCATCCGTCGTCAGGGACTGAAGGTCCTTGTTGACTCATAGTCTGACATACATTTGGGTTTGATGCCTTTAGCGTTGTAGTAATCCACCACCTGGTTCGGGACTTCTGCCAGAACACTTTTTGCCAGGGCAGCTGGGGACGCCTGCCAATAGGTAGACAGACAGACAAGAGAGAGAGAGAGAGAGGAGAAAACGGAATACATTAAAAAGACTTTCGCATCGCTAGCCACGCGTGACTCTCGCAAGCTGGAATTCACTGTTGAGCCTGATGCTGTCATAGGCTGAGAGCAGGGAGACTGACGAGATCAGACAAGCTTGTATGGGGAAGTGGAGAGGGGTGGGAGGTGGGGGCAGGAGGGGAGGGACGAAAAATTCCTACATGTGGTCCTCTGGGTTTTGGTTGGCATCTGAAAGGGTAGCCATTTACAATAAGTGAGCTGAACTTAAGAGTTCTCGGGCATCTGTTTGGACTTCTCCTCCCTCCATTTGAACACTTCAAAAAAAAAAAGAGAAGGACCACCCACGAGAGGTTTCAAGAGAATGTGTGCAGACTGGTGGATTAGACACCGACTCACATTTCAAGCACTTGAACTAACTTGCTGTGCTAATCACTTATTCCACCATGTTGCCTCTTCATGGGGAATCCATTTTCGGCAGTGAGGTGACCAGGAAGCGATCCCGGCGGATTGCCATAGGGCACACATAGACGGACTACACTGTCACTGAATCGGAAAATGAGCATCTCAACATAATTCCCTGAGACAATGCGCCATTAAAAGTCCGCTCATCGCCCTCCACCCCCTTCGCTTCCTCTAATTTCTCCCCCGCCCCCCAAAAAACAGCCACTGGCGCTTTCCGCTCCTTCTTACCTGACACATCCAACTCTGCCTGTCACACACTTGCCCGCTCCTCTTAATCCCCTCTGAAAAGAAACGACAGAGCAGAAAATCACCTCGCCACCTCTGTCACACACTCCCTTGCTCCCTTTTGTCATTAGCTCGCCTCTCCCATTGACCCCCGCCCACCCCGTCACCAAACACGGCAACGACGCCTTCACCCCCACGCTGACTGTTGACTTCCACTACCTGCGCATCCTTTTATCAAGATCTTTGGGTCCCTACCACCTCCCCCCCAGACTTTGATTTGAGTCGCCATCCACCCACGGGCAAGCGCTCAATCCCGGCAGACGGACACTTTCTGTATGGTTGCAACGTAATCGGTTGATTTCTCAACCTGCCAAAGAGCAAACTTAGCGTAACAAATCCAGCCAAACAGGGCCTGTCAAAGCCTGCCTAAATCAATGCCATCTGATTACGCCCGCTCACCACATTCGTCCGTCTCGATCTGCTTGTCGAGAGTAAAGAGGAGGTTGGAGAAACCGAAAGGGGGAGGGTGCTTTCTTCCGCGCCGTCTACTGTACGACTAGATGACGCTCTACCGACTAAATGAAGGTGACATTTGGTATACGATCTGTGAGACGGCTCGCTCGCAATGTAAAAGCCGACGCGCTGCGCTGCCAGACTTGCACCGTGTCACATGTCATCCATCTCGAAGTGCCATAGCCACCCACGTGCTTGAAATCCTTAAAGGGCACGAACTGGACGATGTCCCGGAGGACGGGCTCGCCCTTGGGCGAACGCAGGATGCCGTCGTCGCCGTCCAAAATCTGCATGTCGGTGAAGTCGGCGTTGCCCACGCCGACGATGATGACGGACATGGGGAGGTGGGAGGCGTGCACGATGGCCTCCCGCGTGTCGGCCATGTCGGTGATGACGCCGTCGGTCAGAATGAGGAGGATGAAATATTCCTACGGCGGGACACGGGGAGGGGAGAGATTTTTTGGGGAGGATGTGGAGAGGCGTGTTTGATTTAAAAAAAAAAAGAGAAGAGGAAGGAGTTAGAGCAGGAACGTGCGACCTCCCTTTGCTTTATGAAGGGTAATAAAATACAAATGAAACAACAATTAGTTTTTTTCTGAATTCAGCAATGATTTTACACTCAAAAGAGCGAAATTTGAGTTCTTCAAATAAACGAGACAATAAAGGATAAAAGGTCTGAAGTATGCAGCACATGAAAATGAAAATAAATCATATTAAAAATGATTCCCCCAGCCCCCACCCCCTTCCACTCTCACCATGGCCTCTTTGGTGTGCATCTCCTCTGAGGCGGATGAGGCTACTTTCTGGATGATGGGGGCGATATTGGTGGGCCCGTAGAGTTGAATCTTGGGAAGGCAATTTTGGTAGGCCTCAACCACACCTTGGATTCCTGCAACGTGCACACGTGGAAACACATTACACTGACATCAACAAGACCGCGGTCCTTGGAAAACCATTTGCTGAAACAATCACGTTCTTCTCGGGTTGTTTTGCGACACAACAAGGTGCAGGGATGCTGTTTTTTTTTTTTATTGTGACATAATAACCACAAACCCAAGATGGCACGTCCAAGCTCACAGCAAGAAAGCCGCAATGTGCAGGGAAGAGTACAGAAGCCCATTTCACACATCTAGATGAGTGTTATTATTCTCTTTGTATTGTAGCCTGAAATAATCGCGCCGCCCAGTGACAAATCTCCCGATTGGATGTGCGTGCGTGCGCGAGACAGGAGGAGAAAAATTTGGCACCGGAGAACTATTTCCATCCTGTGATGCGGGGATGTGAATGAGTCAAGAAACAAACAAACCAAAAAAAAAAAAAAAAAAGACATTCAGCGATGTGTGTTTGAACAGCTCACCGGCGCATTCGGGATTATCTTCGTCAAAGTTGACGGCAAAATCATGCGACACCTTCACGTGGGGGCAGAGAAAACAGGGCCTTAGTGCGACGCCGGATGCATTTTGCCTTTCATCTGCAACAAAACCTCGCGACGCACACATTCACAGACACACACGCACTCCACCTACCTTGAAGTCAGGCGGTATTAAAGCTCCAAAACCAAAGGCCGGGAACATTTTATCGCTGGAGAGAGCCACGATTCATCGAAGAGACCAAGAAAGAGAAAATAAGATGAAAGGAGTAGGAATTAATGACTTTACGTGTATGCGTGTGTGTGTGTGTGTGTGTGTGTGTGCTCCAAATGAGGTGAACGCTGATGGTTGGAGTGTTCGCTGTACCTGTCATAGTCTTGGCAGATCTCCCCCACGGCCACTAAAGCTTTGAGATACTCGTTGGGTTGGTAGGGGTGGATGTAATGGAGGGAGCAGCTGTTTCGAGGATCCCCATTGGATGCTGTGAAGTCTATTGCCACCTGGGACACGCGCGCGCACACACACACACACACACACACACACACACACACACACACACACACACACACACACACACATGCCCACGCCACATATGAAGCACTCCCACCAACACGACCACTTTCCACTTGGTGAAGGCAACTCACTGTGAACTGGATTTGACAGCCACCCATGATGTAATCCAAGAAGGAATACATTTTGATGATCTGTCATGGGGAAAGATGTTTTAGTGGGGGAAAAAAAGTCATAATCAATCAACCCTGGAATCGTTGAATTCAATTCACAATGGCGGACAACATTTGAGCACTTGAATATTTGCAAAGGCGCCAGTGGGGGAGGTTGACTTTACCTTGCAGTGGTTAAGAAAGACAACCCCAGAGTTTCTGTAATTCTTCTTTTTCATCTGATATTTAGGGTTGATGCACTCCCACTGAATCGGGAGAAAACACTCAGATAAGAAAGTGCAAATCACGTGGTAATGGCACGTCAAGGAGAGCGTTTGAAAGTTGGGTTTTTTTTTTCATCCATCCATTTTCCAATCCACTTATCCGGTCGCTGGAGCCTATCCCAGCCGTCTTCGGGCAGTAGGCGGGGGACACCCTGAACCGGTTGCGAGCCAATGGCAGGGCACACAGAGACAAACAACCATTCACGCTCATCCTCACACCTCGGGACAATTTTGAGCGTTCAATCAGCCTGCCATACATGTTTTTGGAACGTGAGAGGAAACCGGAGTACCCGGAGAAAACCCACACAGGCCCGGCGGGGAGGACATGCAAACTCCACACAAGATCCAACCCACGACCTCTGCACTGTGAGGTCCACGCGCTAACCACTGGACCACCCAAAAATAAATCGCACAAGCTCCGCTTTTTTTTTCTCCCGGAGAGCCTGTGATAGCGTTTTGAATGCGGTCTGTGTTGCATCGTTGTGAACTCAACAACGATGTATGAAACTCTGAACTGCCATGGCCATCGTTAGAGAAGACCTTTGACAGTTTGGAATTCCTCGTTCTAATTTTATGGCGTTCTGCTTCTTTGCCTCGAATGATATTTTGGAGCTTTAGAAGAATTTGGTCTTTATCTATTCCACAGTACGTTTGTATAACATGATAAATATTTGGTCCAAAATCAATTCGGCGCAATCATCTTTGGTCAGATGAATGGAGAGATATCGCAAATGATGGACAAAAAAAAAAGAAGAAAAAGCACAAGGTTGAAGTACAACTGCATGAAAGGAGATCATTATCGCGACGGTGGTTCCTTCCAGAAACACGTCCGTCACCACCCTTGATCCCCGCGCTGATAAATTAAGACTCAAACAAAGAGAAAATCCTTGAACAACTTCTGCGTCCCCGAATTGATTTGAGACCGGTTTCAAAGGCTTTTATTTCTTTCGTTCTTCATTAAACTCGTGAACATTGTGTCCTTGGCTCTACGAGGGAACGAGCGGCACGCGGGGTTGCTGCCAGAGCAAAGTTCATCCACCTGAACTGGTGATGATATGCGGTTGTGTCAGTGCCCATGGCATTGTGGGTAACTTTTTTTTTTTAATTGCAGTGCTCCTCTCTGCAATACAGAGTACATGTATTATTTTGGGCACAACGCGGTGGCACGCTCAACTCATATTGGCGAACGTGATTCACGTCGCCGCCCCGCTTTGATTACATCTCACCTCACGACTATTTGAACAATCAGCATAATTTGATGGAAAAATGGCAGCGGGGGGCGATTGTGCGCGTCTTTTATCCCGCAAATGATTGCAGAGTGTGAAGCCGCTTCTCGACACTGGCTTTGACGAAGGCGTTTATTTTCTCACCTGCTTGCCCTCCTGTTCTGCCCTCATCTCCTTAAACGTGGTCTGAAACTCCCCAATGAAATCATGCTTTCCATTCGAGTCCCAGTCCCAAACGGTGCACTGAAAAAGACAGAGCCCCCCAGTTAGAGCGCAGCTGCAGCATCACCTGAGCAAATACACACGCGCACACACACACGGGAAATGCCATGTTGAATGATTGATAACGAGGTGTTAGTAGGGGGGCAATGGCGCGGTGAAATATTAATCTGAGGATGCTGAGAGGGATGTGGCCTAAGAGACGCTGTGTTTTGCCCGCGTGCGCCTTAATGCAAGCTCCCAGAGGAGCCGCCGGCGAACAAGACAAATGGCCGCAATCCTCGAGAAAAGGCGAGAGTCAGCAGGCCGCGGCGCGCGGAACGAAAATACGCCGTCCTTTCATTTTAACGCGGCTGACGGCTTACTCGTTTTGCTAGCTCCCGGGTTTCATTTTAGCGGTAACATTATCACGTGACTGAGAAGCGCTACTTGACGTGCATCAAGAGTGACATATTGTTGGCGGATGTAACAGAGGATCCGGTAGTTTTTCAAAATAAAACATCAGGCCCAGCACCAAATGAACCACGTGGGGGGCACTGATGTAGAATTCTAGAAAAACCAAAATAACGGTGATGGATTCATGTATTGGTCAGTATGGAGCGTTGTTTGACAAGAGTCGGCGGGAAGAGAGAAAATTTGCACCCTGCCATGTCTCAGTATAGCGCTGACGCTTCAAACGGGTAGCCGGGGAAACCAGCGCCGAGGGCTCGTACGTGTGCGCGTTAGCCCTTTTCCTCCTGCTGTCAGGATCCACGCAGAGTTAAGACGCCGCTGAATATTTGATGATCAAGCCGATGTTTATTCATGGCCAGGATCGCGTTCCGAGTCGATGCGCGGGGCTCCGCTCTCCCGCTCATTTACACAAATCTGTTCTGGCAAGCAAAGGTGAAAGTTTACCAATTTGAGCTCTTTCGCATCTTCTCCCGTTCTTGAAATAACACCGCGGCACCATGAAAATTGGGAACATGACCTGAAGTCAAACCACGGTTTGGCGGTGACCTATTTACATAAAACATGGCATTTAACGATATATAAAAAATAGATGGGATTTTCAGGGGGGGGGGGGGGGGGATCAATGGCGTGCTATTACACGGCCGAGGCGCACCTGACAAATTCAATGACAGAAAGTAATCTCGATTTTCGACTCATTGAAACCAGGTCTAAGTTGTGGCGCAGGTGGCAAATTGAGAATGTGATGGATTTGTTGATCCTTCACTGCCTATTCTTAATTACGCTTAGTCAACGTAATTCATTTTTACTATTACTTGCGTCATAATATCCGAAAGCACTCTTGAAGGCCTTGTGGAAGCAGATTAAAGTTGTGAAAATTGCGGAGAGCAGTATTTGTCCGTTTGTTTCCAAGTTAGCAGGCTATTTTATGATTTCATCAAGGATGCTGTAAGATACGCAGATGGAACTCATTTGCATTCGGTGCCCAGAAGGAAATGATTCCATCTTGACAGGAAATAGCCCTTCTAATTAAAATGCTTTATTTTGTGCAAAAATTGTGAAAACAGAAGAAATAAAATGATGTCTATATTTTTTTTAAGACCCGCTATAAATAATAACGATCGCGGACTCACCTTTAGCTCCCTTTCCTGGTCTCCGCTGCAGAGTGTGTTCAAGGAAACTTTGAAGGATTTCCAAACGGGGCTCAAGTTGTTCATGACCGTCTGAACAAATACCAGAGAGGGGATGGAGGGTTGGGGGCGTGGGGGGGGGGGCACAAACAAACAAGACTCTTAACGCTCACCAGAGATGAAGTCATTAACTCCCTCCCTCTGCGCGCATGTAATTACCTCTGTCCTGTGTACGAGGGACTCGCTCCCATCATCATTGATTCGAAAAATCTCCAGGAATGGATCTGACTTGCTGAAGAAATCCTTCAGAGGGAAAACAAATCCATAAGGCGGCAGCATAAATCATTCACCCTCTAAAAAGAATCATTATTTCTCCCTTCTTTCTTCACAATCTCTCTCTCTCGCTCTCTCTCTCGCTAAATTGTCCACCTCTCCCATGGTTACTTCCACAGTTCCCCCTGAGGCACAACCTGTTTGGATTAGTCATTCATGACTGTGCCCCGCGTGCATGCACGGCAAGCCTGAAAATGAACACAGTTATCACCGTGCCTGAGATAGGAGGGGGTTACTTAAGGTGACCGAATATCTCAGCACAGCCTCCTTTTGGTTGCACAAACCTTGTCGTCCAGCTTACGAGCACTGAAGGAGAGCTCGACGTAGTCGTCGTTGCCAGACAGCTCCTCCGCCGTCACCTTTGGAAGTCGAGTTGTCGAGAGGGCAGGAAGAGAGCGGGGCGAGAACGAGAAAAAAGGCGATGGAAATGAGACATCGGTCACGCTGAATGTGCAACGCCATCGCATGAATTGTCCGGTTTCCCGGAAGCGAGGTGTGATTGTGAGTAAGTGTGTTCGGCTGATTTGGAACGCTGTCACACCATGATAGAAGACTTTCCGGCAGTATTTCCCTGTTTGAGGAGCGCTTTGGTGAGTTTCCTTTGAGAGACAATCTGAAAACGAGACGTGCAAAAAGAGAATATTATTAAGAGCGGACGAGAGCCCCCCTCCCAAAAAAAAAGTGCTTCCCTCCCACTGCCCTTATTGGTCGGCTTGGTTCGGATGCGCATGGTGCAAAACGGCACAATAGAGTACAGTGGTACCTTGAGACGTTACACATTCTTCAACCGAAAATTTTTGCTTCGAGTTGTGAACCTAAATTTGAAATACGAACGCTGCCAGTGCAAATAGCAACGCGTGATGGAGCCTCCGGCTTGAGAGTCGCAAATTTCAAGTAGCGCCAAAAGGGCATTTTGTCCGAAGGCCGGCACATGGCAATAACAACGTCGTCATTGCGTCTCTTGCTTCCACAGCTAATCTGAAAGTCCTGCAGAATAGTAGTCGTAGTTGGGAGACAACAGCTTTTCCAAGCAGATCAGTACTTCTGGTGCATTTAGGCTGCGGCAACATAAAACAACGTGCGAGTCTCATGAAACAAAGCTCTTGACAAGACTTGTGTTGCAAACGCCGTTGGCTTAATTCAATTTCAGGAAACCTCTGCCTAACGCTTTAAAGAATCCTTTTTTCATGTGTCAGTAAAAAAAAAAAAAAAACAGCTTTCTGCTGACCAGGTCAACAGCAAACACACATTTTATAGTTTTGTTGTCTTTCTTGGTGGCCAAAAATGGAATTAAAAGCTGCTTAGCTGGCATTTCCTGAGGATCCGCTTAGGTCATTAGTCTTTTTAATGAGCGCGAGGCCTATTTTTTTCCCCGCTAACTGCCTGTGTTTAATGAGTGCACCTCCACAATAAAGCATATATTTAAATATTGATTGCATGGTCATTAGGGGGGAGGGGACCACCATGATATAAATTGTGGCAGTATGAAAACAGACTAGGTCACCGGAGAAGCGCCAGTTCACTTCCCACCTAAGGCATCCTTGAGCAAAGTCCAAAATCCTTTTATATTCTCTCTTTTTAACCCATTGGATAAGTAACAGGAAGTCAGTTCGCAAATTCGGAAAGCAGCGCATATACCTGAGCAAAATCCATTTTAGGCAGCCCGGTGCTGCAAGTCAGTGCTCATTTACACACACATTCACATTTATCCCATATTGTTAGTAACAGTAGCTGACTTCAGGCAAAAAAAAAAAAAAAAACACATCCCATTGGGATTCCATGCACCGCAGGGCTTTACCTCCCTATCGCCGCAATAACAGGACACAATTGATGATACACGGTTGAAAGCTCAAAGAGCTGAATTCCGAATCAAGTCTTCCCGTTTTTACTTGCGCACGCTGCATTGCTGCAAGTAGGAGCCTGACAGATGCACATGAGGCACATACAGTATGTAATACAGTCGTGATTTTTATATATATATATATATATATATAATCACACCCAGACTAGATTTTTTGGTGTATGAAAGGAAATTTCATTTTTCAAGGTTTTTTTTTTTTTCTGTACCACTGCATGCATAAGGTGTCCTCTAAAAACCGACAGTGGCCCTGGAAGCTTATTTTGGATCACCGGTGAAACTTACAATGTCTAACTATCTTATTTTTTAACGACAGTGGCCCGAACCGAAATCCCACACTCCCCCCTTGCTGAATCAAAGCTGATCTTTGTGGCCAATCCTGAATTCTGCCATCGAGTCTATCTGGAGTCAAATTCATTTCATCAGTCCAAAAAAACTATGAGGAAAAAAATCAGTCTTTGGGTATTTTTGGGCGTCTAGTCTTAACTTGGGCATGTATAGAGTGTGTTGATGTCCGTCGGCCTTCATTACACAAATACACATTAACCAATTACACGCAAATCTAGTAAGCATTCAGCTTAATCCCTCACGTCGTACTCGTAAACATGCCGCACAGAACACGTCGCGGTTACATCCAACCTGTCCCAAGGTGCACTCCATGGCCCCGAGGAAGTCAGCATCACGGAGGCCATTGTTGCCCGAGCTGATGTCGAGAAGTTCGAAACGCAGCCTTTGCACCTCTTCAAAGTAGTAATCCACCAGAAAGATCTTGGAGAAGACTGGGCCGCTACTGCTGCGGATCACTTCCGTCCGGTCCACCTTTCAAAACGTGCGCAAAAACACAAGTTTCAGAAATATTGCGTAAAAGCTTTCGGCATTCCCTGCAATGAATGATGACTGTGATATGCATCTAGTTCCATATAAGTCATCCGATTCACATTATTCCAACTTAAGCATATTCCCCTCCCCCCAAAAAAATTCACACCTTGCGGGCTATTATTTTTCTCATTCCAAAAATTCAGTTTTCCCCAAAGACAAACAACTATTCATCTGCAAAATTCACACGGAAGAGCCATTTAAATCTTCAACGAAGCAAACATGCCTGTTTTCATTCAGGCCCTAGAACTCAGAATTGTGAGGCCTTTTATTTATTGCGACATAATTGTCACCTTGCATCTTATCCTATAGTATTCCAAGTAACACTGGAAAGGTGAGAATGTACTATATATTCATAAATTTATAATTTCACTGATATTCGGCCACTTGGAGGCAGCAAACACAATACTGGCTGATGTGAAAAGTTTTTCCTGTTTGGTTGTTTGTTTTTTTCCGTAGCAGTTTTGTGATTCATTTTCTGTTGCGTCGCTTTGAGAATTGATGAGGGTGAGCCATTCTCCTTTCGTGTCTCTTTTTAGATTTAAGCCTCTTGGTGCAATGCAGATAACAAAAATGACAACTGTCAATCTGAATTCTGTTTCTGAGCCACGATGTCAAGTCTACATGAATGCCTCCCGTAAATCTAAGAATTGGACTCAAAGAATACAAATTGGAGATTGTAATTGTTCCGTTTTTATTGTGGTGGATTTTTATTTTTTTTATTTTTGGTGGGTGGTCTTCATAACTATACAAAAGGCAGGATGTCATTAAGCACAGTGCTGGTGTGCATCGATTATGAATCAGCCGACTTCTCAGCACCGCGGCCGCTACAAATACAATTAAACAGCACTACATTGTGCAGACTTATCAACTAGCTGTTTGACGACGCAGAGAGTATAATTGTTCTTACGTTCTCCTCCCCCCACCAACACCTCAAGGAAGAAAGGAACAGAAACATAAATCAGTCCGGTGGGGGCCGGTGGGCTTTTGTCAATGCGCTCTTCTTAAAACGCACGCACCGACACAATTGGCACAACGTGAAGGTCATCCGAGCAGGCGCCACGCTCGAGTATGAGTGCGCCTCAGCGTCCCCGTTTTTGGGCTGCCAGATTATGTAAATGGACGGCGTACAGAGTGCACTTGCTGTCTTTAGCCCTTTCATGCACCACCCGATAACAAGATAAGCTGTCCTGTCCATTGTAGTAACCGCTGTGCCTGTAAGGGTTAAAGAGAGGGATGTGGGCTAAGAATGTCTTTCCCCGGGATCCGTTTTGCCCTGACAAAACTCCCCTCCTCCACCGCTCCTCTCCAGCTTCACTCCTTGAAAAGTGAACGCAACCCATCTGCTTCACGTGTTCAGTACCCCGTGGAAATTACACACCCAGCCCATCGTTCCCCTCCGTCCGTCAACAGGCTCTACCTCAAACCACTGGCCGTGTGACTGCATCTTCAGAACCACGCAAGGGTCAGGTTTGGAGAGGGCGTCTCGGTCCGAGATTCCCCGACAGGCCACTCTGAGCTCCACTTTGGTGAGGCACGGAGAGCTGATGAAGCCCAGCGTGGCCTCTGCAGACTCGTAGATATTGCTCATCGTGAATTGCACAGTCACCCACTGAGAGGAGAAAGGGAGAAAGAAGAACAGATGCGTCGGTGTAATTTTAGAACGAGACAGACGGACAGACAGACAGACCACACCTGAGACCTTGTTACACAACTTGAGTCCGATGACATTGGGGAGGGGGAAAATCGCTAATTGGGTCAGATTCTGACATTTCACTGAGGGGCGTACTCACAGCACTCCAAAATGACACCTATACATACATTGAATATTGAACAAGGTGGCAAAGCAAAACTCGGTGTCAAAAAAGTTTTCAAAGCACAGCTGTCGGAAAGATGTTGAAATAACATTTTTTCGAGCGTTGCGAGAACACGTCAAAATGACGTGTGAATTAGAGACACTAATGGCTGGATAAATGAGGTGCCTTTCAACGAGAACAGATTATTACTCACCTACGCCTTGTGTTTCAGATGAAACAGCGTTCTGTCATTCTATTCTGGTGCCGCACTGCTTTTAAAAACGTGGTGTGTGCAACGTTAGAGATATGGGAACAAATATCAATGAAAAAGCATTGGTACATGTTAATTACCGGTAACTTTCGAGCACATTTGGATTTAATTTTTAATGCTTAATGATCAAGCGGTGCATAAAATGACATTGCTTTACAATCGTATTCAGTCTACTAAAATCTCTGTCTGGGTTATGACGAACACTTAGGCCCACTACACGACTGCAATTTAATTGTAGTCGTGACGGTGCAACCTGGCAAAATGTGAATTTTTTTTTGTTAGTTCATACTTAGTGTAAAAAGTTTGGAAACCACTTTGGTACAATATTTAGAAGGGTTTCCATCCTTCCGTTGAGATTTGAATGGGGCCCATTATTAAAAAGAAAGAAATAAAACTCCCTCTTAAAAGGCACTTGCGGCATCATCAATAAACGCCCCCTGCCTTACGCTAATGAATGTTAATGTGCTACCATTTGTCAACCCAAATCAATCTGACATCTGTTTAAACTCAATCAGGAATTTATTGCACACTCCATCGCATGAATAAAAGAGACAAAAATGCACAGATGCATTCTGCGAGCCCATCATGTACAAACCTCGGCTAGCCTCCAGCCCGTTAATCTCGGCCCAGAGGATAACCGCAAGTCTGCAGATGTGCTAGATGCTACAAAGTGAATATTTATGTCGTGGTCTAGTAGTATCCTCCCTTAGGGATTGAAGCTCCTGGAATTGGGTCTGACTCTGACCTGGATCTCGCTACCCCCGTCCTCCATTATTCATGTTTCTTGTGCGGGTGTGTGTATTATTTTTAGCGAAGTAGAGCCGAACGGTCTCGCTGACGTGCGGACACGGACAGAAGCACAGGACAGGTGTGTGACATACAACTGCCGTGTGTCCAGGTGGAGCATTCTGTTTGACATTTTCGACACACACACACACACGTTTTACTTTTTGTTTTTTTGCGATGACTAAGGCTACAGAAAATAAAGGCAAAGAGATGATGATAACCATAGAACAAGAACTGTAATTTAATGCATCAAATGAAAAGGTCTGTCTACTTGGGTCACTCTGAGTAATTCAATCAATTAACAATCAATTATATAGATACATTCAGTCAAGCAATACCGAATGACAAAACATCCACAATTATGTTTCTTATGTAACTTGTTGACAGGCACATTATAAAATTCCACAAGGTGGCAGTGTCGCTAACCCTCCTCCTTTCCATCAATCAGCATCTGGCGGGCAATTTTGTGAGTGTATGCCGCTTTACTGCATGTCGGGGTTCCAGGCTTCCCCAAAATGGTGGCATTTTGGCACCTCAAATTTGAAACAGCGCAAGTGAGTTTTTCATCTATTTGTGCCTGTGCGAAGTAAGTTGGGTGACTTTTTTTTGTTTCTTTTTTTTTTTACTTTTTAAATTGTTGTTGTTGACAAACTTCTGCTCCGCACTTCAGCTCATTTATCAGTACGATCATGAAAACGAGTGGACATCGATGTCGAGTGTCCGGCTCTAAATGTTCTACCCGTGCTCTAAAGTGAAGGATGGATTTGATTAGAGGAAAAAAAAACTCGCCTTAAATCGGTTTGAAGTGAGGAAAAAAAACATGCAATTTTCCATCCTGCCAAAAAGAAAAGTACAAACCCATTCAGTGAGGAATCCCGACGCGGACTCACTCAATTTGCCTTTGTCGGCCATATAAAATGGTATCGCAGGTTGGCTTAAAATTGACACTCAAGTTGAAAAAAAAAACCTGCTCTGAAATTGGCGTGCACTTGAAATAGAAATCAGGATTGATGTGTCATGTGTATCTCTTCAAGGCTCCATTAGTTGTTCGATCCATACTGTGACAATCAGTCAGTGCTCTACCTTGACTGTGTCTGGGGGGACGCCCATTCACCTTTGCTGGTGCATGCGCGCCTGTGACAGATGTGACATTAATAATTCAGCCACAAGAAGAATCAAGTCCACTGCTATTGCCCTTATTGATTACCGGACAAGGTGCATCGTGGCATCGCTTTTCCACACGGGCTCTACGAAAGCGGCAGCGTGTCAAGCAACTCTAGGCAGGTTAACAGTCATGACACAAGAAACAGAATCATCTTCAGGTGACTGACAAGACACCCCAAATTGATTTCCAGGATGGGTATCAGGACACAGCGGTTGGAGATCAGAGAAGGATTGAGTGTCTGATTGGATTTCGATCGGCCGCTTTTAATATGCGTGATCAAAGGCCTGCTGAACACGGAGGAATTCTTATCTAACTACACATGAAGGCAAAAATGTACACACGCTGCAAATGTTTTTGCAAAGCATGCGCCACACTTTTCACGTGCGTTGTCAGAGAGGCACAGCAGCAGCTTTCATCCGTAAAACTCACCCCACTGAGACTTGTCGAGAAGGTCCGGGTAAGCCAAAGAACTTCCCCGTTGTTGACGTGACAATCACGGGCACCTACCTCGCCGTCTCCGGACCCATCTCTCTCCTCCACTCGCACTCTTGGAGGATTTCAGTCACCCACAACACCGCAGAGCTGAGGATGGATGGCGCTGACAAACCAAGTATGAGAGCCGCATTCAAATTCCCAACGGGCAAGCGCGGCCAGGACTCCTTTCCCTGGGTTGACTCTGGATAAAAAAAAATGGGAGGAGGGGTAAGGTGGGGGTGGGCGGTGCGCCACTTACCGGAGTTTGTAATCCGCTGACTTCAACGGGGGGCCGCGGGGAGCGCGCAGCATCCAGGGACCACGCTGCACTCGCGGTGCGGTCTACCAGCGTCATCTAGCGGCCGCAAGGGTGGTAGCGTTGCTTTTTTTTCCGGTTCTCCAATTTGATTGGCTCGGATGCGCTTCAGCGGTTTTATAATAAACGATGACCGCACACCTGAGACCAGTTGGTGGTCCATCGAAAAAGACCCCGCAGCAGCAAGATGAGTTTTCTGGGGGATGAAATCAATCAATAAGAACGGCACTCTCCAATAAGGCGGCTAAAGTTTCATGATAACTCAGTTTGCTATTTGTTTTAAATCATTTGGTATTCTGATTTAAGATATGAAAACCTTTATTTGTCTCACAATGGAGAAATTCCCAATTTCTATCATTAAACTGTTTGTTTTATGTTTCAAGACCCCCCCCCCCCCCCCCATACACACACGCACAAATACTAAATCATGATACACACTGTGCCTTTTCTGGTGGAGTAACCACTTTATGGGTTGATTTCACAGAACCTAATTCATCAACAAATGCGATAGAATTATAAACGTTGCTAATTATTCAGCAGTGACGGGAAATTAATGTTTGCTTGCTCTGACTTGCTCTGAGAGGATGGCAGAATGCTTATTATTGAAAAATTGAAACAGTTCAATTTCGAGGATATCACACCTAGTGTGAAGGCCCTCTGCAGATTACGTTGACATGGCAACATGGAGTCTGACATCTGATTGGCACCCCCATAAATAAAAAAAATGACGTGTATATACTTATTGCTGGCAGCAGTGCAACCAAGAACATTGCTTACAACTTCAGAGAATGGACAGTGAATAAATTCATACAATTTCATGGAAACCATCTGTGGCATTTAGGTTGTAAATGCAGGTCAGTGCTTCTGAGTGTCTAGGCCAGCAGAGGACATGTAAGCCCTGTCGGCTCTCCACTCCCCCACTGTTATAATAAATCCGGGTCAACAGATCTAACCATTTGCACTAAATGTAAAGAGGCTTTTGGGACACCCTGTATTAGAAGGTGCATTTTAATACAGGCACTACAAGTTTGCCAAATGTTGTGATGAGTGGGTGGACATTTTATTTGCCTTAATATCATCATGTCGCCTAAACATCATACACGGTTTTGAAGAAGCTTATGACGTGTGTGTGGCTCTGCATCGTCAAACGATTTGGGTTTTAAGCTTTATATGAGGCCACATGGACACCAGCCCACATGACAGATGATCCAAAAAAAAGCATCACGAACAAGCACATACATTTGGAGCACTTCTGTCTCGAATGAGACAGTCACCCCGAGGGTGAGGTCATAGCGTATTTTGGAGTGAGTAAGCCCCCCATCTTTGTGCGGTGCGACCACGCCCCGGCCCCTACCGTGCAGTCAGTGCACCAGGCTAAGGCTAAGCTAACGGTACATCCGGGTACTCTGCTCCATTGACAACCCTGCGAAGATGGCGACTACTGGGAGGAGTGCATCATTATCCTCCACCTTAACTGGATCCAAGACCACGCTGGAGAACCCGGAGGAGGATGACGGGCAGAACTTGTGGTGCGTGTGATCTTTCTTTGCAACGCAGATCATCGATAGCGGCGGTGCCTCCGGGCGCGAAAGCCCAATTGTTCCGGCGAGGAGCCTGGTTTTGACAGTTAACCGCCTGCTAACGAGGCTAGCTAGCATCAGTACCAGAAGGAGGCTGGTGACAGAGCAACGCGTTAACCGTACTTAGCCTGTCGTTCAATGTAATGCATGAATCGTCGTGGCGTAATCGGCTTCTTGTGTCTACAGGTCGACTATCCTGAGCGAAGTGTCAACCCATTCAAGATCTAAATTACCATCTGGGAAAAATGTCCTGGTTATGGGTGGGTACAGTAGATGTGCAGTCGAATATCTGGAACGCACAAAGATACTGATGAATGTTTCATCGAGAATCAGCGTTAGGTTTCATTGAGGTCTGCACACAGAGGCAGGGGCATTTTCCCCGAGAGTGGGCTTGTATTTCGCAGGACACTGCAAGTCATTGTAGCATCCTAAGTGGCTACGAGATGGGATGCTGAGCAGAAGATGCGAATCTTGAAAATGAACACAAACGCAGGGCTAATCCGCTGCCTTGGATAATCAGAGAGTTTATTGACGTGCATCGTGGCAGACAGGGTCGTCAAGTTGAGTCTCAATCAAAACATCAGTGCTGAATGGGGTCCCTCTGTCGGCACGAGTGGACATAGCACAATGGAGGAATTGACGCAGCCGTGTCAACACAACAACAATCAAATTGGCTTTAAAACCAAGACAATAAAGCCGTATGGCTGGGAAGTGTTTGCGCCTACTAAAGAGTGATATTTGATGTCTTTGTAAAAATGTTACGCTATTGTTACAAAACCTAAATGCAAGAAAAAAAATCTAGATGCACTTTCTACTGCCGATTTTACTTTCCACGGACCCTGTATATGCATTATTTGAAAACACAAAATACATAACCGACTGTGTGTGATATGCCGAAACAAACCTGTGCACTTGTGTGTTTAGGGGAAGTTGGCTCGGGGAAAACCACCTTGGTTGCCAAGTTACAAGGGGTTGAAGAGTATATGAAAGGGCGAGGTCTCGAATACCTCTACATCAGTGTCCATGACGACGACATTGATGGTATCTCACCCTTTTTTGCAATTTAATTTTAACATTTCAAGATATATTGTTGTGCTTGGAATCTTTTAACACTCCCGATTTTGGTTCTTTGTGTTTAGACCACACGAGGTGTAACGCGTGGGTCTTAGACGGAGACTTGTACCACAAAGGTCTACAGGGAGTGGCTGTACCGGTAGACGCGATCGGCAACACGTTATTGCTGATAACGGTTGACATGTCGCGGCCGTGGAACGCGCTGGACTCGCTCCAGAAGTGGGCCGCGGGCGCGAGGGAACACGTCGACAAACTACGGGTGCCTCCAGAAACGCTGCGGGAGCTCGAGCAAAGACGTGAGTCAACAGAAAATACGTCTTTTGTCTTACCA
This sequence comes from Hippocampus zosterae, assembly GCF_025434085.1. NCBI lineage: Eukaryota > Metazoa > Chordata > Actinopteri > Syngnathiformes > Syngnathidae > Hippocampus > Hippocampus zosterae. The sequence continues at coordinate 20,358,437 of NC_067457.1, forward strand.
GTGCTTGTGTGGGGTTTTTCTTTTCCCTTTCTTTTTTTTTTCAATTGTCCATTGGATGGCAACCAGTCCCGGGTGTACGTTGCTTCTCACCCAAAGCCGGAGGCTCCTGCTCACCTGCGACCCCAATGGGGACAAGCAGTCTAGAAATCAGATAAATGGAAAGTAATTGTTAAGTAATCTGGCAGGCTGTCATCACGCACAATAGGAGCCAGTGTTTTAACGTGTGAGCACGGAAATGCAAAAGACATCATCGATCTTAATCTTCCAACTGTGTGAATGTTTTCCGTGTAGTTGTAAAACAGTTTCAGGAATACACGGAGCCTGGGGGTGGGGAGGATGGGACCTCACAGAGGAGGTCCGATGAGGAGGAGAGCGTCTTGCTGCCCTTAGGAGACAACACCCTCACGCACAACCTGGGCATACCCATGATAGTGGTCTGCACTAAGGTACATACTTCCCACTAAGTGTCTGGAAAAGTAGTTCATTTAGCTAGCTGAGAGTTACACACAGCGTGGACCCGCATACGATGATGCATTGAAAAAGATTCTTGGGTTTCTACCCTGTGTAACGCTGTGCCCGCCTTCTTGACGCCGACCGGTCCGTCCTCGCAGTGTGATGCCATCAGCACTTTGGAGAAGGAGCACGACTACAGAGACGAACACCTGGACTTTATCCAGTCCCACATCAGACAGTTCTGTCTACAGTGTATCCTTCGTGGAATCGATGCCGTGCATTTTTCCGCTCGGCAGTCGGTTGCAGTTTAACGGGGTGGTCGAGTGCACGGTGTGACTGAACGTGAAGTTGATTCAAATATAAAGTAGGATTGCCAGAAAACGGTTGCAAAATTTGCCTGTTTTACAACCGTGTTGAATGTAGAGATAATTAGTAAAATTGCTTGCGCCGTGTCTTTAATTTCAGTACCAGCCAATTCTAGACCAAGTCTGAAAAGACGTCTAAAAACGTCTTTGGGAGTGAATGTGGAATTGTAATATTGCCATCAGCGACCTTGACAGAGGTGACAGATGGAGCTTCTCTTATCTACACATCCGTGAAGGAGATGAAGAACCTCGACGTGCTGTATAAATATCTGGTCCACAGACTTTACGGCTTTCCATTCCACTGCCCCGCACAAGTGGTGGAAAGAGATGCGGTCTTCATGTAAGTGTGTGTGCCGTTATGCAATCCATACACACGCTCGTCAATTTGCTCGTGGTCATACCGCTTTCATGCTTGACGTACTGTACGTGCGATGGGTTTCATTATATTCAAGCAATCGCTTCATTTTATTTTTTATTTTTTAAACCTCCCTCTCTCATGTCAGTCCCTCAGGTTGGGACAATGAAAAGAAGATTGCAATACTTCACGAGAACTTCCAGACCATAAAGACAGATGACAGGTTTGAGGATGTGATCGTTAAACCACCAGTCAGAAAGGTAGTGACATCAATTAAATAAAATTCCATCAGCAAAAATAAAAGATTAAAAGAAAATAAATCATTGGGTGCCAAATCCCACAGGTGCTTGAAATGCTTGAAAATGTTCTTCTATTTTCATTGAAAGAACCACTTTGAAACTGTTTTAGATTGTCCATGAAAAGGAGATTCAGGCTGAAGATGACCAAGTGTTTCTGGTAAAATTGCAGGTACGGAAACATTTCAATTGTATATGTGCAATTTGTTTTTTGGTTGTACGCTAACATTAACTATATTTATCTTCTACTCTTTTCCGTAGTCTCTGCTCTCCAAACAGCCTGCTGTTACTGTCGGGCGACCGGTGGTAAGAGTATTTATATTTTATTTTATTTTTTCCTCCCCCACTTTCTGGATCCGACGCAGAAAAAATCCCATGACGTTGAGCAAAACGTCTTACATTCTTAGGACACGACAAACAGAGCACCCACTGGTTCACCGCGGACAAGCAATCGTTCTGCAGCCGCCAACGTGGCCAACGCCATGCCGCAGTCAGGTAGACAAATACGTCACCAGCGTGAGGCAGTTGGTTGAGTTTTTATTTATTTATTTTTACTTGGGCTAATTCCCGTTTACTGCAGGTCAAACCAGTGAGGGGGTCTTAGCCAACTTCTTTAATAGTCTACTGACAAAGAAAGCAGGCACAGGAGGAGCCGGAACGGCAGGAGGTGGCAACAACACTCCAGGGACGGTACGCAAATCAGGTGAGTGCCTGCACACGCCGGCGGTTTGTGGTTTCTGTGACCTTTTGGCTTTTCATAAAAAGTCATCATAGAAAGTGAGCATCCGGTCCTCCCACAATCCTCAGTCATTACTCATCCCTGCCTATTTTTTGGTTTGACTTTTCACTCCTCTCTTCCAACCCCAAAGAGTTAGCAACATCATCACACTTCTGTTCTCCTTGTATCTGTTGCACGGTAGAATCGGAAAAATGTCTTTTTTGTAACCTCATTCCTCATCTTTGCTGTCCAATCTCACTTTGAACAAAACTCACCACGTACGCATGTGTGTGGCCCAGTCATCAGAGGATGTTGGCCCCGATAAGGTGTGTGCGAGCAGGACGTTCTCCAATTATTGTTGCTCGTGCATATACATATATGTTCTATTTTCTCATAATTCCATCTCCTTGCTGAACCTTTTATCAGCATCCAAGCATGAAGGATCCAACCACAGCTACGCCCCTTTTGAGCAGTAACGCCGCCGGTATTTGCATAAACTGAGAATTTAAGCACATTATATAAAAAGAGGCTAGCTCTGAATTGTAAGCAGCCTCTTTTATTGTTTTAAGGCATGTGGCGTTGCATTGGTCGTATAATTTACTCGTGCCACACACATGACACATGATTCCAATTATGGCTGACCAACGGACACTTGACCAATGAGCATAATTTTTTAATGTCTCACAGGATTTGCAGCATATTATAGTTACGTATTGCATCCAGCCCTAATTTCAACATGTGTACATGTCCCCTGCAGCTCTTTGACTTGATATGTTTTGTTAATTGTTCCACTGGCTGATAATGTGATCCCGCATGCTTCTAAGAATGAAAAGAAAAGGTTAGCCTTTTCCACAGCAAACCTAACCCCCAGCGTCTCGCTGATATATGCCTTGCAGGCTCAAAATTGGGCCTGAGTGATGTACAGGCGGAGCTAGACCGCATATCCAACCGAGAGACGGACTTGCCCAATGCCAGCGAGACCCCCGCCCCTGACGCCCAAGAGACATGAAGATCATCACACTTCAGTCAATCTACTTCTCTCAGCCACCCTCCGCCTCTTTTGACCTCCCTGCCTCCCTCCTCCTGCTCTGATCCACGGATATACAGGGGATAATAAGAGGGAAGTAGGGAAAAGGAAAAGGTGGACACCGAGTTTTTTCAACCCATTGTCTTTCACCCCCCATACGAAGACTTGCCTCTCTCCAAATCCTCTTCTAAAAACTACCCCCACCCTTTCAACCCCAAACTACCCTTCTTACCTGGCTGTTACACGGGAGGGAGAATGTGTCACTGTAAATGCAAGAATGGTTACATGAGTAAGCGGACCAACTTGGGGGGATGTAGTGCTGGAATGATTTTTGAAAATATTCATTGCGGGACAGAGAGTGAAGGTGTTGTTCCATCCATTAATTGTGATGGTTCAATTTCTGTGTGTGTGTGTGTTTTTAAATGGTAGAAACTGCTGAAAGACATGTTTAAGAAACTGCACTTAGATAATAGGGTTTTGGGCCAGTTACACAAGTAAAGGATGTGAGAGAACAAAAATTAATGCCTGAAACAAGACTTTTTTTTTTTAAAGAAGGGACAAGTGTGTGTGTGTGTGTGTGAGTGTGTGAGTGAGAGAGAGAGAGAAAATGAAGGACGTAAGTGCAACCTATTCATATGTTGGAGTTCTATTTACAAACCAAAAAGGGAAAAAAAATGACTATGCTCACTACACTCATTGAAATACACTAAACCCCACACTCAACATGGACAAAAAAACTAAACAAAATGATACTTCAGTTTAGCATGGCGCACACTTTGACATCTGACCAACCTCCCTTCGTGATACACAGAAACTGCAAAAGGCGAGTGAGATTTACTTGTACAGAATGACGCACTTGTGATTCCAGAGGCAGGGTGGTGGTTGGCCAGAGGATGTCAAACCATGGTAGGGTCACATCAAGAATGTACAGCCATCGTCTTGCTGATTGGTCCCGTTATTTCAGAGCTCCGTGTTGGCGTTTGTATAATCTGATCTGTTAAGCAGTCAAATAAAGGTATTTATTCGGAGTCATTCAATGGGTGTCTTAAAACAATGCAATACAAAACATCATTATATAACACTTTCATTAAACAGATTAATGCTTTGCAGCTTTTCAGTTGCATCCAAGGAAGAAAATTGAGTGGAATTATTTTCAGTTGCATGCTGCAATTTCTGTTACTGACATAAAGATGTGTCCGAAAAGCATGTTCTGAATATGATTCACTTGCTATTTAAGTTTAAACTAAATTATAACGGTATATGAGGCTGCATCCTTATGGCCCCGAGACAAAATGTTTCATACCAACACATCTGTAATCATTGTTTTGAGGGAGTGACACCTAAATTTAAAAATAAAGGTCAAGTTGCACCACCACAAAAGACACGTTTCTTCGAATCTGAAAACTGGATAATCTTCTTGTCATACAACCGACAACCCAGTTCATACACTGTCCTGTAAATGACATGACCTTCTTAATTAAGTCACCAATGAGTCACATTCCATTCAAATGAGTATACCCCACCCTCTTCAACCGCCCCAGCAAACATGTCTGTCTTTTGTCACAGACTCCGCCTTTGAAATTATAAAAAAAAATAAGAAATAGGGGCGGCCCGGTAGTCCAGTGGTTAGCACGTCGGCTTCACAGTGCAGAGGTACCGGGTTCGATTCCAGCTCCGGCCTCCCTGTGTGGAGTTTGCATATTCTCCCCGGGCCTGCGTGGGTTTTCTCCGGGTGCTCCGGTTTCCTCCCACATTCCAAAAACATGCGTGGCAGGCTGATTGAACACTCTAAATTGTCCCTAGGTGTGAGTGTGAGTGTGAATGGTTGTTCGTCTCTGTGTGCCCTGCAATTGGCTGGCAACCGATTCAGGGTGTCCCCCGCCTACTGCCCGGAGACAGCTGGGATAGGCTCCAGCACCCCCCGCGACCCTAGTGAGGATCAAGCGGTTAGGAAGATGAATGAATGAATGAATAAGAAATAGTGACAGGCATCACCTAATTGGATAAATGTATTTCAGTCAACTTTCAAGGCGCACTATTTCCCCGACTGCGGCAGAATACTTGCATTTTCCTCTCTCGCCATCTTGTTGCTCGACAGTGCAAGCGGAAGCAATATCTTCGGCGGAGGGAGAGCGGGTGTGGTTCGGATTTAGCAGCCCTTAAATTTTTTTCACAGAAGCTAAAAGAGATTTCCCCACCTAACGGGAACAACGGTGGTGCCATTGGATTCTGGTATGGATATCTATCTTCGTATATTTGGCGTCGAAAGTATTTACACCGTGTCACTTTGCCGTTTCTGGGAGAAAATCATCTTTGGCGAGGGAGGGGGCTCCGGTGAGGTTTTCTGATTTTTGGCTGGCAGCACGGCAGGTTTAGTATGGTGGCGCCCGGATCTATATTTCAGACGTCCAGGCTAGCTAAGCTACGAAAACTGGCAACAACCCCTTTTTGAGAATCACGCTTGGAATAGTAGACTCGGGTTACAGTAGGGACACCCCCGATTAGTTTTGAAATAAGCGATCGCTTCTGATATTTGACGCAGACGTTTCCAGTTGTGTTTGTTTACGTTTGCTAGTGATCCGATTAGCAGTTAGCACATTCGAGGTAAGCAGTGGGAGCTAACGAGGATTACCGTAACGCCATTAATGGCAATCCAAAAATGTTCGCACGTTTAGACGCCCGGTGGCTGAACTTCGTTGTTGGGTTTGGTTTCGGTAGTCTGTTATGTGTGGAGTTGACCCCCACCACGAGAGGAGGAGTCATGGAAGCAAAAAGCGGGGCGGAGGAGGGTAGTTTCTCATCGGAAACCCAGGCAGGCTGCGAGATCGGAACTTGGCCGTGGTACGGGGGAGGGGGAGAAATATGCCTTTGAAGTACTTTGCCACTCAATGGTGAATTGCGCTAGTTCGGGCCTGGAAATACCCACCGGTTTTCTCTCTCGGCCGGGGGTGGAGACTCGGCATTCCCCCCCTCTCAGCTACTTTCGCGAGCAAAACAGACGTTTGAAGTGAGGGAAACCTGGCCCAGGTAAATTGGTGCAAAGGGCAGTGGCTTTCCATCCGAGAAACGCCGCCATCGCCTGTAACCGAGTAGGACACCGTGTTTAAGGAATGTTGTTTTTTATTTCCTCCGTCTGACTGGTCTTTTTTCTTTTTTTTCACAGACCTAACTGCTGTGCAGGCCGAGGGCAGGCGAGAACAATGGCTACCCAGTGTAAGTTTTGAAAAACATTCCTTAAGCTTTTTGGGGGTGAACCTATGCCACCCTATTTACTTGCTGATAACAAACGCCCACTTTTCTTGAACATGAAAAAAAACACTTGAATATAATACTACTGGTGGAACAACTCGTCATTGCTGACAGTTTGACATCCAACTCAATATCTTGCCACACAATTGACTTCAATGTAACCTGGAACAAGGCATTTTACATTCACTGTGGAGGTCTGACTCAATTTAGGCCAGCATGTTTTAATGTTTGAGATTGTATGTATATTGTCATCAATGGTGGGAGGCAACAGTGCAAATACTTTCTTACTCTCCCAGATATTTCAGGTGTCAGACTTGGATATTCATTTAATTTCTACAGGAATGAGTTGACATGTCGCGTGCCACAGACGATCTTCCGCCTTGTGCGCGCAGTCTGACAGACCGACAGTGTTGGAGCGTACACTAAAATGTTGGCCGCATCTGCGAGGATATTGGGTGCACTGTTGCGCTTTAAAGATGTCAAACTTGTTTTCATTATGTGAAAGATCTTAGTTACGGTTGCCCTCAGGGACCTTGGGGAAACCACAAAAATGTATTATCGCTTAGGGTGTAACATATGTTAGAAGTCATGGTTCGGGATGTACTTTAAAGTTGGTACAGTCGGGAAGAAAAATGCAGGTACAGTAAAACCTCTGTTTTACTGTTCGACCGTCTCTGTTCTCGACCAAAAATTCTGAATTTTTTATGCCTCGGATGACTACCGAATTTCGGTTCTCGAACAAACTGAGCGCACTTGAATGCATCACTTGACTCCTCTCGCCTTCCTTACACGAACGAGGAAGTGACGCTTCCTCGGGTAGACGATATTTTCCTTTTCAGAAAGTGCAAATTAAATTGTCCTCTTTTTAGGAAACATGCAGACAAGCGCAAGTTGTTGTTCAAGTTGCTGTTGATGACGGCAAACATTTTCCCCTCTTTAGCTGATTTGATGGAGTTGGACATGGCGATGGGAGACAGTAAGGCTGCAGTGAGCCAGTGGCAGCAGCAGTCTTACCTGGACTCAGGCATCCAGTCTGGAGTCACCACCACAGCACCGTCTTTGAGTGGCAAAGGAAACCCTGACGTCGAAGACGATGATCCGACTTTGTACGACTGGGAGTTCAACCAGCCCTTCACTCCTGAGACGACGGGTACCTATGACCACGCAACATTTAACGTCATCCCAGTTGGTAGCCGCCATTAACTTTTATGTTTTTTTTCTCCTTACCGTAGACATTGAAGGCTACGCCATGACCCGTGCCCAGCGGGTGCGTGCGGCCATGTTCCCTGAAACCTTGGAGGAAGGCATCCAGATTCCGCCGACACAGCTTGATGCCACTCATCCCACTGCAGTGCAGCGCCTGGCCGAGCCCTCTCAGATGCTGAAGCATGCGGTGGTCAATCTCATCAACTACCAAGATGATGCGGAGCTGGCCACTCGGGCCATCCCCGAGCTTACCAAGCTGCTGAATGATGAGGACCAAGTAAGTAGAGGCGACTTGGCTATGCAGCAACGACAAGAACCCGCCTGTATCACTTACCCTTGCTTTTCTTCCAGGTTGTGGTGAACAAGGCAGCTGTAATGGTGCATCAGTTGTCAAAGAAGGAGGCCTCTCGCCACGCGCTGATGCGCTCACCGCAGATGGTTTCAGCGGTTGTTCGAGCAATGCAGAATACCGGCGATGTGGAAACTGCTCGCTGCTCTGCCGGGACCTTGCACAACCTTTCCCACCACCGCGAGGGGCTCCTTGCCATCTTCAAGTCTGGAGGGATCCCTGCCCTGGTCAAGATGCTGGGGTCAGTAACAAACGGTGGTGTGACACAGATGCATTTTGCACCAGGAACTTCTTTCCTGAGGATAAAGGATAAAGGGCTTCATGGTACAGACAAACTATTATAATCCACACCACCATGTGTGTATTTCATAAGAGCAATCATTTGTCCTTTTCTTAAGAGGTGACCCTCTGCTACAGTTAATTGGTCATATGCTCAAAACTAGGCACTAGTCATCTAAATGGAAATGCAGGCTCTATGTGAGCCTTTCATTTAAAATCACATAATTCAACAGTTGGCCGCTAAAATTCCTCCCTAGTTCAAAGCAGGTTGTCACAACACTGATCATTTGTCTAAAATTGGACATACGAGTCTTGTGTGCAGCATTTGTAATGGCTTGAATTGTCTTTTAGCTCACCGGTGGACAGTGTGTTGTTCTACGCCATCACCACGCTCCACAACCTCCTGTTGCACCAGGAAGGAGCCAAGATGGCTGTCCGCCTGGCTGGAGGACTACAAAAGATGGTGGCTCTGTTGTCCAACACCAACGTCAAGTTCCTCGCCATCACGACGGATTGCCTTCAGATACTTGCTTATGGCAACCAGGAAAGCAAGGTCAATACAATATTTTTTTTATCCGTATTGATTAGTTTGTGTGTTTAAATGCTGACTTAATATCATGCGCAAAGTACTTTCAAGTTTTGATAAGTTGCAAAAGTAGTACTTCCATGTACATTTGTCTTTGTAGTTGATTATTCTGGCCAGTGGTGGTCCCCAAGCCCTGGTCAACATCATGAGGACCTTCACTTATGAGAAACTCTTGTGGACCACAAGCCGAGTGCTCAAGGTCCTCTCTGTTTGCTCCAGCAACAAACCTGCAATAGTCGAAGCCGGTAAGTTCGTCTCAGGGGTAGAAAAATGCAAAAGGATTCAAATACAGAGGCAAATGTCATCCGGTTTTATCGGCTTTTCTAGTTCTGGCTTGTCTGGTTTGTTGTTATAGCCTAAATGGTAGAATGAATGTGTGACGATTGGTTTGATTTTCTGTGTGTAGGAGGCATGCAGGCTTTGGGACTCCATCTGACTGACCCCAGCCAACGTTTGGTTCAGAACTGCCTCTGGACTCTGAGGAACCTTTCAGATGCTGCCACAAAGCAGGTACAATACACTTCGTCTTCCAAAAGACAGTTTTTCCCCCCCTTCATGCTTCCATGACTGGCAATAGCAAATGAGTAACACGAATGACAAAATGTGACTCAACCTCTTGTAGGAGGGAATGGAGGGTCTGCTGGGGACGCTGGTCCAGCTGCTGGGAAGTGATGACATCAACATCGTGACATGCGCTGCTGGCATCCTCTCCAACTTGACCTGCAACAACTACAGTAACAAACTCATGGTTTGCCAGGTACAATCCACCCCCACCCCCAACTTATAAACGGTGTTTCCCAACCTTTGAGACAAATTCCATATTTTACATTCGCAAAGTGTCCTATGATCTATGCTACCAAATTTTGACCCGTATCAGGTGGGAGGTATTGAGGCCCTTGTGAGGACAGTCCTCAGGGCGGGAGACAGAGAGGACATCACAGAGCCAGCTGTCTGCGCCCTGCGCCACCTCACCTCCCGACACCAGGATGCGGAGATGGCGCAGAACGCCGTTCGCCTTCATTACGGCCTGCCTGTGGTTGTCAAACTACTGCACCCCCCATCTCACTGGCCACTCATTAAGGTCTTCTACCTTTTGACTCCACAGCCGGCTTTCAAGTTCTCCCCCAGTTTTAATTCCGATTAAAGTGTTTTTTTTTTTTCTCTCCCTCTCTCTTCTTCTCCTCCCCCTCCTCAAACCAGGCAACAGTTGGTTTGATCCGCAACCTGGCCCTTTGCCCGGCTAACCACAGCGCTCTTCGAGAGCAGGGAGCCATTCCGCGTCTGGTCCAGTTACTTGTCAGAGCTCACCAGGACACACAGAGGCGCACCAGTATGGGAGGCACCCAGCAGCAGTTTGTGGTGTGGAACCAAGGCCACTGAAACAATTATTTCGTACTTGCTTGGGCTGGGCAATATAACCTTAAAATGCGATACAAAAAGCAAATAACAGATCATGATTGTGTTCTGTATTGCATTGTAACAAGGTTTGACTGTAAATGGGCACAATTTCTTTGGTAGTGGTCAATGAAGTCGCCAGTTTTTGAAGAATGCATCATAAATTAATTGGAAACGTAGCTAAATAAAGCAACCAACTTGTTCAATTGGGAACGCTCACTGCTTGTGCAAACTTGCTGTGCACATCAGCACGGATTGGGGTTTGAACAATTCAAGTGTGACCAAAAAAGGATTGCAACAAAAAAAAACATTTTCTGACCATTTTAAATGGATTAATCGCCACGCCCATATGCACACGTGTTCAGACTCTTTCCAAGGTTTGCTAAGAATTTCGCCCTCATACAGGAAGGTGTGCGAATGGAAGAAATAGTGGAAGGCTGCACAGGAGCGCTGCACATCCTGGCACGAGATGTCCACAACAGAATTGTCATCAGAGGACTCAACACCATTCCACTCTTTGTCCAGGTGAATTCAAAAATCGGAATACAGCAAAAGTGCTTGGCATCGGAATAGCCGGTTGGAATGGGTTGCGCACGAACTAGCGCTGACTGTTGTGCACCTGTCCAGTTGCTGTATTCTCCAGTGGAGAACATCCAGCGCGTGGCTGCCGGCGTGCTGTGCGAGCTGGCTCAGGACAAGGAGGCCGCGGAGGCCATTGAAGCCGAGGGAGCCACCGCGCCGCTCACGGAGCTGCTGCACTCTCGCAACGAAGGCGTCGGTCAGTGGATTTGCTCCCGTGGCGACGAACGACCTTCTCGTGGGTCCAACTGTCACTTAACGCCTCATCATCCTTCTCCCCTATAGCCACCTACGCAGCAGCTGTACTGTTCCGCATGTCCGAAGACAAGCCCCAAGACTACAAGAAACGTCTCTCGGTGGAGCTGACCAGCTCTTTGTTCAGAACTGAGCCCCTGGCCTGGAATGAGGTGCTTACAACAGCTGATCAGAATGGTCGTGTTGTGGTTATATAAATATTGACTCCCAGCAAGGGCAATTATTGTTCTAATGCACAGTTGTTGAAGCAAAGTATGACTCAAGTACGCTGGTTCATTCATGGTTATTTTTTCTTCCACCCAGACTGGAGATCTTGGATTGGATATGGGGGCACAAGGAGATCCTTTGGCTTACAGGCAGGACGGTGAGCACTCTTTCACAGTACTTCTGTATTGAGTCAAAATATTAGTTACGAGAGAGCTTCAGATACGACACTACTCAAGTGAAGTTGGGGGGGGGGGGGGGACCACATTTACAGAAACCAGACTTGATAAAAGTTTCGGAATACATTGCATTTCCAGACTAGAAATGAAACTTCCTCCTGTCTCTCTTTTTGCAGACGGCGCATACCGGACATACCCTGCAGGCTACGGTCAAGACACCCTGCTGGACCCCATGATGGAGGGGGCAGACTACCACGCAGACACTCTGCCCGACCTGGGCCACCACACCGATCCCCTACCAGACCTCGGTCACAGCCAGGACCTGATGGACAGCAACCAGCTGGCCTGGTTTGACACTGACCTGTAGGATTGGTGAGAGCAACTTCTTTCGCCCAACACACAATTGTCCTGTTTAAAGCCAATTTTATCTTAAAATACTATTTTAAGTGGCTAACTTATTGAAACATTGTTCTATGCTTTTTTTTTCAGTTGTGTTCCAGTAGAGCCTGCATTGTGATTGGGCGTAACCTGTCTTGTCTGAAGCAGCGTTTTGAATGGCTGTGTAAAGTTGTGAAGGTATTGGAAGGAACAAGGTTTAGTGGAAAGTGCCTGACACCAGAAAACAAAGATGATGGCTGCCATGGGAATGTTTTAAGCAAGTTGAAAACTGGGTTGGGTGGGGGGAGAGGCTTTAAAGTATCTGGGAGGAATGCGACATCACAAGATGGAGGTCTCGGCACAGGTTACCTGTTTGGTTGAGTGCACATGAATTGAATCTTAAAGTTGGAAACGCATCTTTTAGGCTTGCCTGTATTATCCTTTTTCAGTTCTACTTTTTGTATTCTATTTTTTTATTTCTTTTTGTATTACTCATTCTGTCATGGTACTGACCCAGCTTGCCTTCACACTAGCCATCTTAATTTTCTCTCCAGTGCTAATCACTTTTTTAAACAGACATATATTACATGTAGTGTTAAGTTATAGTGATATACTTTTTTTGGGGGGGTTATGGCCGAATGTGTAGAACACTAATAATCAGTTGTACTCTGACTTAAAAATGTAACATTGTGTAGTTTTTTTTTAAAATAATGAAATGGAAGATGATACATTCTTAATAAATGCTTCTGTAAGCATAAACTGTCAGTATCACATGTTCAAAAGAGGTGAAACGTGGGTCAAACTGCGAGATTTGTTGGGGATCAATCTAGAGAAAAGTGTTTTATATACATTCACTGGTAGGTTACTATTTAGTATGCCATCATTGGGTGTGACTTGGAAAAAGCAGTTGGCGCTATCAAAAGGTAACCAGGTTGACAAACCAGTTAAGAGTCCTGCTGTGTTTCTTTTGGAGACGAGGTTGTGACACAGCTGAACAATAAAGTCAATTTATTTCATTTAGTGTCTGTCCTTTCTTTCATTCTTATTTGAAGTAGGCTACCGATACTTGCGAGTTTGAGCTTTGTAAACTGGACAGTATTGTTACCAACTGCACCTGTGCCATTTTTAAATGGTCTGGAGGAAGAGCGGCAGATAATTTAGATGTACTATACACACACCGTGCAATACACTGAATACGTTAAAGGCTCGGGGATGTTTCTCATTCAGTCAGTAGGTGGGGGTAAGTGGCTGTCAAATTCCGAACATCTAAAATGGGGGGGGGGGGGGGGGGGTGCTCCAATGGAATTATTCATATTTAACATCAGATGCACACACTATTTGTAGACCGAATGGCTCGAGAGGCACCTTTTAAATAGTGGTTTACTGTTACATAACGGCATATGTTATAGTGCTCTGATTTTAGGCAGAGGATACATGAAAAATAAAAATATTTGACAATGAGTGAAATTAGTTGGTTTGAAGTCTACTTGGTCCCGGTGTGCTGCCCCCTGGTGAGCAGGTTGCAAACCTGCACTTCACAACACTAAAATTCATGCCTCAAGTTTTGCTCCTTTGACTGCAACGCCTTCGGCGCTCATGCAAGCTTGGTATCGCGAATTGGATTTGCGTTGAAACGATTTTGCTCGACTCTGCACTTCTATGATGGCATGATGCCAATCACGCCATTATCAACAGCCATGTTTGCGAGTCATGCCCAAGCCTCTCTGCATTGCGCTCATCCGTCTCAGGATGACCTCTTCTGAACCCATCCAGCCTGTAAACCTAGTACAGATGACAGCATGGCAATGACGCCCAGTAGCTGATGTCACCATCTCCATGCTTCCTCCCTTGAATGAAACAATGCCTTCTGGCACCACAATGGCCACTTTCTTTTCATCTTTATGAATAAAGACTCCATGTCTTTAACTGCTTGGAGATTTCGCCACTGGTGTTTTAGATCTCTGCTCCAAAGGTCAGTGATTCCATGAGCGCTTAGCAGAGAGGGCTCACAGGGCTCAAGTACATTTATATAGGGCACAGTTACAGCCCACCACGTGAATTTTTGTGGCCTACTGAAGCCAATAAAGCGTGACTACTTCCTATTTCTTGCTAAACGGCTTTGTCGTTTTCATTTAGGCATAAAATCAGTACGAAAACTTTTTTACAGCTATTACAAAACATTTTCACAATACCTGAACGTAAATTGGCTCAGATTCCTGAAAATACAATTGACCCTCCCCACCTCCAAAACCGTCTGTAGCTAGCGACAAGATGAAAGCAAAACACTAATTTCGTATTTAAAAAAAAAAAAACCCTCCACAACTTACTTCACCATAGTAACTCGGCACCAAGATGCCACGAAAACGCACTGAAAGGAAATGACATGAATGTATTCCAGCACTGCCCCGCCCACAAAATAATGTTTATAAAAAAACAAGACATAGATAGTACAAACAAAACTAAGGAACTATTTCATTTCACCTCCTTTGGGTGTGTGTGACATAGCCACCAGGAGCAGTATAATACACTCATGAGACAAGAGTTTTACAAATCCTGTCAGTGATATCAATCATTTGGAGAGGATAAAGAATATATGCATCAGAGTGTTTTGTCAGCACACGAGTTGATGCACTCACACTGCCAAATAGACACTATTAGAAAGCCTCTCTATTTATTCTGTCTATTCCACTAATAATTATTTTTTAAAAAGACACCAAAGCATCCCATGAGTTCTCATCCTGTAGGAACAAGAAGGAATTCTTTTCTCCCTCCCCAGCGTCAGATATTCAGCTGCCTGCCCGCGTGGGGTGTCTCGGTGGAGATCCACATTCCTGCCGGGATTCTAAGATATCTGCCGTGTGTCTGTCCCACAGCTCTCTTGCATTGGTACCATTGTTTCTCCCCACCCTGACCCCACCGAAGCTCCTCCTCCTCCACCTTTCCGCCCCGAGAACAAATCCGAGTCTCTGTTGTGTGCCCGCGGACACGAGCAGTATGTGGTCAACCCACTCTGGGCATTCCTGCACCCTGCCTCTGTCAGGGCCAGTGGGACAGAGACAAGGACGACTGTGTACTGTGGGATAGGAGTGAACAAACATGGCTGACCCCATTTGCACTGGAACTCTATTTGAAGTGAATCTCTGCGGGGTGCTAACATCTGATGTTTATTTCTGAAAGTGATTTAATTACACCAAGTGCTGCTAAAAGACAGTTTCTTACAGTTCAGGGCGGAATGATTTTTTTCTCCCCTCCTCATCAATAGTTAATATTTGCATTTTTTCCGCCCCCAAGGTCTTTTTGCCATGGATTTTTTTTTTAAACAAGCACAAGCAAATAAACACACAAAGTACTGAACTCATCCCCACGATGTAAATAAAAAATAAAAATATATACCCTGCTTTAGATGCGCAAGTGTAATATTTGCCTGACACGGCATTTGTGCGTCTTAACTCAAAAATATGTTTTCCAACTTAGCAAATGAAGGCATACTCCAAAACAAAAAGTCATCTGTTCTGAAATATTAATATTCCGATGCTGCTTGGGTGTAATTCCGGGCCGACTGACCCCCACAACAGACCGGGCTTTGTCTGCTAGCTGCTGCAGCGCAAAAACTTGCAATCCAATGGCACCAAAACAAACAGCTTGAGATTTAGATAAAAACTACCTAAGCTGCTCTAAAAACTAATATAAACACACACACACGATATGCATGTCATCGATGCGCTTTTTACAACCCCTTGGTTGCCCCCACCTGCATCGCAGTTCTGAGGTTGTACGCCTGTCAAACAAAGTCAGCTGAGGTTGGCTGCAGCTCACCCGTGACCCTACTTGATTCTCTCCTCTTTCATCTCAAACCGCTTCAAACAACAAAGCGTGTGACGGAAAAGTGGTTAGGACTGCACGACTGTCCGTGTTTTATGTTATGTGTTGTGTTTATTATTTTACTTTATGTTAACTGTTTTGTAAAGCGCTTTGTTACAGCTGCCGCTGTTGTGAAAGCGCTATAGAAATCAGCATGTATTGTATTGTATTGTACTTGATACAATAGATATCGAAAATTGATGAATGTCTGTGTTGCGTGAGCCTTTAATTTAATTTAATTAAGACCACTGAGAGCCATTGGATCTGGATTGTTGACCCCGAAGAGAGCCGAAGGCAGATGGCAAAAGGAACAATGGCCCGACCCATTACGAAGGGCGGCAGCGACTGACACAGCCACTGTTGCTCCAAAGAATGCTTGGAAGCGTGCCAGAGATGGACCTCACCCTCCCCAATGTCCACTATCCCATGGTGCAACTGGCCTGCTTGGGCGACACCTTCAAGAGCATCAGAGGGGAAGCAAACAAACAAGCAGTGCCACCATCGTCTTTGGAGCTTAGAAGGCTACCGAGAGGTTGGAAGAGGAAGAACCCCACCCCGGGCGAGCGCAACTTGCATGGCTACGGCGAGCACCTCAGGGCTTGGCAAGAAGAAGAACCCGGGACTCATGGATTCTTTTAGCAAGATCTTTGGAGGGGACAAAAAGAAAAGGAGCAAGGTGGGCAGCAATGCAATTAAAAGGGGTGGTCTTTTTTTCTCCCCCCCAATTACCATTTCAACGATGGTTTGCACGCAGGTCAACTTTACTGCTTTCAAAAAAAAAAGTATATATATACATATTTAACATTTTATACTGACGCATCATTTCAAACTTTAAGAAGTTCTAATTGATTTAAATTACTCACTCAATGCACGCCACGTGTTGCACTTTCAGCAGCCACAATCTACATAATCATAAGAATTGTTCTTGTGGTTGGAATTGCCTCATGCTGGGAGATGTTTCAAATATTTTGTCCTCTGCTGCTTAAAGAAAAAAAATAAAATGATGCAACAGTTTCACAAAGCCACACACACCAAAAAAGGGGCCAAATTCTGATACACTTTGTGCATGAGATCTCATTAAATTAGCTCAATATGCATTTTACTGCATTGCCAAATGTAGTTTTCGCCCATATTGTCATGTTATGTTATGTTATGTTTGGAATGCCATCTGATCTGAATAAACATGATTGCTAATGATCACATTTTAATTGTTGTCCCTCGTAGGGGTCATTCAGAGGTCACCTGGCCGCATCACCCCAACAGGCCTCTGCCCGCCGCAGGACCAATGAAAATGCTGTGGTCCAGTTCTTCCGCAACATTGTATGTTTCATATTTAAGGGCTAAAATACACGCACTCAAAATATATATATAAAACGGAGTGCAATTCTCATGGTGTCAACTGTGTTAGCCTGTGATATTTCTTTTTTAACTTCTAAGAAAAATGACGTGGCTGCTGCAGCCAGTGCAGTTGGTCACAGCCTAAACATAATTTGCCAATAATGCATGTATTTGGTTATTTATGCTATTTCAGAGTCTGAGCTTATACTGTAAAATAACCTTTAACGCGCAAACAAGGCTACCCTGTGGAATACCATATTGAACATTTTAGATGTCTCCATATGAAATCAGGGCAATTCAAAACATCTATGCTGCTCTGACTGAGAATCGTATTGGATTAATGCAAAAGTGTAGTTTAGTCTCCTCCAAATATTTTATTGCTGAAGTGGCAATCAGTTACTCTGTTCTTTCTGGTCTTTTATTCTCCTCAGATTTCCTCGCCTCGTCCGAAATCCAAGGTAAGTGAAGTATTTGTGGTGTTTAATTGATCAACACTGATTTCTAGCATTTTGTTAGCTTTACCTTTCCAGGACACCAAATGGGGACATGCAGTGAAAGGAACTCCATCATGCTTTGTTTTGAAACTAATCCTAGTGAATGGGAGCCTCATTACCGTCATCGCAAAGTGCCATCTCCCCTCATAATACGGTTTTCTTTTTGCAGTGGAGGGAAGTCTTTGGCTTGGTATGTCAACATAAAGTCACTTTTTTGAAATTAACTTTTTTTTGTGTGCATGTGTGTGAGTGCAATGTTGATTTTTTTTTTAATGCATGTTTGGTTTGCACACAACGTTGCTAACATCAAAGCACTTTTGGCCACGCAACTGCTTTCCTCACTCAGCCGACAGATTTTTTTTTAAACTTGATCAGATCTCGGACAGAAGTAAAATTAAAGTATTGCGGTATAAACTTGAACTTAAGCATTGTTTGCTGTGTTTTAGATTCTACACAGACCCGCAAAAAAAACACAAAATGAGCTTAGAATTCTATTGGATGGAATATTGGTCTGGCTGGTTAGTGAGTCTGTTTTCATGATTTTGAGTGTTCCCCATAGTTCAGATTTAAAAAAAAAAAATCTAATTTCCTAGCACACAGTCCATTTTTTTTACTCAGACAAGTGAAAACATACAAAATTTTGTCTTAATCATGGTTCTGTTCCAATTGCAATTTCAGTTTCCCCCGTTTGCTTCCATCACAGAGCGATACTCAGCTTCTTCGTGACTTTGATAAAACGCTCGACTCTTAACGAACCACAACCGGTAAAACATTTTCTTGTAGGGTTGACAAGAATTGTCATCGTTATAATTTCACAACTCTCTCCCTTTCTCACGTCAAGAGGACCCGACATTCCATCTGCATCCTATTTGTATCTTCTCACGTGTCAGATGCCGTCTTGTACTTGTGATGTGACACTGACCGACTCTTCCCCCCCCACCCCCCCCCCCTCGCACCCTTCCTTCGCTTTGGTCCCGTCACACAAAAGACACCCTCCACTTGTCATTCAGTCTCTTTCTCCTTGTAGGTTGCTGTTACTGCAATTCACTGCTCACTTTTAGGAACATTTGAGATCCGGGCACTCAGTGGAATAATTCTTTTTTTTTTTTTGTCATGAAATATTGATCAATCATATCAACGCGTCTATTTTAGTTTGGTGTCACCATCACTCTATCTTGCGGTTTTACTTCCCGACAGCGAATTCCTGAAGGTTCACTTGGGATTCTTCACTCCACCTTAGACAACAGATTCATGTCGACAATTTCAGCATACTGTTGCTGATCGACTTATTCCCCCCCCCCCCCCCCGACCCCCACCCCACTATGGATTTAAACCAAAGTGATTTAAAAAAAAAATATTCGTGTATCGGAAGTAGGTGAAAGATGGTTTTCGGTGACCTTATGCGGAATGTTTTCTAGGCTTCGTCAACACGTGCAGAGAGCACAAAGTCACCAGTCAGACGACGCAGGGAGCAAAGCACACTGTCCAGACTCTTCAACCTGGTGAGCAACATTATATCCCCCCCCCCACTCCTGACAATCCCCCTTCTACACGCAATAGTGATCTCTTTAAAAGTGAACCACCTCATGAAAGCTTTCCAATCTGTGTTGACATCAGTGACGCTCTCAACCGAAACCAGTGAGTAGCAGATCGCTAAATATGAACCCTCATTTAGCCTGGCGAGTCACACTATCATGTCATCATCATCATCATCTTTTTTTTTTACACACTCATCAATTTAACGCATAACGGCACTTTTTTTTTTCTCCATTTGGATGAATCCCACTAAATGTGAACAATTTTGACAATCACATCTAAATTTCATGGGTCTCCGCAACTGTTTGACTGGAATTTTAAAGTCCCTGTCAAGTGAAAGTGACACACCACAGAGAAGCATGTGAACAAGGCCGTCAAATTTGAATGATTATGTCCCTAGTTGTGAGTGTGAGTGCGAATGGTTGTTCGTCTCTGTGTGCCCTGCGATTGGCTGGCAACTGATCCAGGGTGTCCCCCGCCTACTGCCCGGAGACGGCTGGGATAGGCTCCAGCACCCCCCGCGAGCCTAGTGAGGATTAAGCGGTTCAGAAAATGGATGGATGGATGGATAAAATTGTTCAAATTCAGAGGGCATATCCATTAAATGCATCAAACCATGCCCCACTGCAAAAAAAAAAAAGGATCGTATTTTGCAGCATCTTTCTCCTGGCTACTACCAATTCTCTTCACATGAGGATAATCTCTGAATTGACTTTACAGGGTCTTTAAATCACACCTCGTGGGTTCTTAGCAACCAATCGTCGCCGATAGAAAGTTTGTTTTATGCCTTTGTCGTCCCTAGGGAGAGACCAAGTCCCGCCCACCCCCCAAACGCTGGAGCACCATCTTCTGAGCTCTTCTCTATGCCCCAAAGCAGGAAGTCAAAGCAGATGGTGCGGCATGAGGGGGAGCAACATAAATTGCGGCAGACTCACAACCATTGTGTGTTAACACCCTAATACTGGATTTCTGTACCCACTCTCCACAGATGGAGACGGTTTCGTCCAAGTGCTTATTTAGCTTCTCTTTAAAAAGTCTGGTTACGCTTTGAATAGCGTATATATATATACGGTATATATATATTTATATTACTGTAAAAAAATCTCCCTGTTGATTATCATAGTCAGATGGTGCTAATGTTTGTACATGTTTTTCTATATCTGTCTGGTATTGTCCGTTTTGTTTTTGTTTTTTGGGGGGATACGATTGATCCTTTGTGTGTCTCACAGCATTCTATTAAAAAAAAACAAGCACATACACACACACACACGCTCAAAGGGTGAGCTTGTTAAAATATTCTTAAAACATAAGCAAAATTGTAACTGCTACACCCCAATGATTAATCATCTACAGGACAGTCAGAAAACTAATCGATCTGGTGAACATGCCCTTTTTCATTGCACTGTTGCCCACTAATCAAAGCCCCACAAATGAGTTGGTGGTATGCATGCTATTTATTACATTTGAAGACGTAACGTTTTGTGTGGTTTGCGGGGGGGAAAAATAGAAAGGTTTGTTGATCCGATGGTCCGTTTGCAAGTGGCTCAAAGGTTTTAGGGGGTGTAAAAAAATGTTTATGGTTTTAGAAAGGATGTGTCATTTTTAAAATGTAGTCTTCCTTGTGAATATTGTTGTCACTTCGAGATGTGTGCTTATTTTAATGAGTCAATGCCAAAGGGTGTTTTGGTGTTTTTATTAAAAATTAACACTTGTTGATTTTGTCATATTTGTGAACGTTTAAACATGCAGCCTAATAGAAACAAATACTTTAGTTTACTCCTTGCTATGTTCATTAAACTGCACTATTATATTAAAAGTTCTTAAGTCTGACAATTCGTCTGTCATTTTTTTACATTGTTTTTAACATTACATTTAAATGTGATGAAAGTGCTGCAGGCTGGTAATAAACTATGTCAATGTCTGCTAGCTTCATGCTTACACATAATGGGAAACACCATAGACAGGCTAATGAACAGCATCATCATTGCAGCTTTGTAACCCTTTAAACAATAGATATTTAAACACAAATGGTTCAGTAACATGAAAACAAATAACACTCATGAAAGATTCTTTGTCTTCCGCAAAGAATGAATGTTACTGCAGCTTAATGCCCTGGGAACGGATCCAACTACAATATTACAGTACACTGCTCCCAGATGGCTAAAGCACACACCAGAAGAAGCAAAATAATGTCCATTGAGTTTTAAAAAAATTACATTCTGTGCAATTTGTTCAATTCAATCATGACTTGTTTTTATAAAGAATAATAGTGTTACGGTATTTTTTTCATGAAAACATTGAGAGAAAAAAACATCCGTGAAAATGATTTTCATATACGGTACTTATAATTTTAGTATCCCAAGAGAATTTTTATTTCACTCTTTAGTCATTCCGTTAAAACATTGACGACAGGTACTTCAGTTTTGCAATGGTTCAAAAAGTCCAACTTCAATGGCGTGTCATGACTAACCTGCACTGGTCCAAAAGTTTCCATCCAAACTTAACTGCAGGAATGAGTGAGGGTCGCCGGTGGAAGATGACAAAACTGGCCAGAAATAATTCGTGTTACTTTCAAATATTACATAGAGTAATAACAGACCTTTAAACAACAATAGATGTCTAAAATCTGATTTGGTGAAAGTCGAATTTCAAATATCTCACACAGAACCACCCAGCGTTTGCGATATTGAAACAGAGCTTGTTGCTTGTCAGCAAACCATAACAAATTTTATATTTACGATTAGCTGAGCATTGTACATTACTGGATGTAATACATTTATCAATAAAACTCAAAAATGTGTTTGAAGTCTAATGCAGTGTCACACCGTTATCCCCGCTTGATAAACTTTCATATTTACCTCAAATTGCTTTTTACGTTCGACGGCGAGTTAGCCGGCTAGCCATTAGCCGGTGGTCCTTCGGTTCGGTTCGTAAGGTTCGCAGCGCATTCGATATGAGTTATTTTATAACTAACTAGCTTTAATAAAATATCTGGCTAGAACCTCACTGCCGCCGACTCGGTTGAAACAAAGAGAAGCCGTGCGTCCGCACGAATTCGAGTGTGGCAAGTTGTCAATGGTTCGTTAATTTGATGCAGGTGCGATCTTCGCGCGATGTATTCGTTTTTTGAAAATCCATAAATTGAAATTAACACAATCGAAAAGGATTTTTTACGAGACTTTGTGTCCATGTGTAAGGAGTACAAAGCAGAAGTACACAATTTTGCGTAAAAATGTGAGGAATAGAAGTACAAAATAGGCTTTAAAATAACGATCCCACGAAATGATAAATACCTCAAATTTCTGCATAGGTATTTTTACATCGTTACTTCACACCGCTGCGTTAAGCTGACAATTTTAATGCAAAGGCACATTAAAGGATAATAGACACTGAACAGGGGAGGATACTTTCAAGTTAATGAGCCTTCTTTAACACACAATGGCCACAACATTGTTCACAATTTAATGACAGTCCAAAACATAAACTCAAAAACTGTCTGATTGCCTTACTTGGCAATGAAAGGTCAGGTACAAGACAACCAGATTTTTTTCGATAGTGCTCTTTTAGTAGTGTATTTGATACCACTATCCATACTGGAAGATGTACCTCATTAGTATCCAGTGAGTGAACATTAAAAAAGGACTGTTTCAGTCGCATAAATAAAGGTGAGCAATAACCATTTTCATTAAGTAGTATTTTAAAAAAACTATGTTTTTCCTTCACATTGTGCAAAACAGTATATATATCTCCTTTCGCCTCTCAGATTTTCTTTAAACGTTGGAGTACTTGTACACACACACACACACAATTTTTTTTTTTTTTGCTAATTAAAGATTCATGCCCCCGTGACCCTTGTGGGTATAAGTGGATGGATGATATCAAGCCTCATAGCATTGAAGATACATTTTGCATGTAACTCAAGACAAAAAAATATCTATATCTTGATATAGATATTGACCATAGGTCTGGTCAATGATATTGACCATAGGTCTGGTCAATCATAAATTGCAGTACAAGTGCAGTTTCAAAGTTATGGAAGGTCCCTTTCCCTTCCAACCACATCTCAAAATGAAGTGAAAATCTTTGCGTCGAAGGGAAAATCCTTAGTTTAGATTTTACATGGAGTGACACTTCTAGATTCGAGACTCGCGTGGATGGTTTCAAACTACTTTTGTTTCCTCAAAGCTCTCTCCCGCCTCCTCTTTGTATGCATGGCCACCAGTGTCTAATTGTTGAGTTCTTAGTTCTTCCACAATCCCGGACACACTTCCCAGCAAACCGCTCATCCCATCCTCCATGTCCCCGTTGAAATCCACTTCCTCCACTTTCACTTGTCCTCCCATGGAGAGAAAGGCGTCCCCGCCGTCAAACGAGTAACCGTAGCCATCGTCCATGTCGGCCCGAGCCGAGCCCGCGTTGTTATCGGAGGAAGCGATCCTTTCGCATCTGGCTTGGTGCCTCAGGAAGCTGTCTCTCCAGATCACCTTCTTCCCGCACACGCCGCACTCGTAAGGCCGCAGCCCCCCGTGGGTCTTCAGGTGCTTGGTGAGATGATGTTTCATCTTGAAGGACTTGTTGCAAACGGGGCAGCCGAAAGGCCGCAGGTTGAGATGCTGCATCTTCACGTGGCGGTCGCGCATGCTCTTCAGCGTGAAGGCTTTGCCGCAGTGACAGAAATGGACTTTGCCCGAGTAGGGGGCGCTGGCCATGGCCACCGAGGATGACGACGACGACGGCGTTGGGGGTGACGAGGGTGGCGGCGGCAGACTGGCGGAAGAGGGCGGCAAATGGCGACTGGAGGACAGGGTTAAGGAGGAGCCGCTCTGCACCATACTGGTGGAGGGCCAGCTCCCCTCCGAGGCAGCTATGGTGAAATCGGGCGACGCGGGCACCAGGGGTCTCTGGGAAACCTGACCCGTCCCATCTTCAATCTCGTCATATGTCTCAGAGTGAAATTTGCCCTCTGTGAGACATGGCAAGCCCTCCTCGGCTTTAGCGACCACCTCCCCGTCTTGTGGTCTGGACTCTTGTTGAGACCAGGGACCTGCTTGCCACTGCACTCGGGCTAAAACGGCACAGGGTTCTCCCAAAGGGCTTTCGGCTTTATGACAAGGCGGCACGCTGGACAATATCTGCGATTTAGCTCGTACCGCCACCAAACTCAACTTCGTCGGGGCTCGTCTCGACTCTTCGCTCTCGACTAACATAGGCTGCAAGTCTCCTAGAGAAATGAAGAACCACGGGTTAGAAATTCTTTAAATGACCATGCTGTGAATATAGAATTCATTTATATTACGCTAATAGATTTAATATAAAATCTTTTCGCCGAACTTACCTATTTTTAGGATACATGAGGAAACTCGGTGCAAATAATAAAAAAATAAAAAAACAGGCAAACTCCACACAGAGATGTTCCTACAGAGAATCGAATCCAGATATCCTGACTGTGAGACGTGCTAACCACGAACACCACCTCATGCCAACTCTATAAAATGATTTTTAAAAAACTTTATGGACAATAGGAGAAAAAAAATATTGCACTTGGTATTTTCGTGAGCACACATTTGTATATGTGCTTAAAATTAGCGTTCATAGTAGCTTTTTTTTAAAGGAGTCAATTTTGGTGCCAATTTTGTTTTGTTCGTTTTGTTATTACAACAGATAATGACATTCAACCCCCCCCCCCACTCCCCAAAAAATAAAACGATTTTTTCCTCTGTTGTCAAGTTCAATAATATTGGAATGGAGTGACAGTTTGTCTTTTAACACTTTTTCTTTCAGTCTGATTGACAAGTTAAGCTACTGCCTGCGAGACAAAACATGCTTTACGCTAGCATCATAAATTGTCTTTATTTTTTTTTAAGTGTTGCGTGTTTAATCTTACCACAATGACCCGTTGGTGCAAATCCTTCTTTCTTCTCCACTGCCTCTTCTCCAATTCCTTCATCTGCCTCCAGCTCTCGTTTCTCATTCTTCTTCCTCTGCGGTGTGTCGCCGCCCTCACCGCCGGTGTTCCTTTCGCTCTGCCTGTCGACACTCTGCAGAGCTGCTCGAGGCTGACACCTGAGCTTCTGTTTCAATATCTCTGCGCTTGGGCAACCGTGGCCGAAATGGCTACTTTTGCCGTCGCAAGTCTCTTCGCAGCAGGTGTAATCGCTCTCGGCGTATGGGAGGGCATCCAGTTGGGAGTCGGCCAAGTGCTGCCCCGAGGAGGGCCGCGAGCTCCCCCATCTCGAAAATTGCTGCGGGCGCCTCCACGTCGCTAAAGGAGGCAAGGCGTCGGGTTTATGAGCCTCTTTCCTTCTCCCGTCTCTCTCGAGATACAAACAGTCGGTGCTGCTCGGCGACTGCTGTCTGGATGCGCCGCCGGCGTAAACTGCCGAAGCGTCCGGCGGGGTTACTTCTGCCGAGGGCCGGGGTCTTTTTAGGATCTCTGTGCATTTGTCTACGATGTGCCACATCTGGAGGAAACTGGCCACGGTGACGTAGTTGACGATGTCATCGTGAACGATACTCAGCTGGCCTGTGTACGCAGAACTTAGCACGCTCTCAAACGCTACTGGGTCCATGACTGACGGGAGGGAAACTGTTGTCACATTCTTCAGTAACACCTTAGGACAAACAAAAGACAGTATAGGATTCATGACCAACAATAACACAAGAAAGCACAGTTCTAAGTTTTCTCTCTTTCTAAAGCACCCTAAGACGCCACAAGATGACACTAAAGCACCGCCTAATAGAAAAATAGTACTTTGGTGAAGTTTGAACACGTCTCTCCCACTTTGACAAAACCATGACAATTAAAGCTAAAACACCCGTTTGTTGTGAGAGAATATTCTACAATTCAAACACTCTTATTTGAAAATGAAATAAATGAAACTGTATTAACACACAAATGCAGAATGCGAGTCCCACCTGGTCATGGAAGTAAGGCGAGGACGCAGCAAGCACACATCGGTGGGCCTTGAACACTTTTCCTTGCACGTGGATCGACAGGTCACACAGCCGTCCCTCCTCTCGCTGGTGATTCAGGTTGTCCAGGACAGCAGCACGCACAGATGGGAAACATACTTGCACAGTCAAAGCTGCCGGAACAGTCGTGGCGCTGGAGCTCGGATCCATCGTCACTTATGATACTGTTGGGAGAGGCATGAGGTCAGATGTGAATCCGATGTGTTCTAGATACTCAGTGGTGATCAAAGTTTATAATCACTTTAAATGTACGCAACAGGTTCCTGTGTTTAAAATTGCATTTATAGCTGGTTGATACTGTGCACTCGTATTTTGTATTGTTCGTGATTAATCGTTCAAAAAAGTAAAAAATAAAATAAAAAACAAACTCCCTTGTCAGGACCAACTATTGCGTCCAGAACCTTCCAATTGTCACCCATAAATACATTTTGTATTGAAATGAGGGCCAAATTGGAAAAACACACTCTTGTGTGTGTTCAAACGAACAAAACGCAACAAACAAACAATATCCTCGCTGAATGTGTGCACACTTGAATACCAGATGTGAACACTTAACAGCCACTAGCACATTGAGCTAACTGACAGCTTTACATAAAGCACCCGCAGCACAGTCGACACTGTTTGTTATCAATAAACGATATCAATGTCTAAGCACATATCTATTTGCTGTTTAGCAGCGCGACCCATGGCGTGTTGCTTCGTCTAAATTCCCTAATTAGCATCAATGCTAGTGTGTGGCTATGACGCTAGTTAGCTCGCAGTTATTTCCACTTACCTGTTCGAAATCTTTGCGCAACGCTTTTTTTATGACAAAAACGTCGCGTCTTCTGGCATCCTCGGTAGATTTATCATTCCCGAGTATAGTGTGTAAAATGTATTTTTTAAGTTGTTACACAAAAATAGTGTGACGAAGAAAGCGAAGCGGGTCCTTGTTGTTTACGACGCTGATGCACTGATGCTCATTGGCTGGCTAAAGAAGAGCACTACATTCTCCAACGTCATGAAGAAACGATTTCATTCCCTTTTCTTCCATGAGAATCAACCTAAAAGGCGTTTAATATGCTCACACTTTGGTTATTTTAAATGTTGGTGATAAAAGTAACACTTTACATATGTGACATTGGAGATGGAGCCATTGGGTCACACTCGTAAGTTTTTAAAGGGACATTGCATCGCAATTGAAAATTGCAGCTTTGCTTATATTGAAGGCCTGTGTATCGTTTTCGATCACGTGATATTTTTTGGGTCACGAATAAATACTAAATAAGGTGTTTTAAATTCACGTTGGGTCTCTTATGATGCTGAAGGAAATACAATTCATGCAAACATAAAATAGTAGGCATATCAAATTTTTGTTTCGTTTATTTTTTTTCACATGTTGTTGTTGTTAATAATAAATTTTAAAAAAAATCAGGCCAACATATGACATGAGATGGAGCCATTGGGTTACCTGCTCCAGCAAGAGGATTATTAAAGGGCCAGTAGACCTTAAAAGCGCTGCGCTGTTTTACTAACGACCATTATTTCTTGCGTAGTAGGCGTTTGAAATTAAGCGAGGCGATTGAAACGAATGAGTGGAGGGCATACGAGCAACTGCTGTCATTGGCGTGCGTCGGTCTTTTTTTTTTTACCGCAGTACGTCTGCAGCATCATCTGAGAGGCAGAGTCGCTGCTGTGGCGCAGCATAAGGCACCGTCATCGCATCAAGGACGCATCTGTTGGGGCTTTTTTGTTTTCTCTGCTGGATGATGGATTCGGTTGCGCGCCTCCAAGATGATCTACAGCGCGACCGGGAATACTTTCTTAGGTGCAAAGGCTGATTAGATAGCTGAAATTCCACGTTTTCCATCGTCGGAGAGGACGTCACCCCCCACCCCCCTCCCTACTCCCTGGAGGAGACTTTTAAATTGACGTTAGTAGGCGATCGGATTTAAATCAATGTCTTAATATATTTGTTTGTTTCGTACAAAGCAGCCGGCATATGTTGTAAAGTGATAATACTGTATTTCCATATTTCCATTTGCCTGTACGTAATGCATAGACAGTTGGTTGCATGTACACGTTCATACGAATACTTTCATGTTTGTCGTTTGACAACACTCGAGATGATTGCGTCTATTTCCACACCGCTGTAATGATGGTCAGTGGTAACAACCTCAGGGATAAAGGTAATAGAATCTCAAGGTGAAATACCGGACACGGGACACTGTGAGTCATCGCGCGAATTGTAATGATACACGTGCTTCTTTTTGCACATAAAAGCAAACGTGTCAACTTCAGCGCAGCTTATGTTGTCTGCAGCAATAATTTGTCGCATTAAATATTATAATCAGCATGAAAGAGTCGACCTTAGCCAAAGAAGTACAACAGCGTATCATCTGTGTATATTCGCTTTAAAAAACGGCCTGCGGGTGGATATATTTATCACATTACAATGCACGTGTAGCTGCTAGAGTGCACTTTATTGACGTTGCTTTTTTTTTTTTGTTAAAAACGAGCAATATTCTTCAAATAGAAAGCAGTATTAATCTTCTCAATAACTGTTGAACCGAAACCTACAAGTAACTAGATAGATATATCTTGAGATCCGTCTTTCCAATAAAAAGCTACACACAGTCTGTGGCATGACTCCTATACACGTCCTGCTCCTTTTCCTCTCCGGCACATTATTTGGTGAGTTCCTCCCTGGCGTCATTTTTGTTGTTGTCAAGTTTTACAAGATTGCAAAGGAGATGAAATTGCTGTCTATTCTGGTAATATGCAAACAAGTGCACCAGTGCAACGGAGCATGTGCGGAGCCCGACTCGGACACAGAGGCGGTGGTGGGCCGAGGCTTTAAACTGGGCTGCATCTCCTGCAAGAGAAGGAGTGAGGTCAAAGCCAGCGCCACTGTTGAATGGTACTTCAAGGCCAAAGGAGAGGTGGACTTTGTGCAGGTGAGACAACGCCTGTTATTGTTGAAATGTACTGTACAGTATTTATTCAGAGAGCCCTGCAGTATTTGTGTTTTGCGCGTGCATGATAGTACCGTATTTTCCACACTAAAAGGCGCACTGGATTATGAGGCGCATCTTCAATGAATGGCCTATTTTGTCATTTTTCATATGAGCCCACGGTGGTAAAGAAAGTGATTAGAAATGCCATGTTACCGTGTCATCAGATCTACACCTTCGGTGAGATGGGCCCCACGATTGAAAACGAACACTTCATGGACCGTCTGGATTGGAACGGGAGCAAGCGGAGCAACGACATCCAAGATGCGTCCATCTATATTCTCAACGTCACCTTTAATGACTCGGGAACATACCGTTGCTTCTTCAACCGCATCCTGACCTATGAAAACTACGAATTCACCACCGTTGTCAGCAAAGTGGTCTACCTCACAGTGGTGGATAAAGGTAGGCACGCAACCGTCCATTTGTGATCCAAGCATTGGGGGGGAAATAAAAAATAAAAAAAATTGAAGATGCAGGAATGTTGTGCTGTGCACATATCACAATGAAAATTCCTTTTTCTCCCCCCCTCATATGCGTGACGTCATCTGTCTCACCACCCCGTGCGCAGCCACCAGAGGTACAGCCTCCATCGTGTCCGAAGTCATGATGTACGTGTCCATCATCGGCCTGCAGGTGTGGCTCCTCATCGAGATGATCTACTGCTACAGGAAAATAGCGGCGGCCGGGGAGGAAGCGCTAAGAGAAGCCGCGTACGTAGATCAACTTAAGAGCCGTATTCATGTTGCGCAGCAAAAGTTATATTTCCCATTCCCTTCCAGGAATGCTGAATATTTAGCGATAGCTTCCGAAAGTAAAGACAACTGTGCAGGGGCGCAGGTTGGAGAATAGCCAAGGTATGTCCAAAAACGCTTAAGAAATCTAACGAGACATTTTCTTTCAACATGCACACCCAAAGTTTCAAACCTTCATGCTTCACCTACATTTTAAGTGAGATAATGTCCTGATTTGTAATTGTATTGAATGTACATTTTCATTTTAATTCCATTGAAATGTTAATTAATTTTGACATGTATTTTCAAATTTAATGGTCTCATGCAAACTCATAATCCACACTTGTTAAAATCAAATTTGAATCATTAAAAAAATGCATTCACATGTACTGGAAAATGCAAAATAAAAATAGGTTTTTTTTTGCAAGATTTGTAAAAAAAATGCTTTGGGGAATTGTGCCTTGTCATCTAATCACATTGCGTTTTCATTTTTAGGCTTCCATTTTGGAGTCCAATACACACCGCCAACTGCATGACAACTTGCGGAAAAAAGACGTCTTCATCTCAAGTCTTCTTTTTGATCTTTTCCTTTCCTTGATCTTGACCTAAAAAATGAAGCACAGAGAGACCTTGGTACCAGCACTGTTGAAATACTGTAGTTTGCGACGCACACAAGCAAAGCAGCACTTGGATGAGAAACCCATTATGCATGAATGAGCCATTGTTTCGAGTCATACAAAAAGTACTATGGAGACCTCATACAGTATGTATTTAGATAAGAGACGCAACACAGCGGAAGCCCGAAGGACTCTGTGGTTGAATAAAAATAATCTTGATTTGAACAGACAAAAGTGTGACAAACTCCAGGCATTTTCGCAAGAAAAGGGGTCTGCATTCTCTGTCGTTGGATGGTCTGACCCCGAAACAGTAACTTAAAAGGTACAAAATGGAGGCCTCGAAACTCTGAGGAAAATGAGGGAAGCACCTTTTGGAGTTGGAAAGATGGCTCCCAAAAAACAACATAAGCACAGGACACTTTCAAATAGTTTAAGACATCTGATCCAACATATCAGCAGCACTGTGGGTTCGGGCTTCACTAAGCAACTCGGCGGACACGTCTTCATTCAAGAACAAACCGGACTATTGCATTCATACAACTATCATCCTATGGTTCACCCTTGATGGCCGTACCACATTTAAGGCTACTCTATACCCCCTCCATTCTCCCCCAAGAGCTTCTTGGCAACGTACTGGGCCTCCTCCACAAGTCTACAACGGAACAAAGTTGCTTGAAGTGCTCTCTGTGAAACCAACCTGTATTTTCACATCATATCGAACTCATTGAGAATCATCACAAAGCAATGTTTGAGCTGGCATAATTCTGTCAACTGCTTAGAGTTAGCATGAGTCAAACCTTTATCAACCAGAGACTAATAAAGATTAGTGACACTCACCAAACGCGAGCAGAATCTTCTCTTGCCCAGGTAAGTTTTTAAAATATATATATGTGTTCCTATATTTAAGAATTATCTAGATATTGAGGTGGTAACATAGTGATTGACAGGAAGCAACGATTGAGGCAACCCCGCCCAAAATGACATTTTTCTTAAAGAGACAGTACTGTACATCAATCTCTGTCGCATCTTCTCTGTAAATTGGGTGTTTCTTTCTTCAACGTTGAATGGACTGTGCGCAAAATAAACGATGACATGTTTTTAATCTATTTAAACAAAATACAATCCATGAGTTGTAGAATACACAGTGGGAAGTGCCTAGGCCGTTTTTACCGCACTGCATCAGCAGCATCCTGTGAACTGAGAGGCTGAAGTGCCGCTGTGGCGCAGCAAAAAAACAGTACACGGAGCACAGGACGCACCTCTCATGATATTCCTCGCAATATACGGATTTGATTGCGCTCTTGCAGGTTAATCTGCGATGCGAGCGCGAACCAAGGGATTCTTTGTTGCGCAAGGAGTCATTCGAAAGCTGAAATTTCCACGTTTTCGAGAAGCCGCCGCCGTCGTAGGGGAGAGGACCGCATTTTCTCTCGAAGGAGGCCTCTAAATTGACGACAGTAGGCGATAAGATTAAAATGAAATATTTTGAGATTATTATTTTGGGGGTCGTGTAGTGCTGATGCCTGTAGTTGAAGCGATTTGATTATTAATTCATATATTCCTATCATACGTGTTTGCATGGACGTTGAATTTACTCAGTTGGCGGCATGTTACAAAAGCCGATTCATATAATGTCTGTTATTCGATACCATTAGGGATAAGTGCATGTATTCCCAGGCAGGTGGAACGATGTATCTGTGGATCCCGTCTTAAAAACCTCAGGGAACACATAATCGAATCTGAATGGGAACACTGCGCGTCCTCACATGAATTATTTTTTCTAAATATATATATTTAAAAATAAAAACAGAAGGAACCCATCGATCGAACCTTTACATTTAAGCACTTTGAAAATCATCTGCTAGCAGCAATAATTTCCGGTGTCGAATGCTATTATCCACTCGAAACTGTTGATTTGAGCCAAAGAAGTCAAACAGTTCTGTTGGGATTTTTCAAGCACATTCTGTGGCCATACAGAGGCTTGTTTTGCACATTACAAAAGCAAATTAGGGTTAGGTTTCAGCGTGTAAAAGCACGTTTCTAACTTTTGAACCCCCCTCCGCCACACACACACACACACACTCCCATTCCAATACAAAGCTCCTGTCTGTGACATGACGGCAATTCACATTTTGCTCCTTTTCCTCTCCTGCACATGGTTTGGTAAGTTACTCTTCTGGCTTTATGTTTTAGTGTCAGGCCTTAAAACAACCACAACGTAGACTTAATGGCTGTGTATCGTATTGATGCAAACAGTGCGACAGTGTGATGGGGCGTGTGCGGAGGTAGACTCGGACACAGAGGCGGTGGTGGGCCGAGGCTTCAAACTGGGCTGCATCTCCTGCAAGATGAGGAGTGAAGTCAAAGCTACTGCCACTGTTGAATGGTACTTCAAGGCCAGAGGAGAAGTTGAATTTGTGCAGGTGATGAGATCTCATCTGAGATTCAGTGACCGTAGTTGATTCCGAGCAGTCCGCATTTTAGAATTTGTCAATTGTGACGTTTTGTATGTTTTCTCCAGACATGTCAAAATGTTGGATTTACATCAAATGTCCTCATATGAGCCCACAGTGGTCAAGAAAGTGATTCAAAATGCCATGTCGCCGTGTCATCAGATTTACACCTATGGTGAGATGGGCCCCATGATCGAAAACGAACACTTCATGGACCGTCTGGATTGGAACGGGAGCAAGCGGAGCAACGACATCCAAGACGCGTCCATCTATATTCTCAACGTCACCTTCAATGACTCGGGCACATACCGTTGCTTCTTCAACCGCGTCCTGACCTACAGCAACTACGAGAACACCACCGTGATCAGCAAAGTGGTGCACCTGAACGTGCTGGCCAAAGGTATGATCCAATCGATTGCGCAAAGATGTGTCCAAAAATATCAAGTGAACAATGAGACAAAATACGAATGGGGAAAAGGGCTCACCGGTTTGCGCGTCAGGCTCACGGTCGCAACGCTTAACAGGATACTTGACTCGTTCAAGAGCCTTGTGAGGTTACTTCTGGCGTTTGCATGACGTCATCTGTCTTGCGTCCCTCCCTGTGCGCGCAGCCACCAGAGGTACGGCCTCCATCGTGTCCGAAGTCATGATGTACGTGTCCATCATCGGCCTGCAGGTGTGGCTCCTCATCGAGATGATCTACTGCTACAGGAAAATAGCGGCGGCCGGGGAGGAAGCGCTAAGAGAAGCCGCGTAAGTTTAGTTGACAAATTGCAACGTACTCAAACGCGGATGGCGGCAAAATACCCTGTAACCGGATTGCATGGAGTATCCGGTGCCCGCGAAAGGGTGAAATTGCTTGTTTGAGGGTTTAGAAAACCAGCGAATGCAACATCGCCTGAAATGGTCAGTTTAGTCATATCCAGCTTAATAACCATGTTCCCTTTGTTTTTTTTTCTCCCAGGAATGCTGAATATTTAGCAATCGCCTCGGAAAGTAAAGACAACTGTGCAGATGTGCAGGTTGGGGAATAGCCAAGGTTTGTTCAGACGAATTCGAAGCCGGGGGGGAATTGTTTCATGGGATCTACTAATCGACTATTTATCGATTTCCAGGCTTCACTTTTGGACCAAACTCATCTTTCCCGAACACCCCGCCACAGTCCACTAACTGCATGAAACCAAACTTGGGGAGGGGAACAGACTGCATCCTCATCTCCATCCCATTATGCATTAATTAGCCACGTCCTTGAAAGCATAACTCACGGTAAAGTATTATGTTGACATTCTGGATATTTGTATGACATGCGCAACACTGCCTGTGGTGAGACTGTTGAGGTCGATTGTACAAGAAGGCTTTTTACTAACTCGTCACCTCTGAATGTCTGATTTAAAAAATAATTATAATAATGTTATGTTATTTAAAGATTTTTTTTGGATAGATTGTCTTTCCAATCGAATTGCTGGTACGTTCAATGATGCCTTCAATGTACGAATAAAAAAATAAATAAAGGACAAAAGTCATGGTTTGGTGGTCTTCTGCAGATGGCGAATAGAAAGTTGCGGCTTTTTTCTGACTGACATCTGGTTCTATAGAAATGAAAACAACGGGGGCGTGTGTTGAGGTTTGCCTCGACGACGTATTATTTTTAAATAGTTGAAGCAACCGCGATGTTGCAAAAGCATGCTTAGGAGCACGCGAATCGTTTCACGGTGGGTGGGGACCAGGAAAAAGGAAAAGAGATGAAAAGGGAAGTGGATGGTGAAAACGCTCTGCAGATTTTTCATCTTATAATTTTAACACACAGTCCGTTTCAGGGTAGCGGGGAAGATTGAGCTGGTATTTCCTCTCCAGGGCGGGCGGCACGAAACGGCCTCCGAGGAAGTGATGGCGTCCCTTGAAAAGGGTAGCCGAGTTTTTGGGAGCCGTCAGGGAGATGAGCGTGTCGGGCTGCAATCCGTCGACACTCCCCTGCTCCACGTCCCAACCTTCAAAGTAACAACAGGGCGACATGATCACAACTGCCGTTGACATTTCGCCAAACACTCCTATGAAGTTTTCGACAAATCAAATCAAAAGAGCCGCATTATATTTCTGTTCAGTCTAGATACCGTCGTCGTAATATTCCGGAGGGAAAGAATACGGACGAACCTGAAGGGATGTCAATGCTGGCAATGGGGACAGTGGTCTTCTTCAGGACGTCGATGATCGAACCAAAAGGCTCTCGCACAGCCCCCTTAAAGCTGAAGCCGAAGATGGCATCGATCACCAGGTTGAAGGCCTCGTCAATCACTGGGGCCTAACAAAACAGCCATCCATCCATTATCTGAACTGTTTTATCCTCACGAGGGTCGCGGGACGAGCTGGAGCTGACCCCAGCTGACCCCCGGGGCAGTGTGCGGTGCATACCCTGAACTGCTTGCCGCCCAATCGCAAGGCACATATAGACAAATAACCATTCACGCCATGCCGTCACCTAACCAAAACTTTTTTTTTAACTCATATCTTAACAGAGTAAAATTCGACTAAAGTTGTGACAAACCTCGGGCATCTCTGTAAGAAAGGGGATCTCCATTTTTTGGCACTGGGTGGTCAGACCGTGAAATAGTGGCTTGTTCGGCTTCTTCGGGTACAAGATGGAGGGCTCGTAACCCTGCGACAGAGAAGTCACAAAGGAAACTTCCTTTTTTGCTCGCGAATATGGCTGACTTAAAAAAAAAACACACACAAAAACATGGGACACTCACAAATAGTTTAAGATGTCTGGCGCAGACCAGGCCGTCTCCTCCGTTGTTACCTGGTCCACATATAACCAGCACTGTGGGTTTGGGCTTGACCAAGCAACTCAGTGGATACGCCTTCATTGGAAAACATGAGACTCTTATATTCACATTATCATCATTGTGGAATGAAAAGGACATCCGGGTTCACCCTTGTAATGGCTGTTGCACAACTGAGGCCTGCGAGCTCCATCAGCTGGTCCACACTGAAACCGTACTCAGTGAAGAGCTCCTCATCAATGCGCTGGGCTTCCTCTTGTCTGCAGTACACATACAGGTCAATTTTTTTTTAAACTGAGAACGTTGCTTGAAATTTTCTCGCTAAAACACACCCAAGGTATTTGATACTGTGGGCCATGGCGGAAGCTGGTCTGCTACTGTAACAGTCGTTCTGATGGTTGTGAGCCGACGGTGACAGTGGGCATTTCCCCGTTTGAGCAAAGACTGCTGCGGCCCGTGAAGTCACCAGGAAGCCGATTCCAAATAGAGCGCGCACACTCAACATTCAGATGGTCCTACAAAAGGAAAAAGCAGATGTGAGCCATCCTCATCATGCAGTTTGTTGCCATGGCTGACTCTCATCTCAAATCACACCGGTCGGCACCAAACTCCTATTTTCCAGAAACAAATTGCAAACATCTTTGAATGCGTTAAAACTAAGTAGCAAACGTCAATGGCAAGTACAGTAATGGAGTATAATACGTTGTCACTGAGACAACACTAGCTTCATACATAACACAACGTGATTTATTTTTCTTCTCAGTAGGGTGCATTTATGAAAATGTACTGTATAATTTACAGTGAACGTGTAATTTTACTCTTCAATTCGTTAGGTGCTTTTTCAGGCAATTGAATCAGTACAATACTTCTACTTTAACCATTAAAAAAATACAAAACAAGTACATCTGCATAATAACAGCATGCGAGTACTATTGCCACCTCGGGCAAATATCGATTAACTGTTGACTTGAGACAGCGTCTGACGATTTTATATATTCAAGACGGTGCGAACTTTCGGGAATTAGGTCTGACTTAACAGGAATTCAACTTTAACGACAACCAGAGATTAATGGATATCAGTGACACTCACCAAATACCGCGGCGATTTTCCGTTTAGCATGCAAGATTTTAGTTAATGAGCATGCAATAACACAACTTACAAAAAAAAAATCAACACGTAGAGAGTCAGCAACCCGAAGAAATGACCTACTTCCGGGTTTGAGGAGCGGAAGTGAAACATGCCCTATATTTCAAAATAAAGGTATAGAACCAGGAAGTTGCTCTGATTTCAATATAAAAGTCAAGTTGTTGAGAGCTGAAAGAAATCTTGATATACTGTACTCCAACCCCCACCCATATTCCAAAACACATGTTACGTCAAGTTAATGCTCAATTGTCCTGAGGCGTGAGTGTGATTGTTTGTCTTTATGTGTCCTGCAAACGGCTGGGGGTATCTCACCTCAGCTGGGTTTGACTCCAGCTTACTTGTGTCACCAATAAGAACAAGCACTAAAGAAGAATAACTTTATTGATACCAAAAAATGTTCACAAAAAGGGGAGCACATTATATTCACTTCAATGCTGTGAAAAAAGATACATGTATACGCATCATCGTGTTATAAAAGTAGTGTGTCATTGTAATTTTAAAAAAAAGTCTTAACAGTGATGTTAAGGTGTCAAAGTTCTATTTGGATTGGAGTGGATACAACTTTATTGTCAAATGTGCTGTATGTGTTCTATCCAAACCTATTCCATAAGCATGCCTATGTACATTTGCGTAAATACTTTTGCAGACTACATGTAGAAAATGATATAAAAGTACCTCAAATATAGAAAATAAATTGGAATGTAAATGAAAACGAAATGAAAAGATCCAGGGGCTCACATTATTGGACAGCTCTCAATTCGGGTTCCACTCTGAGGGTGCGGGGGGAAAAAAGGTTTAGTAGCAGCAGCAGCCATTTTTCCATCATTGTCACTTTTTTTGTGTGCCACTATCGGTTTTGTTGTACTGGTCTCACCTTGCGTGGTGTGGTACTACTGAACACGTAGGAATGGGGCAACAACCCCTCCGAGATGCCGCCGGTGCGGAAGGAGCGGGAAGCCGAAGACACGGGGCTGCAGCCGTTGGATTTGTCCGAGGGGAAGCCGCAGGAGCCGCACAGAACTGTACGACTACGCAGATTGTATTCGCTGTCCCCACAGGTGCTGTGAGCCACCTGCTGCGGAAACAACAGACTCTGTGGACTCTTTTCAAAAATTGACCTATACAATTTATTTATTTTTTTGTTTCCTGAAGAGTGCCCAACTCCAGTTATAAGAGTTTTGATTTATATTTGCTTTATTGACAATGAAGTAAGTGCTCTTGATGTGCACACGAGTGATTTTTTTTAAATACATCATGTAACTTCGGTCATGATTGCCTCACAAAATTGCCATTTCAATTTTTTTGTTGTACAGACATCTCGATGACATTACCATGTCATCATCATCCTCTTCCAAATGTGTGCGAGTCACTTTCCTCATCGCCATTTCCTGTAAGAAAAGGTCAGGTCAACAGATAAATGTTGATGTTTGTCAAAAGCTTTGTCGTTTCAAATATGTCTCACCTCTCCATTAGTGTTGATCAAGGTGGTCTGGAACTGGTCTCCGGTGCCCCAGTTGGACTGTGTCTTCCAGACCAGGTCAGAGGGTGGATTGTGGCTTCCCCCAGCACCAGCCGCCCAGATCTGGTTATCACGTAAAAAGCCATGTAAGCACATCGTCGTGCATTTATTATTATTTGTTTTAGATCTGTGCCGGAAGTGGTCATCGCTTACCGTGACTCTCTGGCCAGCCTTCAAGATGAACTTTGAGGGAAACTTGAATGCAATTGGTGCAGAAGATCCGACCTGTCGCTTCACCTGCCAGTTCCCTAAATTCTGATCCTAAAGTTGAAATGTCGGAGCGAGTCCAGAAACACGATTAGGAAGCGATGGCATGAAATGAAAACGAAGCCTTTCATGCACGCTGTAACCAGAGATAACATGAGTGGTGACCTCATCTGCTTTATTGCTGAGTCGGACATATTTGCCATCCTGGTCCACCTCATCCACGGTGACGCGCCCACTGGCAGAGGCCTGCTGGGTAATGCGGGTACGTGCCACGGCACCTCCGGCGAAGCTCGAAGCCTCGCTGTCCGTGTCGTTGGCACGCCTCCTCTTGGTGGCCGAGTTCTGAGCACCGCAGCTGAAGGAACGGCAATGAGCCGACGCGGTCGAGGAGCGACTCGCTGCCATCCTTGTCGGGGGCGGGCTCGGAGAGAGACGCAGCCTGCGGACAAACGCGAAGGCATCGGCGACAATTAGAGTCAATGTTGGGAGTTACGTTTGTAACCTGAACACGGACCTCTCCTCCTCGCCCTCGAGCAACTTGCGGTAGGCGCTGATCTCCATATCGAGAGCCAGCTTGACATCCATCAGCTCCTGATATTCGTCCAGCTGCTGTTGCATCCGCTGTCTGATCTCAGCCATTTCTCGGTCTTTCTCCCCCAGCAGGCGACGCATGGTGTCCCGCTCTCTCGACAGAGTCTCCTCCAGGTCCTTCACCTTTGCGTCACGAGCTGCAAGCTACATTCAACGCACAGTCGGGTGGACCCTCGTGAACTCATTTACTCCCAAAGACGTTTTTAAACGTCTTTTCAGACTTGGTCCAGAATTGGCTGGTACTGAATGAGTTAAGGATTTTGCAGCAAAGGCAGCTTACAGTCTGCTAATACTGTGACAGAGGAAGTATGTGTAATTCAATTTGAAGCTCATTGGGAAAGACAAACAAACAAACAACAACATCAAGTGAACAATAAAGACAATTTCATGGAAGAAACATCAGCGTTTAGGTTGCAAATGTAGGCCAGTGCTTCTGAGCGTGTCCCCGACGGCCACCGCGAAACTCAAACTCGACTCGGTGTTTGATGATTCACGATGATTGGCCGCCTCGCGTCCCGCGTTTACAATTCGCGTGTTGCAGTCGTTTATTGAAAGTTCACCTGCTTCTGCAGCTGGCTTAACTGAGCCGACACGGACTCCAGACGGACCCGCGTCTGCTGGAGCTCCTCGTGCGCCGCGCCCACCAGATGGCTGCTCCGGTCGGCTGATTGACGTGCGCCTTCCAGCTTAACACACACAAAAAAAAAAACACAGATGAGATGGGAGAAGGTGCACAACATTTTGCGATCGTTTCGAGCAAGCACATTGTTTACCTTGGAGTTGTAGGTCTTCTCCACATCCTCCTTGTAGAGTTTAATTTGAAGTTCCTGCTGGCTTCGCATCTCCATCAAAGCATCAGCCAATTTGCTTTCAAAGTCTTGTTGGTGGCCGTTGTCCAACTCCACCATGCGGGACTCGTGGCGCCGCTTGACCTCGCGCAGCTCCTGCGTGGGAAAGCGGTACATGAAAATGACACTCTCGCGCTTGCAGCTTTTTTTTTTCCCCCATAAAACATGATGATAATAACGGGGCCTGACCTCAGAATGAAGGTTCTTTTGGAACTCCAGCTCTTCCTTGAGGGTCTGAAGGCGATTCTCTCCATCCACCCTCCTAAGCATCTCATCCTGCAGCTGCTTTCTGGCATCCGCCAGGCTGGTGTCAAGCTAATTAGAACACGAGCGCAACACAATCGTTTGCCGGTCAATGTGATGTCATTCACCGGCGTACGAGGGCTGGAAACTGAGCAGGGCGGGGGTTCGATTTACCTTAGCAACCTGCGTCTTCAGGTCCCTGTTTTCTGTCTCGAGCGTGCGCTTTTCTCCTAACGCGGTCGTCAAAGACGCATCCTTGGAGTTCAGCAAGGCCTCCAAGTCTTTGAGCCGCTGCAGCGCTCCTGACAGATCCGATTCTTTTTTCGTGTTCCTGAAACGACAGATCACACGAACTCACCGCGAGGCAGTATGGAAAAATGGAAGAGAGAATAACAGGAAACCCAAGACTTGAAGTCGTAATTTCCTCGACGCAGTCAAATGTGCTATTTTGAGTAAGGATTTTCTCTGAAGGGGGGGGCAGGGGGGGGGGGCGGGGAGATACTTTTATGTTTCCACTCTAGCACACAACTTTTTGAGCGACACTGTTTCCAGTCTTCTCCATCTCGCCACAAACCACAGCTTTTGGTGTTTGGTTGCCACATTGCCACGGCAACAGCCCGTCTCTGCCAAACACACTGGAGTCATCAGGCCAATATTTATGGAAGAGTACGAGTAAAGGAGCCCTCGAACTACTGCCACGTATCGCGAGTGTGTCAGAGGAGGAGGGGGAGGAGGGAAGAACTTAGTCATTGATGTGTGTGACTATGGGATGTCAAAATGGAGGCCCGATGTCGAGCCGTAATTCGTCAAGAAGACACTATGTCGTGGGGTGTGGCTCCAGCAATAAAGCAAGTCTCATGGCAGCAAATTTTTCATACGCCTCAGTTATTAATAGTCCGTGTTGTTGCCATCCCAGTCACATTTATGCATCGACAGAATGAAACGAGAGGGAGCTCGATACGACGGG
Source organism: Hippocampus zosterae (assembly GCF_025434085.1). NCBI lineage: Eukaryota > Metazoa > Chordata > Actinopteri > Syngnathiformes > Syngnathidae > Hippocampus > Hippocampus zosterae. The sequence continues at coordinate 20,399,610 of NC_067457.1, forward strand.
GCACTCTACCTTGCTTTCAGCTCCTTGTATTCCTCTCGCAGCTTGCCCAGCTCCAGCTGTAGGCGTGCACGCTCCTTGGCCACCGAGTCCAAAGTCTTACGGGCATCCGCCAGTTCCGTCTCGTAGGCGGCCTTCAGACCCGTCAGCTCGCGCGAGACCTCCGTCTCGGACTCGGTGATGCGCAGACGCAGGCCGGCGTTCTCGACTTCCAGGGAACGGACCTTGTCGATGTAAACGGCCAGACGATCGTTGAGGTTGCTGAGATCTTGTTTCTCCTGAAGACGCGTGATGCGGTTGGGGGAGAGCGGGGAGTTTGCGCCCCGAGGGGTGTTTTTTGGTGTGGCCATCTCTTGAGCTTGCTTCTGCGGATTGGGTAAAGACCCAGTACATGCATAAAGGTTCGGGGAAGTACACCATGGACACATCAAAGAAACTTCATATAAGTGGTTCAAAGTCAAACACAGGCTGCTTTATAAATACACACACACACACACAAAATGAGAAAAAAACATACCCTTTGGAATCGTAGAATATTTACTCTGGAGGGTCCCTTTGAGATCACCAGCACGCACCGTTCAGACCGTCGCCAAGTGTATACTGTACAAATTTATCCGAGTGCCCAAAGGAAAGAATGAGATGGGAGGGGTGAAGAGGAGACCGGCCCTAAAAAGTTTGGCAGCCACTCGGGGGTGGTTTGTTCCTCTCCATCTCTCTCTTTCTGGTCTGTGGTCTGAACAAATGAGTCACCCTCTGCAGCTATTTCTTGTGATTGAAGTCAATTCATTTTTTTTTGATAATTGTATGTTAACAAATCCCCCCAACTTCCGTGTATTCTTCCATTTCAGGAACGATGCATTTCAATGAGAATATCTGGCACCAGACGGCTGAGGTTTTTCAGGTTCGAGGCGCAAATCACTCGACGTTCTTTTCAGTTTTCAATCAATCATTCAATGACATTAATGACATGTTTTCGTCATTCATTTCCAAACCAATCTTCCAAAAATGCATTTGCACTGCCACGGAGTGGGGAACGAAAGCCCAGCTACCTGCGAGGAAGTCAGGCAATTGGATCACTGCACTTTCAATGACTCTACTAAGCGCCATTCATAATTTAAGAGTGGATCTTTGGAGGGCTTGGCCACCAAGTGTGAAATTAAACAGCCGAGTAAATCTTTTGTTTTCCCGCCTGGTTCTCTCAAATGTGTCTGTGAGGGAGCGTTTCGGAATTACGTAACAGTTTCTCCGCCCAGGACTAGACAGCAACTTTGGGTGAAGACCTTCCACTTTGAAGCTATGGCTTGACTAAATGGTCTGAAACACCCCGACAAAGGTAAACCACATGTAGAATATGGGACTAGGGTTCACCCACCATGCAAATGTGCATTCACTTTATTTTAAATGGTTGCATTGATGAACAAATCTTGAATAATATTGCCGGAACAATCAAGACTGTAAATTTCCCCAGTGTGGGACGAATAAAGGATATCTTATCTTATCTTAAGATTTGACTTAGGTCAAACATGCTTGGAAAAAAATTCTGTGAGTGGTCTTTAAATCACTGAATGGTTTGGGCCCCGAATACATTCAAGAAAAGCTAATTGAATATAAACCCACTAGGGTTCTAGGAACTAGGGACTCGGGTAAGTTCGTGGGAACCCAGGTTGCAAAGCAAATATGGTGAAGCAGCGTCGAGCTGTTATGGTGCATGCAAGTGGGATAAATTGCCAAAGCAGACCTTTGATGATGGTCTTTTAAGCATTAAAATTGATTTCACTGCGAGTCTTTTTAGAATGCTCATTTGTTTCCCCTCTCTCTACTTTGATTTTTAACATAGCTTCTTTTGATCCTTTTTAGCAAGTTACTTTTGTTTTCAGCTTTGCCTTTGAAGGTCTTTAATCGTTTCAAAATGCATTGGGTTCAAATGTGACGTCATCCAAGTGCTGAGGCTGTCATGTGGTCTGAGGAAAAACCCGTATTGGATCACAGTGATCACATGGACAAACTCTTTTGAAATACTGGTACCCTGATGTAAAAAAATGTGATCTCCCACTTAGAGAGGTTCTGTCAAAAAGTTGACATTGATCAAATGCGGTAGGCATTGTGTGATACAACCTTAAAGCTAAAACCAATCAACATGCGTTACCCTGCAGACAAAAGAAAACATGCAACTGGAAGTTTAGGAATCACATTTTGGACAGGAAAGCGTTTATCATCTCTCATGCACACACACAACAAAAAACATTAAAGCTATATGTTCAAAAGAGTCCACTCCTTATTTTACCGTGCACATAAGGCAACTTTGCAGCACTAATCAGCGGCTCAGCGTCAGGGAAAAAAACGGGAATCGTATTAAAAACACACGCGGGCATACATCGGGTTTTAAAAAAATTGATAACGGTCGAAAAGTGGCCCATCTAAAAGTCCCACCGCGACGAACACGTCGGCTCCGTGTCGACTCCCAAACAAGCGCCCCATTCGGAGGTTCGTGCGCACGCACACACACTGACAAGCAGCAGCCGAGACGAAGGGGAAGCCTCCATTTTAGCTCCCGTGGCCGCTCGACGCCTCACGTGTCCTGGCCTGTCTGCCTCACATGACCCTTGTGTTTGTCCCCGTGATCACAAGCCTCCATCTCGGCGGATCCGCGCTGTTGCCGTCGCTCGTCCCCACCCCGATCGAGCCTTCATGGATATGCTGGAGCAGAGTGTGGACAGCTCGGCGAGGTGAGGCTCGGCCCGGCGGCCGTTTCTGTCGTTCGACTCGCGAGGCTCCATCGGAGCAAGGCCGCCATAGTTTAGACGCTCTTTGCCAACGCTCTTCTTTATATCTTTTAAGCTATTTTGACACGCTTACTTTTCATCGCTTTGCATCGGAATTGTTTGGCGACTATTTGTTGCTTCGGCAATGTTGCATTTATACATCTAAGCGAGCATCTTATTTCTTTTTGATTGTTTCGTGTTTAGCTAATGTGTAACGTCACGGTTACGCTACTGCAAGACTACATAACCAAAGTAACAATTTAAGCATAGTTTTTATGTTTCTATTTTTGGCAGCCCGGTGTTAAAACTTTACAGGGTGCACGTCTTGTGGGATTATAAGTACTTTATTGGGCCAGAATTAGCATAGTTTTGGAGTTATTAAAGTCATTTCAAGAAGACGTACCTACTCGAACTGCAGCCAAAGACTGCAACGTTTGGGTTTAATTACCCACAAACGGTAATACTTTTCTACATTTTAAGTTGCAGCTGTTTGATTTTACTTACTTTTAATGCGTTACTGCAGTACAGTACTGTACTTCATTTTTGCCTTGACATGTAGTTTGCTCATGTGACCACGCGGTAGCGCCGCTCACCCGCAGCCAGCCTTGGGCAACTTTTTTTGTAGCTTGTGATGCTAGTTTCGAGCTGTCTGTTTCTTTCGATAAAATCGTATTTATTTTCTCATTCTTTCTCTCCTGTTTTTCTAGTCACGACAAACAGGAGTCCGACGATATTGAGCACTTGCAGGAAGGTATGAGCTTTATTTCCAGCTACTCATGAGAATATGTTTTGACAATACAGTAGTTGTTATGATTATTTGATCCTAAACCGTTTGAAGACATTTAGTTAGGTGTATCTCATAAGCTCACTCATTAAAATTTTGTATTTGCATATGAACTGTCAGTCTCTCTACGTGATGCACAAATATAAAATTATTCTAGACAATCTAAATTGTGCACACTTAATTGTCCATAAGTTTGAATGTGATTCAATTATGACAAAACATATATTATATATTACGAAACATTGCACACTTGTCCCTTAAATAACATTTTTTGAGGGAACAAGTTTACAAAACTGACTTTTAAAATCCAACTGCATGTTTTTTTAAACCGGTCTGGCAAGACATTTCACTTAAATTGTAGCCTGTAAGACAAAAATTTTAGTTATAGGTGACGCAACGCAGCCTGTACACTAGTGGCATGTAATAGGAGTACATAGAGATAGAAGAGAAAGAAGAACCGAGTATGGAAGTTCGAATACAGATGCCATGTTACTGCTGTGTTTACATTGAAGTATTTCCACATGGGTGACATGGCACCAACTGCACCAATCCAAAGTTATGCAAGGCTGGTAAAGTGTCAGCATCATGTTATCAGATCTTTTTAATACGAGGACATGCGTACAAATACTGGGAACTATCTAAAACGTCATTAAAAAAAAGACCATCCATCTAATTTACAGCCCACATATCAAGGGGTAAAGACTATAGCCATAGCAACATCTGGTACACTCCTCCTCATCTCAACTTTTTGTTGTGACATGGCAAGCATATGTGACATAAATGACATGTGTTACTTTAACTGTCTCATATGTGCCCAATGTTGACTGGCATTTGCAGGAGAAGTAGAGGATCAGTCCACTGGGACTATTTCTGCTGTCCCACAGGCTGCGTTTCCTGACCACAATGTTCAGTACCAGTTCCGCACAGACAACAGTGATGGGCAGGTAAAGACGATAGCGGTTGATAGTTCAGTTGGGTTACGTTTTCTTTCTATTATGGGTTTAACATTGTCTATTTGTTTCTTCTTTCTCTCTCTCTCTCCTCCCCCCCTTTCCACTCTCTCTCTCTCTAGGTAACCTATCGTGTAGTTCAGGTGACAGACGACAATATTGACACATCCTCTGACGCCACCGGGGCCGTTAGCGTCGTCTCGACCGCAGCGTTTGCAGGAGCGCCTCAGGTGTGTGAATGACAACACAAACAAATGTTACTGTGAATTCACTGAATTTTTGTATGTTTTACAATGATACTAACAACTGAGGTCTCTTAAAAGAGAGCCCTATACTTCCCACTAAATTATGACGATTGGTACGTGCCACTAAAGTGGAAAAAAAAACATGAGCCACAGGTGACGTACAGTTGTTTGAAGGAGACTCACACTCAAAACAAGCAAATACAAAACAAGAATGACTGAAAATTTACGAATATGGCTTCAAATTGGGATTCATCCCTTTATTCTTTCCCATCCAGGCCGTAATCCAGAACCCCTTCAGTAACGGAGGAAGTCCCGTCGGGGAGACGGTGGGAGGAGAGACGCGTTTCGCCTACTTCCCCGCTGCCGCTGTCAGTGACGGGACAGGCACGGCCGTGTCGGTGCAAACCACCTCGGAACCCACAATCACACAGGGGGCAGGTGAGTTTGCATTGTTACACTTAACATGGCCTTCCAACTTTGAGTCGAGGAAAATGGACATGGGCAAAGGCAGACAATCATTTGCCGAGTGCTGTCATTTGAAAATCCACACAAATTAACTTTCTTTTTTTTTGCATCTAGGTCAGTTCTACGTAATGATGACCCCTCCTGATGTGCTGCAGTCGGCAACACAACGGACCATCGCACCGCGCACACACACTTACCCAGCGTGAGTACACAATGCCTCCTTACACTTGTTTTGTTTTTGTTTTTTGTTTTTAATCGCCCAACTCCCACGTCTATGCACAGCCGCTCTCAGTCCTACATTTAAAAATGATTTCCATCAAACTCCTCTGGAGTCAAAAAAAATGGGGGGGTTCTTTTTCATTTTTTTCAAAGAGGGGGCTCTTTAAAAAAGAAAAACTAAATTCCCAAAATGGTTTGTTGAAAATCACGCTGAAAAACAGTAACAGGAGAACAATATCCATCCTTCTGATCAAACATCTGAAAACCGCACTGTGTCCTACTTACCTGCCATCCCCAGAGACGTTGGTGAAAGCGAGATGTTGCAGCATGGCAGCACAAACTGGTGAGGAGAACTTTCACATTCGAACCAATGCCGCAACCCCCCCACTGTCACTCCCGTCGTTTACACATCAACGCAAAATGTGCTGTATGGTGTGATGTGTTTCTTTGTCCCTGAAGTGCATAGTGTCGATTTCATTTTCGGTTAACACCCTGCAATTTTATTTCAAATCCTGCTTTGTCAGTCATCCTTTTTAAATGCCCCCCCTCCCAAAAAAAAAAATCCCCTTGGCATGAATGCAAATAGCATATTTTCAAAATTGGCTGATATATTGAACTATCTCCTTGAAATGTGGGCTGTGATATGGAGGGCGACCAAAATGTAGTAATCTTGATGGACCGATGGGGGCGAGGGAGAAAAAAAAAAAAAGAAAAAGCTTTCAACTACAACAAGCATCACTGATCATAGAAAAAGTGTCTTGTTAACTTGGATTACCAGTTACTCGTATAATTAAGAGTAGTTCATTTTTCTTGGGATAAAATTGGAGCCACAACAAAACTGTGTGTGTGTCACTTCCAGGAAGGTGGATGGTCCACGAGCGCCGAGGGATGAAAGAAGAAGAGCACAACACAATGAGGGTATATAGCGCTGTTTCATTAAGACGATAATTCTGATGTTCGAGCATTTCGGGAAATAATTGGTTTGAACTCCATTTTATCTTTCAGTGGAGAGAAGAAGAAGAGACAAGATTAACAACTGGATTGTCACGCTTTCAAAAATCATCCCTGACTGCAACATAGACAATAGGACTGGTGCTGTAAGTATTGTGCAAAAACTCTTACCACAAATATATATATTTTTTAAAAATGCAACATCAGTCAGACCCTGGTGTTAAGTTTTCAACAGCGCACTGCACATGGTTTACCATTTTGATTTTAGTTTCCAGCTGATTAATCAGATGTTGTTATGATTATGACTAATCTATCCCCCCACCCCCTCCAGAGTAAAGGAGGCATCCTATCCAAAGCTTGCGATTATATCCGAGAACTGCGTCAGAATAACCAGCGGTTGCAAGAGACCTACAAAGAAGTGGAGCGAATTGAGCTGGACAATGAAATGCTTCGACAACAGGTATTATTTATTTCCTTGCACACCGGCAAAGTCACACATTTCATTGAAAGTGTTATGATGCTGTGTAGTTTTTGTGCTGCTGCTACTCCTTACAAACAATTAAACAAAAGGCCAACAAAATATACACACATAAGCAAAATTACTGGGACCCTTTTGTCTGGTTTTAGAAGCTTGACTGTTCACATGCTTGTCTATAATTTTCTTTCTAATCTCCTGAGGCAACGCGCTACTTGGCTTCCTCTGGTTCATGTTTAGTGTGGTACACGCCATATTGCTGAACAGCAGAGTGATATTAATTATAAGACAGACCTTAAGTGAACATGTCCCTCATTTCTGTGACGACTGTGAGGTTTTCTTTGATTAAAGAGGGGAATCAATAATCTTGTCCATGTGTGTACCTCTCGCATTCGCAACTGGCCGAAGTAAAAATCGTATCTGGTGTTGGCATGATATTCAGAATTGTCCTCTCTTTGCCTCTTTATTTCTCTCCACGTTTCCAGCTGGAGGAACTCAAGAGCGACAACGCGTTGCTTCGAGCACAGCTACAACAGCATGGCATAGAACTCAACGGAGAGTCAACACCCCAGTGATGAGGGGATCGGACATCGACAGAGTCGCAAACAAACACGGTTGTGTATTCCCGCTCAACCTGAACAATACCAGGAAAGGAATAACCACTGGTGACTACTTCCATCTGGATCCCATTGAACATAAAGTGGGCCAGTGGCCTACTGATGGACCACTGACAGACGTCTCCCTCCATATGCTGCTGGTCAATGGCTGACATCTACTGAGCAGCTCAATGAACCCCTCACCTCTGCTTCAAGGAGAACGACCTCGGCGCACCACCACACTTGCACACAGCTTTATGAATTGAATTGAATACAACTTTTTATTTGACTGTAATTTATAATCCTGCCAGTCTTCTCAACTTCTCAGCCTTCTGTTAATTCTGTTTTTTAAGCTATGAAATGAAATAGGAAGTACCACTTAAGTACCACTCACTTTTTTTGTTCTTTTAATTTATAAACCTTGTCCAAAGTCATCAGCACATTTAATTATTCTTTTCAGCCAGTCAATCAGTCATACAGTTGTAATGGTGTTGTTTTTATTTTAGCGCAAGACCTAAACAAGGAGTAAACCTAGCTCAGGTAATTGGGGTAGTGCACTGGCATCTGGTTTCCAGATTTTACATATAGATTTTATTTTTGGATATTTTTTTTTTGTCTGCAAGTGCAATGGACAGATATTTAAGACACTTGCATTGTGTGAATCGGTTTTATTTGGCATCACATGTAGTAGGTTAGTACAGTTTTCTTTCTGTGTCATTGAGGTTAATGAATGTGGGGGTTCGTTTGGAGACCCACCTGTTTGGCCTCACGGGCATTTTTATCTGTGTTGCTTCCCTACTAATCAAATACGCAGCAATGCTTGGGACCTTAGCGGCAAATCGAAGGCAATAAATTATGAGCATGAATGAACTGATAATATCTGAGGTGTGACGTGAGTGATCGTGGCCATTTTTTCCCCTCAATAGCATGGAACAGTAACTACGATCACGGCAAGTTGTACAATCAAAGAGCAGATTGCATTTAAGAATGTCGTTTATCGCAAACCAAACCGAACAATCAAAAGTTTTGATGCTACAGTTTAATATGTTGTATTTGTTTTTACATTTTTTGTTTGACATGACATCAAATGCCCCAAACCAAATTCTGTGACGTACTGTTTTCAGAGGGTACGCGTCACTTTTGTTTCCGTCTGGGATTGCGTTGCCTTGTTGCCTAGTAATCAACCGAGTCGTCGTTGTGGAAACCATTGCAGCAACAACCAGCACGCTCTAACTCGCTGGCCGTGATGGAACGAAGGTGAGTAAATTTAAAAACGAAAGAAAATTCAACCCGTTTAAATGACAGAGACGTTCGGGAAAAAATGTCAGATAAACGCTCCAATTTAACAAATGGTGTGTTGCGTGTTTTTTTGCAAACGGACAATGTTAAGCATGAGCAAAATCTACGGCTGCACAGTCAACGCAAGTTGTGTTACGAACTCGACTAAAGAAAATATTACTCTATTTGGAACTTTATGTAGGGCCTTTGAATAGTGCGATGTTAGTTTGCGGTTAAGATCCGCAGATTCGTCGTGCGGAAAAAAAACGGTGACGATAAAATATTTACGACTCCGAGTCTTCGAGTTAATTTAGATTCTATTGTTACAGCAAATTGATGTTCTAGGAAGACTTGGCGTCATCAACCTGTAGCATGCAGGGGAAATCACGTTGGGGTTTTTTTGCACACTGTAACGTACGATGAAGTCACCTTTGTGGAAAGTGCAGCAGCTTGGGCACGTAAATGCATTCTAACTAAATGTCACAAAACTGCACTAAATGAATGATCAAGTCTTTTTTATTTTATCTTTTTTATTCATCGATTTGCTTCGTGTGAAATCTTTGCTTGTTTAGTTGAACACAAACCTATTCCGTGACATGAACGGCAACAGGTGGATGCACCTGTAAACCGTCATATGATTTTAGTACGAAGGATTGTGACTGGAAAAAAACAAAAAACAAAGCATTCATGTAATAACAGCCGGATGGTGAAAATATATTAAATATTCAGCACGAGTTCCTCTAGTCTTGGTATGTGAAGTCAGGCGTATTGTTACCTCAGCATCTCTGGTGAATGAACGTCACCAGAACCTAAAAGATTTTAAAAATATCTTGTTTTTGCATCTTGGCAACACGATGTCCAAATGGTGAGCGCGTCTCCCGAATGTCTGAGGTTCGAATTTCAACTCCAACCTTCCTGTGTGTGTGTGTTTGTTTATTGCCTGGTACCTCCCTTGCCGGCATCCCAGATGACTAACTCTTTGCATATTATTGACTCAGTACAAACACCAAGCATCCGGAGAAGCCCATCGTACACTACGGTGTTCCAGAGTGGTGCAACAACAACGAGCAGCTCTCTGCCACCGCAGAGCTCGAGCGATATCTTTCCAATGTAATCCGCCAAGAGAGCAGGACACTCCGCAATGACACCAACTGTAAGGTGGGTCCTTGTTGCCGTCGCTTTCAAATAAACACGCCGTGCGCGTTGTTTTTCACTTCTTGTCCTATACTGTTACCCCACAGACAAACTGGGATGAAAGCGATACCTCCCGTATGTTGAGGGATCGGGTGTGGGAGGTTTCAAGATGTAAGGATCTGCTCGTATCCTGCGCAAAGAAAGTTGATGATGAGATTGAAGCACTGACGTTGGTAATTGCCAGAAGATTAACAAATGTGATTTGTGACATCACATCAGCATCAACTTCTTTAGAGGCCCCAGTGAGGTTTGAACTCACGACTCTTGGTTTACAAGACCAGTGCTCTAACCACTGAGCTATGGTGCCCACCTGAAGTGTTGTACAGTATTTATAACAGTCAAATTTGCGTGTTAATTTCACATTTTATGGGTAGGCTGCCACTCCTCAGGCCCAACTACAGTATGTGTATTCAAGGCATTGAAAAGTCACTTTTCCATATGCCCTCTTTAAATGCAACACGGCGATGACCTCAGCTTGATTGTGTGTTGTGAAAGTCGAAAACCCGGACCGAGGAGACCTTGGCTGCCACGGCAATTCCCCACGAGGTCAGCATGGAGAGCCTGACCCTGAGGGAGGGACGGCAAGGATTTGAGCTGATCAACGACCCCGTGGAAAAGGAATTAAAGAAAGAGGTGCATGTCATCGAAAGAGCGCAGCAAACCCTGCAGCAACTCATCGACCAGGCGTTTGAACAGCTCTGGTAGGATGAGCGTCCCCGACTTGGGAAGTTTTGGTCAACGTAAGGGCCACTGATGCGACATCGTGATTTTCACTTTCCAGTATCTTGCAGAAAATTCGACAGCAGCTGACCGCTGACCTCCAGAACAAGGTGGAAACTCTGGATATTGACAATACCTGTCTCGAGCTTACCATAACGTCATCCCAGATTTCCCTGAAACCAGATCCTACTCGGATACCTGCAGGGTAAATCATCTATGTAAACATTTATCTATCTTTTATTTTTTGCATTCGTAAAAAAATACTCCCCTATCATTAACTGTAGTTCGTGTACGCCACACGAGTGGATCCAGTTCACCAAGTTGAATTTGGCTCGGGCCCGTGAAGCAATGGAGATGTCCGAGCAGATGAGGGAGCACATGAGTCTCACCCGAGTCAGCGTACGTGTGATGAAACCACAGCCCGTCTGCTCAACGCGTGCAACATTTGAGTCTAACGTTTACTTATTTTTTTCCGCCCTCAATTCAATTCCTTCAGCTGCAAAACGATTTGAAGAACCAGCAGAGAGCCACAGAGTTTGCGCTGCGTAAGCGCAATCACGAAGAGCAACAGGCTTGCCGCGAGCTCGAGTGGCAACTGAAAAACGTGAGCAGACGACGATCGACACGCGACGCCACACTCCTGAGAGATCGTTTTCGAAAAACGTTGCATGCCTTGTCTTCGTGCAGACTGAGGGAGAGATAGCAGACATGGAGAATGACATATTCAAGTTGGACGCGGATCTGAAGGCAAAGACGGCCCCGCTGAAACTGGCTCACACCAGGCTGGAGAACAGAACCTGCCGGCCTGGCATGGACCTCTGCAGAGATGAGGTGGACGTCCAGCGCATCTCAATAAACAAAAATTTGTTTGTCTGACGTGCATGTTTTCCTTCCCGTTTTCCAGGCGCAGCGTTGCCTAGTTGACGAAGTCAATCAGCTGCAGGCCACAATTGGCATTCTGAAGGAGAAGCTGTCTGAAGCTCAGTGAGTTCTATTTGGAGTTGGATGACACGGCGCTCAGGCTGCCTTAAGTTGAGCATTCGCGATCCTAACGCGGCAGCACAAAGAGGCCGAAACGCGATTTTATGGACGACATCTTCGAATTCACTTTAATCGTGAATTTCGGGTCCGTGCTTCCGTTTGTGCTCAGGTACTCGTTGCAGAGACTGAAGCTTCATCAGAACCAAATGAAGCAAGATCACGCCAGGAAGCGTGGCGCTTTGGCCCTGGAGGAACGCTGCATCAACATCCGCCACCGCCTCATCCCCATATTATACAGCGATGGCACCCCTGTGCCGCTGCTGCTACTTACGAACTCGAGTGGGAGGAGCACCAGGCATCTTGAAGCCTGACCAGGCTTTTCTTCATTTACAAATCAAGTCTATTCTGAATAGAAATATAATTTTTTTACAGTAATTATGGAACAGACACCATGTAAAACTCACAGAAATTCACTTCTGTTGAGCGGCTCACATCTTATCTAGGCCTGCTATCAAGACTGCCCCCCCCAGCCCCCCTTCCCATTTGAGTGTGTCCACACAAAGCTCACGTTTGTGTTAAGGTCATTTATTTCATATGCTGCTAGATTTTATGACTTTGTTTGGGCCACGTCATAATGTTTGACCATCTGACGCTGTTTACGGCGCGGAGAGAATAATGTGAATCCTGACTCCCACGTATATATGCAGAAGGTTAGCATGGATCGTTGCCAAAGCTTTTCATTTGGTTACCCCTCACATAACTACTCATAAATAAAGAAATTATGAATACAGACTTGTGATGCAGCCATTCCAACATATCTGTCACACCGCAACAAATTTGACCAAATAAATAAATTCGGAAAAATAAATAAATACACGAGAAACATGTTTTGTTGTGACTCCCAATTTATGCCGTTCACATTTATGCCAGTGCTGCAACCTCAAAAGTGAGGGTCAAAAATAGAGGGGGACCCGAACCACTTACCTGTTGAATGCCAACATGAAATCCTTTCATTCCATTGCAAGGTATCATCAAGGTGGATGGGAAGTCTGTTTTCGGGTTTCCCACTGTGGAGAAGAAAAAAATTGCTACCAAGATGCCAGAAAAGATAAGGTCACTTATGAAAATAAGCATTTGAATAATATCATTTGTATCTGTATTAGGAATAGTCCATTGCATGAGTAGCAAGGAAGGAGATTGTTTAGTTAATTATTTCAATTTCTTTTGAGAAGTTGAATTCAGACGAAAACAACTTTAATGGCTTTGTCGAAAACTTTACTCATCTGCTTTTATGAGATGTTTGGAGCGGGCCTTTTGGAAAGTAAGTACAAGACATAATGAACACCCAGAAGGATTTTCTTGAGAAAAAAAAACACTTCTTGTTATCTGCCAGTGGGCTCCGATAAAATGCATCCACAACAAATCAGCACATTTTCTGCTCCATTTACTTCAGCGCAAGCTTTTTGCTTGGCACGCCCACGCCTCTGTCACACTCTTTTACACAAACACACCCATTTACTCTTGACCGTAAAAGCATGAAATGCTCCTTCAGGTTCCAAACAACTTTGTATCTCAATGCCTGGCTTCAGCATAAGTCATAAAAGTACACACATAAAAGAACTTTAAATGAAAAAAAATAGTTTGTACATTTTGACACAGGTTGTTAACAACCATGCCATATTTGAAAAAAAAAAGTACTCAAGGTTTGAAAAATAAAGCCTTTGTCTCCACTCCCAAATGTGGTGGGCGTGTCTACTGAATGCGTATGTACCCCATTAGGTCGTCGTGGGGCTTTTCATGCCACTGTCAGGCGCTAGCTGCCAGCTAGCTTGCGAACTAACAGGGCGGTGGCTTAGTAATAACAACTAGCTCGCAATTGCGGTGCACCACTCAAGCGAACAAAGACAATCAAGCTCTTATATAGCGTGAAAGTGAGACTTTTCCACGGTCTCCGTGAATTTCGGCTTGTACAAACAACATATTTGTACTTCACTACTTGCCACCACTGCTCGTTTATGACTACGCCTGCGTGGCCCTCCAGATCATTAAAATCGCCGCGGCCTTCTAGAGATGACCGTACGCAACCCTCAAATTATTCTGAATCATTTCACTTCAAGGTCCAGATGTTTTTCCCTCCGCTGAGAGAGGGCTTTTATCGCAGCCTGTTGCCTGCTAAATGTCCCATACTTCTGCATGAGCGCGTGCATTTTCTGATCGGTATCTCACGCCCATGATGTGGCGTACGACAACATGCCTCGCCGCCTTCGGCGCCGGTACCTCAGCGAGGACGGTCGCTCTGTGAACAACAGCCTCCCTTTCCCAAATGAGGGCTCAGTTTTTTTTTTTTGAGACGACGAATGCAACTCCCGTATAGCTAACAGATGGCATGTTTTTGCGGGATTTCCTGCTTCGTCTCAGCGGTGTCGTCCCAACCGTCGCTACGATGCACGTGGCCGTCAAGGACTGCTTTGCTCTCTTTGTCTACTCCTTCACATTCGTGCTGGGCCTTCCCGCCAACTTGCTTGTTCTGTCCGTGTACGTCCGCAAAACCCGCAAGCGCGGCGCCACGCCCAACGTGGTCTACGCCCTCAACCTCTGCGTGGCCAACCTGGTTCTGGTGGCCTGGTTGCCCGTCAAGGCTTTGGAGACCTTGCTTCAAGATTGGCGGCTCCCGGCTTCCGTGTGCCCAGTTTATAGCTTCTTCCTTTTCTCGTCGCTCTACGGAAGCTGCCTGTTCATCACGGCCGTGACGATGGGACGCTATCTCAGTATCGCCTTCCCTCTCGTCTACAAGCGCTACCGCCGGGCTCGTATCTCGTGCTTCATTAGCGCGGTCTTGTGGGCTTTGGTACTGCTTCACCTTGGCGTCGGCCTCGTGGCCGAAGGCGGCGCCAACTTCGTCTCCGTCAAGGACGAGGCTTTGGCGTGCTACGACTATTTCGACGCCTCCCAACTGGCCGTGCTGCTGCCCCTCCGTCTAGAGATGGCCGTGGTCCTCTTCCTCCTGCCTCTGACGGCGTCGTCCTTCTGCACGCTGCGGTGCGTCACCCTGGTTTGGCGCTCCAACTTACGGCCCGCGGGGAAAAAGCGAGTCCTCGCTGTGGCGCTGTCCACGCTGGCTGTCTTCGTGGTGTGCTACGCTCCTTACAACGCGTCGCACGTGGTGGGGTTTGTGTCGGGGGAAAACGTCGAATGGAGAACGTACGCCATGCTGACAAGCTCCTGTAATGTTTTCCTGGAGCCCATCGTCATGCTGATGCTGTTGCCGGCCGCATCGAAGGGGGTGGTGGGAAGAATTTGTGCCGGGCGAAGCAGATTCAGTCGTACCGAGGGATTTCGACAACACTGCACCGCTCCAAATACTGTGGCTAATGTCAGGTCGCCAGCTACAATAACCGAGGGGAGCCAAGCTGGGGCGGACGTGGGGTGACTCTCTTTATTGGTTTTATTATTAAGACACAACTATGTGAGAAACGGCATCGACGTGCCAACGGACATTTGAACACAAACTGTGCACTAACACATGTCAACAGACAATTGAGCAATACTCACAAGTACTGCATATTCTTTATTATCTACAGAAACTCGATTGCTGCGGCCTGTTGAGTGATTTGCAAATGTGAAACTCTTCTTTGTGTGCGCATGGTTGTGTTTTACTGCCCTCTTTTGGCCGAGTGACGCACTTGATTTGTTTGATTAGGTTCTTACTGTATGTTTTTATAAAGTACAATAAATACTACAGAATGTTATTTTCCTGATTAAAAACATGACAGAAAAGCAAAATTGGTTATGCCTACAATTTGTAAATTGTTTCAATGAAACGTGACATCTATGACCACTTGGTGATGACGTGGTCGTCCCCTGGTGGCCACTAAAAGCACCAACACCCATCATCCAATTTTAATAATGTGTATATTTATATAAATACAATATAAAATAATTTTTTTAAATCATAAAATATTTATAGTTTATAATCCACTCAGCCATTTTAATAAGCTTATATTTATATTTTATAATTTTTGTTCTATTATGTACAGTATATATACTGCAATATATTATATATACACTTTTGTTCTTCTGCTTCTCCCTTGCATAATTCTGCTGCTGTAAATTGGGAATTTCTCCATTGTGAGACAAATAAAGGTTTTCTAATCTTAATGACACATCTTCCTTCCCCCGCTCTCTCTTCCCAAGACCTTTGACACTTGGGAGTGATTACGACAAATTTCTACGGAACATGAGCTTACGAGGGGGGAGTTGCGGGGTGATGATGTTTGGAGAGCGCGGATAACAAATATTGTGTCCGAAAGCTTATTAAATTTCCGCCAGTGGAGGTGAGATATAAGATATGGAGTGTGATATACTTCCAATGATGTGTGAGAGCGACAAAGCCAGTTGCCAGCGTGTTGGAACATCAGTCACACAGTGATGGAGAGACTGAAGCGTCATGTTTGACAGTGGTCAGGTAGGCATATTTCTACTTGTTATATCTCCTGCCCCGTATGTAGTACATGCTATTATTTAAAATCTCTTCTGCCATCCTTGGATTTGTGTAATTATTGATTGTCACTCTTATTAGTCACCAAAGCAAGTGTTGCCAGTGATCCTGTCTGGAAAAAGTCTACCTTGAATATAACAATTGTCAGTTCACATTAACACGATCTAAATATCATGATTGAGATAAAACAAGGGGAGTTCATATTTTTCACCAGATGTTATTATACAACATCAACAAAATTTTTCTCAGCATTGTTCTATTCTATTTTATTCTATTACGTATAATGGTTGCCTTGAGATATGAGTGACTGGAGTTTTTCAAGATACAAGCAATTGTTCGGCCGATTTATTATTTTTTTTAAGAACAAAACTTTGGAAAAAAATAAAATACAAAATTTAATATTTGTGCGCTGCCTGGTGGCAGTGAACTCTCCTCACATTACAATACGCAGCATTTCTCGTTTTCACATATTCTTTATCCTCTGCAAAGAACAACAAATGGTGCCATAATGATGAGCTCCGGGGAGCTGAGAAAAAGTATATTTGATTATTTGTGATTCGATGGAGTGAGGACCTGAAATGAAGAGTAACTTTAGGTATTCATATCAATAATGACCACATTGTTGTGCTCTCCAGTGTGTGTCAGAGAGCGGCATAATCCCCCTTCTGCTATTTGTCTACATCTTCACCTTCCTGATGGGGGTCCCTGCCAACATCCTGGCATTCTGGACTTTCTGCCGCAAGGTGCGCACCCGGGCAGCGCCCATCGACGTCCTCCTTCTCAACCTCACCATCTCCGACCTCATTTTCTTGGCTTTCCTGCCCTTCAAAATGAAGGAGGCCACGGACAACATGGCCTGGGTGCTGCCCTTCCCGCTTTGTCCGCTTAGCGGCTTCGTCTTCTACGTCACCATCTACAACAGCACCCTGCTGCTCACCGCCGTGGGTGTGGAGCGCTACTTGGGCGTGGCCTACCCGCTCAGGTACGCCCTGTGCCGCAGGCCTCGCTACGCCGTGGTGGCCTGTGTGCTCTTCTGGGTGGTGACCTCCCTGAATCTCAGCATTGTTTACATCATGCCTTACGCTCAGTGGGAAAATGACACAGCCAAGCCTCCGTCTACCTGCTACTTGAAATTCAACGACGCCGAGCTCGATATCCTAGTGCGGGTCCGCCTGGAGCTCTTCCTTGTTCTCTTCTGCATCCCCTTCATCATCTGCTGCTTTTGCTACGTCAACTTCATCCTCATCCTGTCGCGTCTGCCCAACATCAGCAGGCGGCGGAGGCTGCGGGCCATCGGACTGGCCCTCGGCACCCTGGTGGTGTTTGCCGTTTGCTTCGGGCCTTACAATGCCTCCCACGTGGTGGGCTACGCGCGGCAGGAGAGCGAGGAGTGGAGGAACGTGGCGTTGCTTTCGAGCACACTCAATGCCTGCCTTGATCCTTTCATCTTCTATTTTTCTTCAGCCGCTGTTAGGAGCATGCTAAAACACTGCTTTAAGAATGTTGCGGCGAAGCTACACATCCTGCGGTGTGGGTGACTTCCTGCTCAAACCGCAGCGGACAATAGCATCAGCCGAGGATGTTCTTACGATGTCCTTGCGTTATGTAGACCACTCACCAATTGTGTTATAGTTCACGCAAACTAATCTGAAGACATTTTTATGAATGAAATAAAAATGAATAGGAGATTGAGTATATAAAAATAAATGAAACTACAGTTCACGTTTCGAAAAGTAATGAAAATTAATAATTAAGGGGAAAATGTCCTTCATTTTTGCCTTTGTCAATTAATTTCATACATAAGCTTTTTTTTTAACAAGTCTATTTTGGTATTACTGTTGTTTGGTATTACTTTATTTCATAATATTTATTGTTTTATGGTTGATTTATTTATATTATCCAGCAAGGATACTGCTGCTTGCTTGAGCGCTTAATCAAGCAGTGTTTTGTCAGGCTCAAAGCAATTAAAAACAAAATAGGGTTGTTTGAAACAGGAAGCAGATACTGTCATGTTTAGTGTCGCTAATCTAAATTCAATTCCTAAGTACAGGCCGCGTGGTGCGGTGTGCACATACAAACATTAATCATCAGCGTCATGAAGTTATAAAGTGATGTGAAAGAACATACATGATTGATAACTGCCATTTCCTGGCTTTAATGAGGAAACATCATCTTCCTTTGTTTTGGACTGGATCCAAATAAAATCGCTTTATGGCAGTACACTTGGTACTGGAACAGTGTGTGACTTGAAAATGTATATTTGTGTGCCATTGTGAAGACAGGTGGAGAGTTGACATGTGTACATTGGTTTATTACATAGTAATCGATTCGCTTTTGTGGAAGGCAAAATGCACAGATTCTGGAGGTGGATTGCTGCCGACTCAGCAGTTGATGCATTGCGACTTTCACTATTTAGTGTGAAATCACTCAAATTCATTCTAACACAAGGCACTTAGCCCAAGCGTCGCTACTGACGTTTGATTATCAGGAGCTAACATTAATAGAATTCACTTCTGCCACTAATGTGGGGATTTTCTGTTACAAAATATTCACAATTCAGATCTGGTAGTGAATGACAAACATCTACGTATATATACGTGATACATAAGGGTAATTTTGTTTGCAAATAAATTGTTGTCATGGATTAACTGTTCCAAAATGAAGACTGGCACTTGCTGTCGACTGAAAATGACAACACAGCGCAAAAGAGTACAGGTAACGACCTTCACACATGAAGATAGATAGATAGATAGATAGATAGATAGATAGATAGATAGATAGATAGATAGATAGATAGATAGATAGATAGATAGATAGATAGATAGATAGATAGATAGATAGATAGATAGATAGATAGATAGATAGATAGATAGATAGATAGATAGATAGATAGATAGATAGATAGATAGATAGATAGACGGACATAGACAGACAAACGGACATAGACGGACAAACGGACATAGAGATAGAGAGCTAGCTAGCTAGAATATAGAGAGAAATAGATATAGATATATGTCCGTCCGTGCCTATACATAATATATGACAAAATATATACCCCCGTGCCGTCATGGCTCACCTCTTTGCTGGATTTGGTCGTGTGATGTTGGCAAAATAAGGCCTCGGTGATGTGATGTCATTTTCAGTCGCCAGGATGTCACAATCGGACAAAATGGCCGTCCCTAAATTGCATACACCTGTACCCAAATGAGGGTTTTTTTCTGCTTCACTCATGTGCCACAAACGCAATATTCATCAGAATACAGTGTTTAGATAAATTGTATCACTTAGAAATTATTGCAAAGAAAATATTTAACTTTTTCCTTTTCATGTATTTATTTATTTATTTATTTATTTCACGCGGAGGTCGACGTAAACAGGACTTTACTTCCGGTATGCCAGTCCGATTGAGCATAATTTAAAAAAAAAAGTCCGATTGAGCATGCATTTCATTTGCAAAATTCAAAACTGAAGGGAAAACCCACCAAGTGCAAGCATGAATTTAAGACGGTTACAACAGAGGCCTGCAAGCCTAAGTAGTTCTGAAAATTTGATTGAGGAGTGTTAAAGTGTTCCTTAGAAAGTGACAGGCATACATAGAAACTATTGTCATCTTTGGTTTAAAATGCGCTCAAATTGAGTCAAAGTACATCTTGTAATTTAAAATCAATTGTGATGGAGTTTCGAGCCAAAGAGAATTGAGTAGAACTGTAGATAAAGTTCTGATAATGAAGTGCGTGTTCATCAGAAACTGTTTACTTATGCAATATTAAATTACGGTAATATATTAACAGTATGTGTATTTTAATAACATTTAAACCGCTCAAATATGCCAGTGTGTCATATATCGTACTTGATTAGTACCACACCAGAAGGCAGCGATAATGATTCATAAAGCTTTTCCTTTAATTTACAGGATGCCAGTGCAATTGTCAACACGTTTGAAGAAATAAACAAGGAAATGGCCATTCGTTGAGCACATTTAATTGCATTTAGCAAGTTATCGCCATCAAAACAATACACTTTTGCTTTTAATAAGAAATGTATTACAAAAATTAAATATCAAAACTAAATAAACGTCTTTAATGAGGACCAGACAAGTGTTAAAACAGCAGTTTCGACTAGCGTAAAGATTAGCAAAAACAGCAAAATGGGAACATCGTCAATTTTTAGGTGTGATGTGCAGCCAACAACTGGTATCATATTCAAATTTTCTGTGAGACAGACTTATAACTGTAAACATCTCAATCACGAAATAAAAAAAATGGATCAAGAGAAAATGTGGATTCAGAGATACTTGACAGGGACTTTATTATTGCTTTCCAAACAATGTGCACAACAATCAGGCAGTAAACTGATGGAGATATAGAATAACATCTAATAAACACACGACATGAGGTTTGTGTTTAACTAACTTTTGTGTAAATTGTGATTGACATTGCCCATCCCCTGATCACTTCCCCGTCACGTCATTTGGTCCTGTCAGCTCCAAAACAGATCAATTCTGCATATATACTGTATATATTTTTTTGTTCTTGGCATATGGAAGAGGCACACAATCACAAAGTACAAAAACACCTTACAGTATTGTCATAATTTAGTAAATGAAGACGATAATTCTTTGAATTTCTGCTTTTTTTTTCTCTTCAGCACCATCACAAAAAGGCACAGAGGACAAACCGAACCTTCGACCAGAGTATTAAGCTGTTTCACTACAGATGACACTTCGCAGGTCTCTTACAGGAATATGCTAAAATATAAATATGCCTCAATCTTTCGACTTGTGAGAGGACAAATGCGGATGTCCAGTTAAGCCCAAACTCTTGGAAGAGTTCAAGGCTTTTTATTTTTGACTGTTCTTCAAGTAAACTCAATGAGCGGTCACATGTCACCAGGGCAGTCCATTGAGGTGAAATGGGCAACTATTGACTGGACTAAGGATGCATTAAATGCAGGCAAATGACCCTTAAGTGCTGTGAATATATATGTTTCAAGTCCCTCTGTATTAATATATAGTCTAAAATAGGCATTTGCAAGAAAATTCTACATAATTCTTGAACAAGCAGCAACTAAAATGGAGTTCCGGTGACAGTGGTGGTTCTGCTGTGAGGGTAAGAGAACATTTCAAACCAACATGCTTATCACAAACCTTCTTTCCACGCAAACATTGCACTCTCTAATCCCATCAGGCACTTCAGTAGCATCCCTTTACACGCCATATACTCTTTGCATCCAGCTACACGATACCCAAACAAATCTCCTGAAGACAAAACAAATTGCTCATCACGGAACCTTATTGCACTGAAGGACACCCCGAGGTAAGCCCGACAGACATTTTTGCCCTATTTCTGTAAATAACTGTTGATAGGATTTATTTTTGTTAAAGGAAATAAAAATACATGTCTCAGAAAAAGGTTGGGACATTCATCTTTGTGGTGAAATGACACGCTGAACCAAAAGCGCATAAAGATCCCAAACTTTTTGTGAGCACTCCACGTCACACAACAGCTGATCTAGAAGATAAATAACAGTCTAAGCTTATGCACTTCACAGTAAGGCATCATGGGATGGCTGTAAGTCATCTTTCAATAACTCATCCAACTGACTGGCTGACTCATCTCCACATTAAGGCTGCTTGCCATGTAAAACACACGAAAAATATGTAAAACCGTCAACAAGACAAACCAGAACTTTGCTCGTCCTAAAAGGGGTCTCAAATGAACATAATGAGGCGCTTTGGGTTTCCCAATCATCCTCACCGTACGAACGCATACCGAGCTCCTGTAAAAATCTGAGCAGTGACACTGAATGAGCTTTTAAAAAAAGGAGAATCTTCAACCCCTGAAACACAGCGGAGGGGAGGCAAGTGCCACACAAACGGTCGGCTGGCTTCCACTTGTGCACAGGCAGCTTTTATCACGCCGTGTTCAGGCGAAGTACATGGTCCTCAGCGTGTCGTGGTGGATCTGAACGGCCTTGGCCAGCGCCAGAGGATCCCTGCCGTTACTCTGCCCTGAGATGTGGCTGCCCTCCGCACTGCCACCGGCAATGGAGTCCACAAAGGAAAAAAAAAAAAAGATTGGAATCCATTGTCATTGAATTGAAATTGGATGGAGAAGCCAGAAGCAATGTTGATATGGTATCATTGCCCCCTTCAAATTACATAATTTCCCATCATTTGATAACTATCATTCGATGGATAACTTCTGATCAAAATTCCAGGGAAATTCATTTGTAAGCTTTCGCAGGGGCCACAAAGTGACACGAAGGGCCACTTCCGTCGCGTTAAAATAGAACTAATATTTTCTTGGAAATGAAGAAATGAATCTTTACCTGTCTTGTTCTTTGTCCACCAGGTGGTAGCGTGCGCGGAAGGCCACCAGGTGGGCGTAATAGGCGGGCGCCGGGATGGAGACGGAGCGTGTGCAGCGGACGTACGTGTGGCACAGCTGGTAAGTGAGGAGCTGGAACTCGTCAGCAGTGAAACAGTTGTCATCCCACAGCACGTGGTAGTGGGACGGCCTGCTTGTGCCCTGAGCGTGACGTAACCAAAAGAGCCAAGTTTAGTTTTTCCTATTCAAGCTTTTCGTTCTAGCTGAAATCCTTTCGCGCCTTGCCCTGAAATTTTCTGAATTTCAGTCACACGTGTGAGCACATTTTCAGGAGTGAACGTGCCGTGACCTTGAATTACAGCCGTGAGGGCCCCTCATTAGTAAAAAGCACCTCAACTGATAGAAGGAGTCTGAAATCACAGATGATGCTGCGTATCCCCATTGTCGAAATACAATCCTGAATATTAACTACGGGCGGGTGTTTCTCTTTTGAGCGTCGCCTTAACAAGCCCACCTGGATTCCAGCGTGACTGCAGAGGTAAAAGTCAAACTCGTGAGGGTGGGTGATGTCCGTGTCCACTGTCGTGCCTGCGGGAATGTTTCCGCTTCTTCCGACCTGCCGGGGAATCAGAAATCAACCACAACCCATCATCGGTTTCTCCAATCTGACCCGGTTTAGTTATAAAGACCCTCACCCGCTCATTGCGATCTGCACAGAAGAGGCGTGTGTGATGTCGTTTTTGGACAACAATGTAGGTAATTCCTGGCTGGTATTCCTTCTCCAGACTGATGCACGCCTCTCTGATCGCGAGGAGCTCATAATATAGCACCTACACAGAAAATGTTTCGTAACGTGCGGTGTCAATGAGCGATGGCCAATGTGAAAAGTACTGCTACATATCACAGATGTCGTTTACCTGTCTGAACTGGCCCTCGGACACCCCGTCCCTGTAAAAGATAATTCTCGTCGGCTTGTAGCGGGTCGATTTGTAGAACTGGATCAAGAGCTCTCGCACCATGGAGGCCAAATCTTGTATGACCTCCTGTCTGGGCCTCTGGACTCGCACGGTAGCACAGTACCTGCTGGGATGCGCGTCCATGCTACCGACAACCTGTGGAGGAAATGCAATGAATCCTGCTCACGTTTTTAAACGGATGCAAAAAGCGGAACACGAAGAAATGTCCTTTGTTGAAATTATCGTCGCACCGCTGCGATTGAAGGCTTCTTCCCATCTCCTGCTGGAGGATGAGTGACATCCGCTCCGAGGAAGATGATTGGCTGCTGGAAGACGGAGGGTCTGGTAGGAAGAGACGACACAATATTAGCTTCTTAAACAAATTGGCAGATGCACAATGTTCACATGCACACGAAGAAAAATATTCATCCATAAAGTGCTTGTAAACACCTCCGATATGCTTATTAAAACAATGTTGGCGGGATTTTTATGGTCATGTGAACGTGCCAAAAGATCTAATAAACAACGTCATGCATCTTTACACCGGACGCGTTGGCTTTACCGTTGGTGAGGAACCAGGATGTTGTTGATGCCTCCGAGTTTGACGTTGATCTTGAGGCAGAGGTTGGACAGTGTCTGTGGCGAGGTCTTGACTACGTTCTTGACCTGGACACACTGAGTGGCCATGCCAAGCAGGGTGTCTCCAACCCGCTTCACCTCAGCTGTGGATGACAAATGGGATTTTGGTCAAAGCGTTTTATTTTGATTATGGCATCCGTGAAAGTCATTTTCTTATTCGAGATGTGACAGTAAGCGTAGAAATGGTCATCTTTATACCGTAGACGGGCGTTTTCCCAGGGAGGATTACGATGATTAACTGCAGTCCCAGATATGTGTTCTTCAAGTGTCGAAACATGGGCTCCACACTGTCAGCGCCTTGGGCATATTTACAGAAACAGGGCTGACCTTGAATTGGCATGCCAGCATCTTTCGAGATTTTCCGCAGCTGATCAGTAAAGCTCCTAAAGGTTAAAAAAAAAAAAAAAAAAAGAAAAAAGAAAAAAGAACAGAGTCACTCCACAATTATTTTAGGTTAATGGTGGGCAAGTGAGAAGGGATACAGGAATAAAGCATTTAAGTGGCACATAATATTACAAGTCTGTCTCAGGTGCGAGCTAACTCACTTTAGAATCTCCTCACGACATTGCCTCTGAGTGGCAAAACAGGCAATGGCCCATATCTTGATCTCCACTCCGGTGTGGAACTGCTTCCCCCTCATGTCCCACACCCCGTGACTGGGTGTGGCCACTGTGCGGTTCTGCAATGACAGCGCAGGGTTGATCTGCTGCGGAGGCGAGCGCACGGACGCGTACAGTCGAGCAAGACTCGGTCGGAGAGAAAGCGGGAATTACAGGCTCAAGGGCTCAACAACACAACAGAGGGATGATGACGTTTGCAGGAGGCGAAAGTCAAATTATGGATACATATCTTTTTAAGCAGGTAAAGCTCAGAATTAAACTGCTCGTTCAAAATAGCAGCCATTCTCAAAAGAATAGAAGATTTTTTTTTGTTAAATGTGAGTACCGTATTTTCCACACTAAAAGGCACACTGGATTATGAGGCACACCTTCAATGAATGGCCTATTTTGTAATTTTTTTTCATACTTTGGGTGCACCGTGTTATAAGACGCAATCTACAATACATCCACTAGATGGAGCTACTGTCAAGGAAACGCCAATAGAAGGATCAGATGTCAGTCAATCCTTTTTTAATAAAGCAGCGACACAGTTCACTTAACCAACAGTAAGTTATAACATTGACTCGTTAACTCTGTTGCCCTGCTCTATTTTCGGGTTCAACTGCGTAACCGATCGCCTTAAGTTTGAACTCTGCGTTGTCAGCACGTCTCGAGCAAGGAGCCATTTTGGGGTCGAAATATTACCGTAATGACCGGATTTTAAGGCACGCTGTGAGCGTTTAAGAAAATGGAAGGCTTTATGTGCGCCTTTTAGTGCGGAAAATATGCTCGTCCGGATTGTTAGTGTACATGGTGTACTGAAAGAAACACATGCAAATGATGTGTGGTAAGTACCATATAGGGTTCGGAGCTCACCCTGCCGCCATATTGCAGCATGGGGGCCGGCAGGACGCGGCCGGTCACCTGGGCCATCTCATCACGTATGTGGAACTGGAACTCTTGGACAAATGGGTCAGCATCATAATTCGCGCTGCGCACCTGGGAGGAGAGAAAAGACAACTGAGGGGAAAGTCGACAAAATCACAAGAGGGTTTTATTGATTCCAGTGAGGATATTTACCAGCCGGCTGATCTCCTCCTGTCTGTCTGGGGCAGAACGGGCAGTTGCTTTTATCATGGTCGATGTTTGGTTGTCTGTCAGCTTTTTAATGCAGCGCTGACCGGCAACAACATTGCATACCTAAAATCAAGCATCATTTCGTCATTTCTAATATGTGGAGGATGCATTTTGTAAGATTTGTATTCTTTTATTATCAATCACTCCAGGGCTAGAAACACTTCGACTCTCATCTTGTTGTTTTCAAATGCAGCCTTTCTGCAAATAGCCCAAAATGGCCCTACGAGCCACTTCTCCGCCAGTTATATATATTGTATATATAGTATTTGAGGGAGTATGCGTTGGTTAGTTACCTCGAGGGGCAGGTAGGTGTGTTTCTGTTCTTGGCCCACTTGCAGACAAGGCAGGTGGGGATACTTGAGATGCAGGCTGTATTTTTCTCTGAAGTATTGTGCCACTGTGCGTTCAACTGTCTGACCATTCTCCAGTTGCAAAGGAAAACTGAGCATTTCAAGGACACAGTGACTCGTTAGGTACATCGGGTTTAGTCTTCCAACGATTTAGAGCATGCTGAGAAATGGAAATCGTACGTTTGGAGGCTTGCAGGACGCCGTGTTACATTGCAAACTCGATACTTTCTACGCATAGTTCCACAGTGCGTTACTTCTACTTTCAGACCTGGAAGTAGAGAGTAGAGAAATTAAAAAAAAAAACTCAAATGAAAATAAGAGGCTGGTGTTACTGGAATGGTTTCGCACCTTTGATTTCTTTGGTGAACTTGACCCTGTGGGAATCGGTGAGTGGGCGTGGCTGCTCATCAATGTTATGAATGTCCAGGACCTCACACATGAACTGGATGACCGGCTGGGCTTTATAAAAAGCTGTGGCTGACACTGAAATAAAGGACAAGGACATTATTAGTTTGACTGTTCTGTGAACGCAGATGGGAGTTTTTATTTGAAGAAATGTCACACAGATGCTGCTCTATAGTGGGTTACGCTTTGAAGGCCAAACCGGTAAACAGTCAAATTTCAAAACAAAGCACCTACACCACGGTAATTGAAAACATGATCAGTGGACTTGGCAATAACATTTAGCATTAGCATTGAGCACACGCCGAGTTGTCTATAAATTGCTTTGTTTAAATGTGTTAAGTTTAGGGGGTAGAATACGTTTTTTTGGGGGGGGGTGACAACATTCTGATATTGTGCCTTCTCACCATCAATATTGAGCATCATTTTCCACATCGCTGGCCGTACAGACTGATGGAAGCCGAACCAAACCTCTCTTCCTCCACCAAGCGGGTGGTCGTAACCCTCTGGGGAGGAGAAAAAGGATCGTCCGACTGGGGTGTACCTGATCGCCATAAAGAGAGTCATTGTTAGAAATGAAACGGGCACGAATGTGGAAAAAAAGACGTCAGCACGAGAGAAACCTAAGCATCACATTTAGCTCGGAATGTGGAATAATAATTGATTTGACCGCGAAGGCTTTGTGACTTTTCTGTGCACGGTTCCCCGGGCAGGAGATCTTACTTCATGGAAGGCAGGTGACGGAGAACGACATCAACGGCGTGAACTGGATTGGTGCTGATGGGTTTCTCGAGGTCCAGTGGCTCGGCGACGCCGCGTCCCATGAGAACCTCGTGCAGTAGATGCCAGCTGACCAACGACACAAACCTCACGGTGACCTTAAACGGGCGGTCCTTGCCACCTTCGCCCGGGAGGGTGACGTCCAAATCAACCTGAGAAAGAGGTATTTTTATGGTATGGTTTTAAGAACATTTCCGGCTGAATTATAGTATGTTACTTTTGACATCCTGTCTGGAGCCTGCTTGTGCGATGGCCATCTTTTTTTTGTCTTTTTTTTTTTTTAAGAATGTGTTTACAATTTTCTAATGCCACTCATCAAGAGGCAAGAGTCAGTCGAGGGACAACGCTTTCCCTCTGCACTTGCCGATGTCTCAGTCTGAACCGCAACATGAATATGAATGAGTACTCTTACCCCACCGGCAGCAACAGGAAGTGGGTTTGCTGTGTAGAGGCTTCTCTTCCCATCATAAACTGGAAGATGGTCACCAAAGATGGTCACCTTGAAATGCTTAACCATGGAGTCCACCACCTCCCTGTGGAGAGCAAACACAATTATGGATCAATTCACGTTTGGAGAGAGAAAAGGTTGATCTTGAAAATGGCTCTCCTGTTACCTGTTGACCCGGCGAGGACATTTGTCAGGTTTGATATCGACCTCGTAGAGATAAACATCGATCTTGGGTATATCAACCTGGAAACAGTTGGCGAGAAGCTTGATGGGCTTCCCAACGGTGCCATAGCCGGGTCGCTGTGGCAATGAAAAAAGGGCTTGGGCGCTAGCGGCTCCTGCAACGCAAAACACAGACAGGAGAGGTAGGGGGGAAGAAAATTATTCTTGTAGTCACACTCGCATCACGATGGACTCCGTGCGGCTACTTTCCAACCACACCAAGAGTGACTTTTTTTTTTTTTACGCCTATAGCGATCACACATTTTACGTTTGCCAATGTATTACTTAACATTGCTTTCGATCTCCCGTGCGATGAAAGAAAAAACAAAACAAAAACAGAGCTAAGCCGATCTAGGTCAGTGTCAGTCCAGAGCTGTTGCGAACATCAATAACACACAAAGCTTGGATTCATAAAATGATGCCCTTTGGCAATAACCTAAACTGACATGCTCAGTCGTTGTCTAATGAAGGCAGGAAATAGCCAACTGACCATTCGTCAATAATCTGGGTTGCTATGGCAGTCGCTGAAAAGGAACACACACACGCAGCTGTCAAAGTGAAGTCAGGCTCTCAGGCCCACCTGACGGGTTCACAAAACCTGCCTTCGGCAGCCAAACAGTGTTGAAAAACTGGTTTCGGCTCTCTCTTTCTCTCACTTATGTACTCTCACAGGTTAAATGAATGCTTGAAGCTTTCTGGCTATTGCTGGATGAAGGTTGAGAGTCAAGCATTGGCACAGCTATTGAGGAAAATATCACTTATCAGCAGTTGTAATTTATGAAAAGCACTTGTCTGCAGACCGAGTTTTTTTTAGCTATGACATACGTTGTCATTGTGTCATCGTTTTTGGCATGTAGCAAAGCTAAAACATCCATATGAATATGAATTAATATGAAAGACAGTTTCCCCAATTCAATTAGAGTTGTCAACTTGCTTTCTTTTTTCGCAAAATTCGACCAACCAAGTGTGACGCAAATAAAACTCAGTATGTCACAAATCAGATTACGACAATAACGCAAAACAAATATGGTATGTGACTTTTTCACTTTGATAAATCCATTATATATAAACAGGGGCACTGCACTTCTTAAGCGAAACAATTATTTCGACAGCACATAAAAAATGTAAAATATAGAAATATACGAAAAGACTATGAAAATAAGCAGTTTTTTTATTACTGCCTTAATCTACATTGCAATGCCAGTTTGAATTTGATTACCGGTAATCATTCGGCTCTCCTGTGTATTTACATGTACTTTGTTGTGCTTTCCGTTTCATTTTGCTTAAGACACGACTCACCCACCTTTATCCTGAAAAGTACACTTATTTCACAAGGCAATACTAGAAAAAAACAAAGTTGAAAAGCTGGGGGTGGGGGGGGGGGGTATTGCCACTGCGAAATCAGACATACTTAGTTCCAAAAGAAGCAAATGTTTAACACCTTAGCAAAGAAAATCCATAAACTGTTTTAGGAGTGGCATCCAACTGTTTTCTAAAACCTCGCGGGGGTAAATGGAGTTAACATTTTGAAAAACAAGCGCAACACTGGTCAGATCCGAACAATTTTCATGGTGTCAGTGCTTTTCGACCTAGAGGTGGCCGTCAGAACATATGACATGCAGGAAAATACCTGCAATTAATTCTAAAAGTTATGATCGGCGACTACGCAAGACAACCCACCTGTAGTTCCGCTTTCCATTCATGAGTTCTCTCCCCGGATGACTCGGCACCCAGACACCAACCCTCCCTGCTCAAAGAACGTCTTCCACGGAAGGTCCAAACGCTGCCTCCCGGTTGCCCCAGCTGATGTGGAACCGGGCCGCTGGGGAGGAGGGTTCACTTGGCGGGTAGTTCTCTCCGCTGCTTGTCCCCAAAGTAAACCCAGAGACATCCAAACCGCCCCCGCTTACCTCATTTGCGTTTCTTCCGGCTCAGACTGAAAGGGGAGAAATGACATGAGTTTGTGTTTGCGTCGTTCACAAGCGGAGTTGGCTCGATATGGCTGACTGGATTGTTAGCCGCTAACACTCAGCGAACTGCGGTAACATTAGTTAGCGTTAGCCAGCGTCATTAACGAGAGGACTGACAACACGGCAAACGAGACTTAAATTAATAATTACCCGATTTTCTATCCACCTGTGACTTTGCAGGACAGGCGTTTTTATGTGTTAGACGATTTCGAGGTTTTCCCTAGTTCGAAATCTGCCTCGACAGCAGTGTCAGTCACTCCGGTGTGTGAAATGTATATGCGGCACAGTTGTCTACTCTGCTGTCAAGTTAGAAAAAAAGTGGCAAACTATAACATACTTTCAACATAGTCCTTCAAAATAAGATAACATAATGTCAGACTCTGACTGTTTTATGCCATTCCTGAGTAACAGTTTGGGATGCAAAAAAAGACATTGTATGTTTGATTCGTTTCCTCAATATAATTCACACTAATATCAGATTTCAAAATTATCAAAGAAGATATTCAGCCTCAATTACAAAATAAAATACTGTATTTCCGACTTTTCAATGTCGTGTATAGGCTTAACTTGACACACAAATTGGGCTCCCGTTGCCGCCTTAGGAACTCGTCAGGAAATACGATCTGAAGGAAAAACGTCACTTCCCCACAACTTTTGTGTTTAGAATTTTGAATTATATCGTCCCTAATTTTATATCTACCTTATTCGCACCCTCGGTGAGCATCGATTCACTCAGTACGGGCTTTTTAACAACTTGACGACGACAAGACTGATCTGCATTGACATGCTCACGCCACACCACAGGTGTCTCTACCTGTCAAAACGACACCAGTAAACACAATTGTAGAAGAATAAATCCCGGAAATGTAACAGCTGAAACTTTGCATCACAGCTTCTACTCTTGCATTCGTTGTTTTGTTTTGTTTGGGCCGTCGTGTGAACCGCTTTCCTGCATTCTGAGGCAACACAGGCACAGATTACCTGTGAGTCTTCATACTTTTGCAAATCCAGAATGGAAAAGTTGATCAATTGTTTCAAGAAAAGGCCAGATGCTGTTGCCAGGTTGATCTGCTTCCCCTGGGCAGGTGGAGGGTCCATACATTATGCACGCTGGGGGAACGTTCTTAACAGCTCTATAGAAGGTAACCACATAAATCAACACTGTCAGTGTCCTATATAAATAATTGCTTTATTGTTCAGTTATAATTCCCTGTGTGATTTTGCAAGCGTCATGCAGTACACTCAACCAGTTAAGGATGTACCCCACCGACTGCCCAAAGACAGCTGGGATAGGCTGCAGCACACCCGCGTCCCACATGACCCTCGTTTGTGATAACTCTGCCAAGATGATCTTGTCATTCATTACTTTCAGTTTTTGCTGTCAAACTTCCTGGACGGGAGAGTCGGGCCAAAGAGACTTTCTTTGAGAACATGCAGCAGATTGTGGATGAGGTTCTTCATTTGTTATTGCCAGTGTTCAAAGAGAAGCCATTTTCGCTCTTTGGTCACAGGTATGACAACAAATCAACTTAGGTGTTCCTTCTTGCATTATTTTTAGAGAAAAATATCTAATTATGTCGTTCACCCTTCTGATTCGTCTTAGTTTTGGTGCTTATACAAGCTATGCTGTTGCAGATGCTCTGAAGCAACTTCACAACATTGAGCCAGTTCACATTTTCCTGTCTGGTGCATCTGCACCTTATGTAAGATCCAGTCAGATCCATTTTTTTTCAATAATATACTTTTATTTTTATTTTTCGGAACTACTTCTGCAAATATTTTGTACTGTCAAGTGTAAATTAAGTTCCCTCTTGAGGAATTAAAATGAGTATACAGTACGGGACAAAATATTGATTGGATTAAATTCGTAAAGAAATTATGTAGTTATTTAAGTCATGTTGTTCCGGATTGTGGTATCGTGGTATCTTCATAGTCTGAGACTCGCATCCAAGTCCCAAAGAGAAGTGACTTATCAGATGACGACTTTCTCAAGTGGCTGATTTCGATTGGAGGAACTCCGCCTGAGCTTCTGGCCAACCCAGAAGTTCTGCAACTGTTCCTTCCTGCGCTGAAGGCTGACCTCCGTGTTGTCGAAAACTATAAGTGGGTTTATAACTCTTGTTCACCGAAAAATAGCCCTTATCAAAAACTACAATACTGTACTGACTCTATTTTACTTGATTCGAGACAGGTGTGACAAGCCACCAAGTCCATTCCTCTCTTGCCCAGTCTCATGCTTGGATGGGAAGGAGGATATTCCTCACGATTTACAAGGTCAGTTCTCTGATGATCTAACCGAGGACTGAAACGGTTTGCGTGGGTTTTAAGAATATTTTTCTTTATACCACCTATTTTTTAAAAGCTTATATTGCTTCAAAATGCTTATTCGGATAGACATTTCATGGATTTAAACAATCTTCTTCTTCTTCTTTCCTGTATTTGCTGTTGCCCGTTTAATGCATCGATTTGCATCGTGTCTCTACAGCATGGAAAGACATCACAACAGGAGAATTCAACATCAGGATGCTTGATGGGTCTCATTTCTACCTCAAGGATCCTGGAAATGAAAGAATAATATTAGACTATGTGACAAAACATCTCGAAACATCCGGAATGGACTACTTGTGAAGAAATATGTCTCGCTGGTCTGTATATGTAATACACAACAACTGTTGTCCAAATATTGATACAACTGTTCATGAAAGAACACACTGCCCAATGATCAGAAAAATAACTTGGAATTTTTGAACAAAAGATATTTGGTGATTTGTGCCGCTTAGTAATGCACCATAAGTTGTAGTTTCAAAATAATCACATCCACCAAAACGAGTTGTTTGTTTGTTATCCAACAAAATTGTGGGGAGTGGCCAGAAAAGGTACAGGAAAGTATTCGCCGCAGTGACTGGTGAGCAAAAAATTAAAAACAAATAAAGTTCATGTCAAGCCCGACTGATTTCGGTCAAGCAGAAGCCGGTGATGATGCTGGTGGCAGTGGCGGCGTTAATATTGGCAAGAGCTCTTCATCGCTACTGTCTGGCGGTACTAGTCCGGGCTCGGCGATTGGGGACCACTGCTTGAGACGGAAAATGCTCTTTAGGTTTTAAAGTTCGTTTGCTGACGTTTTGGTGTCCTGACGTCACATACCGAGAGCCGCCAGGTCCTTTGCATTGTCCTCATGCCGGAAGTCTGAAAATTTATGTTGGAATTGGGGTTCAAACTCACGTTTCAGCCAATGAGCCAGGGCTAGTTTAACGTTGTTTATTTCATAGTCAAATGCAGTTTAGTATGGTTATAGAATCGCCCGAGATAAGTAATTTCAGAATTGTAAAAGCGGTTGTTGGTTCTTAATTTTGACCCGCAGAGACGTTTACTAGTAATTGGTGCCCTCTGTCTCCCCTTAGTGGTGAAAACTTGGAACTGGTAATAGTAATAATATTTTTAATTTTCAAAACATGAAACACTAGTCAAGCTAACAAAGACAATGAAGTTCTTACAGAGAGCACAAACCCCACCACGTGCGACGCGTTGTAAGGAGGACTTGCCTTTTCCCGCGGGCCGTAAGTTGGAGCACCAAACCGAGTTGACGTCTCCCTTTCGACAACACTGCACCACTCCAAATACTGTGGCTAATGTCAGGTCGCAAGCTACAATAACCGAGGGGAGCCAAGCTGGGGCGGACGTGGGGTGACTTTCATTTATTGGTTTTATTTTATTATTAAGACGCAACGGCGTGAGAAACGGTATCGACGCCCCAACGGACATTTGAACACAAACTGTACATGAACGCATGTCGACAGAGAAAAACTCACAGGTGTATTCTTTGTCCTCTGCAGAAAACAAATCTATTGCTGCAGCTTATTGAGTGATTTACAGTTGTGAAGAAAAAAATATGTTAATGTCAAGCCATGCTGATCTCAGTCAGGTAGAAGGTGGTTAGGATGTTGGTGGTGGTGGCGGCGGCGGCGGTGATGTCGGTGGGAGCTCATCATCGCTACTGTTGTCTGCATCTGGTGCACCAGCCTGCATGTCTGTGAAGGGCGAGAGGCGGCGCACGCTGCCGGGTGTACACGGCAATCTTTCCCGAGCTCGCTCCGACGGGGCCGCTGTGTTGCCATCGGCCTCCGTCGGCGACAACCAGGGTGGGGTTAGTGTTGATGCTGCAGACTCCATTTCCAACATGAAGACCGGCTTCTCATTTTCAGCTAAATGTAAAAAAAAATGATTGGAGATGGCAAAAACACTGTATTGTAGTAGTAGTACTAATTGTGATTTAAAACGACCGATCAGATGGATGTATTTCACCTTCCGCTTTCCGGAGGACCTTCATGGGGAGTGAATCATCTGATGCCTCGTAGCTGGAGGTGCTGTCCTCCTCGACGATATCGGGCTCTAGAAAATCAGTGTGTTATGAGTGTCCCTAATGAAGTGTATTCATCACTTGAGTTGCCTTATCTTCTTACCTTCGTTACCGTAACGGTAAAGTTTCCCACTTGACATCTGCAAGAGCAAGAGTTCAGTGATTAAATACATTTTTTTTTTGCCCTCCTGATATTCGATTACAAACATCATTTTAACTGTTTCGGAAAAGGCATTTTGTGTCAAAGCAAAAGGAAATGGATGGTCAAACTTGACCTTATGGTCATGGAGTTTTTTGGGGTACTTTGCGACTGTCTTTGGAGCAATGCCCATCTTTGCCGACTTAAAAGACTCCAAACGATTTCTCATAGTTCTCTGGAAGATCTCCTCTGCTTCTTTTTTGTCCTTGTTGACGTCAATGTAGCTCCTGCTATATCTATGCCGGTGCTAGGACACGGAAAAACGCACGGGATGGAAGAATTAATCAGACTGCGATCGAAATTCTGTGTATCAATTTTGCAAACGACAGATGGTCCTACCTGCTTTCTGCCTTTGTACAAGTGTTGTTGCAGCAGGTGGTGACTGATGTCTTCTGTTTGCTTCGCGCCCTTGAGGGACTGCTCGTGCATTTCCAAGCTCACCGAAGGCCAAGCTTCTCTTCTACTTCATGTCAAAGTATCACCGTGTCAAACGCAACTGTATTATCTTTGATGAGATCCATTTTTTTCCCCCAGAATTGTATCAGCCGCAATACAGTATTGCGGCTGAAGGGTTTGACTCACCCCAACGTGGACACCGCACCGCGATCGTCTCCCATGTTAGCCATGATGTCGGGCATCACCTTCGAAGATTTTTGCGCAAACTTTTTCTCAATTTCAATAACTCCCGACTGATTGCGAATCAGTCCCAAAGAGCCGTTGCGTTCACCCTGCAAGCAAATTAAGGAAACACTTGAAACATCAGGAAATCTTTTTGTTTTGTTTTGCCACTTTAACCCTTTCATGCAACCTGATAACATGATAAACTGGCCACTGCAGTAACCACTGTCCCTGAACGATATAATTGCATATATCTTTGGTCTAATAGCCTAAAAGTGATTTTCAACTTATTGTCAAAATATCACACAAGAAAAAAACATTACAGATCTGTTTGCTAAAAATTTTGTTTTTATGTCAGTGTAGATTTTCAGGCAATCCACAAAGATTGAATCGAGGTACTGCAAGTTGAATTTCTTTTTTCTTATTTTCCAAAAATGTGATATAAAAATCACTTACTCTAAAAACAAATTTGCTCCGTAAAAAAGAATCACACCTAGAAGCTACGACTAGCCAGAGTTTCCCGCAAATAATGGCAGAAATCTGCAAATAGGTGAATTTCTCAACGTCTGTGTTGTTATGCAGCGCCCACCTCGGTGACGTAGCTGATGGCATCCTTGAGGTTGAGCCGGTGGAACACTTTGAAGACGTAATCACGATTCTTCCTCGCCGATGGCTTCATCAAAATTGGCGCCACCCACTTCTCTTCAAAATGATTCCACCTGCACGGCAAAAGTCAAGGTTACGGCTCATTCCGAACACATCAGGTTTCGATGACGACTAATTCGAATTTCACCTACTTGTCCATCATGTAGTTGTGACCAAATTGTCCAGCTATATCTTCAATTGCAACGAGCATGTGATCGAAGACCTAAATAAGACAAGACAGGATGGTGCAGGTTCACTTTTGTAACACAGACTGCTTAATGCAAAACTTTTTTTTTTAACTTCACCTTATTCTGCACTGTTTCTATGAGCGTGTGCTCCGTCTCTGAAGCCCTCTTTACTTTCAGCCAAGTGACAAGAGGTTTCAGTGCCAGTCCCTGCAGCCAGTAAATCGAAAATACTGAGCCACATCAGATCATCTCAGATCCTCTCAACACATCAAAACCTACCTGAAGGATGACAGTGAAATAAACGACAATCAGAGTGGTGGAGACCATTAAATTCTTCTCCTTGATTTTGTTTTCATCCAGCATCATTGCCAGGCCGTAGGCCACCGCCCCTCGCAGGCCACCGTAGCTCATGATAATCTGATCGATGACCTCCAGTTGCATCAGCCGGAATTTGTTCATGATCCAGGTGAGGAAAAAGACTCCTTTTGGTACACAGCAAAACACAAACCCACCGCATATCTTGTGGAAAAACGTCATCACACGGTCTCCATTTTACCAGCTCAAAACTCACCGATGAAGCGATAGACAAAGATGAAGATGAGTGTGATCAGGACAAAGCCCGTGTTCCACACCCATAACGTCTTATCGATAGCCGAAATTCCAAGGAAAACAAAAATGGTGGTTTCGGATCCGTTGGCGAGAACCTTCATGGCATATCGGACTGTGGTGACGGACCTTTCGTCCATGTTTGCGTTGATGTACTTTTTGCAGGACACGCCACAAAAGACGGTCCTAAGGTGATAAAAAAACAGATGAGAGAAGCAAATCAATGCTTGGGTTCAATTCGTCCCCTAGAGCTCCCCGAACGTCAAATACCCGAACCATCCTGGGGTTGTTTTGGAAACATATCTACTCGAATGAAGCAATAGTCCCGATACACTAGATCAGTGTTTTTCAAACTTGTTTGAGCCAAGGTACACTTCTTGTATTGAAAAAATCTCGCGGCACACCATGAGCCGAAAATGTGGAGAAAAAAAATAGCTTATTTTGACAATTAACGTGTTACATTGTTACTATAACCTTTTTTTAACATTGAAGAATTGCGTTATAAAAGCTTGAATTGGAATCAAATGAGCACAAAGGAAAAAAGTGTTTTATAATCCTGCATATTTGTTTCACCGTCGTCCTGCATTCATGCGTCACAAATTCAAGGTCACGGTCAAGGTCTTGTTAAGGCTTGTCTCTAGTCTAAACACAAGACAATTGGCTAGCTGTTGCTGCTCCCTGGCGGTGTGAAAGGGTACTACATGATTACTTTGCCGGGCGATTGACCGCACAGGCATAAATAACAATTTGATATTTTCTCGCGGCACACCGGCACAGGGTTTGAAAAACACTGCACTAGATAAATGGATTGATAACAGACATGGCATACCGAAACAAACCGTACAAATAAAATTTGGAAAAAAGTTTTATGTCTTTAAATAGCACTTACGCAAGAATGGCAGAAAGCGAGAGCATCTCAGCGGTGAGGTAGGAGAGGTACCCCACCACAAAGATGAAACCTGGCTCAATGATCTGGATGCTTCTGGTGTATCGGGTCAGGAGAGAGAGCAGCAAACCAAACACGAGACCGAGGAGGGAGCCACCAACTGCCACCAAAAAAAAGGAAACTGGACACAACAATTGCGGGGGGGGGGATACATGTCCCTGGAATCAATC
The DNA here is from genome assembly GCF_025434085.1 of Hippocampus zosterae. Lineage (NCBI taxonomy): Eukaryota > Metazoa > Chordata > Actinopteri > Syngnathiformes > Syngnathidae > Hippocampus > Hippocampus zosterae. Next base: position 20,437,286 of record NC_067457.1, read on the forward strand.
AATCAATCACCATGCTCCTTCAGACAGGGACATTTTCACTCCTTACCTACTGAACTGAATATATCCCAAAAATCAATGTAGGGTTTGTACTGGGGAATAAATGCCTCGATCGTATTGAAGAGCATCTACAATCAACAGCACAGCACACGATTGTTCATGGAAGTGAAATTCGATGCGATGTCTTCAGAAAAGTGACGCTCGTCAACGCATCTTGCTGTTTCTTTGAATTTGTGAGCAAAGGTGAACATATTTCTCGACTTTGTATTCACGAAGGGAGCATACTCACCACAGTCACACCATCATTGAGGAGTGACTCTCCGAAAACCAGAATGAAAAGGACCTCATTGACGTGGACCTCTTCAAACACGGAAAAAACAGCCACCGGGTCCACGGCGGCAATCACGCAGCTGAATAAAAGATAATGTAGCAAGTCCATGTCCAATTCACCTGCAAGGAACAAAAGGCGTAAGAGATACATGTTTGGATGTGAAATTAAATTTCATGAAGTCATTTGTTAAGGTGAATTGGAAACCAATTGATTGGCCCTGCAATGTTTCGTTTCCGAATGGGAACCGACCAGCGTCCTCTTACCCATGGCTCCTCCCTTCTGACAGCCCCACAGGGTGAACCCCAAACTGACAGTATTCCACAATGTCCCGATGACGGCGTAGACCAGAATGGTTCCAATGTTTCGGAAGAACAGTTTGTTTGGCATGAAATAGCCGGCGTCCAGGATGATTTGTGGAAGCAGGTAGAAGAAGAATACGGTCGGGGTCAGTTTGAAAAGGTGCACTGTGTTTGAAGCCCAGATGATGAGACCCATGATGAAGCCAAAGCAAATGAGCAGGGCGCTCTCTGGGATTATGTAGGTCACATTATGATTGGCCTCGATCACTGTGGAGAAACGCAGTTTGAGATTTTAAAGCATTGTGTTTTGTTTTGTCCTACCCCCCCTGCAGAGTTCAAACAAAATCATCATCTGGAGTAGTTCACAATCAAAAACAAAACACTACAACTAATTAGCCGCCAGTCATGGGAACACCACTGCAGGGTCACATTGACCTGTTTGTTTAGGGTTCAGGATCTTTGCTGAAACAGTGTTGGAATATCCACCTCAGGGCCCCAAAAAAATTCCATTCCATTTTCCAAGCAAACAGGTGCAGGGAGACGGGAGCTGAGATGATGGGAAATTAGCAATATTTCTCCCTGATTTGGTTTTAAATTACGATCCAAAATAATAATCAAAATGATCAATTTAGTGTTATACCGTGGTCACACTCTGTTTCGAGTAAATCATGCTTAAAACCCAGCAGTCGTGGCGCACGCCTCGTTGGCGCACACCAGAATGTTGACAGTAATAATGTGAGCATAGTAATGCTAGCGCTGCCATTTTTGAAAATGGCTTTCATCATATTTCTTGGCTGGTTGAAATAAGATTAAAAAATCCTTTATTAGTCTCGCAATGGAGAAATTCCCAATTCACGGCAGCAAAGTTATGAAAGGAAGAAGTAGAAGAACAAAATATAGGAGCTGCTGGAAAGGCAGCCACTCTCGCGGCGCCATCTTGAAGTCAAAATAACAAAATAACACAACACAACACGTAAAACACAGATAGTCATACAATCTTAATCACTTTTCCTGCATACACTTTGTTGTTTGAAGCAGTTATAGATGAGAGAGGATCAAAGTGTCCTTTCACCAGTGGATCAGAGACATCATGTTGAAAAATGTACACACGTCTGCTACAAGCTAAGTTTTAATCGTATTAAATGAATACGATTTCATGGAACAAATATTTGAATTTCCTTTGTATGTCACCACAGAAGTATCACAGATCAATTTGTTTTCAAACAAATGCCGATATTCCAGATATATCTTACTTACCTAGTTTTGACAAAAATGCCAACAGTACCCCAATTGCAACGACATAAGGCCCCTCCACGTGATCCCACCTGAAGGACACAATGGCTATCCCGCTGCCATTACCACTTGCTTGGCTTCTGGAATCGTGATGCTTTGCTGTCTCATCCCTATTCCCGACCGGGGACCCAAGGACCACAAAAATAAGCAGCACTGAGCAGAGGAGCCAAATGTAGACAAATCCACAAGGCTGCATTTGATCAATTCAATGCTTGGAGGCAAGAAAAAAGAAAGACACTCTTGCCCTTGAGCCCCAGATGTATGGCGTCAGACAGTAAGTTAAAACTTTCTTTGGCATCTGACAAGTTCTTTCTTATTACTCTTCTTGCTTCTACTTCCTCTCGTTTTCATCTTTAATCCGCTAACTGAGTGTGTGTCCCTTGTAGTCGGGCTATGGAATAACTGCCCCCGAGTGGAATCACGTAGTCCTTTGGACGCAACATGCTCTTTAGTCTTTGAAGTTCGTGCGATGACGTTTTGGTGTCCTTACGTCACGGACCGAGAGCCTCCCAGTAATTTGCGTTGAACGTGCCGCACGGAAGTCTGAAAATATATCTTGGAATTGGGGTTCAAACTCACGGTTCAGCGAATGGGCCAGAGCTAGTTTATCGTTGTTTATTTCATAGTCAAATGTGGTTTAGTATGGTGATAGAATCGCCCGAGATGAGTAATTTCAGAATTGTAATAGCGGTTGTTAGTCATTAATTTTGTCCCGCGGAGAAGTTTACTGGTAATTTGTGCCCTCTGGCTCCCCGTAGTGGTGAAAACTTTTAACTGGTAATAATAACAATTTTATTTTCAAAACATGATTGTTTAATAAGAACCGGATTGTACTTTTAGGGGTACAACGGCCCTTACCAGAAAAAAATATACAAAACAAATATCTCATAAACAGCTTACACTATGTGGTTGTTATTAGTGTACACTTGACCAGTTATTCCCACACTTTTATGAGCCACTTTTACATTTGAAAAAAAAGTATAATAGAAGTATAATTAGACATTTTTTTGTTTGTTTGTCAAACAATTAGCCCCATGTGATTGTTCCTCGTGTAAAAACTTACATTTGAAAAACTAAATACATCCCTTAATCATGAAGTCAGCTAGTTGTTTAGCTCTTCGTGTTTTATCTCATGGGCTGGTGTGTTATAATACAATCTAGATTCGGAAAAACAAACAAACAATTAATGTTACATTGAAGCCTTCCCATCACTTGACTTGAATGGATTATCTTCATAAATAAAAAGCTGTATATATTACATATCGTCAAAAATGTCTTTACAATTTGGCCAAGATGCCCTATTTCATTTTTCACCTGATACTATGTATGCATTAACATGCTCAGTAGATAATGTGCATGCATGCTTCTCGCACACGTCTTGAAGATGGAGTTACTTGGGTCCAAGTGTCAAGAGTACAAAGGTTATAATGGGGTTGAGTTTAACCAGTCTCACAGAAAAACACATTCCCTTGACAATATTTCTAGTGGAGCCAGTGCAAAGGCTGAGGTAATATTCGGTGTCTTTTGGCAGTTAAAGGTAATGATGAGGGAGGCTACATGTGACCCCCGTGTCTGTCAGAAGGTGGCGGCGGCGGTGGCGGTGGCGTCAACGGTGGTGGAAACTCATCTTCGTCCCTCTCTTGTGTGGTGGGTGCATCTGCTCGCATGAAGGAGTCTGTGGAACGAGTACTGATACGTAGCGGGGCGAGGCGCCGCAGGTTGCTGGGTGTCCACGGCAGCCTCACTTGGGCCCTCTGCGAGGGGGCCACCATGCCGCTATCGAGCTCAGCCTCGGCTAACCACGGTGGGATCTGCATGGGCGCCATATAGTCCAACTCTGGCATGAAGGCAGGATTCTCAATACCAGCTGGAAATTGAAAAAAAAATGTTTTAGTTTTCTTTCCCCCCCAAGGGTGGAAAACGAAAAAACAATTGAGCTGATGGAATCATTTTACCTCCCACTCTGTAGGTGACCCTCATGGCGAGTGAGTCTCCTGATGCTTCATAGCCAGATGCGCTGTCTCCCTCTGAGAACTCAAAATCTAGAACAAAAGATGTTGTAAATGTCACATGGAACTACGTATGATTTTCATTATTTTTATTTTAGTCGCTGTGTGGAGCTCTGATACGAACCTTCATCGCCAGAATGATAGCTTTTGCTTTTATCTGTTGATTTTCTGGATGGCATCTGCAATACAGAAGAAGTTCTTGACATACAGCCGGTGATGGGCCAGGCCAGCAAGGCCTTTTGCTTGTCTAAATTGTCTTAATTTGTTTGCCAACAGCCTATTATTCTCTTTCTTGTCTTCACTACTTTGCATTACTATTGCTATAATAATACAGTACTATAAAATTGTGACAGCGGTGGATTAAGTTGCATAAGTCCCCACCCACTAAAGTCCCAGGTACCAAATGTACAGCCCGCCACTCTATACAGCCAATAATAAATACATGCCCAGAAATGAATGACACAACCCTGTTTGACCTTTGGTTGCTGATCTTTCTTTTGGTGCTTGGTTATGGTCTTCGGCGGAGCGACACCCATCTTTGCTGACTTAAACGACTCCAAACGACTTCTCATGGTCCTCTGGAAGATCTCCTGCACCTCATTTTCATCTTTGTTGACCTCAAAATGACTCCGGCTGTACCTGTGCCGGTGCTAGGGTTGTTTTTTTTTTTTTTAGGATGAACATGAGTCACTCAGTGCACAGTTCATTCTCCAGATGAAAATTTGATCGGCGCCGACAGAAGTCGCTACCTGTTTCCTGCCTTTGTACAAGTGCTGCTGCAATAGATGGTGGCTGTTGATGTCCTCTGCTTCCCTCACACCTTTGATGGTCTGTTCATGCATTTCCAAGCTCACTGATGGTACTGGGTCTCGTCTGTTAAGGTAAAAGCATCACAGTTGTGTCCTATTACGTTCAGGCGTCAAAATATTTTGGGTTCCTATAGCAGGAAACCTGGACTTTATAATTCATATTCCCATATATATAATAAAGTTTGGCTCACCCCATGGGTGACACCGGATGACGATCGTCCGCCATGTCAGCCATGATGTCTGGCATCACCTCTGAGAATTTTTCCCCATACTTCTTCTTGAAGTCAACAAATGCCGATTCATTACGGATGAACTCCAGAGAGCCCCTGCGTTCGCCCTGCACAAACGGCATAGTTATTCTTTTTAATGTTTGCTCTTCAAAAATAAAATGAAAATGGTCTTCAAAATGGTCGCTTACCTCAGCCACGTAACTCATAGCATCCTTAAGGTTCAGCTTATGGAAAACATTAAAGACATAGTCACGATTCTTCCTTGCGGATGGCTTCATGAAAATTCCAGACATCCATTTCTCCTCAAAATGACTCCACCTTCACCAAAAGCAAAAAAAAAAAAACACAAAAATATGAATTCAAACAGTTCATATTTTAAATCTGAATCAAAGTGTTGTCATACTTGTCTCTCATGTAGTTGTGTCCAATTTGCCCGGATATATCTTCGATGGCGACAAGCATGTGATCAAAGACCTGAAAACAAATACTGTAAGTCTTCAAAGTTCATGCCGACAGCTGCTAAAAATGAACCCTGACTGAAATTCACCTTGTTCTGCACTTTTTCGATAAGCGTGATGTCGCACACCGCAGCTCTCTTGACTTTGAGCCAAGTGACAAGAGGTTTCATAGTTACTCCCTGCAACCCAAAGATAGAACATCAGGGTTGTCAAATGGAGGACAAAAAAAAACATGGCCGAACTTTGGCAGAAGTCTTTTCGAGACATAAAGCGATTACCTGAAGGATGACAGTGAAATAAACAACAATCAGAGTGGTGGAGACCATTAAATTCTTCTCCTTAATCTTGCTGTCATCCAGCATCACTGCCAGGCCGTAGGCCACCGCCCCTCGCAGGCCACCGTAGCTCATGATAATCTGATCGATGACCTCCAAGGGCACCAGACGGAATTTGTTCATGATCCATGTGAGGAAAAAGACTCCTGTTGAACAGCATATCGCAAGTCTTCAGCTATCACAATCACATTTAGGAAACTTCACCTCGAGCACAACTAAAATCTTACCGATGACGCGATACACAAAGATGAAGAGGAGTGTGAGGAGAATAAAGCCTGTGTTCCACACCCATAGTGTCTTATCGACGGCCGAGATTCCAAGGAAAACAAAAATGATGGTTTCGGACCCGTTGGCGAGCACCTTCATGGCATATCTGACTGTAGTGACGGACTTTTCGTCCATGTTTGCGTTGATGTACTTTTGGCAGCTAACGCCACAGAAGACGATTCTGTAGTGAGAAAGTGCAACAGATTTACAAAGAGACTGGGACGAGGTAGGAACTTCACAAAATAACGGAGTGGTCTTTCAATAGCACTTACGCAAGAATGGCAGAAAGAGAGAGCATCTCAGCAGTAAGGTAGGAGAGGTACCCCAACACGAAGATGAAGCCTGCCTCAATGATCTGAATGTTTTTAGTGCATCTGGTTAGAAGAGAGAGCAGCAAACCAAACACCATGCCAAGGAGGGAGCCGCCGAATGCCACCACAAAGAATGAAACTGGAGACAAAGGGAGAATGTTTTATATCAAATATTGTTAAATATTATTCTTACGTGTCATATGATGACGACTACTTACTTATTCCTTTGATGATCTCCACAGCGTCAATTTGGGATCCTCCCAGGGAGACAAATGAATCAAACACATTGAAGAGCACCTAAAGATAGAGAGGGAGGATTTTTAGTTTTTGGCTGCTGGAAGAAATCATGTGGTTACTTGGTGTGTTATAAAACACAGGACAACAGCACACATTATCTGGCCAACAAGAACAAGGGCATGAGCATTGAACCTTGTGGCACACCACAAATTTCATGAGTTGTGTAATCAGTCATTTAGTGGTACAAACTTTGATCTGCCAGACAAGAGTACGCATTGTCAATGATGCAAACGTTCAAATATATTGTTGACAGTTATGAGTGGAGATTATGTCTGAGTTACTTTATGATTTGTCAAATTGTACTGTGGCAGGTGCGTAAACCACATTGGAATGGTTCATTGATTTCATGCTAGGATGTGTGCCAGGATACCACAAAGAGAAATGGACAGAATTGTACTTTCCACAACAATTTGGAACATTGTCCTGTTCAGAAACCTTTCATGGCAGTCGTACTAAAATAGAGCGTACGAACCACTGTCACGCCATCGTTGAGCAGCGACTCTCCAAACACCAGGATGAAGAGGACCTCATTGACATGGACCTGTTCAAACACAGCGAGGACGGCCACCGGGTCCACGGCGGCAATCAGACTGCCAAAAAGCAGGTATTGCAGCAGCCCGATGTCCAGATCGCCTGCAAAAGGTCAGAGGACAGATTGTCACTTTGCAGCGACAAAACAATGTTTTTAAATTTCAGTTGGACTTTAATCAGCGCTTGTGCTAAGTTTCGAGTTATTCATTAGACTAACGCCGGAACTTTGATCTGCATATGCAGATACTTTTTACCCTGTGTTGGATCCAAATTTTAACCCAAGGTTTCCCTTCTTACCCATGGCTCCTCCCATGTGGCAGCCCCACAGCGAGAGTCCCACGCTAGCAGCGTTCCAGCAGGTCCCAATAATAGCATAGACAAGGATGGTCCCCATGTTACTGAAGAACAGCTTATTTGGCATGAAGTAGCCCGCATCCAGGATGATTTGAGGCAGCAGGTAAAAGAAGAAGACGGTCGGGGTCAACTTGAAGGTCTGCACCTTGTCCGCACCCCAGATCATCCCACCGAGGATGAACCCAAAGCAAATGAGCAGGGCGCTCTCCGGGATGATATTCGTCACATGATGGTTGGCCTCAATTACTGTTGAAACAAAAAGAAAAGGGAGTCTGTGGAATTATTTACAATCTCGATTCAAATCAACTTTTTAAAAATGTCACACTCTTTTGCCCGCCAGATCGGCGTTCAGACGCAAACAAAATAACAAAATCCTAAAACTTAAACTTGAATGCGGTTGCAAAATTTGCAAATCATCAACTGTTGAACTTTTTGCCTGGGGCATATCATTAACCATGGTGGCTGTGTATATAAATGCCCAGAAATATCTTTGCATAACTAAATAGACGTTTGGTTAAGGATCCTTGACTTTATGGCTTAATAATCAAGCCCAGTGAACCTGTGAAAAAGGCACATTTCACAATGTTGATTTATGTCAGTGGGGATGATTTGTGTTGTGGGGTTGCATTCGTTAGGATTAGAAAGCTTTTTTTCGGGGGAGGGGGGGGATTTCATTTCATAGCCGATTGCCAATCTTAGCAAATTTCATTCATGTTGGACTCAGCATGATTGGTAAATCAAGAATAATCAGGAGAGAAAATAATGTAACGAAGTGAGATGAAAATAGCCCTCCTTTATTGCTTCTGACAAAGGAATATTCTTGCAGCGTCTATCCATCCGTCCATTTTTCGATCTGCTTTATCCTCACAAGGGTCACGGAGGGTGCTGGATCCTATCCCAGCCGGCTTCAGGCGGTAGGCGGGAGGACACCCTGAACCGGTTACCAGCCAATCACAGGGGACACAGAGACGAACAACCAACCGGGCTCACATTCACAACTCGGGACAGTTGAGAGTGTTCAATCAGCCTGCCATGCATGTTTTTTGGAATGTGGGAGGAAACCGGAGTACCCGGAGAAAATCCACACAAGCACGGAGAGAACGTGCAAACTCCACACTGGAAGGCCAGATCGACCCGAGATCGAACCCACGACCTCTGCACTTTGAGGTCAAAGTTCTAATCACTGGACCAACGGGCCGCCTGCAGCGTCTATAATAATTAAAAATGAAGGCTGCATCTTCCCCTGTTCTTTTTCCATCAATGTTTCTATGAACAACCGTTTTTTTGTTTGTTTTTTAATGACATACCCAGTTTTGACAAAAAAGCAACCAAGACCCATAACGCGATCAGATAAGGGGTCTCCACATGATGCCACTTAAAAGACACGACGGGTATTCCGGTGATGCTGGAATCGTGGCCGTGTTCACTTGCGTCGGGTCCGGAATTTTCAAGGTCGCCGTTCTCCACCGCAACCCCGGGGATGAAACAAATCAACACTATTGACCCGAGAAGCCAAATGAGTGCATGTCCACGTGGTTCCATTTGGGACAAGAAAATACCAAAAGTCTCTCAAAAGATGACAAAGTCCCGTGATGTGAGGGAGGTTCACTGAAAGAGGAGTCAGACAGTCCGTCACAGTCCGTTATTTTCTCTTTTTTTCTTGATGATCTCGATACATGACCTTCTTCCTCCTGTAGTCCGGCGACAGAGCGAGCCGAACGCCGGACTCAGCTTTTTTATACGTTCAGTATCTCCTCTCTGACCAAATTGAGCCTTGAATTAAACGGAGCGTAACGGAAATCCACAAAAGGTGTCCAGTTATTCAGTCACATTTTGAAACACCCACCACCTCGTTTTTTGGTCTCAGATGTGTGACACGCTCAAATGCGTCAACGTTGACCGTGACACTTTCAGAGTGGAGGATTAAGTAAAGCGTTACAGACAATTTGATTGATGTTCAATGAATAGCTCCGGATGCGTTTGCCGACATATCCAACGGCTTAGTCCTGCAGGTTTGTTGCCGAGTAATGATTGACACCGCTGTTGCATAATCTTTAGTTAAAACCTTCCCTTTTACGTAACATGCCCAAAAACGAAGGATAAGTGCTATTTGGAAAAACAACTTGGAACCCAAAAAGTAAATAAATAAAACCCTGAACATGATAGTGAACACGAGCATTGTGATTTGCCTCCACGATTCTCACAATTTAATTTTTTTTTTCACCATTTAGTGCTAAACAGGTGACATAAGAGAACACGTGGGACTTTTCGATCACATTGAAAGACAAGCTTTAAGGAAATGTTTTATATGTTGTTCATTTGAATTGTTTTTAACCCTTTCAGGGACATGTCATCACGTTCTAGGGTGCATGAAAGGCTTCATTCGGTGATGATTTTGTGGACCCCAAATGGAACTCGTGCCACATTTTGAAAATCACCGGGATGCAAGGTATGTACGGGACAGTAGGCACACATTAAAAAAAAAAAACCTCTATATAAGAAGTTTATCTGCTGAAAGTGGGGAACTGCTTTGTTCTTTTACGACACGTTGGGAAAGAAGCGCTGATGTCGCCGTGGATGTGCACATCTGACAAAATATAGATTAGTCAACACTGCATCATCCGACCTTTGCATGTTCCTTTCCATATAATGTACGAGTTCATTGTCTATTCACAAAGTGCTGATTAGGGCATTTTGACTGGAGGTTTTATTTGGCCGATTGGTCCTTCCTGTTTGAGCAGGACAAGGCACAAAAGCTTCATTGGGAAGCATTGATAGTTTGACACGCGAGCTCTCCTGCAGGTGTGTCACTCTAATTACGTGTTAAATGACATCATATCGTTTTGTACTGTATCAACTAATATTCAATTATTTAAGAAGTTTATTCAGTCAGTTTTGATTCAATACTGTTCACTCTTGTTTGTGGCTGCAATGTAGACTTGTGCCGCCTCACAGATTGAAGTGTAGGAGACTGGACTCTCTCAGAATTGTTTGTTAATTATTCCTTTGTTTGCAACGTTTTGAGGGTAATACGAGCTACCGGTACGGGTCACCATGTTACATTTAGTGAAGGTGAAGTGAGCCGGGAATCACAGTTCAGCTTGTCATGAATCACACACTGTGCACTCGAGGTGGGTTGTAAAAGCAATTGCTGATCGAGATAACAGTTTTTCAGTCTTAGAAAACCCAAATAAGCAAAACAAAATAGGCAGTTGGCAGCTATGGAGAGCCGAAGGAGTCAGTTGTAATTTTTGGCGGAAGTGATGATGCGACCTATCTGCATTAGAACAAAAGCAATCAATAGGCTAGTGGGTAAGTAGTTCAGCATGCTTGATGGCTGCTCAAAACAAACAAAGGAAATAATCAATGACGAAGGTGATGCGCTGCCTTATCACAGACTACCTGGAAAAGAGTGTCATTGTGCTTTCTTTCAGATAAATTCTCTTTTAATTGGAATTAACACTTTCAGGGACAGCGGATACTACAGTGGACAGCTTATCGTGTTATCAGATTTCGGGGTGCCTGAAAGGGTGAAACAAGTCATTAAGAATACACTCAACCACACGACCAAAAAATAAAATTTAAAAATCCAGAAGCAAACGTGTTTGCCTTTTTAATCACCCCAACGTGACTCGACTGTAATGTGACGTACCAAAAGAAAGAAAGCATTGTAAATCCCTGAGCAGGAAACTAGATCTGGGAAAAATCGGCGTCATTGTCCGCCTTTCAACCCGTGAGGATGAGTGAGTTAAAGTCAACAGTGAGGGTGTGTGCGCATTTGTTGATGTTTGGGCCGACCGTTCATCAGGAATACTTAAATCTAAACGGTAGATAAGGCGGCCAAACCACACCCCCATTCCACGCATACTCATGTAACTGGAATAAAATGGGGAGGGGGCGGGGGTCACGTTGTTCTAAACCGTATGACAAACGGAAGTACCATCCATCCGTGATAAGCACCTAAAAACATCACAACACAGTATGTTGCAACGTGTGACAACTGCCTGCCGGTCATACACAGAATAACATTGTCTTCATCGACCCCGCACAAATCCTTCATCATATTCCGCAAGGAAGATGGCATTCCCTTATTTATGTGTCATGAAGCGTACACAAACATAGGCGCACACGCAATCATTGACAGTGTCCACAGTGCCTCCCATGTTGTGGTGCATACACCAAAATAAGGACTCTGATCATTTGATGCCAAAAAGTCTTATACCATAATATTTTACCAGATTGCTATTCTAGTTTGCAATGAGGCACTCGATGTTTCGAATATGCTGGTTACCTGAGAAGAGGGTTAAAACACGACAACCCACAGTAGGATTCAATAAAACCCCGATATCAAAGTCTTCTTTCAATCAATGTTTTTTTTTTTCAAAATAAAAGCCGATTTTATTTTGACTCAACACAAAGATGTCATGGTGGACTACAGAAATCGGACGACCAGTATATTTATTGTTAGAAAACAGAAATTCTGGGTGTTTGAACAATATTAGATTTTTTAAAGTTCATTAATTTGATAATCGATTAGTTGCTGATTAATCGATTAATCGTTCCACCTCAAGTTGATTTTATGCCACTCTCCTTCAGTTTATTTTACACTTTGTCCGATTGTCATCCGTGGAAGTTTAACCCTTTCGAGGACAGCGGTTGTGTCAGTGGACAGCTTATCATGTTTTCAGGTTACAGGGTGCATGAAAGGGTTAATTAAAAGAAGTAACAAGAATGATTTGTCAAAGTAAGGATTGGAAATTACAGATTTTTTTTCTTTTACGGAAAAAAAGCGGAGTAAAAGTAAAAGGAGACAAAACAATGCTCAAGTAAAGTCAACATACCTGAACATTTGACCTAAGTATTATAATGTAATATAATAATAATAATAATACATTTTATTTGTGGGCGCCTTTCTAGGAACTCAAGGACACCTTACAACAAGCAATATAATATAAGCATTTGTTACATTATTACTTCTCACCACTAAAATGTTCTCATTGCTGCGTTACCTTCATTTCACCTTATTTTATCACACAGAGGTCATTCACACTGACTCACTGAGTTTGCAGATCCAGGAGACCAGAATCCACAGAGCCACCAAGTACGGGACAGAGACATGACTCCACTTCCAGGAGACAATGGGCAAAGTGGTGATGGGCCCACCACCGTGACCCCCACCTTCACCGTGACTGTCTCCCGTCACATCATGACCAGAATCTGTCACATCGCCCGTCTCTGTGTGCGGACTTGAGGAGGACGTCCCGTGATCACTGCTCGTTTCAGTCTCATGTCCGTTGTGTTCAGAGCGGGCCGCACCAGGCAGGCTGCGTCCTTGGGAAACCATCAACATCACGCAAAGTAAAAGTCTTGTCCGCTGCATGGTTGCCATGCCGTTTTTATTGTTTCGAACTCAAAACAAAGTTTCAAAAGTGAAGCACAGGGTTGGTTCTTTGTATTGTCTCTGGTGTCTCCTGCTTGACGTTCAGCCGTCTTTCACTTTGCTCTCATGCATACGTCCACATCTTTATCTGGCATGAGCACGGTGGCCGTCCCCTGTGGCTCAGCAGTCAGTCAAGGATCCTGTTTTTTTTTTTTTTACAGCAGGTGAGGCTCAGCCCAACCTGATGCTTGTCTGTCTCCTCCCACTTTCTTCCTGGCTCAGCTAGTTCGTCCACTTGGTTCGACAGAAGATTCTGTGCCTTCATCGCTTCTTTATTGCCATAGACGCTTTATATGCTTCTTTCACTTCATGTTATAGTTGTTAAGTTACTATATAACTTAAGCACTATTTTAAACCGGACTTTGAAGTCGTCTCCATGTATGAATTCCCTTCTTTGTTTGGGATTTGCTGAATGTCTATTTTTGTGACAAACTCATAGCTTGATTTGTTGAAAAAACAAACAAACAAAAAAATGTTGTAGCTTCCAAGTTTGGGAAATAAAATGCAGTTTGTTGGAGGAATCTAAAAATGCTCCACTCGGCCACTTTTTATAGTGTGTCATTTGGCTTCCTATTTTATATGCGATACGTTTTGCTTGACTCTGAGTGTCGAAGTGTTAAACAGATTCCGGACCGAATCATAAAAAAATAAAAATAAAAATACTTGCTGCTGAACACACCGAGATGGAAATACTGTACCATGAAATAAAAGCTAAACTTTTGTCTCATATTCATCTCTTGATCGGGAACCCAAATGAATTGACCTTGCCATTCCAATTGTGTTCATCTCCAATAAAAATAAATATGGGGCGATATACAATTTAAAGCGAAATGATGCCATTTGGTTCGATTCAATTTGCCTCCTTGTAAGCAAAACCAATTTTTTGGTTCAAATCAGTTTTTGTTAGACCATTAGCTTGAGGTTGCAAGGTTGTCACAGTTGAGGAAAAGGAGAACAGAAATCCAATATTGCACAACCCAATATTCCCAAAATTACAAATCAAACAGATAAATTCCCCACCGGGAAGGGTGTTTCGAGTCAAAATTGCAATCTTTGTTTCCTGGTGATATGCACGTGCAACAATTTGCTTAAGTGATAAGTACAACTTGATGAAATCCTGTCATATAAATTTTACAGCCACTCAGAGTCTCCGACTGCTACTCTTTTCCTGCTTGACCTTTTTTTTTCATTTATAACTTCTGGGAAGGGTGATGAATTCAAGAAAAAAAATGTGGTGGATGAACTGCATGTGCATTTACATGCCAGCGCATGGTGGAGGAATATCATTCAGATAGCCAACTTACATCAAACTGAAGTCAAAGACATCCGGCCATGCAGAGAGCGGCACACTCAGTTCCATGCCGGTGTTCTCTTTCATCATCATACTGGCTGGGCAACGGGACGCTGTTAGCCCGCTGTTAGACAGTTTATGAGTCAACTCGATTGCAGCGATTGTTGACCTGCAGAGAAAAATGTGGGTCTGGGGTCAGAGGTCATCAGCCGATTGTTTTAACCTTTGAGGTTAAGTCAGAGCGAGTAACACGTTGGACAGAATAATAACATGATAAGATGTCCACTGTCGTGACCGCTGTCCCTCAAAGGGTTAAAGCCATAATATATGTATATATATATAGATTTTTTTTTCATCTTTACTTGACCTGTATGTTAAAACACGAACAAGGATTTTTTGGGGGGTCGCTGGAGCCACTCTAGCAAACAAGCCACTATCAGAAAAATATACTGTTAGGACATCATTACATGAGTACAGAGTCACGAAGAAATGTCAATCGACCACAAATCCGCAAATGATAGAAAGAGTGGTCAGGCAATTTTCTCTGCTTACACGTGTTGCATTAATCGAAAGCGATTTACGTTCTTCCGACTCAGATCTTCCATACTGCTCGGACATTGGTAATTGCCGTTCTTCCTTCTCCTTTTGCGCATTCACGATCCTTTCTGCAGAGAGACAGTTCAAACACGTACGGTGACGTTGTACGAAATGTCATTTGCATACACATGCTGTGGTTGAACTGCTGGTTTTATTCGGGAGTGTGTTACATGTTACACGCGCTAACCTAGATTCAAATAAACTATTAAATCTACTCCAACATGGACAATTGATCCAAAAAGTTACTCGAGTACCTGTAACCAAGTTAACGTTGCTTGGCAAACCAACCACAAATCATCGTGAGTCAAATTTGACAGGAAAAAGACTGAATCACATTGGCCAACAAAACAGCAGCCGCTCTTTGATATACTGTTGCTGGAATTCGAGGAACATACTGTAGATGGAATGTCCCAACTTCCTGAAGAACTACTTCCTGTATCTGTAATTGATTTACCGTTGGCCCAAGAAAGTGCCATTACTATTTTTTTATGGAGAAAACAATCCTGGACAACCATTTCCCCCCTCTGGGACTAATCAGGATAACTGTACTTATTGTTAATCTTTAAACATAATGTGTTGAAGGACAGTATTTGCGTGGAACTTGGTCGAATAAATGAAAAGGAATTTCCTCCAAACCTTCATGTATGGGATGAGGAAAGGGCTCATTTATTTTGTTGACAGTGTCAAATTCCGGAGTAGTGTTTGTTGGACGGGCTGCCACCTGCATGGAGACCAGTGGAAATGGAGGCCTGTGTTTACAAGTTGACAGTTTCAGTCATTGTCATGTTGAAGCAACACCAAGCTCATTAAGGTGACCTTTGAAATGCACACCATTAAGTATAATCTTCAAATGTAATCCTTTCGCTCGGATTGAATCTTTGGTCATTTGGATTAAGTCAGTGACACCAGAGCAGAATTTTTAAAATATGTCATTTGAATGCCTCGGCTACTATAAATCATGCAGCTATGTCATTTCAGATTTGGATTTGAGAAAGTCGTTCATAACCGTTAATAGTGCTATTTAAAAATGAGCATAGTCATATTTCTGAAGGCAGAATTTAAAATACAGTACAGCTTTTGTATTGGATGTCATTTGAATGAGCTGGCATACAAGTGCATACTGTTCACGCAGGATAGAATAGTCAGATCCTACTGCCCGAAGACGGCTAGGATAGGCTCCAGCACCTCCCAGATCGGAAAATTGATGGATGGATGGAATTATTATTATTATATGACAGATTTTTACTTTACTATAATAATAATAATAATATACTATAGGACATCTTCTTACTATTACTTTACTATAATAATAATTATTATAATAAAAATAATAATCATAATAATAATGATTATTATTTTCTTACATATTATTACGATTACTTTACTCATACTATTAATTTAGTCATTGTTATTATTCTTACCATTATGTAAACCTGATGTGCACTGAATCAGTCTAGACAACATTTCTAGAAAAGTTTACTTGTATCACTGATTAAAATATTTTGAAAAAAAAAAGAAACGTTCGGGGGTTATTAGCAGTAGTCGGAGTGGTCGTCAAGTATATCGTCAAGTGTGTCTGATTGTCGTGAGTTTTGATGGCGATCATAATCCATTAAATCATGCCATGACGACATCAGGGTTAGCGGTTTGTTATGCTAGCTGGGTTGGCGCTCACATGACGTTACCCAGAATTCCCTGGGCGAGCTGTCGCACAACGACTCCCCGTTGAGGAGGAACAAACAGGGATGCCTGTCGCCGTCGGTAAGTCAAACCAAACATAATTTCTCCAACCAAAGCCGGTTTTGAAATGGAACGTCTTGATACAGACGTGATGCGGTTGTTTCCTTACTGTGTTGTACATGTCTTCGTTATAAAACAACTTGTTGATCCTGGCAGCCGGCAAAGTTTTCGCTCCACGCAAGCTTCCTCGTCTGGTGGTGAAAGTGTTGGTTAACAAGCTTTGGTGTACTGTGAGTGTGTTTTCGAGACAAAATAATCGAGAAAAAAAGTCGACGAGGGAAATCATGTGGTTGACACGTGAGGAAAAACAGGTGAGAACGGAAAGTGATACCGAACTCTGACAATGAGTTTGAGGTCAAAGGACGTTTCGCTGGAAAGATCCGAGAGATACAACAAGAATTAGACAAGCGAAATTAAACTGAGGTGATGTTCTCCCCCCCCCCCCCCCCCCCCCCCCAAGTTGCTTCTCTTTTCACACAGTGGATTGGTTTAACTGGATCACAATAATTTTTGAGCAAAGTGTATTTGGAACATTTGGTCATAGGTTCACAGGAAACGTGTTATCCTCAAGTTCTGTTTGTTTCTCCTTTCAGTGTGCATACTTTCATCAATAAATTGATGAGTCAAGAAAATTACACTGGCCAACAGCAAATTTTAATCAGAGATGACTTAATGTAACTGTACTTTTGATATCGATTTCAAGGCTGCCCTTTGTTCTTGCATATTAGCCTTTCAAGATATGTTCGTTTTTAATTTGACCGATAAAAGCTCGTGCAATGCAATTACTAAAGATGTGACATCTTGTATAACCCGATGTTCAAGAGAAAAAAACGGGGGCAGATTCGGATTCAGCGTAAAAATCATTTCGTTACATCGCTGGGGGGAAAAAATGCAGTAAAAATTGTTGACCGGTGTTATCGATGAACCCATCAAACCAAGTGTTATGTCATCAAGTGCTCAAACGTTTAATGGTCTTCTCCAGACTTGTGAGTACGGTACATACAAAAACTATATTTTATTTTTCATCCAGTTCCTTGACGGACTACAGTAAGGGTTTTTTGTTTGTTGTTTTTTTTTGTTTTTACATGACACACTTACTATTATAAATGAAATATATGAATCAAATACCTACAGTTCAAGGTTCACATTATTTTTCTGACTAATGCTCCAAAATCCAAAACATATGAAGTGTTTGTTTTGTTAGCATCATTCGGACATGAAATTTGTTTCAAAAATCTAAAACAAAGTGTGATGCTAGTTCCCCTTGTGTCAGCAAATAATGGCCTCGTTCCAAAGTGCCTCCCTTCACACAAGCTTCACAAGATAACAACTCTGTTGTCAAAAGCCAAGAAGTGACTTGTTGCTGTCAAAAAGATCATTAAAGTCGTGTGTTTTCACCCAAAGGTTAACAGCCCGTCTTTTTTTCCCCCAAGACACACAGTGATCACGTGACGTCACCTCATGCTCGAAAGACGCATATAAACGAGGCTAAAGTTTTAATAGCTTCTCTTGTCTCTCTTTGTTCCGCAGTCTCCGGCATGGATTTCAAGGTTGCGTTTTCAGCCTTGGAGGCGGCGTGTAAAGAAAATATTTCCGCTTTTTCTAACGCCGCTGCCGACCTGGCCCACGGCCCCGTGACCCAGCGCTTGGTGATGTGCATGAAAAAGATCCAAGAACACGCCAGAGCCATCGAGCCTTTGATCGGCAGCTTCGTCGCCGTCTACCACCATTATGACTTTGACGCGCAAACGCCTGGAAATGGGTATCGCACCTTGATCAAGGTATGGAAATAAGTCTCATTTGACGCCAAACGGGGAAAATCAATCCTATCGGCTCTTTTCCATGTGCGACTTTCAGGTGTTGCAGTCGTGTCTTTTGCACATCCTACACAAGGCTCGCTACATTGCCTCGAATCACAAGAGCGCCTTCTTCAGAGCGGACCACAACGCCTCCGAGATGGAGGCCTACTGCAGTGCCCTTTGCCAACTGCGAGCGCTGCTCTACCTCGCCAAGCGGCTGATCAACGACAACGATTTGGGGCAGCTGTACTCCCTGCAGGACCTGGACCTGAGCCACAGATACGTGCAGGAGTACAGCTCCATGCACAAAGCCTGTTTCTATGGCCGCTGTCTGGGCTTTCAGGTCTGCCGGCGACAAATTCACAGTTCCGCAAGGATGTTTATTTGAATTGATTTGAAGAAATGTTTCGCTCTTGCATTGTTTTCCTTTGCCAGTTCTCGCCGAGTCTTCGTCCGTTCCTCCAGACGATTGTCATTAGCATGATCTCATATGGTGAAAGGTATCGTAAACAGCACTCCGGCCTGGGTGAGTCTTGGTCCTGACGTGCGATACGTTTCTGTACAACAGTCCGTCCTTGATGCGCTCATGTCATTCCTGATTTGTTTTCTTTTGGCAGGTTTAGCCGCCCTGTCTCTGCTCACATCAGGGAAGTACGTCATTGATCCAGAGTTGCGCGGCGCCGAATTCGAACGCATTACTCAGAACCTGGATATGCAGTTTTGGAAGTCCTTCTGGAACATCACAGAGTCCGAGCTTTTAACCGTAGGCAGGGTCACATGTTTTCATCCTTATTGTTCCGAGTATTGATTGATTGATTTATTTTTTAACCTGAAATCCAAGTGAGAGTTTCAATGTATTTCCTTTTTTTGCTCCGGTTCTCTGCTCAGGGCTTGTGTAGAATCGCCTCCTACCCCGTCCAGTTGAACCTCACACTAACTATACCTCCGGTTCCGTTACGCCTCCCACTGGCATCCGACCCAAATCTGTCGACTACCGTGTCACCTCCGCTGGCCCACTGGGGCCCTGGCCCAGTCCACATGCGCCTCATCTCCCACGAGATTCGAGAAGGGCAGGTGAAAAATGGCATGGATTTAAAAAAAAAAAAAAAACACTCACTGTGGGACTTTTCTCGTTTGCTGATGGATTCAACACGCTGAAAGCGAGCGCAGCTTTTGCGTCTTTTATTATTTTGCAGGACAGCGAGGAGCTCTTGTCTTTTTCTCGCGGCAATCCGCCCTCTGTCTCTGCTTCCAATCTCCCCTGGGTGCAGAAGCAACCCCTCTCCCCGTGGTTGCTGATTCACTTCCACGGAGGAGGCTTTGTGGCACAGACATCCAGATCCCATGAGGTACAGCGCATCGCCATTTCATTTTGACCCCCCCCCCCTCTCCCCCGCGACGTATGGCCTACCACTTCAATTGTCCGTCTCAAACCTTCTTGTGTCTTCTTTTATGTCAGAATTATCTGCGAAGCTGGTCGAAGCGATTGAATGTCCCTGTTCTTTCTGTTGACTACTCTCTGTCACCCGAAGCACCCTTTCCTCGGGCTCTTGAGGAATGTTTCTACGCTTACTGCTGGGCCTTGAAAAACTGCCATCTGCTTGGTTAGTAAATGACGCCCGTCATCCCTGGAAAGGATAATCTTGAGAAGTACTCTTTCATTCATTATTATTATTTGGGATTCTTGCCCAACTCATGATGAAACTATAATTAAAACTCACACTGTACTTAGTACAGTGCCAGGGGGCTCCACCTTGGTGCCTCTCTCTCTCTTTCGTTCTCGTATATGCTTATTTATCAAAATAAACTCCCGATGTTTGTGTTGCAGGTTCGACGGCCGAGCTCGTCTGTCTGGCAGGAGACAGCGCCGGCGGCAACCTCTGCATAACCGTGTCTATGAAGGCCATGACGTGTGGCATCCGAGTCCCCGACGGCATCATGGCGGCCTACCCCGCCACCTTGCTCACCACGGACGCCTCGCCTTCCCGCTTGCTCACGCTCATTGACCCGCTGTTGCCCTTGGGTGCTCTGGCAAAGTGCCTCAACGCCTATGCCGGTAGGTCTGAGCGGCATTAGACGCGTGTTCTTTCACACGTCATTTAACCTGAGAGGACTTAATGATGATGCCTGAAAACAAAATGGACAATATATTTGTGTGCAAACTGGGTAAATGGACATGAGGTGTACCATGGTAGGATGAGGGGAATTATATAATCTTTGCTTTCAGTTTTGTAAAATATGTACCATGATTTGTTGCTTTTTTTTTTTTTTTTAATCGCATCTTACCACTCCTCTAACCCCGTAGGTGTGGACTCTCAGACCGCACTTCCTGCCGTGGGAGGCAACAGTCTCAGGGCTCTGGGGAGAGACACCACCGCACTGCTCAGTGATCTCACCTATGGAGCCTCCAACTGGATCCAGTCCTTTCTCCAGCCTATGTGGCCCACAAGCGCAGCCTACTCACGAGCATCAAGACACAGAGAATCCACAAGCAGAGACACACACAGGAATTTAAACCGTACACCGCCTCTTCACTCCCAATGTTACCTGGATTACCCAGAGGGCTTTGAACCCCTGCGCTCCGAATGCCATGCAGTCGTTCAGCCGACATCCTGCCCGATCATCAGGAATCCTTTTGTGTCGCCGCTACTTGCGCCCGACAGCCTTCTACGAGGTCTGCCGCCTGTTCACTTAGTGGTGAGAGACACAACTTGCGCATTCCCTTTTCGTGAACAATAGCACATCATTTATTTTCGAGAGCATTGTGCCTGTCGTCTGACAATTCAATTCTCAGCGGAAGGCACGTAGCAGATTTTAGGCCAAGTTTGAAACCGGCCAGCTCGCTCGGCATCGCCATTCCATTCATTCAACTTTGAAGGGATGTGACGTCGCCATATATCATTTATCAACAGTTTCATGTTTGTCATTTTGATCTTGATATCATCGTTAGCGACTTGAATTGATTTCAAATCAAAATATTACGTTTGCAGGGGGTAGGGAAAGGAGGCATAGAGAAACCCCTTTCAAATAGTATTTTCAGTTGGCAGCATTGCGAGGAGGGTCCAGAAGTCGTTTAAAAAATGTTTTGCTTCCCCTTATTTACTTCGCTTACCTCAGCAAGTTGACTTGATTTTGTTTCCTGACCTGTGCGTGTTCCCACACAGGCCTGTGCTCTGGATGCTTTACTGGATGACTCTGTGATGTTTGCCAAGAAGCTGCGGGACATGGGCCAGCCTGTAAGCTTGACAGTGGTAGAGGACCTTCCACACGGCTTCCTCAGCCTGTCGCAGCTCTCGAAAGAGACAGAACTGGCCGCAGAAATCTGCCTGGAGATAATAAGCAAGGTTTTTCAGCAAGGGAACTAGAAGATATTAATTACTCGATACATTACTGGGATTCACTTATTTTTAGGAGTCTTTTCAGAAGGAAGAAATGAAAATAATCCATTTATAAATTCTTTTTTTAAGAGTGAATTTTAAATTCATGTCCAAAAGTTTCTTCTGTCAGTCACCGAGCAGTTTCATAGCAGTTTTTTTCTCTTTAGTTTTATCATCAACAATGGCAATACAATTTGTTGTGTTTCCCCAATGTTTGTGTTTGACAGAATTGCAAGTTCTGTTTGGTGTCGTGTAAATGTTTCAGTTGACTGATTTTTAGTGCCTTTTTAAGATATGTACTGCATGTACAGTACTTTGATGTTTTCAAACATTCATGGATTAATGGTTTACTTAAACACAAAATAGTTTACAGGGTCATTATTTCAATATGTAATATGTGAACAATATTGTGGCAATCACAATGAATGTGATGTACTGTAAGTATTTCTTCATATTTATTACAGTGTAATATTTAAAGCCTTATTAAATAAATAAATGCGAAATTCTCTGCTCTCTGTGCTCATTTGGCAATCTTGTGAAAGAAAGTTACGAATATTTTATTTTCCCGTGATGCTTACAGTATTCTGCTTTGACAGCAGGTGTCAGTAGCGTCGTAATGTCTCAAACGATAAACAGAAGCAAGAGCAGAGACGTCGAGGAAGAGAAGAAGAAGGAGACCATGTTGATTAAAAAAAAAGTAGGCGGGATTTGTTTGAGGTACACTTCAGTCACGGAAAGAGCTGCTATAAATCATTTATTTGGAGCAACGGGAAATGCTGTGTTTGTTTTAAACATAACAGCGAACCCGGGTAAGTGTTGTCCTGTTTATGAGCCGCTTCCTTTATCAGTTGTTTATAGCTGGCTAGCTCGGAGCTAACTTTAGCGCCGTGTGCGAAATTAGGTGACTGCCGAGAAATGTCATTGCGTTGGCTAAAAACAATTTAGCAGCGTGATACCTGCCACGAAAACGACAACGAATAATTTTAGTATTTATTTGTTCACGCTCTCCATAAAGTCTGCTTCCCAAATCAAAAATTAATTGCAGTACAGTACTGTATTTGTTTCAAGCTAATATACGCACTCCACATTAAATTGGTTAACATCAACGCAGCATATACCGACAAATAGTTTAGCGAACACAAACATAAATTTAATGGCACCTTTAAAAAAGTCTGCGCTTAAACTAAATTGGCAACGCATTTTTTTCCTGGGTGAATTAGTGTTTTTTGCATATTCCAAAACCTTCTGTTTGGACATCTTTCAGGTGACGCATTTTGAGTTGTTGGCAGCATCGACCGACAAATAGTTTAGCGAACACAAACATAACTTTAATTGCACTTTTAAAAAAAAGTCCACGCTTGAACTAAATTGGAAACGCATTTTTTTCCTGGGTGAATTAGTGGTTTATGCATATTCCAAAACCTTCTGTTTGGACATCTTTCAGGTGACGCATTTTTAGTTCTTGGCCGCATATACCGACAAATAGTTTAGCGAACACAAGCATAACTTTAATGGCACTTTTAAAAAAGTCCGCGCTTAAACTAAATTGGAAACGCATTTTTTTCTGGGCGAATTAGTGTGTTTTGCATATTCCAAAACCTTCTGTTTGGACATCTTTCAGGTGACGCATTTTGAGTTGTTGGCTGGCTTTGATTGGGAAGCCCCTTGATCATGGTCACACTCCCACGAGTGACACTTTGACCTCCAGACGTGTGGTGTCCACGCAGAAACCAGCTGGTGCAGGACGCAAAGAAGGGGGCGATTTTTTTTTTGGTTTAATATTTGTTCACATATAATTTTTCTATATTGTGAGCAAGTATATTAATGGAAATATGTCTTCATTTTGAAGAGTTTCTTTTGTACAAAGTTTTTTTTTTTTGTGGGTGTGTTTCTTACACTTCGGTCACTCTTGTTAGAGGGGACCAAATTGCACGTACGTACGTGTGCACATGTAAATATCATTGGTTGATTGCTTATTAAGCTGTCAACTTAAGAAAACATTGTTAACACTTTATTCATCTTTTGTTTTTACATTTTGAAGATAACTTTAGTCAGAAAAACCTAAGAGGCAAAAACATAGCCTCGAAGGAACATCTGACTAAATAAAGCAAAGAAAATAAAAATAAACAAAAATGGCTACCGCAACAACAAAAAGTGTTGACCCACCTGCCTTGGGATTGAACAAGCAGAACGGGCAACTCAGAGGACAGACCAAACCAGCTTCAGTGCAGCCAGGATCGTCAACTCAAGCAACTGTGTTGGGTGCCATCCAGAAAGCAGGTACTACCTCCCAAGAAAGAGGTACCATTATGTTTGGAGACGACTGGAAAAAGAGTCTCCAGATCCCTCTGAAAGACACCAGGGCCAAAACTTCAGTGAGTAAAAAATACCGTGCATCTTAAACTTTCAACCTTAAAAAAGCTTGTTGTCCTCAATATTCTGTTTTCTATTTCCATAGGACGTCACAGCTACTAAGGGGAATGAATTTGAAGATTATTGTCTCAAAAGAGAACTTCTGATGGGCATTTTCGAGATGGGCTGGGAGAAGCCATCTCCTGTGCAGGTATGTTTCATTAAACGCTTTTATGATCCAGGATAGGCTTGTCTGTAATGGGTTGACCTCGGTCTTTTTTTAAAAAAATTGGTCCCAGCTGTAGATGACAGTTTGTTAATTTCAACTCCATGAACCTACGGCAGCACTCTGGTTGCAATATAACAAGATGGATAGAACTGGTTTTGTCATACTGCAATTGTCTCGAATTATATCACAGTTCATAAATTGGGCACTGTGAAATTGTGAGTTCATAATATCACATTTTGCAGGAAGAGAGTATTCCCATTGCGCTGTCTGGAAGGGATATTTTGGCTCGGGCCAAGAATGGAACAGGAAAAAGTGGAGCCTATCTCATCCCATTGCTGGAAAGGATAGACCTGAAAAAGGACTATATACAAGGTGAGATCAAAACAGTTCTCGTGCCTGCCTTGTTTTTGTTTTTACAAAATGGATTTTTACTCCGTAGCAATGGTGGTGGTGCCAACTCGAGAGTTGGCGCTGCAGGTGAGCCAGATCTGCATTCAAATCAGCAAACACCTCAGAGGAGTCAAAGTCATGGCCACCACCGGGGGAACCAACCTACGAGATGACATCATGCGCCTGGATGACATCGGTGAGCAGTCTTTTTTTATTTTTGAATCCCCACTGTTTGGATGCACCACGTTTCTTTTTTTGTTGTGTACGAACTCAACCCATTTGTCTTTCCTTTTCCATATTAGTGCATGTCATCGTTGCCACGCCTGGCAGGCTTCTGGATTTGATCCAGAAAGGAGTGGCAAGAGTGGATAGAGTGCAGATGTTGGTGATGGATGAAGTAAGCGCACCGTGTTGAACAAAACACAAGTTCGCCTCCTCCAGCCGCCTCCCCATTTCCATGCGCCCCTCAAAATCTGTTTGTGCTTTCAATGGTTTTCCCTTCTCTCAGGCTGACAAGCTGCTGTCTCAGGATTTTGTGGTGCTCATTGAAGATATCATTAGCTTCCTGGCCAGGAACAGGCAGATCCTGCTGTACTCTGCAACCTTCCCCATCAGTGTGCAAAAATTCATGGTGAGTCGTCATCGGTTGCGCCACGACTCAGCCAGCCCGATGGCTCGCGGCCAGTTGGCACTCGCTGCTGCACTGTGCAAACCATTCGCTGTTCATTCTCTGTGCTCAGTCTTGTTTGGCGCTGTATGCTCTCTTAAAGCGGTGCTGCATTCACTTACAGGCTTAATAGTTTGGACGCTTCATCTACTGCAGTGTCATTTACCAAAGTGTATCCCCCCCCCCCCTCCCCGCCACCATTTTTCTGGTTGTCTTATCGGCTTTAAATACACAAAACAAATACATTCGGCAAATAAATCCAAGTACTGTGCATTTTTACCCACTGGTCGCCATTGTTCAATTCCCCCTTTTGTGTGCTTGCTGTAGAGCAATTACCTGCAGAAACCATATGAGATCAACCTGATGGATGAGCTGACTCTGAAGGGGATTACTCAGTATTACGCCTTTGTCACAGAGAGACAGAAAGTCCATTGTCTCAACACACTCTTCTCCAGGGTGAGTAACACTCAAATGCAAAGTTTTGAACCTCGTGTGTGTGTGTTCCTCATGGGCACCTTTTGTGTCGGTGCTCAATTGAATAACTTTGTCATATTGACAGGGTTAAACAAAAGTAGGTACTTTTGGCCTCGGGTGTATACAGTGATCCCTCACTTATCGCTGTTAATGGGAACCGGGACAAAAGTAGGGTTTGCGTTAGACTGTGTTAGGGTTTGTGGGTACCAGTTTAAAATATGGAAACAGAATTTATACTTTACATATTTGAGACAAAGACTATAGTGCACATTTTTAATTAAATCTTTAATTCTAAAACCTTATACTCCAATTAACATTCATCTGCATTGCCTTTATGGACCTCTTTATGAGGTGAGAAGGTGAAGAGACTGCTGCTCCCCCGCACAAGAACAATCACCTCTCTTTCTCTCCTCTCCCAGCCACACACACACATGCTAAATTAGCGGCTAAGTAAACACTGATCAAAGAGTGCTAAGGTGTACAGCAAATTAACCCTTTCATGCCCCCATGAACCTGATATGACACGATAAGCTGTCCACTGTAGTAAGCGATGCCCCTGAAAGGGATAATTAACATGGCTGTGCATCATGAGGTCAGATAAGAAAGATCAGAAAAACCTTTATTGGTCACACAATGGAGAAATTTGCAATCTGCAGCAGTAAAATTGAACGGGGGTCAGGGGGAGTTGAAAAGAAAAAAAGAAGGATTGCATGCACAAAATAAAGTTTAAGAAAAATGAGCTGTGCACAGTACAGAATGCAATATAAAATATAAATATAGATACAAGTATATATGCTACATAAAGTGACTGCGCTTTTTACAATGGGTGAATGGGGTGAGTCCAGGTTTTCACGTGTGTTTGTTCAGCAGCCTGACAGCAGTCGGTAGGAATGAGCGACGGTACCTCTCCCTCTTGCAGTGCAGGTGTAAGATAAGAAAACCTTTATTTGTCCCACACTGGGGAAATTTGCAATCTACAGTAGTAGAATTGAAGGGAGGGGGGGGGGGCGCTAGAAAAGAAAAACAAAGTATTATAGTATGCACAAAATAAATGTTTCAGAGGGGGGAAAAAAAGATAAGAGTGGAACAGCACTCGTGGATCGATCCACTCGTCACTGTCATTGGTCGACGTCGCGCTGGGAACCGATCAAGCTACAGCCATGTATAAAACCTCTGAGTCATTAGGCATTTTTTTCTGAATTTAGTACTTTGGGGAGAAAAAATGTGATAATCGAACCGCGAAATAGCGAGGGATCACTGTATTGACAACATCTTTTTGATTCTGTCCGATGCAGCTCCAGATCAACCAGTCGATCATCTTCTGCAACTCCACGCAGAGGGTGGAGCTCTTAGCAAAGAAGATCACAGAGCTGGGCTACTCCTGCTTCTACATCCACGCTAAGATGATGCAGGTTGGCACAATTTAGTCTTCACGTTGATTTCTGGATGCCATTGGCATCCCCCCCGCCCCACAAATACACATTACACAAGAAGCTCAAAGGAGCCAAATTAATTTGGTGTGCGTTATCTTTGCAGGAATATAGAAACCGTGTGTTCCATGACTTCAGGAATGGACTCTGCAGGAACCTGGTCTGTACCGGTAAGCTTTTAAAGTTCACCCTCAACAATTTCTCAGTTGAGGACATTTCAATTGAAATAACTGTTACCGCCTTGCAATAGATCTCTTCACTCGGGGTATCGACATTCAGGCTGTGAACGTGGTCATCAACTTTGACTTTCCAAAGAATGCAGAAACGTACCTCCATCGTATTGGAAGATCAGGTATTGTTATTACTACCCCATGAAGTATAATCCTCCACTATAATATTATGTCGGGTGGACTTAAGTTCCTTTCCTCTCACAAAAGTTTTTTTTTTTAATCCCCAACAAAAATTGTACTGGGAAAAAAACCTCTGTAAATATCACTTTAAGGCAGTGTTTTTCAAAGTTTTTTGAAGCCAAGGCACACTTTCGTTGAAAAAAAATGTGCTGAAAATGTGAAACCCCCCTGATTCGTTTGTCTTTAGTGGTCGAAACACAAGGCAATTGGCTAGCTGTTGCTGCTCTCTAGCGGTATGGGAGGGTACTACACTATTACTTTCTGGGTGATAGACTGCACAGGCATACAAATTGGATATTTTCCCGCGGCACATTGGCAGGGTTTGAAATACACTGCCTACCTTTTGGTACCTTTTGAGACTTCCCCATTGCATCCGCATTTTCCACTGACCTTCATATGCACCTGGAAGGCCATTTTGGATCGTATGCTATAGTGCACCCGATGAAAGAAATGTTGTGTTCTCAGGGAGGTACGGTCATTACGGTTTGGCCATTAACCTGATCACATTGGAAGACCGCTTCAACCTAAAGAGCGTCGAGGACCAACTGGTGACTGACATCAAACCCATACCTGGCATCATCGATAAGGGTCTCTACGTGACCGAGTTCCACTGCACCACCTGTGGCTGCCAAGCGGAGGAATTCTCAGAAAGATCAGGACGCCAGCGGTACCACACCTAAAGCTGGTGAGAGCATGTTAACACGCAGTAGCTGAGTCTGAATTTACTTTGAGTCTCTCTCTTTTTTTTTTTTTTTTAAACTACGTACATAAGAAGCATCTTTGCAACCAAAGCTTTATCTTCCCTGCAGGATACAGCAGGCTTTTGCACACAGGCTTCGGTCGGGCACCCCTTCAACATCTCACTTATTTTCACAGCCGCCACAAAACAAAAAAATCCTTATTTGCATCAAACCTCATTTTGGTCCTTGTGAGCTTACCACTCAATTTTTTTTTCCTGCAAAATATGAACAATTCTATTTTGAACCAGTCATACTTGGAAATTGCCAGCCGAAAGGTCGATCTCTTTAACGTCAAAGCACCAGCCATTGTTGCGTACGCTGTTACCACTTAAGTGCCTTACTTCCTGCCATGTCATTGACTTGGAATTTCCAATGTCTAAGCTTTCTTTTTGCAATATCTTGGATGCTCAAGATGGAATTGAGTTATTTGCAGTTCCGTCGATCTGAGGACAAAATGAAAATTGGTGAGTGGATATGCCAACTCTGCCGCAGAGTGGATGAACGCCAAGCGCTTGAGCATATTACCGGACACCATTTTGTTTTGTTGGTGGAGTACGGTAGTAAAAGCAGCCTTCAGTTTGCTTTGTGCAGCTGCAGCAATACACATTTCTCGTTTTGTATGCGGCAAATCCCATTTTGCGGAGGAGAGGACTATTTTTTTTTTTTTTGTGGGTCGGTTGGGGTTCTGGATTTGAAAGCAGAATTGTAGCATTGAAGAGGCAGCTGCGAATTTTTTGTCCTCCCCTAACTGAGATGAAAAATATAGTTTTGCAATTTCTATTTTTTTTTCCTCAATTCTTTTCTGGGTGTGAGTCACGATAAGATGTTGGCACTGGGTTGGGGTGGGTTTCCAGGACGCAATAGATCAGATCCCCGTTTTATTTATTTTTCAACAGAAAGTACTGGTTAAAGATCCTTTTACATTTTTTTATTTACTATTGAGGTGATTGATTATGGATATGGATACCTAAATTGTTTACAATCCCACCCCCCTCCAAAATAGAATACAGTACTTAGGGCAGGGGTGTCCAAACTCGGTCCTGAAGGTCCTGCCTGTTTTCCAGCTCTCCAAACAGTAACACCCCTGATTCAAATAATCAGCTCATCAACCAGCTCTGAACATGAATGTGTTCATGCTGCTTCATGAATATTTGAATCAGGCATGTTGCTCTTGGGAGAGCTGAAAAACAGGCAGGACAGGACCGAGTTTGACACAGAGTGAGGGTTAATGTTTTTTTTTTCCTTTCTTTTTTACTGAATCCGATTATCAGGATTTACACTGATTCAAAACCAAAAGAGTGAGTGAGTGAGTGAGTGAGTGAGTGAGTGAGTGAGTGAGTGAGTGAGTGAGTGAGTGAGTGAGTGAGTGAGTGAGTGAGTGAGTGAGTGAGTGAGTGAGTGAGTGAGTGAGTGAGTGAGTGATCGATCTACTGTGGAAATGTACGTGCAGCCTCAACCCAACTTGATGGAACCTTGTCTTAGCACTTGCGTGGTCACAACTTTAGCTCTTGAAAAAAAGAATCACTCAGTCTGGGTTGACGGTTGTTGACATTTTTGTTGGTGATACGGTCTTAAATACGAATGAGTGGTGTTTACTGTATGTTTGCACGGCGTGTGACCTCCCACTCTCCGACCTTCTTACTCTTAACGGAAAATGTCAACGTTCCCGCACCGTTTTCATTCCATCATCTCCATTGTGAACCCAAATCAGAATTTATTCCAGTATTCATTCAATCCTTTTCCATGAGTCATTCTCGTGGAAGGTTGTTTGACTTTTGTTACCGTTTTATAATTGAATCGATGGCTCCTTTCACACTGTTCATTTTTAAGAAAATGTTTCCTCATTAAGTGAACGCAGCTTGTGCCGGGTCGCAATGGACATCATATTGAATGCCGTGATGAATGTTGACTGTTTTATTTGCTTCGGTCGTCCGATGAGACTTTTCTTTTGTGCATGCGTGCACGCATCTTGATTCCTTGGGTCAGGTGTGATGATTTTCACCAGGCACTAAAAACGGGCACTAAATTGCAATCTGTGATGACCGCTTTATGTTCACATAGATAATCAGTGGTAAATTTGATTTGATTTCCTTGATTGAAGCACTAACAAAAACCTCTGCAAAAGCTCCAAGCAATTTTGTCTAAATTCTGTGGAACATTACAGAAACTTCAGTAGTACCGTCTACTGTGGCCTAGATAGTTGGCCTTGATTTGGTGGTTGGGTATATCATATCGTTGTTGGAGTCAAATTAGTTTTTGTGTTTTTTAGACCATGGACAAATTTCCTTCGGTGTCACTCAAAAATTTAAAGTGAGTTTTACACCGTTTCAACCATGCAAGTTTACAAAGGCTAAAATTTGAATTTGTCGATTGAAAATGTTTGTATTTGAGACAGCCTTACTATTGGAATTTCTGAAAAGCTCACCCAACATATTCTTTTTTTTTTTTCCTTGACAAAATCTGTTGGCAGAACGTTGGCTAATTCAGAGACGAGTGTTTCTCACTTCTACTGTTGTAATGTGGAACTACATGCGGGAGTTGTGAAATTCAATAAACAACTGAAATTTACAAGCCGTTGTTTACTTTGTGTTTTTATGTATCAGAGGCAAATTTGAATTTCAATATGTTCTTTTGCTTGAAAGATCAACTGGCTTTGAATACCTTAAAGCAAGGGTGTCAAACTCGGGTCCTGGAGGGCCGCTGTCCTGCATGTTTTCCAAGTCTCCCTGTTGCAACACACCTGGTTCAATGTCAGGCTTCCGCAGAGCTTGCTGATCTGATCATTTGTGAGCACAGTGCCTCACAAATGAAAGGTAAAAAAAAAAAAAAAAAACGCATCAGCCACACTGATCTTCAGACTTGAGTGATTGTATCAGGGTCTCTTGCGTTGTGATGTGGCACGACGAAAGTGACAACCTCGCATTCTGAGCTGGACTTTACTCCTTTCCCGCCTCCATATAAACTCACGTCTGGATGCTGGAGCGGGACGTGCAGTATTCAGCAGCTTTTTCCGACTGTGCAGCTTAATCACAGAGGTAAGAAAAGCTCAAACGGGTTGGAAAAGTTTCGGGGTGAGTCAGGTTTTAAAACTAACTCCAAATTCTGATATCCGTCTTGCTTTTGTCATCTGCAGCATCAGACATGAAGCTCCTCCTCGTCTTCGTTTTGGCTGTTTTTTCTGGTAAGGTTACGTTTTTAATTTGGCACGACTACAAAAATAATCAGGACCGGCAAGTATCATCAACGTTGACTCAAGTCAAAAATAGGACAGAATTTTTAGTCCCTAAAAAAAATAAATATATTTCAAGCCTCTGGAGCGTAATGCGGTTATTGCACATAGAAGTTGAAGGAGAAAAAAAACGTCATTGAATCTGTCTCCAGGTTACGATGCCAAAGTCATGAAACAAAGCGAGCCCAAGCCGCAGATTGACATGGTCAAAGATGTCTTTTGGGACTATGTCACCAAAGCGACATCCACGGCTGGAGACTCTTTGGCGCTGATGCGACAGTCGGATCTCGGAAAAGAAATCAAGTAAGAAATCCCCAAATCGTTGACCGCAGTCGGCTCAAGGCAAACCCCAACATAACCACTAGGCGGAGCCTAAGCGCAGTGAACAGTCAGATTTTTGTATAATTATTTTTTCCTTTAGAGTTCTTTAGAGTCTACTCTAGGGAGTAGAGTTGAACATATCTCGATAGATACAACTCTAGTCGAAAGTGTGTTTGGAAGAAGATGATGGTTTGACGTTTCTCCTTGCAGCACCCTGATTTCCGGAAGCACCGCCGCCATCAACAAATTCACAGATGTTCTTCGCACTCATGTGACCCAGGACTTCGCGTCGCGCTTCTTCGAACAGGCCGAGCAGCTGAAGACCCGCCTGGAGAAGGATCTGTCGGCCACGAGGGCCCACCTGCAGCCGTACGCCGAGGAGGCGGTGACGCACTTCCACGAGCAGGTGGAAGAGTTGAAGAAAGAGGTTTCATCTTATGTGGACAACGTGGACTCGGAGGTTCTCAAGTCCGTCCTGTTGAAGAAAAGCCAGGAACTGAAGAGCCAACTGGACAAGAGTGCCGACAAGTTACATTCCCAGGTGATTCCTTACGCTGAGGAACTGAGGCAGAAGATGGAGAATACCCTGGAGGACTTCCAGAAGAACATGATGCCCTTGGCCCAGAGTTTTCACAGCCAGCTGACCCAGAAGACCCAGGAGATCCAGGAGAAGTTGGTTCCGTACGGGGACGAGCTGAGAGCCAAGCTGGACATCGACACCCAAAATCTGAAGGAGCAGCTGGCTGCTCTCTGGGAGTCCTTCACCAAGCTGACGCAGTAAAAATTGACAAGAGCTGGTCTCATGAAGCGTGCAATATTCTACCTCATTTCGATCTGCATTTAAGTCTGTTTTCTGTTCACGTTTGACTGTTACCCTCTGCAAAAGACAATTAAAACAAATAATAATAATGTATTTTGTTGTGCTTACTTTGTTAAAGAAACATCACATATCCAGCAGACTCTGATGAAAGTTCCAAATTCTGTTCAAGAACTTCCAGCGATAAATGAAAAACGTATTCATGGGCCATATGAAATGAGCACACACCGTATTTTCCGGACTATAAATCGCAGGGGTTTTTTTCATAGTTTAGCCTGGGGTGCGATATAGACTCTGGAGCGATTTATGTGTGAAATAATTAACATTCTATCATTTGACATGTTATTTTCATTTTAAACCGCAAGAGGGGGCTCTAGGCTTATATTGATGCTTTCCACATTGACAAAAAAAAACAACCTCGGATGACTCTGACGTCAGCGAAGTAGAAACGGAAGCACTGCCTCTTCTATCTCCGAAGTTGGCAGAGTTGCTTAAAAGTGACACCGAGGATGAAGATTTCATTGGACTTAGAGATTTGGAGTGACGCTGATGGTTTGGTAAACTTGTTAGCATGATCATTATGCTACAGTTATATGAAGAACTCTTAATATGTTATGTGAACATACCGGACACATTCTCAGTTCATTGTTGATGCGTCATGTAACGTTAGTATATCATAGTCTTATTCAGCCTGTTGTTTTATTTTTATTTGCCTTCAAAGATGACATGTCTGTTCTTTGTATTGGATTTTATCACTAATTTCCCCCCAAAATGCGACTTATACTCCAGTGCGACTTATGTACGGTTTTTTTTGGTCCTTTATTATGCATTTTATGGCTGGTGCGATTTATACACAGGAGCGATTTATAGTCCGGAAAATACGGTAGACATATTTTCTTTCCAATTCCATTTGGTACCGCAATATTATATTTTATACTGTTACAGAGAGAGAGAGAGAGAGAGAGAGAGAGAGAGAGAATTTTTTTTTCTTTAGGTCAGTTTACTTTTTCTCTGTCGCAGGTGAATATATAAAACTAACCAAGTTTAGATGGATTGTTAAATATTGAGTACAAAAAAAATTGCAAATATCAAGTAACTCAAGCAGAATACTTTAAGTCATTCGCTGTTGTGAAAGCGCTATATAAATCAGCATGTATTGTATTGTATTCCCAGTCCCAAAAAAAATGCAGTGAAATTAAATCTTAGATAAACAATACAGCAAGACCCCAGAACAGTTCAAACATGATTCTTAAATAGTAATAAAATGATGCAAACATTCCCATGTGCTCATCATTTGCGTCATACTTTTTTTCTGCACGAATCCTGACAACAAAACAATCAAGAGTTCAAGATCAGATTGTTTCAGGTTCCAAATGTTGACCCCGTGACTCCGCGCGCACGTCAGAGTGCAACGTGGCGCCAAAATAACCCGCACAGCAATAAAAGTTGACAACGCGCTTCACGATGGGAACTTCGAACGCTCGGGGCCGTCACCCCTGTGACGTTTTCCTGGATCACATCGCCGCTGGGCTAATCTGTATAAATACAGAGTGACTAGGCTCAGTCGACCTCGTCAGTCACCTGCAAGTGCTCTGGTAAGTTTTTTTTACCGCCATCTGTACTTTACGTCTCTGACTCGAACGAGAGAACTACAGTCATGTATCTTTTCAGCTATCTGCTCGAGTCACACCATGAGGGTCTTTGTGCTAGTTGTCACCCTCGCAGTCATCTCAGGTAAGTTTCATCTGTCCGTTAAATTCGACAGTAACGTTTCGGGCTCACATCCTTTTGTTGGCTTGTCACCAGGCTGCCAGGGAAAGAGTTTCTTCCACGGTGATCCGGCGATGACCTGGGAGGAATACTTTCAAAACTATTTCACAGCGCTAAATACAAAGTCTGACGAGATAGTGAAGGACATCAGGAGCTCCCAGATCAGTAGAGAACTGGAGTGAGTGAGTTTATTTCCATTAGTACTATAAAAGTAAAAGTGACGCACTAAAATGCTAACAAGCTAAAAAAAAAAATCACAATTCAATTATTTTACAAAATAGCTCAGCCCTATCTGTGTCTCACGACCCCCCTGACCCCACTCAGAACCCTGATCCAAGACAGCATGGCCGAGCTGAGCGCATACAGAGCGGACCTGGAGGACAAGCTGGCTCCGTCCGTTCGGGAAGCCGCCGAACGTCTGGATAAAGACCTGCGAGAGATGCTCAAGCGTTTCCGTGAGCGTGCGAGCGAGGCCCGGGAGCAGATGGAGCAGTACCGCCAGGAGCTGCAGACGGTGGTGGTGCAGAACTCTGATGACGTCAGACGTTCGGTCGCCACCTACACCCGCAAGATGAACAAGCGCCTCAACAAGGACGCGACGGAGTTCAAAAGGTTAGCATTAATATCATATCATTTTGTTCACCCAGAGAGTTGATGTAAATATACAGTACGAGTACACTCTTCAAAAACTGTATATCCTGTGGATAGAAAAAGTCTACACACCCCAGTTCAAATGCCAGGTTTCTCATCTACTAAAGGAGGAAATATTTTTTTTTGCGGTGTTAGCTAAAAGTAAGCAACGTTAGCTTTGTAATTGCCTCAAGCCGGCCCCACTGGCCCCGTTTGAATCACCACTTATAATAAGTATCCTTTGGTAAAATGAAAAACAAAATAGGGACACTTTTATTTATACTACTTTTATTACCGTCAATACGACCAAGTTTATCATGTTTGTGTTGTAAAATTTGAAGATAAGAAACCAAGATTTGCATGATAATCTACACATGAGTTTCATCCAGTAGGTATAAAGGCAACTCGGCGGATGACACACAATATGTTCCTGAGGCCTAAGCTATTTGTTGTCCTTCTCACAGGCAAGTTGCCTCCTATTTGGAGAAACTCCGGTTCCGCACTTCAAACAACATCGAGGACTTGATGCGGAGTCTGGATACTTATTTTGGTCAGGTGCGAGACAACACCCAGGCGAAGATCACCACCCTGAATGATCTGCTGAAGTCCCAGGTGGAGAGCTTGAAGGACACGATGCAGACCACAGTGGAGGATATCACCACACACTACCAAAAGACCTCGCAGGACCTGTACGACACCCTGCAGGAGAAGATGGAGGGTCTTAGCAGCTGGTTTCAGCCGGTTGTTTCCATGTTTAGCGACAATATGTGAACCACTAGTCTAAACGAGCTGTCTGTCTACCACGCTACAGATGTAAAATGACAATGATGTGGTTTACGAATAAAGAAACTCACGCATACAAAAGGATTTTGAATTTTATTCCGTTACATAGTGAAATCAAACTTATAGCAAATGGTGAGTTGGTTGGTTGGTTGGTTGGTTGTTATTAGCACAAAATGTACTGTCAAAACAACAGAGAAATGAACAGCAACTGCACTTACATGTCCCAAAACGTTTCTGATATTAACAGCAATGCACAATTGGGGGATAATTAAAACACATGCTAACTCTACTCATGAAATGAAAGTGTGTGTGCGTGAGCGTGTGTATTATTTAGTAATAAAATCATTAAGTGTATAAATACTGTCTGGAACAAGGACTTTCCACAGTAATTCAAACGCATTTTATGTTCTTGAGTGGCAATAAAGTATTTTGAGAAAATATTATCGAGCGTCATCCACATGTGATTCAATGGCACCGTGCAACCGAACCCTATTTTACGTCACTTCAGTATCCAATGATATTACTCATAATTATTGTTCGGCCAATCAGAAATCGTTATAGCTATCTAAGGATGTCGCTGATTTGTGATGTCATTTCCAACCATGTCGCTGAATTCTAAAATGAAAACGTTTTTTATGTTAAAATAATTTTCGCCCTCCGTCATAATGAGTAACATTTGTGGGGAGGTCATCACTCTTCAGCTGGGACATTACTCCAACTTTGTCGGTACTCATTGGTGGAATTTACAGGTGAGGAACACAGTGGCGGCTACCTTAGGCAGCTCTAATGTTAGCTTAGCTTAGCTTGTGTTCGTAACCCAAACAAACAATCCTAACCAACGCGTAAAGTTTGTGAGGGTAAGCGTAATTATTTCATTTTATCAAATAATCGAAGCCGAATTTCTAAGGAAAAGCAGACATATGGAGAGGAAAGTATTTTGATTCACAGAATATAAACAAGTGGACATGCGTTTGGTTAGTGTATTGTAAAGACTTGGACGAGTCAATATTTGCTTAGAAGTATCAGGTTTGTTCCCAAAACACACTTGTGAATTCACATTTTAAATTATTGGTGATAGTTACGTAGTCCCGTGACTATTCAAAATGAGTTTTGATTTGGAATTTTAAAAATAAACCCTTTTGTCTTTGTAGGATGCATCACTGTCATATGACCCAGAAATGCCACCTGGAGAGATCCAGAGTGATGTCTTGTTTCGTGAAGGCCAAACTCTTGATGGGAGCATCACCTACACTCCCCGCCTCGTTGCTATGGATCTCAAAGGTGACTTAATGCAGCGGAAACGTATTGTTTATATTGTCTGCAGTGAATCTATGAGAGATGAACCAAATGGATTTGTCATACAGGAAGTCTGCAGACTCTCCGGCAGGAGGGAAGTCTCTATGACACTGGCAAAGAAACCTCTGCTTTTTCCTGGTAATGAAGATTGACCGTATGGTAGCATTTTTTTTCATGCACCAAGCCACTAAATTTTCATGCTAAGTATTCTCCAAATAACAGGGATGGAAGCCTGAGGGTACATAAAGAGAGCCTGCCTGCGAAAAACTCCTTTCTTGAAGACCTAGACATGTTGGATGTGAGTATTTGAAGTGAAACCGACAAGTTAATATTTAGACATGACAACATTGCTTTGGTTATAATGTCAGTCAAAGTAGACAGTTCTTTCATCACCATTCACTCTGATCCATCCTCATTCGTACCTAGTGTGGAGACATAATGACACGGCCACATTTTTCATCCGGCGCTCAATCTCAATGTGAACGTAAGTAAAACCTAATGAAAGTTTACTCATTGCGCACTTCCTTCCCTGAGCCGTTCACTCGCCTCACAGGTTCTCGAAACGTGGATACTGTCAACAGTCGGCTTGCTCGAGTCCAGAAGAATTACAAGCTGGAGGGCAGCGTCAAGGTCTGGTCTGACTTTCTGCGGATCCATTTTCACCCTCGCACCATTTCCGTTATCCACCAGTACAACCATGATGGGTGAGTAAGAGATTCAGGTTTTTTTATTTTGTGTTTTGTCAGTAGATATGAAAAAAATGGTACTTGTAAGGACTTTAGAAATCCAACTGGGCGGCAGATTGAATAACAGGAAGACATTATGTGCACTTTGGTTAATGTGTACAAAAGTAGAAGCATTTCTTCCCATTTTTTAATGGCCAGTGAGGCTGATCGTCTGGAGGCTTTTGGCCAGGGGGAAGCACTGTTGCAGGGGGCAGTGCTGGAGGATCTGGATGACAAACTTCATTTTTTTGTTGAGGAGTGTGATTACTTCCAGGTAAGTTGTTCTTAAAGCGACGCGCGCACACACTGTTTGCACATCCTGACACCCCCCTCCAAAAAAAAGCATGGTTAGAATTAGATTTTTCATGATAGTTTGTATTTAGTTTGGACAATTTGCTTTTGAAATTCAGTTAGGTTTTTTTGTGTGAAAATGATGCTTAATTTTAGTTTTCCATTTTTTATTAGTTTTGCTGTTTTAGTTGCAAATTGTTTTGTTTTTTCAAATGTAGTGATAGTAATTTAGTTTTTTTTCCCCCATTAAGTATAATAACCTTGGACCACATAGGCGTGTTTCACCAAAATGTGCCTTTTAATAAGCATCAAAGGTGTCTTCAAACTTTTAATTGGTAAACCTGCCCATTTAAAAGGTGACGGGTAGTCACTGTGTTGTGTCAAGGTGTGTACCACACTAAACATGAACGACAGAAAGTGAAGGAAGGACTAGAGTTATCT
The DNA here is from genome assembly GCF_025434085.1 of Hippocampus zosterae. Lineage (NCBI taxonomy): Eukaryota > Metazoa > Chordata > Actinopteri > Syngnathiformes > Syngnathidae > Hippocampus > Hippocampus zosterae. Next base: position 20,476,046 of record NC_067457.1, read on the forward strand.
TAGGAGAAAGAAAATTATAGACAAGCACGCTGAATGTAATGGTGACAACTCCAAGCGACGCGATCATTCCTATGACGGCATTTCCATTTCAGGGTTTCCAGGTGCTGTGTGACCTGACGGATGGCTTTGCGGGTCTTGGCTCAAAGGTCACAGAGATGCTACAGGACGGGTACGGTGGTCGAGGAATCCTAACCTTCGGGACGGCTCCCGTCAGCCACCCAAATTCAGTGCGTTTGACTCAACGTTCTCCACGCCAAGTGTTTAAATGCAGACGCTGACGGGTCCTTTCTGCTCAAGTAGACTCCAACGAAGGACCTCTACCATCTGTTGAACTGTGCGTTAGGGATGGTCCACATGGCCAGTCACAGCTCTTTCTTCTGTCCGCTGACGCTGCGAGGAGGACTGGGCCTACGACCGTCGTCTCCCATAAGCTTCCCTTACCTGAACTATGACGTACGTTTTATTACCGTTTAATATTTTGACTCTTGCTTTTCAGATTTCCTCATTTCAACCGAGCAGCCTTGCCATTGAAAAGTGAATTACATTTCTTGGAACATCCTTGTGACGACATTGACATTTTACGTGTTGCAGCCGTCACTTTGGTACCACTCCAGCTCGATCCTTTCTCTCGCTCTGGATGCGCTCACTGTGCCGTACAGGCTGAGGAGCAACTGCATCCCCATGTGGCAACTGGCAGACTCGCTGTCGACATCGGGGAGAAAGGTCAGTTTGATTGTATTAGTTCAAGCCGATCGTACTTTGACTTATTTTGGGGCGTGTTTCCCAAATTTTATTGAGCCAAGTCACACGTTGGTAAATCTGCCGGCACACACATTTGTTTGAATAGCAACAGGTGGCTGCATAGATGAATTATAGCTTCTCCAAGACCTAAAAAAAATTAATAAAGTCATCACGATGCACATTTAAAACTTAATGTAACTTGAGCATATTTATTAGGTGGTGGCAGCTTACGGTGCCATCCCGTTTCCAATAACGCACGGCAGTTCGCTCCCTGATGCCTTGAGCGCCTGTGACTCATTGCCATGGCAACCACTGTCCGCATGCGCCGAAGCAGCCGACGGGCGATGCTACGGCCAATGGGTGACACTCAAAGGCTTGGAAGGCCAAAGACTCACCAGGTAGATGTTGTCGCTTTTGGTACAGGCTGATCTTACAGTTTGTGGACACATTCTTGAAATATTAATTCTTCTTTCTGATCAGTTCTGCCGCTCCCGGGAAGGAACCACCGTCTCGCCTTCACAACCTCCACAGCGGGGAAGACGTCCTAGCATCTTATATCACATCTTTCTATCCTACGGCTCCTCTGTAAGGCCCAAAATGTATTCATGCATCTGTTAAAAAAAAAACAAAAAAACTGAATGGAGTATTTTTGGTGTCACAGCATCTTTATGATGAGAAAACCTAACTTTCCTCCTTTTAGGGCTCTGCAGCTGGTATCCAGGCCCAGTAAAGTGATCCCACCTTTCCCCCAAATATTCAGTCAGTCTCTCAACGATCGAGGTCTACAGGACAGCCACCTGCTTCCAACCAATAGTGAGTTTCTTCAACTCCAGTTTATCCTCTGCTCTGAAATGTTCAGTCGTTTTCAAAGCTAAATTATGCGCTCCTGGATAGCTTTGGCCGCCCCACCGGGCGTCTCGTCTGTACCAGTCATCACATCCCTCCAGTCGGGGCCTGCGCTGGAGCAGTGGCTGTCGGAGTTGCATCGCAGCGTCACCTCCTTTGACATTCGCCGAGTGGCCCCCAGCTTTCTTTCGCAGGGACCCGAAATGGCAGACTACACCGAAGCCCTGGAGCAGTTGCGCACTTTGGCTCGGACGTACCGGGACGATAGCGGCGGAATGACACGCTCATCTTCAGAGGACGACGACGACTGATGTTGGGTTGGACAGACTTGCTTTTAAATTACATCATGCTTACACTCCCTCCTTGAGGTACAGTGACACGAAAGCAGAGATTAAAATTGTTCACTAACATGCCAATTAGCAGATGCTCTTGGGAAAGTAAATGGCAACACTCATCTTTTCTAGGATCATGTGACTCTCCATGAATCACTTTGCAATTTTAGTATGAGCTGATGATGTCGAGTTTATATTTTCTGTCATGAGATACTGTAAAGTTAGAAAGGCAGCCGCATCTAAAAACATGAAAGTGGATGAACTAGTTACATTTTCAGTTCATAAGCTTTTGAATGTAACTTCTGGAGTGATGACTGACTTGTTGTTGATAAAGTCACCTGACCTCATTAAGTGTGGCTACCGATGATTTGATTTGATCGGAGTAGTCATTTTCCATGATAAACAGAAAAGGAAACTATTTTTTTAATGGCTAAAGATCTAAAAAGACCGTAAATCAAAACACAATGAGGAGGCTTTTTTTTAAATGGTAAGGGCTCCCACAAAAGGTGCAACACATATTCCAATTAAGCACAACAGTATGCATTTCGCATCTATATTTGAGGACAAAAAGGGCAAAAATACAAGACCACCAATTCAATGTGTAAAACTTGAGTAGCACAGACTGCAACTTTAACAAAAAGGCTCCATTTTGGGGTCTTCTTCAGGAAAGTACAAAAAGTGTTAAATGAAACTGAGATGGGCATAAAACATCAAGCGCAAGCATCTCGGCTGTACAGCTACTTATTAAAAAAAAAAAAAAAGTACCTGTGTGGGGGCTCCAAATTGTAAAAGGGGTGAGAGGACACACAAGGAGGTGGCAGTCCCAAAAACTAAACTACGAGCGGGAACGAGAGCGGGACTGCGAACGGGATTTGGAGCGAGAAACCGAACGGGAAGCGGAGCGGGAGCGCTCTTTGGCGGGGCTAGGGGAGCGGGACTTGGATTTAGACTTGGACCTGGCTCTGGATTTTGAGTCGGCGGGGGAGCAGGAGCGAGAACCCCGCTCCTGTTCGCCGGTTTCATCCTCGCTCTTAGGAGGGTCGCGACCCTTTGATGCAGACTTCCTGGAGACGGAACGGGAGCGAGACCTGGACCGGGACCTGGACTCGTCCTTCTTGCCCTTCCCCTCTTTCTTGCTCCTCTTGCTTTTGGGGCTGCGGCTCCTGCTCAGGTCTTTGTCCTTCTGGTCTCCGTTGCTGCGCTCATCTTCCTTCTTGCTCTTTTCTTTACTCTTCTTGCTGTTGGAGTGACTGCGGGAGCGCGAAGCGGGCCTGCAGGCCAAAGGGTACGCGATTATATACTACACCAGGACGAGACCACGTGATACAAAACGTGCATGGATCAGCTGAGGCACATTTAGAAATGGAAAAATGTGTCAAATTGTAGTACACTTGCAAAGGGCGCCAAATAACTCCTCTTCTGTACCACTTTAGGGAAATCTCCCCCAATATGCTGAGCAACAACAGTTGTGTGACGCTTCAGTGCAGTCCCGGTTGATGTCTCACCTGGAGCGGGAGCGGCTCCGGCTGCTGCTTTCACTGCGGCTCCGGCTCTTGCGGGACCTGCGACTCCTGGAGCGGGACCTGAATTGGGAACAGGTATGAGTACAGCACACACACACACACCAACACTAGCGAAGCCCCACATGACGTTTAATCTAGCCCGGAGTTCATTGCACGAAGGAACCACTTCTTGGTACCTGGAACGGCTTCTGCTGCGGGAATAGGAGCGGCGGCGTTTGGCTCCGGGGCGGTCTTCGATGAGACGAATCTTTCTGCCGTTGACCTCGGTGCCATCCAGCTTCTCCAAAGCCCGCTTCATGTCGGCGTACAGCCTGAACTCGATCACCCCTTCATTCTTTCGCCCCTTGTGTGTGTCGGCGTAAGTCACCTCGCCCGCTTGTCTCATGTAATCCTTCAAAAGGAAAAGGCATATTTGTGACGGCGGCGCCAATATATGCTTATTGTATTTCTCACTAATGGCAAAATCGTACCTTTAAGTCCTGCCAGCTGCATCGGCTGGACAGATTCTCAACAATGAGCCGATAGTCTGTCCTAATAGGTGGACCATAGCGGTCTCTGCCCCAACGTCCCCCGTAACCACCTTTCAAGGTAACAAGGATAGAGCAACAAAATGAGGACCACGCGGCAACGGAGATGTGCTTATTATTCTGAACTCCACACTACTCTACAAATAATTAAAGAGTTATCAAAACGACGTTTAAATTTCAAGTTCATAAATGGGTCAAACAAGAAAATTAAAAATCTATGTGCATTTATCAAAAATGACAAGTTAAGCTACTTCTGTCTGTACTGTTAAAAAACAAAAGCAATTCATTAAATAAACATAAGAAAGAAGAGGATGTATTCTAAATCATTTAAAATTACATAAAACTCGAGAAGGAAACCATTCCGGCAAACAAAATATTCTAAACTAGCCTAAAAACAACTGACTGTTAGAGTAAATGTTCTTTTTTTGAGGCTGAACCCACATCTGTTCCTAACCCCCATGGTATCCTCACCACCCGGCCTGGGCTGGGCCTAATGGCAATAGCGGTCTTCATTCACAATGGCTCCCTTTTTTGGTCTGCCCAGGGGCCCAGAATGGTCAAACCACACTCTTGGAAAGGGGGGAACACCATGGCCAGCAATAGGGCAGGCAGTCGGCAAAGGACTCTTTCAATTGAAACATTGAGGTTCTTTGTTAAATCTTTACCTTTAAAATTGACAATCAACTTTAACAAAATGTGAAAAATAGAATCAAAACAGCATTCACAATACATTTATCAAAATGAGTTAAATTCATGAAAATAGTTTTCCTTTTGCAACTACTTAAAAAAAATGCTACATGGTTTCATTTCACTCCTTATTGGTGGCTTGGGTGCACCCAAATGTAACACAAAATCGCTTTCGTCTGCAATTCATTTATCCAAAGGATTTTGAATTTCATGCAATTGGTCTGGTTCGCAAGACAACAGCCATCACCCACTCAGAAATTTCCGACTGCAAAAACTGGGACACGCCTGTTTGAAAAGAGGGCCTTTGAAAACCAACCGCAAAAACTAGGTAGAACAAGTTGTGGAGGACGTCCGTTTGCATTTATAAAGATCCGCTGAAACCGAAATGTTATCTTGGCTATCCAAATGCTGTAAAGCATTTCCCAACATTTATGAAGCCAAAGCACAACATTTCCATGAGAAAAAAGTCACATGACTGGAATATGAACTTAAATTGCCCATACAAATTTGTCTGTGCAACATGAGTTCATATAATCGTGTAAATGCTGGATGAATTTTAAATTGAATGCACACAAGCCACCAAAATCAACAGTTAAAACACAGCAAATTAAGTTACGTGTTGGTTACTTTTCACTACAGATTTATTCTAATAAAAAGAGAACGTTTTTTGGATGAACTTACTCCTTCCTCCCCCTCCACCACTGTAGCCTCCATCCCGACGGGGCCCTTTGGTGTGCTCCACAATCACACGCTCCCCGCACAGCTCCTTCCCGTTCAAGTCGTACACCGCATCGTCAGCGTCGCGCGGGTCATCAAATTCAACGAACCCATACCTGCAAAGAACGCTCGCATTCATTACGACAATACGACACAACACTGTGCAATAATGCATTTTAATTACGATCCAAAAAGACTGCAGGGCTGCAATTAACGGACTAAAAAGGGGAGCAGTTGGGAAATTAAGACGGTTGCAAATGCACACTCGCGTACGCTCACATCGTGACATTGCCGCGTTTAGCGTTAACAAGCTCCCATAGTACACTAATTAAGATCGCAGATGAGGTCTTGTGTAAAAAAATATATAATATAGATATATTAACACGCACAATAAGGTACATTTGACACTGAATCGATGGTTTTGTGAAGGTCTTCGAACAAAGAGAATTCGATCAGTAGGCCCTGCAACGACGAACAGGCCCATACCAGCAGGTTAGCTCAAGCTAACCGACATTAGCTTTCTGGCGGTATCATGGCGAAGAGGTACGAAACGTTACCCATTTTTTAGATCGACTTCCAGTATCTTCCCGTAGCTCTTAAAGAACCTTTCGACGTCCTTTTCTCTGGCCCGATAGCTCAGCCTTCCGATATACACCCTCGACATTTTTGTCGAAAGGAAAAGAAGAATGCGAGAAAATAAACGCGGCTCTATCTGTATCTGCTCAATGGGCCGCTACGATGGAGGTGTGGCCTAATCTCTTCTTCGGCGCTTTTTAGAAGTAGTGAAAAAAACTTGGGATTGCATCACCGCTCGCCATTGGAAAGGCAGGGAACTGTTTTCGGATGCCGACCTGCAAGCATGCGGCGGTCCACTGTGATACATTTCAACTGTCTGTTTACAAACATTGACTTGGTTCTAACTTTTATTTAATTTCCTATATGCAAACACAATGTACAGTGTCACGTGCGTTACATTTCAGTGGCTTCGAATACAATTAAAAATATGTTGCTTTTGTTTTTAGGAATAAAACTTCTGCTACATATTAATTGGCTACGTATTTTGGGCGGTACTGGCAATCTAAGTTTGAAATCACAAAAAATCGCCCTTTAAAGGTAAGCACACTGAAAAGTCATCAAAAGTTGAATGATTCATTTACAATTGCTAAAAGTTAAACGACACCCTTTAGTTTCAGGATGTTGCGAACGTAATCCACGCTATGGGCGGAGCTAACACCAACGACGGGGGAGTGTTTTTGCCAATAATCCCTTGGCTAGTTTCGAACTTTATCGTAATATACTTTTCATAAACAATGCTTTTTTGGGCACGGCGGTGGAATGAGCTCGTTCAAGGTGTCCACTTGTAAGACTCAATGAAATGTGCTCCATGGGTTGAAAGCAAAGTGAAGTCTCATTTTGAGACAAATAACGGTACACGACGCCAGCCGAATGTTAGCTCAGAGCGGAGCCAGCAGGCTAATTCGGGCTAAATTGTGATGGAACGCGGGGCTTTTTCAAAATATTCCTGGATTGATTTCGTCTTCTCTGTCATCGGCGTATGTACTTTTTTGGTGGACTGGGGCTCCGATTTATGGGTCGCCGTCGAGTTTTACTGCCGCGGTGACTTTTTGTGGTTCGGGGCACTGGTCGCCCTCATGATCCTTTCGTCTTCCGTGGTCCAAATGTTCAGCTGGTTCTGGTTGAAGTATGACCGCCAATTGCCCGGCTTCCGAAATGAGATCGGAGCCGAAGCGGTGCTCTTTGTGGACAGAGTTAAACTCACGTGCCTGTTGCATGTGCTGCAGCTGGGTTTCTTATGCAGGTAAACACGTGTGTGGAAATAGTGTTAAAATTGCATTGCTTGTTTGTACAACGGAGGTCGAAAATGTAGAAAAAATATAGTCGCTGAAAAAGCAAAGGACTGCTATTTAAGTACAAGAGTAAAAAGTAAAATATTTTATCACAAAGCGTCTGTGAGTGTTCAGAAAAACGTTTTATAAATCTGATGCATTATGATTAGCATTTTGCATTTTTGAATGCTAGGAGCATTTTAGGCTGGCACAAGACACAACACATATATCGCTATCTCTGTTTTATCTCATTGCTTGGCTTAACATTGTCGAAGTACATTCATTTTAAGCAGTCACGCTTTTGGTCTGCGACAGGTTACGTGCAGCATCACATTGTTGTGATACCAAAATGCTTAGACACTCCACAATAACATTTTCAGTCAGACATTTTTTGGGGTGGTTTCTGACATGTACACAAAAACTGTCTCGAGGAGACCATCATTATGGTCTCAGCATGCCAGCATATAATTACATTTGACAAGTGCCATGACCATAAACGTCAAGTTCAGGTGTGGCGGCGACAAATAATTTGTCGGTGCAGCATCCTGTCACATTCCATTGCTGTTCTCCTTGGCTGAGGTGTTGAGATCCGCTGCATGATTCACTGTGCGTCATTCAACAAGTCTTGTTGTCACGCAATTCCCCTCACGTACTCTAGGCACATTTCGGCCATTAGACAAGGCTTCCGGGTATGGTGGCGGAAAGAGGAAGGCTCTGAGTATGCCGTCTACCTGACCCACGACCTCAGCATGCTGCGACTCATCGAGACGTTCTGCGAGAGCGCCCCGCAGCTGGCGCTCATGATCTATGTGGTGTTGCGCACCAACAAAGCCAGGACCGTCCAGTGTGAGTTTTCTTCTTTCACATTCGGACTGATGTACACAAAATAAGCATGAGCTGATGATGAAATTGAGGTCGGGGTTCTCAAGTCTAAACTCATCTGCGTAACTCTTCCAAAAGAATGGAAATACACGTATTTTTGTCCATCTGAAACTCTTCAATGCACTTCAACATAGTTTTGATTCCGCAAGATTGGTGTGAGGCACTGCTTTTGTTGTAACGCTTCAGTCATATCATTTAGTTATTGGCATTGGGTCGATACGGGCCTTATTTCAAGGTATTGGGTAACCATCTCGGATGCCGATACTACCCGCCACCGATACTTGAAGCTAAAAAAGTCTGCCGTCAATTAAGGTTTCCGTGCCAGTAGTTGCCGATACACTGTGGCCGTTTAACAGATTGTGAAATCATCATGTGTGTCAGAAAGAAAAGAGAGGTCTGTGTTTGGAATCATTTGTGTTGATTTAAATTTTATGTATCATGAATACTTGTAGTGTCGGTACTTGGTATTAGTGAGTACTCAAGAGTGAATAGTCGTACTGGTATCCATCTGAAAAAAATAGGTCTTGAACATTTGCTATATTGAGGAAAAAAAATATTGCAATTAGATCCTTTTTCACAATCATGCAATCAATGCGTTTCCTTCCCCACGGTTGCCATACTGATGGTGTCACCTCCGTGTTTGCAGTCGTCAGCATTGTGGCATCAACCACTTCCATAGCCTGGATGGTGGTGGACTATCACCGTTGCCTGCGCTCCTTCCTACCAGACAAGGCCAAGCAGGGTTGGGGCTCCTCGTTCGTTTATTTCCTGTGGAACCTGTTACTCATCTCCCCTCGGGTCGCTGGCCTGGCCCTCTTCGCTTCAGTCCTGCCCACCTACATTGCCGCCCACTTCCTGATCGTTTGGTCTAGCTTTGTCGTATGGGCTTGGCGCCAGAGGACCGACTTTATGGACAGCGTCGGGGGGGAATGGCTCTACCGGGCCACCGTGGGGCTCATTTGGTACTTCAGCTGGTTTAATGTCGCAGAAGGTCGGACTCGAAGCAGAAGTATCATTTATCATACCTTCATCACTACCGACGGAGGAATCCTACTGGCCACTTGGTGGTGCTACCGAGACCCTGTGACCTCCCAACCTTACGCAATGGCGCTGCTCATCACTCTACCTCTTACCTACCTGCTGGGACTGCTCTTTAAATGCATCTACTACTGTTGCTTCCACCCCAAACTGTGGAGGCCCCCGCTCAGGGAACCAGGACTGCCCGACGACTTGCCTGATGCAGAAGTGTCCTTCAGAGAATTTCCCATCCAGGATGGTGCCCTATCTTCTCAGCTGCTCAATAAAAGGATGGCGCACAATGCGGCACTCTTTTACTCCAGTCAGTGAAAACGCTGGAGGAAGAAAAAAAAAAGAGAGTTGACTTGTCTACGGGTAACGTTCGTTATCGTTTTAGCCTGTTTTTGTGTGTCCTCTTGAGACAGTCGGAGACGATGGGCCAACATTAGTTACACCCGCACAATCCTATGACACCCAAATCTTTGTGATATGAAATTATCAACATTGGCACATTTAGAAATAAAATTTAATTCCCGTGGCGCAACAATCCCCATACATGTTGCAGTAAAACTGTTTACCAAGTCATATCATTCTTTCGTGTGTTAACCCTTTCATGCACCAATAATGATAACCAGATAAGCTGTCCACTGTAGTAACCACTGTCCCCGAAACGGTTAAATATAGGGAATGACAGGAGGGACATTTTATAAGCTAATTTGTCTAAATGACCCCCCCGCCCTCACTTTGTTTGGGATTGATAATACACTCTCACAAGGGTGGAGAATTGCTGCTAATAACGTGTCCGTATTTACAGGTGTACATACAAGAACTTGGACAATAATTAAGCTGTGGCAACATGTCGTAAAATAAAATGTCAAGCAGTTTGACAAAAATAAAATCTTTTGTAGTCAACCTGCAAGCTGTTTTTTTAAATGTTTATTTTTTTTTTTAAATTATGATTATTTTACTTGGTGAATTCATGTCAAGAATGCATTGCAGACACAAGTGTTTCCCTCTGTATTTTATCATTTGCAACCGCTGTGTGCAGGAAGTGAGAGGCGGGGGGCAGTTTACTTCTCAGCAACATCTCCTGGAAGTACTCTTGGTAAGCCATTGTTTAGTTTACACGGCTTTTGAAAGACATTCCATTCCATGTTGGAGTGGTTCCCAACCCTTAGTGAGCCACAGTACCCGTTAGAGTAGAGTTTGAAAAAATCGCATGGCACAACTAACACAAAAAAAAAATTGAATTGAAAAGTGAATTATTTCTTAAATTATATAAACTATTCTAGTACGATTAGGGGTTAAAAGACTGGAATTTTTCTGAATGTAGTAAAATGAATGACAGTTATCCCATGAGTTTTTTTAACGGTATGCCTTTAAGAGTAGGCCTTGAGGGCAGAGTTTTTTTTCTTTTTTTTTATGGAGGAGGAGTGACAAACTCAAAAGCTTTCTTTTTCTGTTCGAGTTTAGTCATCGTGAAGGTGTCACGGGAAGAGCTGCACCAGCATGTAGCACTCCGCGCGAACCATGAGTGCGTTCAAGTTCTCCAAGTTGGATTGTTTCCTCACTTACGTGGGCCTGACATTTCTCTTGTCGGACATTGGGCTGGACATATGGACTGCGGTGTCGCTCTACCAGGAAGAGGATTATGTCTATCTCGGCATCCTGATATTCGCCCTCTTGGGCTCGTCGATGCTTTCTCAAGCCTACAGCTGGCTGTGGTATACTTATGACGACTTTGTGCGGGTGACAAAGGTTGAGAGGTGTCTCAGTCTGAGGCAGCTGAAGGCCATGCATTTTTTGCAGCTGGGGGTCTACTTCAGGTTCGTTGGCAGATGGTCTGCTTTCAACACGTGAGGTGGTGTGTTTTATTTGGACAGATTGTTTGGCTTTTACACGCGTCTTCTCCAACTTGCCCTTTCCGGTCCATGAAAATCCGACTACTTACAACAAAATAAAACGTGACGTTAATTTACAGGTTCCAGCATGTTACAGTGATGTGGTGTGCTGGATTTTTTTGCTTGCCTCTTGAGTGTCTAGCAGCAGAGTGAACAAATCGTTTTGCACTTCTGCCTCATCGGCTTAAAAGACGGTTTAAAAACAAAAATTACTTCACCCTTTCATGCACTCTGTAACATGATAACATGATAAGCTGTCCACTGTAGTAACCACTGTCTCTGAAAGAGTTCAAGTAGAGTTGTTAACTTACGAAACACTTCCACAAGTTTACAAAAATTTGATGTGGATTTTGAGTCTCGACGCTGTTCTTTCCCAGGCATGCCGGTGTTGTGGAGATCACATCGTGCGGATGCATTGCAAAAACCCAAGACCCAGTTGACGCCGCGGTGTTCCTGACTCACGATCTCAGCATGCTGCGGCTCATTGAGGCTTTTTCAGAGAGTGCGCCGCAACTGGTCCTCATGCTCACCATCATGCTGCAGCGGGGCCAACTGGATCCTCTGACAGGTATGACATAATCAATGCCGTGGTATGCCATTAGACAAGGCTATAGCCAAGCTCCTAATCTCACGTCAACATAGTTCCTTGGCACAAAGATGTAAATAGGTTGGCGCCCAAATTTTTGTCACACTTTGTGACAGAAATTCGTGAATCTCGGCACGTAACAATGTAGCCTGTCTAATTTCGTCCTCAGTCTTGAAAGCCTTGGGCTCGACTTCAGCCATTGCCTTCAGCGTGACGACGTACCAACGCTCCCTTCGCTCCTTCCTGCCCGACAAAGAAGAACAAGGCATCGGCTCGTCGCTCATTTACTTCATCTGGAACCTCCTTCTCATCTTCTCCCGGCTGGCGGCCATCGCCCTCTTTGCCTCCATCCTGCCCTGCTTTGTCTTCACCCACTTCATTTGCTCCTGGATGCTTCTCTTCTTCTGCGCCTGGCGCTCCAAGACGTCGTTCATGGACAGCCCAGGTGGTGAGTGGCTCTACCAGGCCACTGTGGCCCTCATTTGGTATTTTGACTGGTTTAACGTGGTGGATGACAGGACTAGATACAAGACGACGTTGTATCACGGCTTCATTCTTCTTGATATTTCCCTTATATGTGGCTTGTGGTGCTGGAGGATGCAAACACAATCCGCTTCTTTTAAAGTCCCCCTCCTGTATGCCTGCATCATTGCCTTCAGTGTGGTTGCATTTTACATATTTGGCCTGATACTTAAAATAATCTATTACAAGTGTTTTCATCCGAACCTCACAAAAAAGGAGCTGAGGGGAGATTCCACAAGCGCTTCAGAGAAGGCGGTCATGTTCTCAGCCAGTAGTGTAGTGGTGGAGGACAGCGTTCACCACATTAGCGATCGAAGGTATACAATTGAAGATGGAGTGGACGGCGCCGTGTCACACGCTGACACCAGATTTTCCAATAAAAGAATGAGGAAGCTGGCTGAGAATTTCTACACATGACACAAGCATTTGACATGCACATGGATGACAGACACACAGATGGACTGCATGTCACGAGGGAGCAGTTCTCCAAATCTCTACGAGGAGCAATTGGCCCTTCAACGGACTGTTAAGAATGTCATTGTTATCCTCCATATTTAAAAGACTGTTGTCGACCACACTTTTATCTAAAAGGCACAGTATTCAAAGGGTAAAACCTGACTGTTTGAAAATGAAGGGAAACTACAGTTGTTGAATGCATTACTTGGTCACGTGCACAATTGAATGTCATCCAATAAATCTGCCAACACAAAGATAATGCTCACTTTGGGTTGGCACAGCCGAGATAAAAATACTTTAATAATGTGATTATCGTTGTAGTTTACAGTGTGAACTTGGGGCGGACGATCAATCGACATTTAATTATGATCTCGACTTCTGTCAATCTGTAAAGCCTTCTCATCGAAGACAAACGATTATTGGACAAAACGGCGGAGTGCGTTTACAAGTTCCCGACGTTATGTAAGTGCCCTGAATACACCATGTTGCTTGATTGGCAAGCGTTTAAGCGTGTGACTCTGCTGTCTATAAGCGTCCTTAAGGCAGTTTATTGATACAGTAGTTGGAGTTTAGATTACAATTTAACACACAAGAGGAATTAGACCATTGTACATTTAAATTCAAAATATTTTTCGTATTTGAAACATCGCAAGCTCAAATGCTAAAGTCAATACAGGATTCCATTCAAATGCTAACAGGAAATTAGCATCGCCTTTGGGAGTGACAGTCCTTCAAAAACGAATATTCACCCCCAAACGCTGTGGAAACACAGCCACACAGGTAAGATCACAAATTCACTACTCTGATCACAAATTCTTCCTAATTTGTGACAAAATGAGTTATAGTAACTGAGTTTAATCTTGGGTTGCCACCTTTCAGATCTGGAAATAAGGGACAATCCTCATGGTGGCTCGCCAAAACCACGCGGGCAAAAGAAATTTAAAGGTTTGTCTCCCCAAAACCCTGAAATGCAAAAAATCGTATATATTTTTATATGGAAAGAAATGTTTTTATTTAACTGACATTATTTAACATGTTACGTTAGCCTCTGGGCCCAGAGTTCACTTGGTCGTCAAGAAAGCATTGAGATGAAAGTGTTTAATTAGCAATGAACATTGTATTTTTCCCCTTATAGACTGAAGTAGCCTGAACCCGAGTATAGCCTGTAGGCTATTAAAAAGTGTTACAAACGAAGCAAAACCTGTTCTTTATTTTGTTCATTATTATGAAATTCAGTGTTCACGTGAGTGTGTGACAGACGCATGGGACAATTAGAAAAATACGGAACAAAACGCGCAACATGATTCGTATTTTACGGAACGGGTGACAACCTGAGTTTAATCGCAACTTTCTTTTGTTCTCATTCTACGTGTGTAGTCCATCCATGCACGGTACCGCACTGCCCCCAAGAGGCCAAAACGAGCATGAACAGCCGGGAATTGTTCAGTTGCTATCACAGTATTTTGTATGTATTTACCTTACTACCTTATTCATTAATTGTATTTATAGCTATTTATACTTGTAGTTTCATCGAAAGTTGAGCTTTCAAAGATTCAAGGGATTATCCTCTCCTCAAAATTCAAGCATACAAAGTTTACAGTTACTGTTGTTGTCGTTGTACCAACACATATTTCTAATTTCTTCATGACATGGTATGAAATATAATCTCCCAGCTCCCAGGTTAGCCCCACTCAGTCCCAAGACTTGTGAAAGCAATGCAAGGTAAAATAAATGTGTCCGCAAAGATGCAAGGAAACAGTTCAGTTTTACACAGAAAGCTACAATAATAAACGGTTTCCTTCTCACAATGTCAATCCAAACCGAGAATTATATTTCTAAAATCATTTTTTTGATTCAGCTCTTGAATTGGATGTAATTAAATTGTGTAAGCATGTTTAATGGTGTCTCAAACAAAAAGCACAGCAATAAAAGGCTGCAATTAGTTTCCCATTCACTCATTGTATCAAACCATCAGGGCTTTACCATGAGAATAACTTCAATCACAGATAATGTCACTTTATGAACAATACATCAATATAATAAAAGCCACGTGTGTGCCTATAACATGCACTATTATATTAAAATGACTGTTCGAATACGTGAAGTATGTTAAACGCGATTGCATTATTTATGAATGCAAAAAAAATAAAATTTGTTTTTTGTATTTTACTCGTGTAACTCTAAATATGGAAAATATGGAAAGACACTGCTCAGGGTATTTACAATATACTGACTTTATCAGATAAACAGGAAATTCTTACAGCGATGTGTTGAGGTCCTAAACAGCTACTGTGGTCTAAATTCCTGGCCATGAGATGATTTAAAAAAAGCAAACATTACAAAAAATAACTGACTAACATTGTACTTATAACATTGCATCCCCATTGTTTACTTTAAAACAGACATGATATGCATGCAGGGTCACTACAGAACAGAATTGTTTCATGTACCAAAAATGGTAGCGCCATTCCGTCAGTTGAGCGTGAAAGTGAACCAAAACTATTCAATTGCTTTGTTCAACTTACTTTTTACCACTTATACCACAGTAATCTGAGCCAGTAATAGCATTTAGTTATTGATTGTCTCCAAGTCAGTATGATGTGATAGCAACTAATAAATGCAAACGATTCTATTCAACAGTAATACAGAGCACACGGGATTCAGGGGGGAAAAAATGAATACATTTAAAAAAAAAGGGCTCGTCAATGCCACACGAGGTTGCTGACATCTAAACCGAGAGAAAAATGCCAATTCGAAAGAATTTCCACAAAACGTAATGAATTCGGGTGAAACAAAACCGCATTAAAAGAGGAGAAATAACACTTAGGATAACAATATATTTTTACGAGGACTAAACCAAAACATACGTATTTCCCTTTGAGATTATGCATACAGATAGATAAAGGCACAATATAAATATGCAAAACAACCAAACAAATGCACACAAATACACATTCTTAACGCGAGTGAGTAAAGACCAAAACCTTCAGGCTCAGAATTGTTCAGTCATCGTGGTGTGTGGACACAAAGTTGACCCTGCCCCCTTACTTTCGAAACTATCGTTAATGAGCAATGGAAAGATGTATTGCACAGTCGCTATCTCATTTGTACCGTTTCAGTTTGCATGACGATGTCAAGCTTATCAAGCTTGCTTTCATCCTCCATTTTACCACAAGTCCAAATCCGTCCACTTAACTGACATAAACAACTCCCACCCAGGATTGCTCAACTAATGAATTTAGTTTTTGGTTGATATTTGGTTTCGACATTCAATTGCATGAATTAAGCACTTTCAGAGGCTCAATTTGACTCACGAGCTACTCAGGAGTTGATTTGCCAAATTGCACCAAATATTTCTCTGCTACATGTGGACATGAGGATAAAATGGCCTGTCATTTCTAAAAAGATGAAAGAGGGGACCACCTACTCGGTGTTTGTGAGAGCGGAGTCAGGTTTAGTACAAAAAAACCCCCAAAATGTGACTTAGATAATTATTTACAAGGGTCACATTCTTATCTACTTGTTTAAACAAAAAAGGCCAATAAATCCTTTAATTTAATACCATGTTCCATATGTGAACACTCTTGAAGGACACTTGGGCTTGTGCTATGAGAAAGCCAAAGGGCCAACAGTTGAGTATTTGATGATGGTTATAATTGCAGGAAAATTAAAGCCCCCCCCCCCCATCTCTCAAAGCATAAAGTGAACACATTTCAGCTCATCTGAAAACTCCAGATGCATAATTTCCACAGGGTCAAAACCTTGTCGTTGTAACTAATACTACTTTGAATTGGTTCTCGCCTCTTATTACAACATGCTGCAGAGTTACGTGAGGCTACGCATGTAGCGAGACAGGGACACTTCCTGATGACAGTTCCTCACTTCAAATATTGCAGTGACGAGACGGCAGGCAAACAAATAAGGAAACAAATGATCAAGAACAGTGAACCCCTGCATCGTCGCGCTTCGGCACTCCCGAACTATGTTGACGTAGAAGAAGAGTTTCATTTCAACAAAAATACAGTCATACCTCGGTTTTCGACCATAATGCGTTCCAGAAGGCTGTTCGAAAACTGCTTTGTTCGAAAACCGAAAGCATGCTTAAAAAAAAAAGTATTGAACACGTCTGCTCACAATGGAACGCTATACGAAGAAGCGTCACTTCCTCGTCTACTGGAGGAAGTGTTTGGAGGAAGTGTTACTTCCTCGTGTAAGGAAGGCGAGAGAAGTCAAGTGACGCATGCAAGTGCGCTCAGTTTGTTCAAAAACCGAAATTCGGTCTTCATCCGAGGCAAAAAAAACTCAACATTTTTGGTCGAACAGAGACGTTCGAAAACCGAGGTTTGACTGTAGTGCTTTGTTATCATCTTGGTATCCCGGAAGTGAGTTGTTGAGTTTGATTTATACCGGCAAAAAAAATAAACCATTAAAAAAAAATATGAGTTAGCCGCCAACTATGTCAAGGAACTAAACTGAAGTGAGTTGAGGAGCGCCTTGCTGCCATCATGGCAATGAAAGGCAACTGTAATCCTTTCTGGGGGGAGTTAATTACACACATTTCTTTTCGTTAGTTGCGATAGGGCTCGTTTCTGATGCCCCAGGAACAGCAAAGGTTCACTGTATTTGATAGATGTCGTCGAAATGAGTGCAAACAGAACGAGTGCAAATGAGCCCAGAAATGGCTTAAACATTTTGAATGCAAACTCAAATATATGCACGTAAAGTCAAGGCCCTTTGGTAATTTGAAGTCAGGAGGGATATGTCCCTGCCTCCAACCTAAAATTAAATTAAAAAGAATCAAACAATGACACTGCCTCTTCTGCGTCCGTATGAATCAAATATTTTTTTTAAGCTGTGGCGAGATTAGCTGCCAAAGAATAGGGAGTGCTGGGCACAAACATAAAAGCAGCGAACTGCACACCCGGTCTGTTTTCTCACAGTCAGCTCTACCTCAGTTCCTTTTGAGCATCTGTCAGCCAGCTCACAGCTGTCCGTATATAAGCACGTGAGCAGCATTGAAGGCGCAGAGAATTCTTGATCAATGTCCGTCCAGAAACAATAACTGGCTGCTCACTTTTTTTTCGCTTTTAACATCCCACCGCCGCCGTCTCCTTATTTACAAGAAGTCCAGTTCCAGCGCTTGGTGCAGGGACACCAGGTCGCTGTGAGCGGAGATCCGCCAGAAAGGCATGTTGTGCTGTGTAGGGTGACAAAAACATCGAGTCAGACTTCGGTCTCATTCAAATACTCAGCGGGCCATTCTAATTTTTGTCCTTTTTCAAACACATTTTCCTCGGTATGCCAGGTGTAAAGTTTGAGTTTCAACATGGCACGCACCTGTTTCGCTGCAAACTCTTCATCGCGCCCGTCGCCGATGACAACGTATGTCACTTTCTTCCCAAAGCGAGAGACGATCCTCTCGAAGCAACTTTCTTTACCTGCAAGCAAAAGACAACCTCCAATCAAGATGTGCTTTCCGTGGGTTCTAGGACTAATGCGTTCTTTTTTTGGGCAGTACAGTCATGGACGATGAGGCCTGTAGATGGCTGTACCTATTTTTGTGGCGCTGTAGATATTCTCGATGGGGAAGACGTCTCCCAGGCCGTAGAGCAGCACCTTAGCCAGCGCTGGCACCAGTTGCGTGGTTGTGACCAAGACATTGACACACTTCCCCCTGTCGGTAAAACAAACTTTAACTCATTCACTCCCAAAGACGTTTTTAAACGTCTTTTCAGACTTGGCCCAGAATTGGCTGGTACTGAATGAGTTAAGCAACTTCGTTATTGACAAGTGATCGCTGCCGACTGCTGATTTTTTTTTTTTGGGGTGTGGAAAACCTAAAGTGTCATTCAAGGCAAACCTGGACTGGATGAGCAGTAGAGACTTGAGCGCTGTGCTGAGCCAGGAGTCAGTCACATTCTCGATATCGGACTGAAGCCGTAAAAGCAGCTCCCTCTTCACCGGACTCAACAGGCCTGCAGGTGAGCAGCAGCATTATTTAAAACCCACATTACATTTTTTTTAAAATAACCAACACTGCGTCAATGTAACGGTTTCCAAATATCTGTTAGTTGACAGTTGTCAGGCAGGAGAGTCACAAGCAAACAAATAGTCAAAAACAAACCCTTTTCTATTTATCTAGGCTGAAACCTGTTTGATGTACAAAGTCTGACTTAATGGCCTATTTGGAAATGCAACAAGACTTGGAACTAGCTTAAATCCGCTCGCTGGTCACATTCGGTGCACAGGCGCCATCTTTGGAGCTCAAACAGAGTTTCAGACATATTCACTAAATCAAACTTTTAAAAAAAGACAGTTATGAATGAAATGTAAGACCTACGTCACTCACAGGGGTTTCCTAAGCAGAAACAACGGAAAATGGTGACATGCTACATAAACTCACCTCCGACATTTCCCTTGTAGCTGTTGTAAATCTCTTTTAGGCGGCGATAGCGAAAGGCCAGTTTGCGCATCCACTCCACACCACCCTGCACGCCTGTCGTGGCTCCGGCTGCACCTCCGCCGCTGGGGCCGTTAAATCCATCCGCCAAGAAATTGTAATTACTTAAAAAAAACAAACAGGAGACACATTGCTGTAATTGTACAAAATCCATTCAAATAATCACAAATCATTTTAAAAAATGTTATTTTAGCACAGCTCAGTGTTCCCTGCCCCCCCAAAAAAGCACCTTAGGTCCTGCCCGTTGTCATCTGAGGCGACATCCTCCACATGGACTTGGTCACATTCCTTCAAGTAGAAAGTAGACCTCGTTGTCATAAATTCTATGCAGTAATCCACATCTGACATCTGGTTCAGTCAGACCCCAAACATCCAACCATTTTCTCTCGGTTGTCAAAAAAAAAAATTCACTGTACCTCTAAATCGTTGAAGAACAGGTGGTTGTCAGCCAACTCAAAGATAAACTCCTCCATCTGCAAGCCCAAGTTCAACATGGTCGCAGGGTCCTAACGCCGTATAAGAAAAGAGCTCGAAATACAGAGGAGATTGTCTTCGCTAATTTTCTTCATCGTTCATGTCGACATACCTTGCCAAACTTTTGCGCGAAAGAGCCTGTGAGTAGCGAGTGGAATATAATAATGGTCTCATCCAGATCCCACAGAAAGATGCGCTGAGGAGGAAAAAAAAAAACGCAGTAATTAATGACCTCGATGGATTCTGAAAAATTCTGCTCCCATCGCTACATGACAAAATGGTGACTTTGAAGGGTCACCAGCATGATTACCTCCAGGTCGTTTTCAGTAGGTGGGGAGCTGTCGCACTTTTTGGCTTTTCCTTTCGCTTTTCCCATCGAGTTTCTGCGTCCGACCTCGTCTTGGTCTCTGGCCCCAGCAGGGTGAGGAACGCTGATGGGCAGAGCCGCCCCTGCCGGCACATTCTCTGATGGGGACGCATCTTAGAGACGGACAGTGGAGGGGGCGTGGGAGGGGGGGTCAATTTTGAAAAGTACACTAGTAACCTCAATGAGAGGATGAAATTCGAGGTCGAAAAAGTCACCTCTGGGAGGTAGTGCCGCCGAGGCGGCCTCTTCCGACTTAACGGCCGAATACACGGCCCCTCCCACGGCGGCTCCGTGGTCGTCGCTGTTAGGCAGGCCCGCGGGCACGTAACTGGCAGGCAGGTTGTAATACTGTGAAAACTGGCTCTGGCCCAGTGAGTTGTAGCTGCTGAAGTCCTGATGGAGTCCCAACAGAAAGATCATCTGTCACTCTATCTATCAACACTTTGCTGTAGCTCAGGGGTGTCAAACTTATTTTTGTTATGGACCACATTTTAGTTACTGTTTCCCTTGAAGGGCCTTTTATGACTGAAAAGATTATCAAAAAGTAAATAATAACGGTCTATTCAACTATTGTTTAAATTACTGTGATGCGTGTTTGCTAACAAGAAAATGCGTACAATGTCTCTCTTATTTATTAAAGTTTAGAATTTTGGTTGAGATCTTAGCAATCATCAGTTGACATGTTTAATTTGATTTTGCGGGCCACATAAAATGATGTGACGGGCCAGATCTGGCCCCCGAGCCTTGAGTTTGACAAATATACTTTAGCTGCACGTTTAGCCAAGACTGAAAAGAGTATGAAATATTCATTTCTCACTGAAATGTGAAATTTCAGCAATGCAGATGCCCAAATTTTCATTTGGTTTTGCACAACTAGGTTATCATCACCCCCCCAGCCCCCACCTTCCTTATGCCCCTCTGGGACAAACCGGCCACAGTCGCTACCCGTGCGAACCACGTCCCGAAGATTAGTGTCATTGGAAATAAACCAGCGCTTACTTGGAGAGCTACCGTGGTGGATGCCGTGGTAGCGGCCGTCGCCGACGGGATGTTGGAGTACACGCTGGATGTTGTGAAACTCGAGCCTTTGGAGGAACGCACACGCAAAAGCAGACTCGAGTCAAGGCGACGGGAAAAGAAAGCGCCACGTGGCGATCTCACCGTGGGAGAATGCTGAAAATTCACACTCTCCTACAGAAAATGTGCAGAGTGTGACAGCATTGTCCTGAGCAAGTGGTGCTGCAGCTTGCCTTGGCTGGGGTATGAGTAGTGCAGCTGGCTTGGCTGGCTTGAGGTATATGTGGTGCTGAAGCTGAGAAACCCAGGCTGGCCACCAGAGGCCGCCTCTGGCAGACCTGTCTCAGTTTTTATGCCTGGCCACATAGCACCTAAAGAGGACAGACAGCAATAAAGGCAAAGAAGGAAAGAGAGGCAGCAAGGGGGTTATTGGAGACGGCGAGGAGTTTCAAAAATCCTCCCGTCAAAGCTGTGGGCTTTTTGTGTTTTGGAGCAGAAAAACCCGAAAGCAAATCGATCCACGGGTGCAGAAGCAGAGTGAGGCTCTTAAAAGCAAAGTGACAAAGGTACAATGCTGTGTTTTTAGTGAGAAGACCGTGTTAGGAAAGTGGGAAAGGGGAAACACGCACAAAAAAAAAAAAAAAGAGACTAACCAAAGGGTGGGAGGCCATACGTTTGGCCTGTCTGCGGAAAAGCTGAATACACAGCAGAGTGAGCCAGCGTGGGGAAGGCCACCGGGCTGGGGTATGACGTCGCCACAGGGCTAAAAAGAAACGACAATCGCTGCTGAAGTGCGTACATGACGAGAAATGGCCATCGATTGAATAACGTATACTCACTTGCTTCCTTCATAGACCTGCTGAGTGTATTCCGACCCGGCTGCCGTGTCTGTGGCTGTTACGACAACACAATCATCAGTTTGGCGGCCGTATCAAAGTCAGTATGCACAGTCAAAATGCTGGTCCCGTTTTAATTCATGGTTTGTTTGCTATTATTATAGCATATGCCTAGAGTACCAAAACATGGACGTGTAATAAACCTGATATTGTTTATTGTGACAGAGATTAATCTAATGCTTTTGTTTCTTAACTCATTCAGTACCAGCCAATTCTGGACCAAGTCTGAAAAGACGTTTAAAAACGTCTTTGGGAGTGAATGACTTAATAAGTACACGGAAAGAGGATCTTTAAAAAATAAAATCTCATGTTAAATCGCAATTTTGAGGAAAAACTAATTGCAGTTAGATCACATTCGACTGGGTGATTCTCGGGAGAAGACAAAAGGCACTTTTTTCCATGTTGCGTTTGGGGCTTCATACCCGAATGTGCATACGTTGCGTTCAATTGGGGTGCCGCTCCGATCTCTCCTTCAGATTCCCGATCCCCTGGAACAAGGATGCAAGGATTCCTTACTGCGCAGTTGTGGTGAGTCACAGCTTTCACCATATTTTCTACTCACGTGTGCCAAGTTGGGAGATGGACAGGGCAGAGTAAGAGCTTTCCTGCTCTGATGGAGCGAGCACAGCATTTGGGCTTCCATCCTCTCCCAAATTACTGCAAGTGCATTGAGATGCTTGGCTTTAGCCAACGGGATGTTTTCTCCTTGCGTTTAATTTTCTTTTTTTGCTTTCATACCTTTGCTCTTTCTCCAGTCCACTGTCTCTGTCAAGCTTGGCTTTCTTCGCCTGTGCCCACAAACCAAACACTTATTATAACATTTTAAGAAGGGGGAGGGTGGTGACTAGAGCTCAACCTCAAGGCAAAATGTGTGGTGACAAAACATGCATCCGTGTTTTTTTTTTTTTTTCAGGACTCATTCCAGCATTAAAAGCACACGGGATGCTTTCAGCCACAAGAAGACAACAAACGTGGATTGAAAGAACAGTTTCTGGAGAAATGATACGGGGTAAAAAACAGTAAAGAGAGGACAGGACCGCCCAATTTGAAATCGTTATTCATTAATGCAGGCGCACTTACCGGCAGCTCCTGCGTGTCATCCATCTTTGCGGCAGAGCGACCCGACAAGACAGCACGCCGTCACAGCCTACTCTCTGGACCTGGGGATTCTGTGCGGACCCTGCCTCAGCGGTCACAAGTGACAGAGGAGACATTTGAAGAGTGGACTGAAGTGACGCCTTATGTAGTCGCCCCCCGCCCCCCACACACAATACAAAACTCTCCCCTCCCCTTGATATGTAAACACACACATCGATGCACCACCCCCAAGTGCAAGTCCAGGAAGTGGGGCATCGGGGTCACACATCCTGCACGAGACCTACAGGTGAGGCAGGTGTGACTGACGTCGCTTGACTGACCGCCGCTCTCGTGCTTAAGCGTGGGACGAGAGAAGCGTGCTGATTTACATGTGACCTAACTCCAGTAAAACCAAAACATTCTCGCTCATGTGGACGCTGCCGGTTCAAATGATACCCTGGGGGATAAGATCTAACCTCGTTTCATCGCTCGGCTCACTCAACGGGCCTTTCCCGTTAAAGTAGGCGACATGGAACGTGTTAGCTGACATAATATGGACAGAGAGGCTGAAAATACCGGCAGGTCAGACGGCAAATTCAACACCACGCCAACGCGTGAGGCAAAAAGCACGGCACGTTCTGCATCAAAAGTGTGCCACCTCCAGGGTTTGGCTTTAATGGGAAGCAGATGTCAGTTTATACAAAATTTAGATATGAACTCGTAACACCTGCTGGAAAAGAAGGCCACTGAAATTATTGACACACTTTGAAGATGCTCAAGACTACGGTCGTATATTTTGAGTGGCACTCAACGATTAGCATCATATGCTGACCTGTACTGAAATATCGGATTCCAAAACTCTAACAACAACTTTATTGCCAATGAATGACCAAAGAGATGATTGCTTTACTCAATTGTATGTCATGTATAAAACTCAAATACATCCGAGCTTTTGGTTTACAGTGTATGTAATGTTGAGTTTACAAATTTGCACGCAGTGTTAGAAAACGCTGTAGCGTGGCAAAAGGCGGCTCTGTACTTATTGGATTGTTTTGTATTCAAGAATTAGAGATATTTTTTTCGGACAAATATTGATTCTAATTATGACTTGACTACATGAGTGGTAGTTAACAACATTTTCTGACTTTTGGGCAATAGCGCTGCTGTCTGATCAGAACTCTTTTCGTAAACAAGAGGACCCCCCTCTATAAAATGGCTTCTTTTATAAAGGGTGTTTCTGATCACAAACATCAGTTCTCTCTACGAGAAAGGAAAGACACTGGGGAGAAAAGCAATGATGTCATAGTTGAGCCAAAAGATCAGAGCACTCAGCTTCCAATTGAATACTGGTGCCCTGTGGGGAATACGTTTATCTGGTCTATTTAAGAATTCTATCGAATTCCTCAATTCTCTCCTTCAAAAAAATCTTAATGGCAGTATCAACAAGCAAACACATTTTATGCTAGTTATTATTTCCCCGCTATTCATTTATGATTGTCTTATTCTTATGACATAAAAAGTCTTATTACCTGCAAATAACAATGTAACCCAGCAAATACACACCATCACATTACAGGCTTTCGTCATAAGAAAACAAACAGAACGACAACAACAACAAACTTTTATTATCTGCTGACATATTTATGCAGCGTTCGTGTTGACCCAGTTTTGTCGTAGTGTTTTGCTGCTGTTGTAATCTGCACCACCCCGACTCTCCAATATCGCGTTGCCATTTTGCAGGTCAAGAGACCCTTCTAAAGGAGCAGTTCATCCCCATTCCATCTGGAAATAGCCGACCACCGTTACATTAGCAGAACCAGTAAATAACCCAGCCGGGGAGAGAGGAGTCTGAAGGTGAAACGGCACCAGCCCGATTCCTGAAAATCGCTAGCGTCGATTTAAAGGTAAGTAACAACGACAGCACTTTATCGTGATCAGTTTGTTTATCAACGAGCGAGCGTGACGAACTGCGATCACTGATAATATGTAAAGCGCCTTGCGCTATGGACGATGTTAGCTCTATCTACTCGCGCGCTGAGTATTTAGTTAACCAAAGAGCAAAACCGGATGCCCATCTCTTTAAATTTCACATGAATGACCCATATTTGTTAACAAGCGATCCGATCGTCAGACTGGCTGTGCGATCATGAGTTTGGTACGGGCGTAAAAGTTTTTTGCTCCAGACATTAGTCGGGTTCGGACGCCATAGGAGCGGGCACCGAAATGGCAGCGTGCAAAGCATCGCAGTCCTGCTGCCGCAGCAAAAATCGCCAAGCTGATTGAAAAAGAACAACGCATTACACTGGCACCACAATCGGTAAACCCGTCTTACCATTGAAGGTGGGAAGTCACAACGCAAACATTTAAGCATCTCCAATTGAATCCAAAGTGTAAAGCTTTGTCTGTTGATAGGAGCACTATTTTGCAGGAAGTTGGCGTTGCTGCGCTAGCTGCGCATGCGCACAATCCCTCCTGACATGTTAGCGTACCCGGTTCCTTGTCGTCTGGTGTGGAAACGTTAGTTGCACTGTTTCCCAACTTTTCCAGACCCAAAGCACAAATTTTACATGACAGAAATCTAACAAAAAGTGTGAACACAGATGAATTGCTATCCAATTGAAGAACACTGATTGTGAGCATATAATGATTTAAAATGATACTTCCAGAAGAATTATTGTCGTCGTAGGTTCTATGAAATGCAAAGCGCATTTGTAGTCTATATCGTATTTGAATTTATTTTCGAAAGAAACAAAATGTTGTGACCACGTTTCCTTCAAGGTACAGAGCCTTAAAAGTTTTGATTGTTTAGATTAGAACAAATTTAATATGAAATCAGAAATCCAGAAAGTTGTACTATGTATTTAAGTGTACTGTACAATTATTATTCAATTTATTTTGAGGGATTTTTTTTGTTAAGAAAAATTGCAATTTGGGTACAGACTTACCTGTCAGAATGAAAAGAACCACTGCATTTATCAAGGAAAAAAACTATTTCTCTAGCGGGCCACATAAATGGATGTTGCAGGCCAGATTTGACCCCAAGGCTTTGCGTTAGACATGTGGGCTCTAAATTATCTGTAGCTGTAAATGTAAGTGTGAATGGTTGTTTGTATACTGTGTGACTGTCCGGGGTTTGTCCTGCTTCTCACCCAAAGTCAGCTGGAACAGGCTCCATTTCATCGTACTCAAAATGGATGCAGGAGCCAGACCAGAAGGGCAATGACATTGATTTCCAGGTAAGAGAATTTATTTGGAATTTCTGACATTAAATTTCAGTATTTAAGTAAATCATGTACAATCATACAGTAACAATGGCAGGAAGAAAATAAATACACACTGGTATACAAAAGAGGAAATTGCAGCTTCCAAATGTGGAAGAAAATGTGCTAAACCTGTGCAGTACTTTTTTACAGCAGGCTTTAAATAAAAATAAAACGCTCACATGCATCAGTTTTTAATATGTGCGAGCAAATAAATCATCCATTTTCAATACCGTAAGACAACTTCATACATTACTATTCCCATTCTGTTGCAAGAGCCATCGATAAATCCTCCATCAAAGCCAATGGGATTTTATTGCACTTTTAAGAACCCTATTAAGCAAAGGGCTTGTGGCTAAACCAAAGATTGCTCCATCCTATTGTTCTTAGTCAAGTTAATGAAGCACTTAAATAAATCAAGATCTGTACAGGCGGGAACAACGGGTCACGGAAAAACAAAAGATATGTGCTGTACGCACGGTACACACGGGTCAGGCCGCCCTGGACAGGCACAAAACATTCACAGTTTCTCTCTACACGATGCGTAAATGCAAAGACATTTTGAACAGGGTTGGAAGTGTTTATGGCAAAACATTCTAGTGAAGAAAATGATTGGATATATTCTTTAGACCTGTTATTGCTGGTTGAATCACATGTTGATGATCTATCAAATAATATAAATCTGACTGCAAGAGTCTCTGCTTGTGAATGAAGTATTTGGGGTGGAGGGCATTCAATAAATATAGGTTATATTAAATCAATGGATACATATACATCTCTCTCTCGATTTATATATACATAGTACACGCTGGGAAATGTTAGCTTACTGTATATGCATATTACACAGGTTAAAAACAGTGGATCTCTTGTGTTTCTAGAAACACTAATTCTCAGGACATGTTAAATATGGTCCCAGGTAAAGATACCGTATGAAAATAGGATAAGAATACAGATATGATCAAAGTTTCCAGACGTGCAATAGCGCATTCAAATGAAATCAAATCTGTGACGGTTTCAGTTCAAGCATACAGTGTATGCAAACATGGAATGAAGGCATCACCCTGATGCGCCCCCGTCAAGCCGAGTGAAGAAAAAAAAAAAAAAGGAAGAATCTTGCAGGCGGAGCCCCAATTGCTTTTTCAACGTCAGGCACTTCTCATTGTCACATCAGAAGCCGTGAGGTCCCGTTACCATTGTGGTGATATCGTATGATTCTGAAGTGCAGCAGTACTTGGCACACTTAGTTTGTTTTAGGTGCTAGAGGCAAAAAAAATCGTAGGGCCAGTGTTGTTGTAACATGAGTCCATCTCAGTGCACGAGTCATTGTAAAAAGCTCTTTCAAGGTTTGACCCTCAGTTGGTCCCTTCTAGACATGCGGCTCCGTGTGGTCCCCGCCGTCAAAACAAAAGTCAATCCAGAGCTCGTCGTCTCTGGCAGAGAGACTGTTGACAAGTGACGCTGGTATTCACAAGAAGGAATGATCTGACGGAGGCCCGTAGGAAAAGCCTGGGAATGCCCCCGCCGCTTCTTTGATACTGCTGGTCATGCTGAAGGGGTCGTTGCTCAGGGAGGAGGACACAGGCAGGTGGGTGAACTCTGGGTCAAAATGGCGGAGGTCTGTAGGGCCACTCTGCAAAAGTCAAGCGGGGCGTAATGCCATTCATATTTGCTGTTGATTGGTGTATTGAACCAAAAAAACTAAATATTGGTATTTGGCCAAATTTTCTTGGTCAGTTGTGTAAAAATGAACCATCACAAACTGCAGTTCAGATTGGATCGACAGCACCTCTGCTGGCAGCTGTCAAGTATTGCACTCAATGTATTGCTACGTATCCTAATTGGCAAAACTCTTCACTATAATTTCATGAAGGACTTCTATCCCACATCCCAACTTGAAATCAATTGAACTTACCACAGAGGGAATGAAGGGCGGCGTGATCTTCTTGGCCATCAGGTCGTCCCAGTTAATCGGCGAAAAGAAGGAGTGGTACTTGAGTTCAAGCTAGAGAGAAACAGATATTTTGATCCCATGCGTCTTTCGCGAATTCCACATCAAGTGTTATCAAATGCAGCATTGTGTGCTTACAAAGTCATCCTTCACGCCCAGTCTCTTGGTACGATCCTTCTGCAGGAGCCCCTCGAGCAACTCCCTCCCCGAGTTGGACACGTTGGGTTTGAGGACAGGAACCTTGTGCAGGATGTTGTTGTACATCTCAGCTGTGTTGCGACTGTAGAAGGGAGGCTGTGTAACGCAAAAGGAAGGATGAAGCATTTAGTTTAATCCAACCCACGCATGGGGAAAGTGGGCACAATCCAATACATAATGTCACTCTTTCTACTTACAAGTCCATAGAGCATTTCATAGAGCACCGATCCCAAACACCACCAGTCAACTGTGCGGTCATAGGCCTGCTTCTGGAGAACCTCTGGAGCCAAATACTATGAAGATTAAAAGGCAAGAGGCATTTAAATTTGCAAATTTTCTGTTCACCGATCGATGGAGTGTAACTGCGCAGATGTGGCTTGTACCTCAGGCGTCCCGCAGAAAGTTGTTGTCGTGCTGTCGGCTTCAAGTCCTTCTTTGCAAAGACCAAAGTCCGTGAGAACAATGTGGCCTTGGGAGTCTAACAGGATGTTCTCGGGCTTAAGGTCCCTGTGAGGAAAACGGGACAACGATGACACAAATATCGTTGTCAGTTTCAAGGCGGCAAACTGAAAATGCTTTCTTGCAACTGTCCACTAGAGAGCGCTGTAGGGTATCTTTTTCTTCTTAATATGCTTACCTGTACACAATGTGCAGTGAGTGCAGGTAGCCCAGTGCACTTGCAATTTCAGCAGTGTAAAATCTGGCCCGGGGTTCCAAGAAGATTCTCTCTCTCTGAAGATGGTAGAAGAGCTGAAAGGACAACAGCTGTCAACTTCTATGACTAACACTTTTTTTTTTGTGAGTTATTTCAGGATCACGTGAGGCGTACCTCTCCACCGTTCACGTAGTCGAGTACAAAGTAAAGCTTGTCAGTCGTCTGGAAGGAGTAATGCAGTCCCACTAGGAAGGGATGCTTGATGTTCTTCATAAGAACGCTGCGTTCAGCCATGATATGCTTTTGCTGGATGGGAGAGAACGGCATAGTTTATTTTCCTTATGGTGGCATTTGTTATTTCGACATCAAAAACGTATATTGGTTCATAAGACCTTCGGAAATGTACTGTACCTCTTTCTTCTTCAGGATAATTTTTTTCTGGAGCACTTTGACAGCGTAGTATTTGGTAGACTCTTTGTGTCGTGCGAGCAGAACCTGCAGAGGCGCAAATGCACATTAGTATTGCTACCGAGGGAAAACAATTTTTTTTAAAAAGCATCCAAAAGAAAATGACCTTTCCAAAGCTGCCTCTGCCGATGATCTTGAGGTAGTCAAAATCATAAGGTTTGATCCTGCACAGGCACATCCACACAAATCAGGATTTTTGCATAATATTCATCATTATCATCATCATAATCAATGTGGGTACTTACTGAGTGTCCTCAGCAAGTGAACTTTGCGCATTTAGGAACCTCTGAAAGAAAAGAATGAGGAAACATAAGTATACGCTGATATTTCCACACACACACACACAAAATGAAAGGTACAGTGAGTCATCAATCTCTGCTTACCCTTCTTTCAGCTAGATCATGTTCGGCCTCCTCATTCTCATCAATCTTCAGGAAGTTGTTGACTTCAACACTGGGGAAAAAAATGATTGGAAGCATTCAACTACCTTTCTCCTTCCCCTTGTAGCAAAGTAAACCTCGGTTGATGTTTTTCCAAGAGCACAAAGATACATTATTTGACATGCTAACTGCACTCCCCCCGCGAATGAACTGGAGACAGGTCAAGTTTACAACCGGAGCCTCGGCATTAACCCGACTGAGCGAAATCTTAAGCGGCTGACCCATGACAAGGCAGCCAAGTAAGGACTCAACCAGGTGCCCTTTTGGAGCATTTAAGGACACAGATTTGATATTTTTGTCCTATAACAGATTAAAAAAACCGAAATGCCTACTCACCAATTTAGCCAACTGCAATGGTACAACCCATAGTATGTTTTAATTTGATTATGGTTTATCTAGTGGGCACCAGGGATTTTCGGTACAGGTGATTATGAAGTGTGCAGGTTGCTACAGGCTCACCATAAAAGGCCTATTCTTACCCCGGGTTTCCTGGACCCAGATTAAGCCTTTCACAGAATGTTCTAGGTGGCAGATTAGATTTGCCAGTGATCTCAATGGACGCGTGGTCAGAAATAACTACAAAAGCTCTGACGGAAGCCCAAAACGCCTCTTGCGTCTCATTCTCATGGCTGTTCAAACCACAAGAGAGTTTGTTTTGTTGTCAAATGCTGTATACTCACTGTTGGCAGATATGAGGGGTTGACACCAGCTTCTGGATGAAGTCATTCAGCCCCATTTTTCTCTCCTTGATGAAAGCTGAAAATTGAAGCAAAGGAGTGTTCAAACGGACTCATTGGTCCCACGATGAGGTACACAAGTTTGAGTTTCATATTGAAAATGCTGCCTTAACCAACTGAGGTATGATATCTGGATTTATTTCTGCAAGCGAGTTCAATAATCCAAAAGAAACACGTCAACAAACAAGACGCATCAGCACTTAAAATAAGAAAAAAATACATCCATAGATTTTTTTTAAATATAAAAAAACAGCATGGTCTTCATAAAAGTAGACTTTTGTAGGCTTTGTTTTTTGAAGGTGTACCTAATGTAGCAGGTGAGCGAGTGGACAATAGACAAAGGACATACTTCAGCATGTCGTAAACAAAAGAGGTTTCATTCCAGTGAAAAGGAAAAAAAAGGTCTTGGTGCAATAATCCGTTGTGTGCGAGGTCCAAAAATCCTTTTATAGGACAGATTTGCGCCGTTCTCATTGCATGGAACTCTTAATGCTGCGGGCTTATTCGTTACGCAAGCTCTTGGATGTATTGGTGGCAGGCAGCCAGCGAAGGATTTTCCATTAAAAAAAAAACAAAAAACAAAAAACTTGTGAACTTGAAAGAGTGCATTTCTGTATGATCTTAAAATGTATTTGCGCATAAAATACAACACTGACACAATACCGAACGCCTTATCCTCCTGATAGGTAAGAGAAGAACGAATGCAGTAGTATTTTAGCAACCAGGATATCTGGGCGGAATTAGAAACCCGAATGAATCAAAATAGGTCAAGCAAAGAATATATGACACGGGGCGGTTAGAATATTTTGTTCGCTCACCGGTGAGAACAGCAACAATTCCCCTCATTTTGCAGTACGTGAGATCGCATCCCGCTTCCGTTACAGCCATGGTGACAAGCCGAGTTAAACCACACCAAAAATTACAAAAAAACCCAAAACAATATTTCCACAGTAATATTTTCAAAGTCAGATGTCGCCGGCTCGCTTTGCTCCAATTACGTACGTAGAACCCAACCGAACACGCTCCACTCGAACTTGCCGAATGCCGACACCGGCCAGCCACCGCATTTATATCAACCACGTGGTGTGTGACGGTTACGCCCATTCACGTCACAACCGTCGCCGTGACAACCGAGGCGGGCGTGACGTCACGGGATTCCGCTGCACCCATACTTCGCCTGCAGAAGGTGGCTCGTGACGAACACACTGCAGAGGAGGACGATGAGGTGGAAGAAGATGTAGGAGTGTGAGGATTTCTTCCCACCTCGTTTCCCTCCACGGCAGGCTGCCACTGACTGCCGTGGAGAGAAAGCTGTCTTATTTATCTCTCTACGGGTGATTGGAGCAGATATTTCCCTAAATGTTTGAAGGCTAGAAACCTTTTGTGCCATTTGGACCGTGAAAAGTGCTCGCAACTCTTGAATGTATCACGGTTGTCACAGATTTCACTCAATTATGATTTGTTTTTCAGTCAGATGGCGCCTCGGTGCCATGGAACATTTTGACAGCGGGAACCGATGCCATCTGACCTTCCCGCATTGTCGCGCATAAGCTTCATTTTTACGTCAATAGCGACCAAACAACGTGCGGTCTAATAATCCTGGATGAATGTAATCTATCGATGCGTCTATACATGTCTCACTTTCATAACTCTTTACATCGCCCTTCGCCGAACCGCGAGGTCAAGGTGACCCTGCCGGGCAAGTCGAATTATATAAATTCAGAGAAATGAGACATGACGCCGTTGCTATGCTAAGCTGCCGAAACGATCGGTCCATCTGTTGTGGATGTGGTCCACTAACCTTGGAAGTTACATAAGTGTGCCATTATGCAAATCGCTATCCCGAGCTTGAGGGGCAATGACGGACGTAGCGAGCTAGCCAGTGAGTCATGCTTTTTTTTTTTTATCCTTTTCTTTGCCTTGAGAGCCTTAAAACATGACACCTGCTTGAAATGTGAATTTCATTCATCTACCAGCGGACAACCCCTTTATGGTTTGTTTTGCATGTGACAGTCATGCATTCATAAACGGAAGCGAGACTGAATGAGGCCTGTAGTACTTGTGTCATGGAAAGAGGAAGTGAAGAGCAGTTTGTGGCATCAAAAAAAAAAAAAGACACTTGCAGGTGCAGCGGTGCTGAAAGGCAATCCGTCAGCGCAAGCCCTCGGCTCTCGTTACACAAAGAAACACGTCAGCTGGGAATATCATGATACCAATCCTATTTGAGGCTTCTCACCTCATTCCTTTTCATTATTCACTCACGGAATTGTTTTCATGATAGTACAGTATGTGCGAAGCCATTCACGACTCTGTTGTTTCCTGTTTTGTATTGTTCATACTGATGTGCAGGAATAAGAAGGTTAAAGCCTCATTTGTCACACTTTATGCTTCGTCTGGAATTTTCTGTCCCTCCTGGTCCAAAACGTTAATGCGGCTCCCGCGTTAGAATAGTTAAGCGCCATTGATCACTGTCAAAGTCTTTCTGTTCCCGTTCCAAATAAGGCAATCGAAGTTGAGTATCCATTGGAGATGTAATTATCTTGAAATGAACCCGTTACTACAGTGGACAGCTTATCGTGCTATCAGGTTACAGGGTGCGAGAAAGGATTAAAGAGACAAAATCAGGATTGACCTCGCCGTTGGAATACTTTCAGAGGAAAGTGCATCATGTTGTCTCCTGCGCTCGTGCTGTCAATTGTCACATGTCACTTTCACAAAAATTGGTTCAGTTTTCTTGCCAGTCTTTTCCGTCTCGTGACTATTGCCTGATAGTCAGGCTCCGCTATCACTTCCCGAACTGCGGTGAAGGATAATAAGAAACCCCCCTCCTCAGCTAACAGCTCCAGTAAAACCTTATGAACTCTCACACCGGGCCTTTCTTATCTCACTCTCGTCTGAGTGAAGGCGACGGTTGCCCTTTTTTTTTTTTTTTTTTGGCGTGAGCTGCGGTCCTTTCCTTGATTGACATTGTCACACCAAATTAATATTAGCACCCTTGCGTTGCCAAACCCAGCGTGCTTGGATTGTGCGCATATCGCGCTGAAGAATGATGCAATTTGTTTGCAAATAGGGGAAACACGTCTCGAGAGCGGGATTTTTATGATCCGCGTTGCGCGTGGTGTGTGTTCGTCCCCCCGTGTTGTTGTTATGAGACTGCAGAAGGTAGAGGGATGAGTCACCCAGGCAAACCCAATTGGATGCTGAGCAGAAAGGCTGCCGGCTAATGACTATCTTAGTAATTTAATCATTTGTTTTGTTTGGTGCAGGAACCATCGCGGCGCGCCTCCGTTTCACGCCCACGCAGTCACGACAGCGATGTACTGACCCCCCCTCACTAAATTTCTGTCTCTTTTCTCTTTGCATTTGCAGTCTCTCATTTTGGAGAGACCGAGGTGGCTGTCCAGCTCAGTCCAGTCTCAATTCACTTTATGAGATATCGTCTGTGCAGAAAACACAGGTAGAGACGTGCAAACGCCAACCAAAGTCATCTGCCGTTTGTCGTCACGTTTACGATTCAGATCGAATTTCAGCTCGCCCTTTTTTTTTTTTTTTTTTTGTCCTGGCCACTTGTTGCCAGGTAGACTTGCCCCCATCGGACAAATGATGACATCATCACAGAAACCGGTGCCAGCCCGCTGTAAACAAACACCAAAATGTTTCATTTTCAGGGGCCTCGCGGATGAAATGAGATGACGAGGCAAAATAAACGGGACCGTTTGCGAGCTGACGCAGGAAGACCGGACAATGCTTTCATTCCTTCCTTGCAGCTACGCAGGTCTCCCGAATTGCCTTCAGCAGAGGTAAATGGCTGATTCACAGACAAGGTAAACATGACTCGGCTTTAAAAAAAAAACATTCACCCAAGGTCCTGTACGTGCGTTGCTTCAAGGCTGCCAATCTAATTCCCCAGACGGTGACATAAAGGTGCACCTACCTATGATGGATTTCTTGCCGGTCTTCATTTCTTTCCCAGCACTATGTGAGCTCTTTCCAGTGAATCAGCAACGGTGGAGAATCTGCCTGCTGCAGAACATCCAGATCCAGATATCTGTGACCGCAGCCTGCGTATCCACGTACACCTCCCCTTCTGTATCTCCCTCTTCCTTTCGATGGCTCTCACTGCAGCGGAAAAGTCCTCGATTTAAAGGCAAACAACTTTCCTCCGAGCACCACCCCTCCTTATTTATTCTTCTCCTTTACACCCTCCGCTTAGACCATGTCGCTGAAACTAAAGATTTGTGACGTGACACCTCTCACCTCATCCAAAAGCCACTATACTGGATCAAAACAAGAAGAACAACAAAAGAAACGGGTGTCTGGTTACGGCTCCCGCGAGTGTGGGAGTCCCTTGGGGGACCCCCACCCAACCTCCCCTCGTCTCCATGACAAGGTAAGCCAGAGAGGAAGACAGTGAGTGGTTTGTGAGCTTTTAATTAGCCACAGTTGCATTTCAATTGCTCACAGCTCATCAGCAACGCCAACATATTCAATCCCTCTGCGGAGTTTTTTCCACCAATTTATCCGGTTTGGCAGTGTGACAAGCTGAATGCCCTCCGGTGGCAGGACACAACAAGTGAGGACAAGCCTGAATGCTGGGTGTCGACGTTAAAGCAACAGGGGGGGAGGAGAAAAAAAGATGGAAGATTTGTGCCTGGAAACAAATGGCACGAACGCAGCAATGCAGACTTTAAATTGAATGACGCCTAAGCAAAGGGAGTTGAAATGATTGAACCAGATCTGAAACCAATGTCGTAACACGGCAGTTATGTCGCATTCGTGCCCAGATAAATGTACGACTGTGACTTATGTTCAGGCGGTTGAGGTATAGGCCAGGCAAACAAGTTCCATCTCTGTTGTTAAGAAAAAAAAATGCCGGCGCACTTTATTTTGAAGACCTGTTTTTTTTTTTGGTCCTAGCGTTGCCGAGCGGACTGGACCAGACCAGCACCCACTACAGATTTTTCTCGAATACAAAGGGAGGCACAGTCATGCTGGAACAGAAAAAGGGCCTTCCATTGTCATCGGAAGAAGGGGACTCAAGCTTCAGGGATTCAGAGGTCGAAGGGGTGGGGGGCATCCCTTTGATTAACCCTTTTCATGCACCAATAATGATAACCTGTAACCTGATAAGCTGTCCACTGTAGTAACCGCTGTCCCTGAAAGGGTTAATTAATCGATTCATAGGTTTTTGTCACACTTGAAATCACTTGAGATTGCACATTTATACTCTCGTTTGGCCTGCGCAGGAAATGAATGAAGTCCGTGATGCACAATGTCCCGGCCCTGCTGATAAACTCCCACATAGGAGTGACTCGCTTCCATGCGCCATTGACGAATGTACCGTAAGTGGCCAAAGAGTGTGTTCTTGAGAAATTAAGTAAAAGCAAAGCTGTTACTTTGGACATCATACATTTTGGGGGCAGGTTGTGACAATGGGCTATGCTGACGACGCTCAGAGGTGAAAAGAGATAAAATACTCGTTCATGTGCTTGTGCGCCGGTTATGTATGACGACCCGAAACAAAATATTTGAAAGGTCAGCGGTACATATAAGCATTCATTTCTTGGCATTTAGATATCAACTTTTTATTGTTATTTCAGCAATAATATAAAGACTTCCATCAAAAAAAAAAAGAAGATAAGATCATAAAATGTTTATTTGTCTCACAATGGAGAAATTTGCAATTCACAGCAGCTACATTTTGATAGGAAGAAAGTAGAAAAACACAAAGTAATGGACAAAAAAAAAAAATCTGTCTGTTAGCAGGCAACAGTTTGGTTTGCGGTGGACAGTGTGAACAGTAGGCCAGGTCGTTTATTTATTTATTTTTTTAATTTCTGGGACTTTTTTCATTGCGACCACAGTCAATGATACAAATTCATCTCTCAGCAGTTGTCATCAAATCATCCAAAATAAATGCTTTCCTTCCTTCCATGGCCTGAAACTGAATGCATTATTCACAGTGGAAAAAAGCTCCCTTTCCCCTCCAAAAAAACAAAAAAATAAACTTGTGATGTTCACAAAAAGGGCGGCCCGGTAGCCAAGTGGTTAGCACGTCGGCTTCACAGTGCAGAGGTACCGGGTTCGATTCCAGCTCCGGCCTCCCTGTGTGGAGTTTGCATGTTCTCCCCGGGCCTGCGTGGGTTTTCTCCGGGTGCTCCGGTTTCCTCCCACATTCCAAAAACATGCGTGGCAGGCTGATTGAACACTCTAAATTGTCCCTAGGTGTGAGTGTGAGTGCGAATGGTTGTTTGTTTCTGTGTGCCCTGCGATTGGCTGGCAACCGATTCAGGGTGTCCCCCACCTACTGCCCGGAGACGGCTGGGATGGGCTCCAGCACCCCCTGCGACCCTAGTGAGGATCAAGCGGTACGGAAGATGAATGAATGAATGAATGAATGTTCACAAAAAAAACAACAACAGGCTCTCTTCTTCTAACCATGCCTATTTTCCCCAATTCAACAGAGTTTCCACCTCGCATATGTTCAAGCATCTCCTCTGCTCCCCAACCGAGTAATCTATCCAAGGCCACTGGGTGTTAAGGAGAACAAAGACTGCGTCTGCGCGCACGAGAGCGAGCAGGTGAGTCGGTCGGAGGTGAGGGATTGAGTTCATGCCGTCTGTACAGTAGGTCACCAAGTGAACATCCCGATCTTGCCAGCAGCTATCTTTAACCTGATTAGCAGCCAGTCATGCTGCATATAGGCGGATCCGTCAGGTGCGCGTTTGGCAAAGCGAGAGAGGGCCTTGTTCCCGTGGAAATTTTCACCGCTGTCTTTGCGTCATGGTGTCATACGAAAACTCATAGAATAGAGCTTGGTCATGAAGAAAGTCAAATCTGAACATGTTGAATGAGAATGAAGGGAGTGACAACGAGGCTATGACGAGAGCTGGGAAAATATCGCCGGGCGCAAAGGATTTGAGACGACACAAAGTTCACTTTCATCTATTTTAGGACGATCTGCTGTCGGCCATCGGTGTTTTTGTTCCAAATGTTGCAATGCTTTAGTTGTGTATCCGATCCAGAAGTCAAATCCTTTTCAAGGCCTTTCACAGCTGATTTTAACACCCTGAAGTGGCTGCCAGTCTTTCAAAAGGCACATAAAGAGAAAGCTGCTCATTCGCACCTCATTGAATTGAATTGGACTCGAAGAGTGTAAATCCGACAAATGCGTGTTGTGTTGTTTCCCTTTGGAGTTATCACATTAGTTGCGTAGATGCTGATGGGTAACGTTGCATGTACTGAGGGAGCGGAGAAAAGAAAGTTGAGATCAGTTGTACAAATGAGGTCACTTCCTTTCTGATTCTAATGAGGACGCACACTTCGGGTGGACTCTTGTAGGGCATCCGGCCAATCTACCCCCAAGGACAGAGCAGGATGGAAAATGTATTGCACTAAAATAGCCCGCTCATACCCATACAATTCACAGAACCCCCCCACCCCCCACCACCACCACTCCCGCCCCTGAGCCAATGTGTGTTGCACTGGTTA
Source organism: Hippocampus zosterae (assembly GCF_025434085.1). NCBI lineage: Eukaryota > Metazoa > Chordata > Actinopteri > Syngnathiformes > Syngnathidae > Hippocampus > Hippocampus zosterae. The sequence goes on from NC_067457.1 coordinate 20,514,118, forward strand.
TAAAAAAAAAACATTGATAACTCAGATACATTGCATCACCAGTGATCACGGCGTCGTCAATAACAGTTTGTACCTGAAAAGTTATACAACAGCTCATCTATACAACAGCTCATCCCCCGCATTTATTTCACATTTCAAATCCGTTTCTGCTGCGGCCATGTCAAGGACGCCTCTCGCGCAGCAATTTTGAAGGGGATGAGAGGGAAGTCAGCTGGTGTTCACACCCACAACAGTGCAAACCGCCCGAGTGCGTTTGCGAAACATCAAAACTTGGTGCATCCCCCCCACCACCCCACTTTTTGACGTCATACGGTCTGATTGTTCGATCTCTTGTGAATGTCTGTACGCAGAATCCAAAGACCTTGTGACAAACGAAAGCCTAGCATTTTCTTTGAATTGTGTCGATGCATGGCCGCGTCCATTCTTGACTCAATGTACTCTCGACAGCTCGCCTGAGGTGCTGCCCTCCCTGAATTGTTTGAACTCCTCACAACCGCGAGCGAGATTCTTGTTTTATGTTCGAGGCTCTTTGGCTTACACTCAGCTCATTCTTTTTTTTTTGTTTTTTTTTTTTTTTGAATGTATACGCCGCAGGAAGAAAGTGGGGTTGCATAAGAAGTGAACTATTCTCTCGCAGAAATCGCTGGTCATTATTGGGGTTGATGTTACTGGAGCATGACTGAAAGTACAGCGCAGGGTTGTCATCGGGACGTGAATGGGTTGCCCGCAACAACGTTCAACTGAGGCTGTTGCTTTTGATCAATTCCACTTGGAAAATGATATCATTCGTCCCCAGACCTGACTTGAGTGTCATGATTTCTACAGCACGTGCTGCGAGGGCTTGCATACCGTACATGCTTGCAAGCCTATGCAATCTATGGAATGTTTTCGCATACCTTGTGTGTGTGTGCGCACTCACCGACCTTAAATTCATGAAGAACACTTGCACAATTTAGACAAGAGCCACGTCATTAAATGTAATTAGACGTCAATTCTCTCGGAATGTGTTCCATTCCTTTGCTTCGGTTTGAGCAGAAACACGCAGCAAGGAGCTCTTGGGAAGTGATTTGGCACCACTGAGTCTCAGTCTGGCTGACAAGCACCAAATATGATTCACCCGTCGATAGAATAACATTTTGCCGCCCCTTCCGAAATCCTCCCTTGATGACGAGTGGAACATCAAGATCGAACAGATAGAGTAGCGTCATTTTGTTTTGGGGGGAATTCGAGTTGGTTCTGCTTTTGGACCGAGACTATCTTGTGAACTGAATTTAGAAATATTTAAATGGACGTCAAGATGGGATTGCATTGTTGAATTTAACATGAGACTAAATCTGGAGGGTGGTCCGGTGGAACCAAAGCAAAGTGTAGTGGAGGGCTGGGCGTGACTTCAGCGGATCTTCAACTGGCGTTTATGCTGCAGGGGAGAGTGTGGCTGAAGTGAAGACTGACGGGTGTGGAGCTGAGACAGGTGAAGTCATTGGGGAGCCGCCCAGCCCACACTGAATTCAGGGAAAGGCAAGCAAAAAAAAAAGAACAAAGGGAGGAGCCGCAAAGTGGAACGCTGAGGACAGACAATGGATTCGAACAGTTTTAGCAGAGTCGAAGCCTGCTTACTCGTCCGCAATCATTTCTGGAATTCCTGATACTCGTTTTTTTTTGCTGGTTCCGTAATGCTGAAATGCAAGATGGAATTAACGCGCCTTTGGCATGAACCCTTTCATGCACTCTGGAAGCTGATCACATGATAAACTGTCCACTGTAGATGACGCTGTCCCTGTCCACTCACAAAATTCTCCCCACTTTGCCCTGTCGGCTGTACTGCTTCTTATGTAACAATTTCAGAAAAGTACAGCAATTGAATTACTTTGATGCAATATAACGGGTCAAGTGCTCCGGCATGATTTCCATTAGGACATTTTAGCTAAGTGCTTGTGCCCTGTTTCACGGATCGCAGTCATATATCGATAGAAATAAATGCCGGAAAGTCGTGGAGATTCCATTGTGAGGTCAAGAGAGGGTCATTTAAAAGCCGACGGCTTGTGTGGGTGTCAGTGCACTACAGCTGATGTCTTGAGTCAAGTAAATCGAGTTATAAAATACAAGTCCCGTTTTTTTTTAAAGGCTGTGATGACCTTTCAAATTCCACGTGTCATCCATTTCTCTTGTTGGGCTTTTGTTCATATAAGTTGAATCGTAAATGCAGAGCGTCATACTTTTGTCCTTTTGTAGGTCAATAGTGAAAACTCACGGTCGAAAGGAGTCTTTATGACATATCACTCATAAATGAGCTCGTGCAAAGTTCAGGTTACGTACGAGCCGGCTAACAAAAAATACTGAACTCTTTGGTTGTTGCGGCCTGGCAGCGCGAGGTCATACTCGATGTTTTGAGACTTGGCGTATGCACGTTTCCTCTTGTAATATCACCTCCAGTTAAACCCTGCTGGTGCGTCAAGAGCTGACACACAGTTTAGTAGGTCGGTAAAAGCGTGGCAAAATTCCGACTTTGATGAATAGCGCAGCTATTGTTGTGCTGACAAGGGTTTTCATAAGCCCTTGTGTTTCCTGGCAGCTCAGGGATTCCTGAGAAAAAAAAGGTACCACTATTTCCAAACAATGCCAAGTTTGTCCGGGTGCGTCTCGTGAACACCCATGTGATTTGTTTGACCAGTGAGGGAGGAATTTTCCACTGCGTCTTTACCGCGGAGACCAGATTTTCTCTTCCCCTTGCTTCATCGACGCTGATGGCGATTGGCTCACTGCGGTGCATGTGTACATGTTTTCAAACGCAAATGCGCCTGCATGAGCGAGTTTGTTTGCTTCTTGGAACCGCAATTTGCAGATACATGCACGTCCATATCGTAAATATTTGCTCTTTCACCGGCTCAATTAACGAACCTGTCAGGGTGGCACCGCGTTGACGCCTTACTATTGTTGTAGCTCGGGAATGTAATTTTTTTTATTACATTTTTTTAACCCATTCACTCCCAAAGACGTTTTTAAACGTCTTTTCAGACTTGGTCCAGAATTGGCTGGTACTAAATAAGTTAATAAAGTTTGAGACTTTTTTTTATATATATGTTGATACCTTAAAAATGCTCCCATATATCTATAGCTGACTTATAATTTGCACTAAAGTATGCCCGCTCAACAACAGAGCCCTAATCCTCTTTAATATATGCTCGGCAAGTTGGAATCCTGACTTAAACTCGCGCGTCGCAGCGGAATGAATCATCCCTTTTCTAAACTAAAAAGATTTATAACAGGCATGGTTTAAGCTGTCGATGGAAATCGAATTTAGAATGTAAATCAGGAGGGGCACAGTGTGAGATCTGAAAAAAAAAACCAAAACACTTCAACACCGAGAGATTGAAAAAAAAAACCCAGACGTATTTATGTTCAAACGGTATTGATCTGAAATGCGCTTCAATGTTTGCCAACGCATGTTCTTTTCAAAATTTTCAAAAGCCACGTTTGTTCGATGAACCAATTTTCAAAGGGCTTTTTCACTGGCTGTGGCCTTCTCGCTATGCTGCTCGCAGACACTTAAAAGCCCGTTTGCCGACTATCTCAGCTACGGTATGTATGTCTTTGAATCACATTGTTTGCTCTTCTCGATGACCCTCACAATAGCAACATTCAAGAGGAGAAGGAAGTGGACATCCAGCCCACAGCTCGTGTGACTCCACGGGCCATTCGAAAGAACAACAGCTTTCCTGATATCAAAACCATGGAGCCGCACGTGCCTTCATCATCACGTTCGCCCGATGTCATCACCCGAGTGGATATTCTGAGGAGAATCAGAGACAGAGACGCGGGATTTGAACAAGCTGCCGACGCGCCGTCGTGTGTCAGCGCTCTGCGTGAGTCCACCGCACACTTGAATTTTACACTCGTGGCAAAACTTTAGCCACATGCATTCCAGAGCAGGTCACATGAGACGACTTATGCTAACATCCTGCAAGACAGTTATATAATGAGATGAGCCCCCCCCCCCCCAAGCCTGCTACTCCCCGTCCTTGTGTAACCTTCTTTGGAAACTTCAGTCAAAAGTGACCTTTTGGGCCCGTTAAGCTGGAACAACGCTTATTAGCAGCATGATGGAGCAGTGGTTGGAACAGGAGTGATGCTTCAGCTGTCAGGTTTCAGAAAGGATTTGTGCATTGTCACTGGCATTATTTCTTTGTATTAATTCTCCCCCCCCCAAAAAAAAAAAAAACCCAAATCAGTCCCCTTTCATCCTGGATCTTAAACAGCAGATAAAGCGTTGCAGGGGAGGGATGATACGAGTGCAGGAGGGATTTAACCGGCTGCTTAATCATGAATGGATGAATGAGCAAAGGAGTTGGAACGAAAGGAAGGAGCACAAAACAGGTCTCGTGTTTTATTTGACCCAAATCCTGTTGAAAGTCATTTATAAGGTTTCACTTCTGCAGCAGGATTCAAATGTCACTGAATACTCAGAAGTGATAAATATGGAGCAGTAGAGAGAGAGAGAAAAAAAAGCCCCCGGCATTAAAAAAAAAATTTTTTTTTACAAATCTGAAACAAGTTTCTGGTGAAAAACCATTTCAGAGTCAAGGATAGCTCAAAGCGCCGTGGGGAATGACACAACCAATGAGGATATTTGAGTCGTTTCAAGATTTTCAAAAAGAGAATGAAAGAAATAGGACATGGCTGAAGGCACTAATCAAACATTAATCTACAACGAAAACCACGCAGCTGAAATGTATGCCTCCGAACAGCACCAGGTCCAGTTTGTTTGGTTCCGACTCGAGCTGGCGTGAAGGGCGTTCCCCTCCAGCAGGCGCACCTGTTCTTGTTCCCAATCAAAGCCTAGAATCCGTTTTTTTTTTTTTTGTCGTGGATTTTAGTGATGTGTGTTTGAACTCTTGCTATTTCGTCGTGCATTTGGGGGGTTTGTTGAAATTTGAATTCAATTTGAATGCATTTTGGACTTCTAAAATCGGGCGACACACAACTGGAGGCAAACATTTGAGCAATTTGGACAAAACAAGTGTGTGTCATGTTTCTATAGAGCCTAATCGATGTGCCTCTGGCAGAATTCCGAGGTCACAAATTACTCCGAGCAGCTCTTGCGCCACAAACATGGCCGCCTGCAAACATGTTTGAAGTCTAATTATAGCAGATCTCAGCGGGCGCTAACTTCAGACATCTGCTGTTATTTGCTTTTCTTACTCGTCCGCTGCTGGGAAAAGACCCCCAAGGGAGACAACCTCACTTCGAGATGACACCTTGCGTTTGACCTCTTGCGTCACTGCCCACGCGATAGTAAGATAGCGAGTGTCCTTGCGGCGCGGGTTTCACGCCGGCGCAACCCAAAACTCTAAGCGCGTTGTTAAATAAATACTTCTCTTGTTTCTTATTGTCCCCTGGCAAAACGAAACTGGAAAGCGTGTTCAGCAGTCTCTCAGCTCACTTCACCTGAGAAGCTAATTCTGTGTGACTTTGGCTTCAGATAACGGACTTAAAGGCGTCTTAGTGCGGCTTTAGCCGTCTCTTCAAAATTAGCCTTGTAAATCACCAAGTCCACCAATGTTCCACCAATCCACGTTTTCTGCTTAGTCATTGGTATTGTGCTCACGTACAGTATTCTTCTCTCAGCTCGGATTTTATTCGATTATGCTGCTGAATATTTGAAGCAGTTCACGATTGAAAAAGAGTTTTGGAGTGACGACAATCATTAGATGAATCAGTCGTGATGTGTAAGAATGCGTTTTGTTTGGTTGCAGAACTCTGAGCAATCGCTTGGACCCACAACATAAGGGAACTAGTTTAATAACTGTTATTGCGGTGAAATTAATTCAAATTGTACAGTGCACTCCGCTTAATAGAACACCGGTTAATAGAGTAATCCGCTTAATAGAGCAAAAGGCTCTGGAACGGATTTGCCTAATGCAATTTCCTATAAAGATACTCCGCTTAGTAGAACAGATCTCCGCTTAGTAGAACAGGCCGTAAGCAATGAACATTGTAAACTAGTGGTTTTCGAAGTGTAGCTATCGCGATACTGTACCACTATCGCGAGAAAACGCGGTAGTTCTAGCCGTATACAGTAACAGGTAGCACGCGTCACTCCACACATAGACACACGCACGTCACAATGGCTTCAACTTCATTCAAGAGACGAGGGCTATAAGAAGGACATACTCAGACGATACGATGCATTGCCGGATTCTCAGGTACGCCCGCGGTTTCCAGGACTTCCCTCTTATCCAGCGCATTGAGAGGGAAGTCAACCGCAAAATTACGGACTCCTGTTTCCAGACAAAAGTAACGAATTTTTTCTCGTGATTTGAGATGTTTGACTGAAGTTGATTAAAGTTGTTGTTTTGTTGTTTGATTAAAGATATGGACGTCCACAGTCGAAATATCTCTTCTAACTCGTCAGCAGGGGTTTTTCTGCGTGCATAACTTGGTCGTCGACGTGTCTGAAGGTGTACCTAATAAAGTGTCTCCGGTTAATAGAAACTCCGCTTAGTAGAACAGAAGCGCTTCGGCCCAATGGTGTTCTATTAAGCGGAGTGCACTGTAGTAAACTACTCTTGACTTCCTTCCTTTGATTTTAAATGTCTTCAACTCTTCAACCCGCCCCCTTCAATTGAAAATTTCCCAAATTCTTTTGTTTGTAAACCTCTTTGAATATTTTATTTTTAAAACTCCTTCAGTACCAGGCAATTCCAGACCAAGTCTGAAAAGACGTTTAAAAACGTCTTTGGGAGCATGACCGTGCGGTCCCGGTGAAAAGAATGAACTCTCCCACCCCACAGTCGACAATGAGTATACTGTAAAAGGATTAAAATCCATCAGCGGAAAATTCTCTCTGTGACCATTAGCAACAATTAATTGATTTTTCCCAGTCCGGCCCCTGTGTAGATATGGGCAGTATGAAAGCCCCAAATGGCTTCGCTCCTAGCAGGAGATCGAGCGGTTATACCGCGGCCAAAAAGTTCCAACAACACCCACAGGTAGGCCGAGAAACAGACGACCAATTGTAACCCCCCCCCGGTTGCACATCAGAATGTTCTGTCCCGGACCTCCTCCATGTGACGTGACCCACTGTGAAGCTGTGCATTGTGGGACCTCTGCCTCCTCATATCTACCTCACAATTACTGCCTGTCTTATGCGGTCACAGTCATCGAAAGACGAAAGCTTTTTTTATTTATTTATTTTTAATATGTTACAGGATCCGAAATTGAAATACATCATGCCCATAATAATACAGTTTTAAACCTGTCTGGAGTAGATGTAGAATATTTAATGTCTAATGTCTAACTTGGTTCAGTCTCACTCCTGGGACACTTAAAATAGAAAATTGAGAGTATCGTTTCTGGATTAAATGTCCCAGCCTAATCAGTATGGGAGCACATGATGTAACTGACTAATTGATTTGGTTTTTATTGTGTCATATGCAGATAAGCGCTCGCTCTGACCTCGGGATCTTTCGACATATCGCGCTTTGTAATGTTCCATCTGCCCTGCATGTGACCCTCAATGAGACAAAAGTCACAAATGTTCTAGAGCCACATTCGGTATTCAATTCTGCTTGCACACAAAGGTGGGAAAAATACAACTGCAATCAATACCGGGGTTTACCCCCCCCCCCCCCCCGAATTAGCAAATGCAGGGCAAAGTGGAAAAAGCCGTAAAACGTGACCATAAAGCAATCCGCGTTAAAGTGGCGAACTTTTGCGAAAGATGTTTGAGCAGGGTACAATATACGTCTGATAGCTCATCATAAAAGCACTTTTATTGCTTAATAACGGCATGTTCCATTTTTATTTGCTCAGGAACAAAACATTTCCTGAACTACTTGTACTCCCCCCCGCAAAAAAAAACCTTACTGGTAAGAAAAAAAATTCCAGGACTTTAGATTGGGAAATCCAAACAAAGCATTGTAAAAGTCAAAGTAAAACATTTTGCTTAGTCATACTCCTGACCATGTCTTAGTCTGAGGTTATTTTAAAGAAGATGATGACACAGGAAATTGGGAACGCCTGAAAGATGCATTTGCTCGTGACATCCGTAAAGTTACTCCATTTATTAGCCACATCCGATTTCTGGCTTGTGCAGAGATAGATTTTCTTTTACCCGGGTGACAGGGCGTTGATTGAATTTGTAACGGCCTGATTGATATTGACCGCAAACACAAAAAGTAATTTTCCTCTTTGGAATCAAATGCTAGCAAAGAGCAAGTCTGAGGCAGTCAGTCAAATGCACCTTTCGGTATGATTTAGTGCTGTTCTATACGTACACTGCAAACTACAACGGCAGTCATGCATATTCTGATGCTGCTTGTAGTGGAGAGCAGGATATAATCAGGGTGTACCTAATGTTGTGGACATTGAGTACAGCCAGCAAATCTCAAGGCTGATACCGAATAGATAAACTGTGTGAAGCTGGCGGGATACTTTGGGGCCGCCAGCGCACACAACATGAAGTTGAAGGAATTTTCCATCTCGCTCTTGTGGCCAGGGATCAGGTGAAAAGGATTATGCGCTCATTATCCCTGAAATCAGAATCAGGGGGCCGCTTATCTTAAAACGTTACTGGTCAAATATTGGCTAGACGCACTGCGGTGAAGTTATTGCATTTTGGAACCCTGTAGTAAATATGTGGCATAACCCGTTGAATGAAGAATAGCATTGTGTTCATAGAACATACGCATGACGAGAATACCGACAGCATGCGCGCGTCTGATGACCTTCCGATCAAATATTTGTTTGGGGGCTGGTTTTGTGCAAACAGGGGCGGGCTGTCCGTGTTTTTCCAAATACATCGAATGTCAGCTGAGCAAGTGGTTATCGTCACTGTCGGGAAAACAATGCGGTAATTGATCTTGAAGCTGTTCCTCTATGGCCTTCATTGTGGTGCACCAAAACGGTGTGAGTCACGGACCACGAGTACCGGGGAGGAGGACGCTCCAGAGCTGCCAACTCCCACCAGCAACGGCTGTCCATGGCGTTATGAAAGCCCTCCTACATAGGAATTGGTTACCACAGCCTAAATAATATTATGTGTTTTTTAAAAAACGCATTGTGTTCAAGCTTTGGTCACACAGATCCCATGTTAACGAGGCTTACCAAACATGTTCACCTGTTTTTCTCACTGTACAGGACGACTTTTCCAGTTTGAGTAAAAATAAGTGCAGCCGTCACGTTGCGCTGGAAGGCACGCTCAGTTACCGACCCCTTATTGTTTTTCGTTTGTTTTGCATTCATGACGTAGAAGTGTTTTTCCTGGACAAATATTTGTTGTACCAATGGCTTTTTACTGCGTCAGCATAGCAGGTCCGTCGTAAACCGAGAACACTCCGGTCATTTACGGCCTCCCGTGTCTCATGAGTAAGCCCTCCGCATTGCTTGACTGCCCCCTGCTGGCAGAACGGTAATGTTACTTAGATATACGTCACATCCGGCTAATCTTTATGTTCTTTCCTTGTTGTACGATGGCGAGTAGTGAACTATACTTCACGAATCCACTGTCATCCTTCTTAAATTATGACATTTTTTACGTTGTTTCCTTTCAGGAGTAGAAACTAACTTTAAAGGTATGTGAAGCGTAGTTGTATTGTTTTATGTAGTTGATATGTGCCCATCCGGCGTGTACTATGCTTGCCGACATAATCAAAATGAAACATGGCTGCAGTTTTTCGATTTGTATTTTGGTGTGTTGTTTCACACTGACATTTTTTCAGCAGACGACTAATACCGACGCTGACTGGTAAGATAGTTGTCCTTGTTTGGATGTGGCAGGGAATCGTGCAGTTATTTTTTTTAAGTTATTGAAATGGCAGTTTGGCATTTTACAAAACAATGTATGGCTGCAGACCTTGCATCGAGACTCAGCCTGCGTTGGCTCTGCTCTTTTTATAAGGGTCTGCTAGAGAGATGTTTGAGGCCGTTTGAGGCCCTGTTGTGGAACAACACATCGGGGTTATAGGTAAACCTCCTACAAGCTCTAACCCGTTCATTGTTTTGCCTGAATGTTGCTAATCTGTTTTTCATGTCCATGTTCTTCTGTTTTAGGACTGTTTTCCATGACTGAAAAGGCGAAACGATGGCCGACCAAGCTCACCCCTCCTGACTGACATTTGGGGACTGGTGTCGAACTTGTTGGGGAAAAAAATTGAAGGTTTGTATGAACCAAGACATGGCAAGTCGTCACAAGACCAGTCCTTGCCAGGGCGTAGCACATCAAATTTAACATTGCGCTATATGTTACAGGGTTGACGAGGTGCTGTAACCGCCTGCCATGTTTGCAAGTGACCTGTACGACATGTGTGACGAATTTGGACGAAAAGCACAAGAGTTAGGTTGGTATTTGTCAACACATGCGGTATTGTGCGTTTGTTTTTATCCTAATGAAATGATTGCTGCAGACCTTCCATGGAGGACTGAGCCTGCACGTGCTCTTTTCTTTCCTAAAGTGTCTGCTAGAATGATGTGAGGCTGTTTGAGGCTCCGCTATGGCTCTTCACAGTGGGGTTATAGGTAAACCTCCGACAAATGTGAAGCCGTCTAACCTTGATGCGTTCGATTTATTGTCTGGTGACAATAGACACGTTAAAAGAGCAACTCAATGACCAAAACGGTCACCGTTGTGAAGCCGCAATAACAAATGCTTGATGTAGTAATGCTTTTTTGTAATGACTCATCCTGAAAAGACAAACTGTAGTCTGGTGCCCTCTAGCGGCAAGCGAAAAACATTGAATCCGCAACATTCATTTCCATAGCTTGCTTTCAAGAAGTTGGTTTACGAAATAAATGCTTAGTATAGGCACATAGATAGGTTGAAGCAAAGCCTGCTTTGGAAATGCATTTCTCAACTGATTTGAAATAATAACAAATGCAATAACAACCTTTTTCCCCCCTCCCCACTGTCTTTTTCATTTTCAGACAATGGTGCAAAACTCCCAGCGGTGCAACAAAAGCTCTTTTGCTTGGATGTGAAGTGCAATACAGTGAAGTGAGATGCATAGAAAAGGTCTGTAAATATTTAATTTCAGCTGTGAACGAGACTATTTAAATTAAAAAAGGTTTTATTTTCAATGAAAGTGTGGTCTGGTTTTGTGGTGCAAACTTATCCATCATTTGTATTTTTGTTTTTGCTTGTTTGTTTTACTCCACCTTTAAGACCTTAACCTTTTGTGACATTTTTTCCCCGGTGGTGTGCTGTACTATTTTTCAATTGCAATATCATATTGCTGTGACAAATTAACTTGACAATTTTGTACAGGTCTCCTGCCAAGATTTGCTTGGTCACCGTTCTGAGCAACGCCTCACTGAGTACCGGTACATCATGTAGACTTAAGTGCTCACTTGATATGTTTCCATCATTAAAAAAAAAAAAAAAAGCACATGTGATCACAAAGTGCCCTACTTTCCCCGAAATAATAAAAAAAAGCCTAACCTATTGAAATTACTTTCAAGAAAAGGTCAAGCAGTCTGCCCCCTCACCACAAAAAAAGTGCCTTTCATAAAACTCGTCTGATAGACAGTTCTGATGCTTTTCAGGAAGAGAAGGCACAGAGGAGGATGCAGAAGTTGGGTTGCTCTTCAAAGATAACCGCCCGCTGTTTATGTATTCCCGCAGATGTGTTTTTAGGCAACAGGCCAACTGACAGGATGACGCGCTGCTGCTCGCAGGGATGAGACTTTTCCCCTTTTTCGCGGAATTCCTCTTTTTTCCCCCAGTCAAAATGGACCTATTTTATATTGTTCTGAATCCGTAAAAAAAACAGATTTCGTGAAAAAGCTCGATGTCGCCGGTAAAAATCCGTGTACAGTGTGTGACGATGTCATTCTATACGGATCGAGAGGATGGAAAGCGTTAGAGTCACTCAACCTCGGAGAAACACCGACATTTCTACTGAAAAGTAACTACTCGATCTTAAGCGCTTTTCGACAGCCTGGAGCATATTTAAAAATGAAGAGTTGGCTGAAAAGAGTGGAAAAAGACAGAGAGGACCAATAAGCTTTTAGCGCTTGCTAAAAAGCTTAAAATGAAGAGAAAATAAAATATTCTACCTCATGAAACTATATTGTTGTATATAATTGTAAATAGACATCCACTAAAATACATTCATAACCCATATGTAGTCAACAGTGTGGGACTTCACTATCACTGTGTGAGGTAAGAATCAACAGCTTTTTATCACATTTGCACAACACTTTATGAATACAAGTAATGAAGAAATCTTAAACATGGCAGGGAATGTGTTTCCTTTTTTTAGTTTGGATTTTGAGCAGTACATTTAAAGTGACATGTTGGCGCTCACCAGGAATGCATAAGCAAAATTGCACACATTTTCACTTGAAAGAATAGTGAACAATCTTGATTTTTTTTCTGTTCAAGTTTCAAATAGTGTGTAAATTGAATACACTTCATCTTCAGCATTTTTAGTGCCACTTTTGTAAGTAGCCCTGACACCGTTTTTAGTGCCACTTTTGTAAGTGGCCCTTACACCGTTTTGGCCACGCCCTCTTCCGCTGTTTCGATCACTAGCCACGCCCCCCGCACTCGCGGGCTGCTCTGCATGACTCAAGCGCAACCACGCCTTCATCACTCACTTGTCTACTCAAAAGTCAGTCGTACTTCTCTTTTTTTTCACGCAGCCAACCCCTTCCCGTCACTTTCTGTTCCCTGTACGTCTCTCTTTTTGTTCTGCTCTTATTTGCTGAATCCGGGGCAAAAGGATGGCAGAGATGGAGGGCCTCGAATTTGGGAAGTCAGACTTTGTGCTGCTGGATGAGGTGACCATGGATCAATTTATGGAGAATCTTAAATTGAGGTATGTGTTGGTAGCATCGAGGAAGACGAAGCTATTGATGTAAAAAAAAAAAGTTTGCATTGTGTCACTCATGGCCCAAAGACCACTTGTCATTTTTTTCACCTGTCTGTTGCGTTTTGAGATTATCTTTAAATGTTCAAACCGTAGCTCAAGCTTTCGCGTGGTACTTTTTTCCCTTTTTAATGGACGGGAAATACTGTCTCATCCCAGACAGCCACAATTGCGAATTAAAAAAGTTAATTGTCTGAAAGTATTGTACGTGCCACAATGACACAAATGCAATAATTGATTAATCAAGCAATTTGTGAAGTTCCCGCTTCACCCAAAATCAAATCAACGAGCCCGCCAGTAGCTTGAACAACCCAATTTTCATTTCCTGCTTTCAGTGACTACCGCCACTCACTGTTGTGCCATTTCCTGCCAGCTATTTGTATTCTTCAGCTTCATGCACAAAGGTGGATTATTTGAACCAAAGTCTAGAGACATACCGTTTTTTGGCAGGGGTTGAACAAATTTTATATTCTGTGGTTTTGTTTTTTTTGCAGGTGAAATGTGCAATATCACCCTCTTACCTATGCCTGTATCTACACAGAAAAAGAAACATCATGCGGTCTTTTGTGTGGAGACAGGTTTGAGAAAGGTCGGATTTACACCTACATCGGCGACGTGGTGGTCTCCGTCAACCCGTATAAGCAGATGGACATCTACGGGAAAGACGCCATCGACAAGTACCGTGGCCGCGAGCTCTACGAAAACCCACCTCACCTCTACGCCGTGTCCGACGCTGCCTACAAGGTGATGAAAAGACGAGCCAAAGACACTTGCATCGTCATATCAGGTCAGTTTCGAAATGAATAGGCTGTCTCACCTTTTGACTGAAGAGTTTTATTTTTCCAAGAAACAAAACACTCGGCGATTTTGGCTCCTGGTGTGGTTTGCAAATTTATTCCACAAATGGGATCCAATTTAACTTGAAATTGGAGTCGAATAAGTGCAGTGAGTATATTAGAAAAGTAACATTATATGCCTTCAAGATGAATAAAAGTCGAAATCTAGTACTGCAATGCTTTATGTATATATATATATATATATATATATATATATATATATATATATAACAATTAAAAGTTGGGACTATTTGTGCTTTTTTTTTTTTAAGGTGAAAGTGGTGCAGGGAAAACAGAAGCCAGTAAATACATCATGCAGTACATTGCGGCTATCACAAACCCAAGTCAGAGGGCAGACGTTGAAAGGTAAGACAAGATGGGGCAGTTAAAAAAAAAAAAAAGAAATTCCACCTGTACGCACAAATCAAGATAACAAAGTTCAAACTCTGTGCAACCATCTCGACTTCCTTCCCGTGCCGCTAAATTACTTGCTGCCACATTGGATTGCGATCTTAAATCGGTGACGTGGTGGCGTGGAAGCTCCGGAAGCTCAGGAACAGAAGCAAAAAAATAGGCGATGGTCCTCTTTTCGTGTCAAATAAAATGCTAATAATGTGTCACTTGCCCAATCGTTATGTCCCATTTGCATCCCGTTGCTTATGCAGTGTAAAGAACGTGCTGCTCAAGTCCAACTGTGTTCTGGAGGCCTTTGGGAATGCCAAGACGAATCGTAACGACAACTCCAGCCGCTTTGGCAAGTACATGGACATCAATTTCAATTTCAATGGCGATCCCATGGGGGGCCACATTAACAACTACCTGCTGGAGAAGGTGAGAGCAGGAGCAGCCTCGTGTCTTTGTGAGAGTATTTTCCCCACATCTGTTGTCGTCATGAACATTTGTCTATTTTTCTTTTCCTTTTTTTTGGTTGGGCATGACCTACTCAAGTCTCGGGTTGTTCACCAGCAGCAAGGCGAGAGAAACTTCCATTCCTTTTACCAGGTGGAGTCTCATCATGTCTCGTACAAACTGAGAAGCGGCTTTTCCAATTGAAAATCGACCCGAACCCCGCGTGCGGCGTATGAAACCGATTCAGAGCGCGCTTGATTTGTTGTGCCGTCACAGTTTTTACGAGGCGGATCAAAGGAAACAATGGCCTCGTGTCACCTGCAAAGCGATCCGAGCGCTTACGTGTACACCAAAGAGGGAGCTGCAGCCACTGTGAGTTGAATTTCATTTCAGTCTGACGGGGTTGACATTTTATCCGTCGAGAAATTCACACAAATGGGAACCAAAGTGAAGAAACGAAAACGTCCCGTCTCTTGGGTGTGTTAACATTTTGTCATTGTCTTTCCGTAGACCTGCAACAACGATTACTCAAGTCACAAAGCGGTCGTTCATGCTCTGGAAGTGATTGGCTTCTCCAAAAAGGAAATTCAGTCCATTTATCAAATTCTAGCTTCCATCCTGCATCTTGTAAGTTTCTCAAGAACAGGATTGCCGTGAATTAAAGCGGAAGACTATTTGAAACGGTTGTGTCGTGTTTTTTTTGTTTGTTTTTTTTTCCAGGGTAATGTCCAGTTTGGGTGCAAGGATGAGAATGTTGAAGTTTTGGACCTTGAAGCCGTGAAGCACATCTCAGAGTTGACGGGCACAGACGCCGACGATGTCATCAAGAGCTTGCTGTACCGCACCGTGGCCACCGGTGGCGGCGACGTCATCGAAAAGGGACACACGGAAGAGGAGGCCTGCTTTGGGCGGGATGCTTTTAGCAAGGTGTGTCATATTGATGGATTGATTTGATTGGATTAAATCAACCTTCCCCTTTTTCGACGTACAGGCTCTCTACGAGAGACTTTTCGGGTGGATCGTCGGCCGCATCAATGACGTCATTGAGGTCAAAGACTACAACCCATTGATTCATGGGAAAAATACCGTCATCGGTGTGCTGGATATTTATGGATTTGAGATATTTGACAACAACAGGTTGGAGTCTTTTTCGTCCTCTTGCAATTCGAGGCTGGTGACAAATTCACGTTCATGCGGCCTCGGGGTGTTTGTTCCATCTTTTTTTTTGGGGGGTGCGGGGGCCAGTTTCGAGCAGTTTTGCATCAACTACTGCAACGAAAAGCTGCAGCAACTGTTCATCGAGCTGATCCTCCAACAGGAACAAGCCGAATATAAGCGAGAGGGTATCCAGTGGCAAGACGTAAGGAAAATCAATTCAACTTGCTGCAGCGTGAGCTCTCTGACATCTATTAATGAATCTTGGTCATGCACAGATTGACTACTTCAACAACCAGATCATCGTCGACCTGGTGGAGCAGCAGCACAAAGGGCTCATCTCCATTCTGGATGAAGCTTGTCTCACTGTCGGGAAGGTCACAGACACCGTGTGCCTGGACAGCATGGACGTCAAATTGGCGCACCACCCCCACTACACCTCCCGAAAGGTGAGAGCGTAACCTCAACTGAAGTGGGGTTCATTGGACGGAAGAGCTTCAAAATACATGTAATAGATATTGTTCATGGTTTTGGATTTTATTATATTTAGTATTTATTTCGCTTTTGACATTTGTTCTTTCGGTTCGCTTAGCTTTCGTTTGTTTTTAAGAGCATATTAATGTCCTTCCCCATTCGTTTTAGTGTTAGTTTTTAATTTTGTGCTTTTTAAGATCTGTTGTTATCATTTTAGTTCATGAATCAAAGTATTTTTTTCCAGTTTTACTTTTAATTTCATTAATATCCATTCACTATAATATCCGTGCATCAAACCCACAATTTTCTACAAATATATGCTTAAAACGGAGTCATTCCATGTCTCCCATCCCCAAAACTTGCATGTTAGGGTGATTGAAGCTGTCGAAATTGTCCTGCAGTTCTAATGAGGACAATCACGCGAGAAAATGCTTTAAAAAAATAAAAAACAAGACATCATGTGAACTGCCTTTCTGACAAAACACAAATGAAACGCACTCAAAGAAAACTTAAAATTAGTTCTGCACCCAGATGTCACAAATTATACTTTTCCTCATTGAATCCCCTCATAAAGTTAACCTTAAATTAAAAAAAAAATGAATTGCCCGATATTCTGTAAGATAAACCAAATGAAGCTTCTTAGTCAGACGGACGACACTTTTCAAACCAACTCATCAAAAATGCAATTTGGCGTTTCGACCAGCAGAGGGCAGAATTTCTCTAATGTTCTGCCTTCTGGTTAGACTTAGAATAAAAAAAAAAAAATAATACATTTTATTTATAAGCGCCTTTCAAGACACCCAAGGACACTTTATAATCTTCTCAACCTTGAAATGTTTTGCCTTGACGTTTGTTGGGGGAATTGTATTTCACTAGCATGAGCTCAGAAGTGCAACTTTTCACCTCTGCATTTGTAGCTCACCCCGACCGACAAAACCATGGACTTCCAGAAGCATTTCCGGATCCGCCACTATGCCGGAGATGTCACGTGAGTTTCCCATTTTGTGTGTATGTTTTTGTTTTGTGTTTTGAGCCGGGCTTGATCTTGGCTGGAGAAAGAAGCGGGATTCGTTAGCATAATCCAACTGATCCTATTAAGAGGTCAGTTTAGGACGTTTGCAGCAGAAACATTTCAGTGGGGTTGTTACCGTTTGTGCACAGTTCGAATGAAATGCAGTTACGTCTGTGTTGGGCGCTCAAAAAAGCTATTGTCGCATGCAATAAAGGGAACACTTATCAGACTTGTCTTTCAGCTGTGCTGGCGTACTAAATGGCGCATTGACGTGGGGCAAGATCTTTGTGATTTCAATTCCACAATCTCGTGGATGTTGATTTTACCATGACCGCAGCTCTGCCTTGCCATCCTCAACTGCTCACCTTTCATGCGTTTGATGATGCTAAAGGTAACCGAGGCCAGATGGGGGTGGGGTCTTTGGCCATCAGCGCGACCGTGGATTTGGTTTCAGAACAAATCACGCCTTCAATCTTGAGAGGGGGAAGGACATTAATATATCGAGTGACCACATCAGGATGCGGATGGGGAGTGAAGGAGAATTACCTGTGGTGTGTTTGACTGATAATATGTAACAGCAGCAGTAACCAAGGTTCCACTCAAGTAGAATTTTTTTTTTGACGATTTGATCATTTATATCATTCGTGAAAAATGACTCACGAACAAGTGGAACAGATTTTTAAGCAGGCTCATTTTTGGTTAAGGTAAGCATGTATGTATTATAAATTCAAGTTCTTTATTTCCACCACATTCGTTGCTTTTATTTGTCTTCCTGAATCCAAGTTTTTTTTTCTCCTTTTTTTGTGTGTGTCAATATGACAATGGTACCAAATGCAAATGAGTTCACCCGTGAACTGATTTCCTGTGACTCAAGCCACAAACTCTCAATTGAAAATTGACAGGCTCTCCCCACTTGACCATAGAATCGTTTTTGGAAGGAGGAGCAGAATTAACAATGCAACTTTTATTTCTATTTTAGTGCAGCCAGTCTGAGAAATGATTGAATGTGTCTGTGTGTGGATGCCCTTGGATGTGCGTGTGGTGGATCTTTGTCTCCGTCAGCCACAATTTGGCAGTGTCAGGGCCATGTCCAGGTCACTCCCCGTGAGATGTCACTCCTCCAAGATGCCGCAGCCCACGCTCCATCTCATTTCATCTGAGTCAAGCTTTACTCTGTCGTCTAAATATACCTCCCATACCCTCGAAAAAAAAATACCCATCCACCCCAGCTTCCTCCAAAAACACACACAAGGTTTGACCTACTTTACCCATCCTTTCGTTTCCCTCATTTTTTTCCCCTTCCTCTGCATTACATCAAAATTTCCCCGATGAACCCTTTCTTTGTCCTGAAAAAGCGAATTATATCTCGTGCACTGAAAACGACGCCATAGTTTGGCTCTTTAGGCGACTGGCTTAATGGGAGCACTGAATAGTATTTATGTTTTGGTGCTTGAACGTATGACCAAATGGTGCAGAAACACACATTGACAAGCAGTGTTATGGTACTCGGAGTCATATGGTTTTTATCCCCTATGTAGAACACGTCTTGAGTCGTCTGAACTCAACTGTATAGAGCACTTTAAAAAGAGCCATATCGTGCTCTGGCTCTGTACTGCCCCCTAGGTGGCCAAAACCAGAAGGCGCAGCACAATGGCCATTCAAAGAATGCAACAACAATTATTTAATTCTGAAAGGGCAGCGACCGGAACAGATTAACGGCATTGTCATTCATCTCAATGGGACAAAATGATTTGAGAGGCGCGCGTTTTGAGTTATGAGCCTGGTCGCGGAACAAATGAAGCTCATGTCTCAAGGCATGAATCAAATCTCACTTGTCAGCTGGGTCTTATCATCATGTCAGCTCGTCCTCCTCTCCTCCGGAGAGCATCTGACCTGATGTTTGCATGTCCTCCACAAACTTTCCCGTCCTTTCAAGTGAATCCCGTGACTTGCTTTTATGTTGTTTTCAGCTTGGTTGAAACAAGCCTTTTATGTGTGGGAGAAGGATGTCCACGCCGCCGCCTATGTTTGTCATTATTTTTTCATTTTCTTCATTAACATTACAGAGCTTTCTCACTGTAGTGCTGTTAATGAGCCCCCTCCCCCCCAAAACAACTTATTTTGCATTCACTCCAGCTGGCATACCCCCCCCCCCCCGCCCCCCTGTGGATGAACATCTTATGTAATTTGTGCCATGTTGTGACATCTTAACCTCTGATGCTCAGAAAGCCACCCAAACATTTTGCAGGGAGCAGACAGATTAAATTGCTTGACGGTTCACTTTTTTTTTTTTGCTAACCCAAGCGTGAGTTGTATTCCTGTTATGGAAATCTGCTACGCAGCGTTGCTTTAATCCTCAAGAGTCAGTTGGAACCGAGCGCCAAATCACTCACGAGGTCATGACATGACTCTCTGTGTAATCTGTGTTACTCTGTCTCACTTATTTGAATTTGATCATCTTGATTCTTGTCTTAGCTGATTTTCAGCTCGCCCCCCCGCCCCCCTCTCTTTCAATCTGAACTACTTTTAGTCTTTCTAACGCTTCTTCTCTCCCTCTCGCCGCCTATGACAGATATTCCGTCGAGGGCTTTTTGGACAAAAACCGAGACCTGCTTTTCCAAGATTTCAAGCGCCTCATGTACCACAGGTGCCAAACACGCCATCACAGTTGCGGCTCTTTAGTAATGAGGCCAAGTTACCTTTTGACCTTGTTCGTATACATTTAACCCCCCCCCCCCCCACCCTCTTTTGTGCTCTTTCGAAGCTCCAACCCAGTGATGAAGGAGATGTGGCCCGATGGTCAACTCAGCATCACGGAGGTCACCAAGCGACCGCAAACGGCAGCCACCCTCTTCAAAAACTCCATTGTCGCCTTGGTGGATAAACTGGCCTGCAAGGTTGGACGCCACTTTTCTGTTTGTACACAAATTGCAAGTAATTCGCCAAGGCCGCACAGCTACACCCAAAAAAAAAAAAAACATTCCGTGATTCTTATCAGTTTAAAAAAAAAAAAAATCAACCTCACGGTGAGGCCAAAAAAACCTTTGTCAAAAATGGAACTGAAACACGGCTTAAAATCCTCACTGCATTGTGGCATTGGAAAGCACTTTCGAGTGGCCATTTTGTTTCTCATGGAGGGGAGCCCGCTGTAGTAGCTGCGCTGTAACAAGATAGCGTGTCCCTTGGAGAGAGCCCCCGTTGATGCGAAAGCATTCACCTGCTACTTCGCCTGCTACTTCGACATGCTTTTAATAAAGCGAGATGTTATACGAGCCTCAGCTGTGTGGCACTCCCAGAGGTCAGTTTTCACAGCTCCGCCGTCGCTCGCAGTTGGCAATCGCTGTCCGTCAATCATCCTTTATTTGGAAGGCGCATTTCTGAAAGTGCTTAGCAAGTCCATAGTGAACTACAATCAAACGAAACGACTCGAAATAACTAATAAGGAAGAAATCAAATAAAGGAAAAAAAAAACGTTTGTCTATACCGTATGTTAAATATGCTGAACAAGCAAATCGGCATCCGCCTTTTTTTTTCTTCAGGAGCCGTATTACGTGAGATGCATCAAGCCAAACGAGCTGAAGTCCCCGTTGCTGTTTGATGACGCTCGCTGCCAACATCAGGTGGCCTATCTGGGTCTGCTGGAGAACGTCATGGTGCGCAGAGCGGGTTTCGCCTACAGGCAGCCCTACGCTCGCTTCTTGCAGAGGTAAGAGACGTCCTCGACGCGTGATGCACAATAGCCCCCCCCCCCGCTCGTTACCGGACTTTAAAACGTTCCTGAAAATTACCACTTTACCCGAGGTATAAAATGACGTGCGAGTACACTTGGCCCAATCACATGATGGCTTCCGACCGGGAGGCCGTGGAGGCCATCGTCAAACAGCAAGGTTTCCAAGGCGACGTGGCGTACGGCCACACCAAGCTTTTTGTGCGAACGCCTCGATCCCTCTTCACTTTGGAACAGGAGCGAGCCGCCCTCATCCCCATCTTGGTGCTTTTCTTACAAAAGGTTAGCCGCCTTGGCATTGCCAGCCTTTGCGTCTATTTAATGAGATGCGGGATGCGGTTACATCGAAGAAATTAGCATCTCCTGCTAACGACCTAGTTGAATGAGTGAACAGAGAAATCTCGCTCGGCGAGTCTCGTTTAGAAAAAAAAAAATTCACACAGGTATGGCGGGGGGCTCTGGCTCGTATGAGGTGCCGGCGGATGAGGGCCATTTATGCCATCATGGGCTGCTTCAAGCGCTACAAGGTCAAGGCCCACTTCTGCGAAGTGAAGCAGCGCTTCGCCAACGTCAGAAACATGGCCGACTACGGAAAGAGCGTCGAATGGCCGACTCCGCCTGCCGCCCTGAACCGGTTTCACGCCATCACGGTTGCGTTGCATCGCAGGTCAGGGAAGGGGCTTTCTATTTCGCTTACGGAATTGGGCTATTTCGAAAATCATCACTAAAGTCTCTTTTCTTTTTTTTTTTTTCAGGTGGTGGGCGAGACAGATGGTGAAGAAAATCCCGCCGTCAGACGTGCTCGAGATTCGAGCCAAAGTCGCCGCTCTGACTGCTCTTGGCGGGGAGAGAAAAGACTGGGGCTGCAGCAGAGCCTGGGAAAGAGACTACCTAGCCAATGTAAGGATCCCGCACGCAAACCCCGTCGAGTCAGCTGCTCTCTCGAGGAAAAGCAAACAAAACAAAAGAGTGCACGCTCACACTCTGTACTTAAAAAGCGGGTTGTCAGTGTTACTTCAAGCTTCATTTCATTAATCAAGTACCACCTTAAAAAAAAATACCATAACTCTATGTTGCGCCATATCGAAGTACAGTCTAATAGTAGGCCTCAGTGTTCAAAAATGAGACGGAGGTTTTATTCCTAAAAGGTTTCATATTATTGCTCGTCGTGGTAAAATTAGGCCCAACTTGAACATTAACACTGAAACAAAATATTGGATGATTTAAAAATAAAAAACAGTCTTGAAATGATTCAGTTAGACTGTACTGGATATAAGGAAAGGAAACCTTTATTAATCTCGCAATGGAGAAATTCCCAATTCACAGCAGCAAAGTTATGAAATGAAGAAGTAGAACAACAAAATATAGGAGCTGCTGGAAAGGCAGCCACTCTCGCGGCGCCATTTTGAAGTCAACATTACACAACACAACACGTAGGACACAGACAGTCGTGCAATCTTCACCACTTTTCTGCATACATTTTATAAAAGTTAAATAAAAACATGTACGCAAATAAATGTGTACAAAACGACCTGTAAAGATTCAATGCAAACATATTGAACTTCAAAGGTTAATTAAAAGCGAACTGGACTTACCTAGCCAGTGATTCTTTCAGATACCACTAGGGGGAGCCGGCATACCACTTGCATGACGTGTAAGCACACTTTGGAGAACCACTGCTCTCGGATGGAGGGTTGTCTTGAAATTTCCCCTTGCCGCAAACGCTTTTACTGCGTCCTTGTGACTTTAAAGACGGAGACGATAAAAATCGATTGCCTTTTAGATCCTATATTTTTAATCTTTTTCCCACGTGAGCTATGCGTGCTAAATGCAACCTAAATGACTCGCTGTGTTTTTACACGCGGCGATAATCTTTTATGAAATTCCACGGAGCGCATGTGACAACTCCAGCAAGCAAATAATGTGACCAAGGGGCACTTGTGAGCCCCCAACCCCCAACGAATCCCACCCTCTGATCTTTGAGTAGCTAATCTGAGCTTGTTTGCGGGGCCACAGGCTTTCGGAGATGCCTTCAGGGAGCGCCAGCATGACTTTGGCACAGTCCTGAGTCGCTCCTCACATGCGTTTGTGACGGCTTGTGACTCAAAAGTCTCAATCGGGGGCCGCCGGCTTCACGTGATTGGTGTTAATTCTACCGAGACCTATAAATGCGTGTCATTCAGCATGCTCCGTGAAAGAATGAGTACACAGAGAAAAACAAGTAGGGCAAAAGTTCTGAAGCAACGGATTGCATTCAATAGAACAAACGATTCTCCAGATAGCTGGATTATTTGTATAATTATAATTAATTATTTGAAGCCTGATTGTTTATTTTGTGTAGGTTGTTGTTCACGTCAGATAGTCTTTTGCTGATGTCAAGCAGGCATAATTTCACGTATGCAAAATAGGAGCACACGTTTCTGTATGCATCTGTTTTTTTTTTCTTTAGTTGATGGGTTTTTGGTGAGTAGGATAAATGGATGTTATTTGTGGGTGTGATTTTGAGTTTATTTTTTTTAATTTTTTTGGTGAAATCTGAGTTCGTTGTATTTAGGTTTTTTGATGCGATGTTTTTTGGGTGTTTTTTTACAATTTTTTTTGTCATGGTGCAATTTTTTGTTGTCTACAAGATTTTTTTTGTGTGTGTGTATTAGGTTTATTTTGCATATGCATCAGGGGTTTTTTTTCCAGATGTTTTCATGTTTCAGAGTAGTTTTGGTTGGCAAGGGAGTTTTTTTTTTTGGTTTGACTGAGAGGTTTTTGTCGATGTGATTTTTTTCTGGTGTCAGAGACATTTTTGATAAGTGGTAATGGTAGGCAAAATTTTGGCTTGCACAGCAACGTTCATATTGTGTTGCATCAACTCTCCATACCAACCGCATGACAATTTTCTCATTAAAAAAAGTAATAAAATTGGCTGATAATAACCAGACTAGACTGAGAGTGGCAATAAAATCCCGCATTACTGTCTGAAAATGATCAACTCGGCCACAAAGGCGTCATCGTAGGCAGCTGCTGATGTTCGCCAATCAACCGAAGACCTTAACACAGCACTATTTGCTTCCCCCGCCTGTCACATACAATGGCCGCCACTGGCTAGTGAGACGCGCACCCGTCCAATCCTTGCAGTTGCAATAATACAAAGCTTTGATCCCCGCAGGTGCGAGACTGCCCTCGATCCAGTTCCAGCTTTGCACGCATCTCCCGGGAGCTGAGGAACAAAGACGAGTACAATCAAGTCCTTTTCTCGGGCTTCTGCCGGAAGGTGAATCACATGGGAAATGCCCGCAAATGAAAACGTGTTTCTGCTCACTTGTTTTCATTTCTGGCCATTGAGCCGAACATTCTCAACTATTTTTCATAGCTGGGAAGATCCTGTAAGTGATTAAAAAATAAAAAAAAAACACTCAAATTGTGAGCCATAACCCCTTTTTTTTCCTCTTTGTGCTCTTTCGTAGGTGAATCGGTTCAACAAGAGCACCGACCGCGGCGTGCTCGTCACAGACGGGTGCTTCTACAAATTAGAGCCAAAGAAACAATTCAAGGTCCTTAAGAGAATTCCTTTGGACAGCGTAAGTTATCAACATTTGCTGAATCGTATGTCAACATGCCTTCCATGTTGGATGTGGCAACGGGAAGTGATCGGCGGCGATGGTCTCATTTGGTTGCTGCTCTATTAAAACTCGACGATCCCGTAATTCAACGCACGCGATGTACGGCATGACAGAGCAGCGGTCTACTTTTCTTCAAGTCGTTTTATTCTCTTAGCGTCTGACCCGGATACGACTCCCAGCCCTCAGTATGAGCAACGGTGCCTAATGGCTGCTATCTTTAGTCACTCCTCGATGATACTGTCTAACCTCTGGCGTGTTTTCAGCTCTCGATCTTGCGCTTTAAAACCACGACATGCTAGACATGCAGAAAAAAAAAAACGGGGATGCCGTCGATAGCGGCCATTTGGGTCTCTAGTCTGAAAGGAGACCAGTCATGCTTGTGTGCGTATGGGTGCACGTGAGCAATTAAAATGCTGGGTAAAAGCAGCAACCAAGCAGTAGTTAACAAGAAGTAAAAATCATTGAAACGTTTGACAGGGCAGAAACATCAGCTTGACCTCACGATAGGAAGAAGAAAAAAAAAAAGTCGCTCGTCGAAGCGGTTCACGAAAAGTTCACAAGGCTTTCTAAGCGCGACTCCCGTGTTGATATTCACAGCTAACGGGACTGAGCGTGACCAGCGGGGTCGACCAGATGGTGGCGCTGCACACCTCCTCACAGGACGACGTTCTGCTGTGTCTCCAATGTGGGGAACTCTGTCCCAACCGGGACCGTGTCGGCGAGCTGGTGGGAACGTTGGTGGACCACTTTACACGGTCAGTGATACTTTCGGTGCCGGGGAAAATTTTTTTTCTCTGATTGGCGGGAAAAAAAATCGGGATTTTGCAGCCGTGTCATCCATTCCTAAATGGAATTCTTTCCTCTCTTCCTGTTCAAAGGCCTCAACCAAAAAAAAAAAAAAATCTATGAAGGTCACATAATATGCAAATCATATTCTTGGCAGGACGGCCCGGTCGTCCAGTGGTTAGCACGTCGGCTTCACAGTGCAGAGGTACTGGGTTCGATTCCAGCTCCGGCCTCCCTGTGTGGAGTTTGCGTGTTCTCAACCGGCCTGCGTGGGTTTTCTCCGGGTGCTCCGGTTTCCTCCCACATTACAAATACATGCATGGCAGGCTGATTGAACACTCTAAATTGTACCGAGATGTGAGTGTGAGCGTGGATGGTTGTTCGTCTCTGTGTGCCCTGCGATTGGCTGGCAACCGATTCAGGGTGTCCCCCGCCTACTGCCCGGAGACAGCTGGGATGGGCTCCAGCACTCCCCGCGACCCTAGTGAGGATCAAGCGGCTCGGAAGATGAATGAATGAATATTCTTGGCATTCATCACTGTCACGGGGGGGTGGGGGGGTCATCGTTGTTCACGTGCGTACACACCTGTTGTGAAATCCTGAAACTATACCCCACGCTGGCATTTATCACATCCATCGGCGCGAAATGTGACCGTTGTTTCTCGATGTGATTACAAACCGACCGCATTCGTCTGGAAGATGCGCGCCCGGTGTGTGTTCGCACACTCTGAAATGATGCGGTTGTACATTTGATTGCTTGGCCTCCGGCGCCGCTCGCGCGCGTCGTTATCGCTCGCAACATAAACGATCTGACTCGCTCGTGTCCAGGTTATTTGACTTTAATGTCTTTTTTTGGGGGGTGGGGGGGCTAGAGGGCACTTGTGTGGCCCCGCAGTTTTATTAGTTTTAGAAAGATTGTGTGTGTGTGTGTGTGTTTTTTTTGTTCGCCTGGGATCACTGCGACAGCTGCATTGCGCTTTGCGGTGCTGCGGAGGCACCAGTCGGGAGTCGGTGTCAGCCCCCCCCCTCTCTGACTCCCTTTGTGGCACCATCTGTGGCGAATGGAGAAAGGTTGTGACCCTTGATGAGGCTGCTCATCAAAAGGAAGCTTTGGAAACAAAGTCAGGGCGGAGTTGTGGTCCCCGAGCCCACAGAAGGTGGCTAGTTGGCGGCATCGAGAATCACGCGCTCGCCTCTGTCAGGAAATGAGCTCCCGAGTCACACGCATGTCATAATTTGGCATTTTAGGGACGAGCTAAAGGGGATTCTGTAAATGTTACACGAACAAGAATAAAATCGACGTACATTCATTCCCGTTAAGTGTTTGCGTGGCAGCCGAGGTGCGGCGTCGCATCAAACTGGGTCACCGAAAGGCATGGCTTGAAGCAGATGTTTAAAATGCGACTTGGAAAATGCGTCATGTTCCCTCGGTGAAACGCGTCCCCTTCTCACATCGTGTGTCAATCTTTCCTGAATGTCTCCCCCACCCCTCCCACCTCTCACCCCTTTCTGCCTGTCTCTGGCTTTCTCTTCCCATCGCCTCGCTTCTCTTATCACCACGGCCCAGAATGTCAGCACACGATTCGAAATAGTTACAAGGTACAGTCCAGACTAAATTTAACCAGAAGGCACATATTCTCAAAATTTCACAGCATTTGTCTGGATAATGCAGGGGTGTCAAACTCATTTTTTGTCACGGGCCACATTGTACTTACCGTTTCCCTTGGACGGCCGTTATGAATTTTAGGAAAGCACATACATGTTTAAGATAAGATAAGATATCCTTTATTTGTCCCACACTGGGGAAATTTACAGCCTCCAGCAGCAAGAATGTGGGTAGAAAGAAAAAACAAACAAACGGCGTTCAATTAAGTGCAATATGTTTAATTACATACACGGCGCACTACAAATTGATGGATAACTCGTTTTAAAATCAGAACTCAAGAGTAATGACTGTTATTGTGGATTACAGATGACAATTTGAAATTTTGGTTCAGACTTTAGCAAGCATCATGGAACTTGACGTGCTTGATTTGCTTTTGCGGGCCACAGAAAATGATGTGGCGGGCCAGATCTGGCCCCCCGGGCCTTGACTTTGACACCTGTGGTAGAATATATACTTGCCAGGAAGTCGTGTGTATTGTGGTGGTGGTGGTGGTGGGGGGGGGGGGGGGCTGTCGTGGGTTGAACTTGTGGACCATCTGCTGGGACAGCTGGAGGGACGTGGCAGGGGGGGGCATGAGTGAGCTCAAGGCGGGATTTAAGGTATGATCTGCCCCCAGCCTGGCGGACAAGCTCGGGTTCGTTGTTTTAAAAGGTGATTTGGTGGATTTTTGGTCATTCCATCAACTTTTGCAGCTTAGCTATAGTCGAGTCTCTTGTCGAGTCGTGTCATGTGGTTGAAGGGGGCCGCAACTAAGCAGCCGCCCGCTGCCCGGCTTGGTCACCGGCGACCTTGTTGGCGTCTGACCTCGTCGGCTGAGCCGCAGCTCACGTGCAGACGTGAACAAAAAAGCGGCCATTTCAAATGAACTTTCTTTTCCCCCCTGTCCGTGAGTGCCGTTATCCTAGTTCCGAAATAGCCTTCTCCATTTCCGCCCCCCCACCCCCCTTTTGCTTTTTCTCCCTCAGCGGCTGTCCTCAATGTGTTCGCCTGTCTGGCCCGACTCAAAAGGCTGCCGAGCTTCTGCCCTCTCATCGGTCAGATGCCACCCCCCCCCCAAAAAAAAAATCCCACTTCTCGCTCCCTGCTGGTCCCAACTTTTGATTTGATGGATTAGGATCAGTGGTAGTAATGCGGTTTTGATCATATGGCGAGTTACTATAGCAACAGCTTTTAACCCAGGTGGAAGTAAATAGAGTGTAGACGCTGACCTATTTTCTTACTCGGCTCCCAACCAACCCGGTGGGTCATGTGGTTCCGGGAAGTGTAGTCGTGAGAAAATTCTATTTGTGATTTCAATAACTCCTCTTTTGTCCCGGCATCTCGAAGTCTTCCCGGCTACCGACCTCAAAACAATTCCTTTTTCAAAGAACCTCTTTATGTATTTCCAACAGCAGTCACGCGCCAACTCTAAATTGACCTCGGACCAAAGTGGGACAAACAAAACGCTTTGACGCTGTGACGACGTGATCACCAAGTATGCATGAAAAGCTTCGCGTAACCTCGAGTGACGTTTGACTCCGTTTGACCAATCAAATGGAGACCTGGCAGTCACATGACCACGGCGTTTCCATGGGCCCATTTCCTGCACTGTCCCTCTGTGTTTGCGTGAAATTTCGACATAAGAATTTGCTCACCGGCGCGCTGCCCCCCTTCGGTGTCCTCTCAAGCTGACTCACAGACGTCCCCTTAGATTGGAATTTCGCACTTGATGACACTTACTGTCCCGTTAATGATTCGGGGCATGTGCAAAATGAATCAACCATGCCAGCGGTCACACTTTGCGCCACTGTTGTTCACATATGACTATTTTTTTCCCCCAGAATGCCCCGCCCCCCTCCAGAACACTCAAGTGGTCGGTTTCCGGCGGCCGAAATAGCCCAATTGTTTCTGTCAGCAGCTGATTATAATGGATGAAATTGTCGATGATGTATGCGGTGACGCCGATACTTAATCCGCGGGGGGGTAGTCGGCTAGCTGCCACGGTCTTATGCCGCCGTTGCCATGGCGATGATGGTTTCGTGTTGGGAAACGATGGTTAAATGCGGCCGTTGAAGTTGAACACCTCCTGGGACAGGAACGGGTGACCCTGAATGGCAGCAGCAACAGCGCAGAAGCACGAAAGGAGATTGATGATATCGAGGCGGCGATGAGAGGGCCTCCCTTCGGACCTGTCTTCTCTTTGTGGGATGTTGTCCGTCAGTGGCATTATTCGGACTCAATGTCACGACTTACTGGACCCGAAAAAGTTTTCCCATTTTGCCCTTCTCACAAGGGCACAAATCGTAAAAGCAATCTTACCCAAAGCATTTAATTCACAATTTGAGTGGCTGCGTATTAAAAAAAAAAAATGTTTATCACTTGATTTTATTGCCGATGTCACATTATTCCCTCGGAGCGCCTCTTGATCCGATCGTCACATAATGGGACAAAACGGCATTAACAACCGTTTGGCGTCACGCTGACTGGCGATGCTTCGCCACACGTTCGCGGCTCGGATGCTCATAAAACAGCCGCTGATTCTCCCACGATGGAGGTACCAGAGGCAACATATTCACATTGCATTCGCTGCACCCTGCTTCTCCGAGGTGGGAGGGGGTGGGGGGAGAAAAATGGAGGCCGACTGCTTGGAGGGTGAGAGAGGAAGCAGAAGATGAACCGTCTCTGCACCTTTCAAATCTGTCTTCGGCGCCGTATACGGGACGATAAATTATTCAAATTGCACGGTGTGGGTCGTTCGGCTCAGTGCGGGTCATGTTTTTAGAGGGAATCGTGACGACGACGCTTCAGAGGCTCGGTCCGGTTTGAGCGAATCATCATTTGCACCCCCTCCTCCCCCCTATAAGAGAATACTCATATAAATTATCAGCAGGGCGTGAAAAAAAACCCCTACCAAGAAAGTCTTGTGAATACTCATCAACTGTGATTCACTCAGTTCTGAATGAATTCCATTTGATGAGCTGCCACTTGGAATGTTTTGCGCATGAACCGCTCATCTCATGAAGCCGACGACACGAATAGGATGGCGTTGATATTTTCGGCATCGTTCCCAACACCTCCAGTTAAAATGCGTCCATGCGCTCGTCAGCCCGACCAACTGTTGCATTCGCACCAAGCAAACCGCCAGGACTTGGTATTTGCTGTTTACGCACTTCTCGGGAGGAATTACGCATGAGATGATCGCTCAACGGGCGGGGCGGGGCGTGGGTGGGAGTTTTCACCGCATAAACATGGTAGGGTGGAAGAACGGATGAGGTTTTATATGGCCAGCGGATGCGCATAGAATGCAAAATGATTTAGTTTGCTCTTTTCATAATAGTTGACCTTTTAAAAAGTGCAGCTTCCATCATTCCATCCATTTCTATGCAATATGTGACTCACTTTACTTTGGAGTCAGAAAATCCTCCATGAAGCGTCTCCAGTTGGTCCATAATGCTGCTGCTCTCCTCTTGACTGGTACTCGTAAGAGGGAGCACACAGCTTCTACTCTGGCATTCCTTCACCGCCTTCCTATCCATTTTAGAATTCTTTTAAAGTTCCTATTTGTTTTCAATTTTTTTAAAAATGGCCTCGCCCCTAATTACCTGGCTGAGCTATTCGAGGGACCGAGAACAAAGCAGAGACTCGGAGTGAATCAAGCTTTTTCCGTTTCAGATCCCTCTCTTTGGAATGACTTTCCACTGAACGTTCAGCAAGCCCCTTTGTTGCTGCCCATTCTTTAAGATATCCTTTAAGATAAGATCATTTAAAGCTTCAAACTATTTTTTTATTCTTTGGCTTTTGACTCACCATGAGACTAGATTTTTTTTTTTTACTTTCTGTTTTGAATGCTTTCGACCGTCTGTCATTATTGTTATTTTGCTCGGCGGAGAGCACTTGGCAGACGGCGGCGGTTGTTTTGAAAGTGCTCTTCCTTCCTTCGCCTTGATATCATTTTTTTTTTTTTTAAACGCCTTTGTCAAAAGTCCTCTGAGGAATTTCATTGATCGACTATACGATTCATGTTTGTTGCAAAATTGGATTGATTTCCGTTCACGTTCATCTCCTTTTTGCCTTTCAGCGAAAGAAAAACCTCATTAGCCGTGAAGGTGTGCCCGTCGGGCATCCGGCTACACATGCGTGGCAAACCAAAGACTGTTACCGTGGAAGCCAAGGAGGGACTAACTCATGCCGATTTCAAGAAGAGCAAAGAAGGTTTCATTCTACTGGTTCCGCCCAAATGAGACTTTTTATCCAGTCAGCTGCCAGAACGAGATTCTCCTCCAAACTTGGGTACCCTCTAGTTGAACATGCTAACAAATGTGATAGTTTTGAGCATTTAGAAGATATTCGAACTGTGAAACGTTTTCCTGAAATAAGTATCAAGTTTAACGGAATAAATTGTTTTCAACGGTTCGTGCGTGTTCGAATGTCGACCCGCAATTCGTTCTGTAAATTACAAAATTTGTTTCCCAAGAATGCACCCATGTCATGTTTAGGGTTTTCCTATATGCAGTCCACTCAAGTTACAATATCTGGTGTTTAGGGGAGAGGGGAAAAAAAAAACCCCAGTTGGATTTATCTTGAAATCCAAAGCATCCGCTGAAAGCGTGCGATGGAGCTCACCGACTGCACGAAAGTGGCCGAAATGACGCAAGAGTTATTTCCTGTCTTGTCCCTTTGGTGTCCTCCGGATTAGATCAGAATCGTCGCAGGAGGTTTCGGTGCAGGAAACAAATAACGTAACGACTATTTAAAACAAACAATTACAAAAAAATACATGTATGATTAGGTCACAACCATTGCCAATCTTCAATTTAACGTCCACAATGTTATTCATCACGTGCAAAATATTCACCAATATTTGCTCACATTTTCCCAGTGTCACGATGAAACTGTAACTCAGAGCCTTGGAATCGTTTCATTCTTTGTGTGACGTTTGGCTGCCGCCTCCTTGCCCGGATGCTTCATTGTCTCGTCGCTTTATACAAATCGAAGTCGTCGAGCGCTAATCGAATTAATCAGGCCCGGCTGATTGTTGATGCAATCACTTAAAGCGCCGTAGCAATTCCATTACAGAGAGGCCGGCACCTGGCCTCTCCTCTTTTTTGGGATTACCCGTCGCGCAACTCGGATTTCGTAATGAGTTGGAGAGGATTTAGCGTTGGATGTGTCCCAGAGATGTTTTTTTTTTTTTTTTTTTGCCCCTAAATCCTCTCAGGGGGCAGACCCGCCGCTGCTTTGGAGAGCCCAGCAGGTTTTTCCTACATCTCTCCATTATCAGACCCCAGGGGAGGTCACATGTTGGAGATTACAGTAACATGAGGGGCGGATTGCTTATTCTCTCCAAACTAACGTGGCGACAGACCGGATGCGCACTAATCTGGACATATTTGAGAAACCAATTGAACAAGAACGATCTGAAACTACACATATAAAATTGTTAATTATTAACATCAGCTTCGGGGGGGGGGGGGTTATTTTAAATTTATTTTGGTAGAGTTGTTACTATTATTTTTTTTTGTTGCTTTTATTAATCTTATTCTATCTGCCAGCCGTTAGCCGCTAATGTCGGCCGGCGAACTGGTGCCATATGTAAGGCGCAGTAAAGTAAAGTCGGATGCCAATTTCAACAATGTGTTAACAGCTGAGCTAGCTGCTAGCCATTAGCCGCTAATGTCAGCCGCCGAACTGGTGCCATATCTAAGGCGTAGTATAAAGTCGGATGCCAACTTCACCAGTGTTCACAGCTGAGCTAGCTGCTAGCCGTTAGCCGCTAAGTCAGCCGGCGAACTGGTGCCATATGCCAGGCGTAATATAAAGTCGGATGCCAACTTTCAACAATGTGTTAACAGCAAAGTCGCGACAATTTGTTTGCTTGTCATTGCTGATTATTTAATAACAGTTTATTCGTAACTAAAGCGGGCAGGAAATGGCTAACGTGTCACATTCTCTGTGAGTAGAGGTGATGTCGAACATTTTTTTTAATTGAAAAAAATAATTCATAGATTTAAATTAACAGCAGCAGTGTGCACATTTAAAATGTTTTGAGATCTTGGGATTCATTAGAGGCTTATCTCATAATCGTTTAGTTCTCAATTAAACCAGAGGTGTCCAAACTTTTTCGTTTGAGGGCCGCATATAGAAAAATGGAAGGGTGACCCCCGAGCTTTAGTTTGGACACCACCTAATTAAACTGAGCTGAGGTCTGATAAAGCAATATTTGCAAATAAGTCACTTTCTCAAAGCATTTTAAGACTGGCGGGAAAGACATGAGGTGCACAACTGTGAATATGCTTCAATGTGAAATAGGTGGACAGGTGTTGCGGGCACCCCTCTGCTCAGTCTAGTGCTAAATGGGCACATAAAACCCCGGCGCTCTATCCGGTGTCCCCGTTTTAATGTCAGAAAAATGGCGTTGGCGCTCTGCAGGGTTCCTTCACGTTTTCAAAGCTGCACGCCCCCTCCATGGCACTTTGGAGGTCGGCAACACCTGAGTTGACAGCGGGGGGGGGTTGACGGCACAGACAAGCCCAGATGGAGCACAGCCCTCCTCACAGGGCGCTAAAAGGCCATCTGCACCCCGGGCCACTGTGAGGCGAGCCTTCAAGCTATTTTCTGCCTCTCATGAATCCACGTGCAAACAAATTGGCACGATTGCAGACGGAGGTTTGATTTCACTTGTGCAGATGCAATAATATTCAGACATCCGAGTTGTATTTCCGCTCCGTACTTTATTAAATACTCCATATAGTCAACAGTGTCATCATGAAGAAAAAAAGGGGGGGGAATGTTTTGCCTTCGACACACTCTTAGTGACTTTATGAAAGTTTATTCGGGTTAATGTGCTTCTTTGTTTTAGCGGGAAGTTACGGAGGAAGGTAACCATAAACCCAGAGCGACCCAGCCGGGGCTGGGGGGGGAGATTGTGAAACTCGACAGTTATGTTATATTTGTTTATTGTCTCCGTTTTAACATCTGCCCACTGTTGCCCCATGTGCTGCCGTAAACAAAAACTTGTGAGACAATCTGTGTGTATGCAGGCTGCCCGGAGCTGCCTGAGACAAACACCGCCAAGTACAATGGCCATCTTTGTGTCACCATCTGCTGCACTGATGAGAAGAAAAAAAAAATCTATTGATAGCCACTTACTTGATCAATTTGATAACGTATGACTTCAAAAGGCACCAGAGGGGATTGCCACATAAAACATCATTCTAAACCCCACCCCAGAATGATCTCCATCTAAATTTAAAGTCATGTGAGATTGTTTAAATCAGAATTTTGCCCGAAGAAATCAAATGCTTTTCAATTTCAAGAGCTGGAACAAATAACTTTTTTTTTTTTTTTTTTTTTTTGGAACCAGTGTTTCTTAGCATGAGCAGTGATGATAATTCCTAATGGATGTTGACAACATGCTCCTTACAAAAAAATAAAAAATAAATTAAAAAAGAACCAACACATGATATTAAAATAAGAATTCATCATGTATAAAAAGCATAACATGAGTAGGTAAAAAACAAAACACACACACACAGTACATTTCGAAACTACCAGCCGGCATGCATTCTACGACACGACAGCACTATTACCTTATCCTGTTTTTTTTTTTTTCTCCTTACATGACGGTTTTTTTTTTTAAACATTTTTTATTGTAATGACATTTTTGGGGAACGCGCCGCCATATTTACATCAGTCTCACCACGTTAAGGCGATCATGCTAACCTGCAGCAGCAGCACCCTCCAATAATTTAACACAGCTCACAGAGCCGTGACAACATGAGAACATTTTCAGCTTCACTGGAAACAGTTTCCATTCCTGTCATTTAAAAATGTTTCTCCAGTGAGAAAACCACTTTTGTCACCTCTATTAGTACCCTTTTTGACTCAAAATTGTTGGCGAATAGATCCCCTCACCCCCCCCCCCCCATCGGAAATGACACAAGAAAGTGGCAAAATATTTCTGAATCAAACCTTTTTTCACGATTTATCATTTCCTGCCCCACAAAAATCCAAGTCCAAAGTTTTCCCAAGATTTAAAAAAAAATTGCAAATACTTTATAAATACCTCAAACACAACTTAACAGTCTTCTAGCACTTACTGTTTTAATTGCCCGAAGACGATGTAACCATTTAACAATTAAACATCCACTATAACACGACAACACTTGGCCGTGGTTTGACCCATTTTTGGCCTTAATTGTATTGTATGCACGTGAAGACTTTTCATTGCATTTTTTTTGTTGTTATTTTTTGGGGAGGGCAGTCTCTGCATTTGGCTAGTCGGATAAATATACACTCACAATCCCATCAATTTGCCCGTCAGCTTCACAAATATAAATTTCAGCTTCCGAGTAACTATCAAGTCTCGGTGACGCATGGCGATACCGAAGGCGTGGTGTGTTTGCTCTCCCGCAGGTAGATCTCAAAGGAGGCCTTTGATTGGATGACGGGAATTACAGGTCCGGCCGAGGGGGCCGGTTAATGAGCTTGGAAGCCGCTGCGCTCCGAGGAACGATTGGAGGAACAGCTACCGGATCCGGCCCGGGTCCTGATTGGATAGAGGTAATGTCAATGGGGGGGGGGGGGGCAGTTGCCATTTATGTTCAGCGTGTCACGTTTGACATGTCGCTCACTGAAGGATCGGGGATTGCATCCTGCTCCTGGTAGAAGCCAGGAAAGTCATTTTTCAAAACAATTTTTCGATTCAAGTGGTCACACTTGTCGTCATCCTCCGATTTGAGTGAGAATTGGCGACCGCGATCTTTAACTTTTGTCCGACAGACTCATTAGATCATAAAAAAAGATGAAACCCCCCCCCCCCCCGCGTCGTCGTGCCCTTCCCTCGTCCTGACGATAGCTGGCAGGGTTGGGGTGTCAAATCTAATGAACAGCTGAGCGTGTGCGCAAATGGGGATGGAGCAGAGCGGCGTCGGGGGGGTGAGGGGGGGTGGGTGGTCAGACGAGACACAAGTGTCCTTGTCAAAGCTGCGCAGGAGCAACAATGAGACCAAAAATGGCTGCCGTTTGAAGGCCGAGGAAAGGCGACTCGCTTTCTGCTTCTGAATCACGGCGTCACTCGTGTCTGGTTGACTGGTGTGACTCACGCCAGCCCCCTCGGGCGGGCGCAGAGGCGGGCGGGCTCGATTCCAGTAAGGGGGTGGGAATAGGCAGCTTTGGACCGATGTGGCCTTCGCTTAGTTAGAGGAGGATTTGAATGACTGAGCCGGGGTGAGGGGGGGGGAGAGGTGGGTGGGGGTGGGGGGGGAATCAAAAACTGCGCCGCTCGTGTGACATCAAAATCTCTGTGGATTCGGAACTGTATTTCCCCTCGCTCATCTCGTCATCCCTCGCTCCCTCTCTATCTGATTGGGCGGGAGGATTAGCGCCGGATTACCCACTGAAGGGATGTGCTCCACGGTGTTTGTTTATGTGTGTTAAGGTCAAATTTCATATCTCGGCAGATGATTTCGGGGGTGGGGGGGGGGGGCGGGTAGAGCGGCACAGTCTAAGCGGAATACAGTCAAACCTCGGTTTTCAAACGTCTCTGTTCTCAACCAAAAATTTTTAGGTTTTTTTTTTTTTTTAATGCCTCGGATTATGACCGAAAATCGATGCTTCTTCGTGTAGCGTTCCAATGTGAGCAGACGCGTTCAAAAAAAATTTTTTTTTAAAGAGTGTGGTTTCAGTTTTCAAACAAAGCGGTTTTCGAACAGCCTTCTGGAATGGATTATGGTTGAAAACCGAGGTATGACTGTGTGTGCCATATACTAAATAATGTTTCATGTAAATTTGCAGCGATGTCATACTTGTATTTGCGTCTCACGCTTTTCTTCCGAATAAAGAGCACAGGAGGGGGGCCTTTAAAAGGCCGTCCAGCGCGGCCTGGATTAGCCGCCGTACTATTGCCGGGGGCTTGTTGAGTGGGAAAGAAGGGGCAGAGGTCTTGAGGGGGGCGGGGGGGCAGGCAGGCGTAATCTACTAATCTAATTAATACCCGGCCTGCTGCGCCGGCCTGTCGGCAAGGGAGCGCAGGAACGGGCCGAACAGCTGACGACCCTGGCGGCTGGCCACTCGCAACTCGGTCACTCTTCCGCTCGCGTGCGTCCACGCTAAAGTAGGGCATATTACGACGACTCTGACAAACACTCGTCAAGAACCCCGGTATATTTGATTTGGGTAAAAATAGGCAACTGTCCCCCCGCAGGCCAGGTGACCCACAAAAGCCAAAACGCGCACAGCAGGACTCGCATTGTACCGACATGCAGCTGTTCCCGTCAGTCAGTCTGCCAGTCGCGATCTCGCTCCGCATTGTCTCCGGGAATATCCAATCGTGTCAGATTAAAGTGTCTGTGCCACATTTTATGATTCCGTCTCTGATGGAAAAATGTCAATCCAATCCGCGTGGATGTTTAGGTTCCCGGCGCGGGAAATAAGGTGATGGTGCTCGGAAGAGAACGGCGGGAACTCCAGTTTGAGTCGCGCGTGTTGATTAAAGAGACGCGCGAGGATGCCGAGGGATCCTGAGAGGCAGCTGAGACAACTGGAGCCACCAAAATGTGCTGTGCAGGCTTGGACGGGGGAGACGGGTGCAGCAAATGGCTCCTGAATTCAAGTCAACTCAGGCAGATTTTCAAGGTAAACAACACAAATGGGACTCCGATTGTTTTCATGGTTGTTCTTGGTTAAAATGATGAAGCAAAAAGAAGGCGAGAGCGAATCGATTCAATTTTGGGGCGAATTTGTTGGGTTAACATTTTTTTTTTAACTCATTCACTCCCAAAGACGTTTTTAAACGTCTTTTCAGACTTGGTCTAGAATTGTCTGGTACTGAATGAGTAAAACTTTACATTGCTTCAAAATGGAGTGATGAATGCATGACAGTAAATCCTGTACACCGATCCATCAATATTTCAATCGCAATCTCAAATTTCCAAATGGCAAGGTGCGATCATGAAATCAATACACATGGCAGCAGATAGCGTCGGACGGTAGCGGCAAGCGGTCGTGAGAATTCAAACAAAACCCGGAAGGTCGCTTCTGAATCTCCTCTCACCGATCCAGCAGCCGAGCGTAATCTTGCGCAACGCAGCCCCCTTCGCTTTTGAGTTCTGCAAAGACTTGCGTGAAAAAGTGAGGGTCCGCGTTGATGCGCAGCATTTTGGAGCTGGTGGCGTCGATGATGGCGAGACAGCGGTCCCAGAAGGCCTCTTTCCCCGCCTCGACCAAGAAAGGCTTCAGCGGGTAGGAAATTTCATTGCCCATGTAGGAGTAGGACAGGTAGAGGCAGGTGAGCAGGATGGCCTGCAGCTCGTGCTCCGACGCCACCGAGTCGCCGTCCACCACGTCCCGACACAGCATGTAGACGAAGACCACGTTGGCCGGCGTGACGAAGGCCTGGTCCTGCCAGCCCTGCAGCAGCAGCGAGCGATCCACGGCCCTCAGCCACAGGACGGGGTCGGACGGCGACAGGCGCTTCAGCCGGTAGCAGCGACGGCACAGGAACTGCCCCAAGCAGCGCAACAGCTCGCTGGTGGACGCCTGGACGATGACGCGTTTAGGGGACGCGGCCGCCGTCCCCCGGGGGGCCGAAGAAAGCGGGCGGGGTTTCGCGCAGCCGTACACGCGGCCCTGACCGAGTCCCAGGCCGTAGCCAAGTCCCGCCGAGACCTCATAGGTGCTCAAGTTGGCGCAGGACAGAGACTTCCTCACATTCTCGTAGTTGAGGTGCAGCACGGGATCCTTTTGGTAAATATTGATGCTGTTGTTGTTGTTGAGCGGGTCGACCAAGCCGACTGGACCGTTGGGGCCTTTTTTGGAGTTGCCCTTCTTCTTGGTAGAGGCCACCAGTCGTTTCCACGTGAGTACCGGAAGGAAGATGGACTGGCCTCTCTTCAAGCCGCGCTCTTTTTGACTGTTGAGAGATCGGCTGCTCAGGCTCGGGTAGTGGCCTAGCGAGCCAGGACGCTTGTCGTAGTAGCTTGACTTGCGTGAGCCGGGTGACAGAGACAGTACGGTACCCATGACGGTGACGCCGGGTCCGACGCCCGTGTTCGCTGTTGCGCGTCTTGTGATGACCTGCAAATCAAGACAAAAAAATCAAATCAAGATGCGCAAGCGCAAATTTCTGTGACGCTCGGCGAAACGTGCAGTTCGGAACAAGAGCGGTGCTTTAAAGGCCATCTCCAAGCAAAGCTGACAGAAAATGGAACACGGGAGGGGCGGGGAGGGATTTCAGTTCTTGTCATCCATCTCAAAGTTGTTTAAGAGCCACCGACACAAAAAAATAGGCCAATTGTTGTTGAGTGACACGGTCCACAAATAATTGGCGTGCGCTTTTGAGTTAACTCCTAATGTGACATCATCTGCGGGAAGCGAAGCAACGTACATCCGCAAGGAGCGTGCTGCAGCCCCCTCACGCTCCATTAATCCACTTGAACAAACCACTGCACTCCAAACCGCTTGAGAAAATCCAGAAAGGCTCACACAGCCAATGATTAATATTTTGAGGATAACTAATTGATTGATTTTCATAGTTGATCACGGATATTTAACCCTTTATCAGGTTACAGGGTGCATGCATCATATCGGGAAGATGTCAAAAGGACATTTGAACCTAAAATCTCTGACGTGATCAAATCATCAAAAATCTGCAATTCCGAACAACAAGATCTTACCTGAGAATAGCCGACAGAAAAAAGTCAGCGGTGTCGTAGTCCGCACGGATGCCAACGCACCAAGTGGCAATTAAAAAAAAAAAAAAAGAGTTCTTTTTCCAGTGCACCGACAACACGAAAAGTCCCTCTTGTGGAGGCTTTTCAGCTTTCTTCACAGACGCAACAGCGTGTCGGCCGCTCGAACGGGATGCGCTTTTGTCATCCTCCTCCTCTTCCTCGAGCGCCTCAGAGCCACTCGAGAGGCGCGCGCGTAAACATTGCGAGCAAATGTCCTTTCGTACGCATCTCCGTGGTGGAAGATGCGGACCTCCGCAGTGTTGGCCGCTTTCACGTGTGTCCCATCAATTCAGCCTTCCCTCCAGATCGTCATCCTCTGAATCATCTCCCAAACAGGAGCGCTCGGGGTCCCCAGTCCCGCTCCCCGGCAGACGGACTTTGTGAAGGAGCTCTCAGGAATATTCGTCCGCTTCTCGCAGCCAGTGGGATCACGCGGCTGCTCGTAGCCCCGCCCCCCGACTCTTCCCACAGACTCTCCCCACAGACGACAATGGACAGCAGAAATTCAGCGTTTCCCAATGGCCGGCTGGCGTGAGGAAGTCATTTATTGGACTTAATCTACCTCTAACCATCACTGTCATAATTTAAAGCATCGATGGGATACAAAAAACGCAATATACTACAGCGGGGGTGGGTAAACTACGGCCCGCGGGCCGAATCCGGACCGTTGGTCTTTTTAACCCGGCCCGCCGAAGGTTGGTCCACAATTAAGGTTCGATGTGAATGATTGCATTTGGACTTGTAATGACAGGCCTTTCACCGCCAGGTGGCGCATTGACTTGAAGTTTCAGAACATGGGGGCGGGGTCTTTTCCAGCACCTAGGACCTCTGTATCGCTCTACTTCTAATGGTCTGATCACAACCCATCTGCAGCAATGCACAGGCTAAAATAGGTCATCAACAACACTGTTGTCATTTTAAAAAAGCATATTAATACAGAAATTTCATGCTTTTGTTCTGTTGATGTTTCATATGGACTCTCAACAAATACTTTTTTTTTATGGACCATAGCTCGTGCTGACCTGGCCCTTCTGTCAAATTTTAAAAGTCAATGCGGCCCCTGAGCCAAAAAGTTTGTCCACCCCCGTACTACAGCTTGTAGGTGCGCCATTTATTTCAGAATCGGTTAATAATAGCAGGACTAAACGGTTGGCTCGGACCAACCGTTCGGGAGCCGCAATTAAAGTCTGCCTTTGGTCATCGAGGGCCTGTGAGGATGAATTTGAAATCTGATTGGTGAAAGAAAAAAATGACATTGCTATTCTGATGCATCATGATGAATGTTGAGTGGGATAGGGATCGAGCCCTGCGGCGAATTGCGAAAATCTGCTCGTACTGTAACTGAAATCGAGTTTGTAACTTAAGACATGCCAGTAGATGTGGACGAAGCACTCTTTCCTTTTAGAGAAGGCGATGGGGCAGGTCATTTGTGGACGAGGTGATTAAAATAAAGTTCTGATTTTTAATTATGTTATTTTTAATCAGTTTCTTTGTAATTAATATAATTACCGGTAATAGACAGTGATGAATCTCAGTTCTACACATATGACACATGAGATTCCAGTACATACGTCATTGCAAATACATACAGATAAATAATCCTTCTGTGGGTCATGTAATATGATGTGACTGTCCTCTGATAAGTTCATGTGTAGTCTCGGTCCTGCTGCAGCCACGAGTTGTCAGGTGAAAGGGGATCAGATGCGTCGCGAAGAAAACAAAATATCAACAAACCCACCACAGCGTTCACAGTTTTGTCTTAAGTGGATCGATGACGTGGATTTAACGTTTGCGTCATTTCAGGATGGCCCTGAGACTATAACCAGTCGCAACACGAGCACAATCGAATGTCATCCAGAGCCGTATCAAAACGTCCGTCTTTAAACATAAGCAAACAACCGCAGATTAGATTCCGGAGCTAAAATAAATTTTTTTTGAGTAATTAGCTCATTCCTCTTGGCAGTAAGGCAGTAACATGAGAACATGCATGAGATGGGAAAGGGGGGCAATAAAACCTTGCATCTTGTATTCCCAGAGGGGCAGAACTCTAGGAAGCTCGAGGAAAAAAAAAAACAGCAATCAAGTCGTGATGGTGCAGCGCAGATAAGAAGAATACGTGGGCAGCCAAAAAAGCAAAGTTAAACAGATTTTTTGCAGGTCACTATTGGATGTTAAGATGACAGGGCTGCTGCAAAACAGACAGAAACTCAAGAGGAAATCAAAGCGGCGGTTGAAAACTCCTCATATTCAAAACAGCTGAATAAGTGAATCATCAGTTTATATTTACATACATATATACTGTATATAAATGATGATTCACTTATTCAGCTGTTTATATATATATATACACTTTATTTTACTTTTTTAAAAAATAAAAAGCAAAGCGCTTTCAAAAACAAACAAAAAATCTGCAGGAGTCAACAAGCCTTTGGTAACCTGCTAAAAAGAACAAATTGTAGAAAAACACATTGAATATGTATCTACTTGATTTGTACTTTCTTTTGCTGCTCATACACACACGCACACACACACACACACATAGGCACAGGCACAGCTGCAGGACTCTGCATCTCCTCCCCAGCTGACCCGGATACACTGACTGCTCTGAAAAGAACTGTTGTTAGCCACTGATGAATGAGACGCACGCACCCCCCCCCCCCGAGCCGACAGAGTCAAGCCTCGTGGTGCTTTTTTGTCATCTCATTCCCAATTAACCATTTCAGGGACAGTGGTTACCACACAGTGGACAGCTCGTCGTGTTATCGGTGACAATGGAACCTATGCACTTTTCATCAGTTAGAGTGTATTTTTTTTTTGCCGTGTCTATAAGTATGCCACAGAGACATGCAAGCAAGATGTGCAATTTCTCTTTGCCATACAGCTATCTACCCACCTACTTGGCGATCCGTTAGAACATTGTAAACACATTTGTGAAGACGAATATGATGTCATCGGCAGTTTCTGGAACAAAG
This sequence comes from Hippocampus zosterae, assembly GCF_025434085.1. Lineage (NCBI taxonomy): Eukaryota > Metazoa > Chordata > Actinopteri > Syngnathiformes > Syngnathidae > Hippocampus > Hippocampus zosterae. Next base: position 20,556,785 of record NC_067457.1, read on the forward strand.
AACGAGCAAAAAAAAAAAAAATTATTCGGCGTCAAGGACGCATCAAAGTCAGGTGATCAGAACAAGTCTAAGGGATGGAGGCCCAAGGGGCTTCGCAAACAGGAGGTGGTGGAAAAAGGTGAGGAGAATAAATTGGGGTGGAGGAAGTCAGATGGGTTCGCAAAGTGACATGAATGTCTGTCACACTCATCAGTCCGTCGAATGATTTATTTCACAGGTGTGTAGAAATGTGCTGAATTTTCTTACTCGACAAGGCAATGTAGCTTGATTTATAGAGCAGATTTTATACACAAGATAACCCAATGCGCTTGACATAAATTAAAAGTACAACACTTAAAAGCAAAATTTACTAATATAACAAACTGAGCAAGAAAACGTTTTCTGAAATTAGTAAAAAAATGGCGATTCCCGATACACGTGACAGCGTGCGGGCATGATCACGTGATCCCACGCAGCTGCCCCTAATCGGGAGTCCAGTCCCTCTTTTTCCCAACCACCTTCCTTCCTAACTTTGGTTTGCAAGTTGAAGTAAACACAATATGCCCCCAAATGAAAGATGTTCGTGGTAAAAAGAAAGTAATAGGAACAATGACCGAATGGGCTTGCCATAACTTGTCGTAAACTTCTAAAGGTGAAGGTATTTTGAAACTTCCCGTCACCTTTTGTGGCTGTATCTTGAGAGCGAATTGGGGGAAGTCCGTTGCGGCAGGTATGTCACCCAAAAACAACGCAATGCAACAAACCTGGTGAATAATTTCCCAAAACAACGCAATGCAACAAACCTGGTGAATAATTTCAGAGTAACACTCGAGAAAATGTGATCTGAGTTTGCACAGCCTGCCCACGTAAACTTGAACAGTTGAGCCGCGAATAACTAGGACGTGTTTTGCCCAAACAATCGTGTCGTCTTCTGATCCTGCACATTTACAAGTCATGCCATCTGTAGAAATTGGCTCTCAATTTAAAAATTATGTTTGAGTTTTTAAGGCATATTCATTATTCCTGAGAAGGGGGGGGGGGCGTCGTCCATTTTTAGTAGTTCACTTTTATATTGTTTCACATCTTAATTTATTGAATCTGTTGACTAAAATGTTGAAAATGAATGAAGAAACTGAATAAAATGACTTCAATAATTACTTCATAATTATCTTTGTTTCGTCTTGTTCTTATCTTTGTCAGTACCAATGCTTTAAACTGGCAATTTAAAACCAACGAAAGAAAAAAAAATATTGCTGCCCACTCCCACCCGCTCGGCGACTCAAAAGAAAATTGGGGACCACCGCTCTTGTCTCCATGAAGTACTTCCGCGTTCCACAATTACATTTTAAATTGTATTTTTGTATTGTTATGTTTTCTACATTCGTGACGTCACAGTTACGTTTTTAAAAATGAGATTAATCCGGGTTAATCCTCATTGAAGGCGCAACAGGTGCAACATGATGGCACATCACTTGTTTCTGACCAAGTAAAAGTTCCCCCATGCAAGGCTGGTTTGTTTCTGCATTCCTGCAGCAATACGTCCCTCTTGTGGAAAGTGAAATATTGATTTATTTGTGAGCGGACAGTTCAAGTACTCCCCAGTAGAGGGCGGTCAATGCACGTCAAAAAGCTCATCGGGGGGGTTGCTGTGCTGTAAATTGTTTTTGGGGTCTTTCTTTGATTCTATATAACCTGCATCAGAAACATTTCGCATTTTTAAGATGCCTGAAACATGACTGGTGTGGCTTGTATGCTATTTTCAGTTGACCTAATTGGCTTCTCCCCCCCCCCCCCCCCCCCTCCATAGGCACTGCTGTCACAGTTCATATCCAGATGAGGTGCCGAGATGACATTCTAAAAATGCATCCATGCTCAACGACATCGTAAGTCTCTCTTTCGTTTACACCACAAAACTGATGAGACATAAAATCATTGTCGCATTTGAATGTTGGTATGTTTTAAGATATAAACACATTTCGATTATTCCTCCAGTAATATTTCTACATTTAGTACAAAGGTACATATCATGTTATTGATAATGTGATGATCAATGCAGAGTTCTAATACACTCCAATTTTTACAGTGAGTCAGATTGTCGACATGCACAAAAATCTCAACAGATCAGTTAGTGACTTCCTATAAAACAGCCGCTCTTGACATGGACGATGATTTTGCGTTTTGGTCGTCGGTATCGATTTAACAATATGTTGATTGTTGTCTTTTGGTAGCTGGAAAATGCAAACTATTAGAAACCCAGATGCTGAAAATCGTTGTCCCTCTTGAATCTCATTACATTGCCCAGATGTACCTAATGTAGTGTCAGCCCCACCATTCTGTCTTTGACTTGAGGGTGGGGATGGAGGAGGGAGGTGGGTGCAGGTCAGGGTCAAACCTGTTAACCCCTCCATTGAAGAACATATCATCGGGGGTGGGCGGGTTTGGGGGTTCTCTACACCTTTAGTCACACAAACACGCATCCTGATCCCACAGGCAGAATGGAGCTGTCAACACACAGCAAACATTTGATCCGGCAAGGGGATCAGCCCGCTGATCCTCACCCCCATTAGCTCAATGTGTTTCAGCCCCTCGCTTGCATTTTCCTGTCTGGTACTCGGAATAGACACAGGGCGCCCGGTGGCAATTTGGAGACGTGATTTATACCCATTAAAGATGACATACAAACAACTTCTGCTTCCACAAAACGGATGCTAGTACGAAAGCACAACATTCGAAGTTTATAGGGTGCGATAGGATTTATAGGCCTGGAGAGAGAGGCCTTTCAGCTCCTGCTTGTCGACTGGGGGGCAACTTATTTGTTGTTAAAACGCCGCCCATGGTGTTAACCCATGACCCCGCTGCTTCCTAACCCTTCGGGAGGACAGCTCCGTCCACGCGTCAGGGAGAAGGCCTGTCACAGAGGAAACGTCCAAGACACTGGCAGGGCTTCTGGGACCGGGCGGGGTGACGGGGCAGACAATTAGTGGCCTGATGATCAAACAGACGAGCTGAGTCAAGAATGTCAGCCCACCGGATGCATCAAGTGTTTGGAGGAAAAGTGTGAATGGAGCCACAGACTAAAGAGACAAGGGCAGATGTCTGTGTGTGTGCAACTGAGAAGTAATGAATCAAAATGACACAACATGATACCAGATGCAATATTTTATGCATTTGGATACCAGGCACTCTGGATTTTTATTTATTATTTTGCAATCAATGCTAACACCCTAGCAAGAAGATTCCAAATAAAATATAAAGCTGAGAAACATCAATGCTAGCTGTAAAAATACGTATGACGGATGGAAACCGTTTGCAGAGAAGCGAAACTTTGTTGCTGCTTTGGACTGAAATTCATTCAATTCATTTCTCCCCCTCCCCCCAACTCCTAACTGGCCTCCTTACTGTAAAACTCACCTATTTGCTGTTTTGTGCATCATCTTGGTACTAAGGAACTGTTGAAGTGAGTTGAGGAGTTTCATTTAAACCAAAGTAGCCCTTTGTGGCCTCTCTAGGCAATTACTGTCCAGCATAATCCTTTTTTTTAGGGTGTCAATGACTATACAATAAATCAGTCAATAAATCGTAACCAATTTTTAGACTATTACAACAAATATTAGAGGACTTTTGCCGATGTAAGTAAATGCGAACATGACCTCATGCTGGTGTCTGTGGACTAAATGTGCTGATGAGTGTTCTCTCCCCCCCCCCTCCCCATTTTTGGCATTTTCATGCCATCGGGGGGGAATGTGGAAATGGGGTGAGCACAAACAGCCGTCGCAAGCATAGCATCGAACAGGGGCACATTATCTTCAAAGCCAGTCGCTTCCAGCATGATATGACTCAGGCCATAGACGGGGGGAGGTTAAAAAAAAAAGATGTCGAGCATTCCTGAGCCCATTCCACAAAGTACAATAACTTCCTAGAATTCTTCGACCCTCGACAGCGGAGCCAGGGCGCATCCTGTTGTCCACGCAGCACTTCCTGCGAATGCGACTTGCTCAGTCTTCCTGGTCGCCATGGTCACCTGAACGCACCGTAACGTGCCGTGCGCCCAAACCGGTAATGCTGGCATGAGTGCCGAGACTTGGCCGGAAACCCAAAGAGAGATTATGGGGACACGAATTAGCTCATGTTTGTGTTATTAGTGCAAAAAACATCCCGCGGTAGCTGGAACGTACTGCTTTGCAGTCTAACGTTTTGTCGTGCGTTTAGTCACATCCTGTTGTCTTCGAAAAGGAGAGAACTTTGGTAATTTTTTTTTTAAACGTGCAAAGTGTGCTTCCTGACTCGGGTTGTAGTCGTTTGTCGCCATCTTCCGTGGAATAATCCGGGCTTCCACTCTGCATTGTGAAAGCAGGTCGTCTTTTGTGCCAAGTCTGAAGCGGAGCACTGGAGGCTACAAAGCGGGACAAATACAGAACTGAAGGAAAATCTGTTTCATGAAGTGTTGAGCAGGTTGAAGCATGTGTCCAAAGTGATTCAATTGCCAAGTTGTATGTTTTTGTTTGGTTGCTAGTAAGCAGAATGATGCAAAGATATTGAATATGATTTCCAGGAGAGATTGTTGAGCACAAAGTATAAGGGCCAGACGAAAAAGAAAAACAAAATGTCATAAAATAATGAGATATACATTTGGGGTTTCACTCATTCCCGCACTACCCCAATACATCCCCCCCCCCCCCCCCCCCTCAGAAGTCACATCATGGCGATCCTCTGCAGGCCAAAAGAAGAACAAACATTATTTGGCAGGAAATCATGTTCCCCCACAACTTCGATGTAGGGCATGCGCTCCAGAAAATGGATGAACGGATGCACACCGAGGAGGGATGTTACAAAAGCTAATGGGACGCGGATCAGCAACCCCTTAGAATTGACCAAGATGGACAAAAAAAGAGAGTGCCCGGTGACATCGCGCATCAGAAAGGTGATACTGCCTCACCCCCCCCCCCCCTCCCTGTTGTGGTTCTCTCATTTGCCAAAAGTCGTCAACATGAAGGCTGGCGGGAATGTTCAGACCCTTATTTGGGGATGTGGCACCGTTCACCTAGGTGGGACCTGAAAAGAATGAATAATTGACTCAATGCCGTCGCATCTCTGACCAAACATTCCTCGGAGGTGACTCAGCATTCCAAGATGTGAGGGTGTTTGTCACCGTTGGGTTTCTATATGACGAATCCCCTATTTGTGTCATTCCTGTTAGATTTCACAGCCGTCAGATATCAGATGGCACACCGGATGCCGATTACGATCCGTGTAGCCCCTATGCGACCGACCCCCAAACAAATGACAACAGCTTTTGACAGAGCTGCAACAGAAATGTCCTTCCATCCGTTTCCCAGACTGATTTTTTTTTTTTTCCTCAGCCGGGTCGCGGGGGAGCTGAAGCTTCATTTGAAAGCAAAATGATGCGACTGAGAATAAACTGCTGGGGAATAAAATTTCATGGTACAGTGAAACTCCTACATGGGCGAAAATACCCCCTAGTGTGAAAAAATATTCATGCATTAACACCATTCCCACTTTCCTGACCCCCATACAACGAACCCCCCCCCCCTTGCGTTATACAAAATCTTTTTCGTTGTAGAGGAGTTTCACTGTATCAATATTTAGAACTTAGGTTATCAATGTGGGTCAGTACTTTGATCGTGTTTAGCCCAGCTGTGAAGGCCTTGCAAGTTCGGGCCGCCCTCCCACTGAGCCCTCAGATGTGTCGCGGCATGTTGGAACCGATGCCGCCGCGTGTTTGAGTATTTTATTTATTTTTCTCTCTCCAATATCGTACGCCGCGCTATCGCGATCAACAGAATTCTCCTGAGGTTGTCTCGCTTCTCTCTTCGAGACTCTTCAAACGTCACTTAAATATGCTGTGATCTCTCAAGTTGCGATTCCGCCGCGGGGCGCCTCGTACGGGAACGCCGCTTCACATCAGCCGGCCGTCGGTGGGCCTTCAATCGCTCGGTTAGCTGCGCGAACGCATAAGACGTCACGGCGGCGGGAGCTGTCCCGTCGAAACATCTGCCGCTCGATGTCATTATCCCGTATTACTGAGTGCGCGCGACGCGGGGAACGCAGCCGTCCAATCGGATTCCCCCCCCAGAGGTGCTTAATGAGGAATGCACATGTATTAAACCGGACTTCTTATCCGTGTTGTTTTATAACGTCACCCTCGCATGCTTGCAGGTGCACGTCTTGAGGTGAGACTTGCGGTCAGGCAAAACATTTTGCAACAAGCAGACGGGCCGCCAGAGCCTACGAGATTGATTTATCTGAATTTCGACTTGAATATAATTCACACTGTGAATTTATTTCTCCGCAGGGCCTCGAGGTGCGTTTTCGCAGACCAAAGAAGACAAAGAAGGGGAAAAAAAACAGAGCGGAGCTGGTCGGAAGATGCATATGCTGCAAAGGAGCAGGTAAGGCACCTTGCCTCGGTTTCCTGCCTTGTTTACCAAACACATTAGCACTCTTCGGATTGACAACGACAAAATATATATTTTTTATTATATATATATATATATATATATATATAATTATATTTTTTCCCCTAAATGACTTCTGAAATCGCCCTTCTTTTGAGAAGGGAACTTTATCCAAAACAACTCGGCTACACCTGTACACTATTACGAGAACAATCGCACTATTTTCAACTCGATATGTAAACTGAGTACTTGTGTTGGCGATAATATCAAAAGTGCCGCGCGAAACGATCCAATTTCACGTCATTGTGCTCTCGGTCTTCAACAAAACGGTCCCGGAGTTCACTCGAAAGAAGTACAGGTGTGAGGGTTTCCATTGAACCCGAAGAGTAGGAACAGGAAGTGAACTTCTGCTGTTTAACAACACCTTGGCGAGCGTGTTTTGGTTGTCCGCGGCAACTGCCGAGTCGCTTCACCACAAGTGTCAAACCCGACAAATATCTTTCCTCCGGTTGTAAGAATCTGTTGCTCTTCCGAAAGGCTTTGATTGGAGACTCCTCCATAGAAGGAGATATGGCGCGGGTGCTTGAAATTCAACCCTACCAACGGGAAAATACTTAAGATGGGGTTGTTTGCTTTGGGAGGATTTTCTGAGTCAGCGTGCTGCTTATAAAACGTTTGCATTTTTTTTTCTCTTTACATTCCGTGTTATTTTCGATCCGGAGACAGTTATACTTCCACGGAACAGGTTTGTTGTTGTGATTGCAGGGGAACTCCTTCCAAGTCCTCGGGGCAACAAAGTTCAAATGACACGGCAGAGTGATTTTGATGAGGCTTAAGCATTTTAAAAGCTGTTTGCGCCGCCGGGCTCGGGGTTGTCATGTGAGCGTTCTTTATAATATGGATTACCGCGCCTGAACTGAAGTCATATTTTGATTTTAAAAACGACAACACCGTCGCCGAATGCCATTTTGTTGGGATAAAGCAATTGGAATCTCCTTTTTTTTTTTGGAATGAAATTGGCCATTTAATATGAGATGCGTTCAACATGAAAGATTTGGCTTGCGCTGAAATAAAGGCAAATAAAGCACGAAGGAATATGGAAGACGTTGATTCATCCACCTCAGTTACAATACGTAACTTCCGCTACTGTATGCTTTGACTTGCAATCTTTTAAGCGCGCGCGATGGCACCTTAAAAAATTAGCTAAACAATCCGTGTAAAGATTCATTTTGCTTTTTCACAATCGCGCAGAGGACAAGAGTTTTTTTTTTGGGGGCGGGGGGGTGAAGACTGAATTTTCCTTTACCTTCATCGGGCCTTTTCTCACGTGTGCGTGTGTGCGAGAGGGCGTTCACGGCCAAAAGGATTTAAACATGAGACGGCATTCCAAGAGTTGTTGTCATAAGTTTTTTTTTCCGTGACATCAAAGCCGTGTGAAGCTTTTGGATGAAATATCCCCGTCAGTTAGTGAGAGCGATGGGCGTGTTGCGGAGCTAAAGAGGTGAGCGTCTTCGGCCGAGCGGGCTCACCCACCTGACTTGAGTGATTTCATGTGAATGGCCAACATTTTGACACGCGCGCTTCCGAAATAAGTTTGCTGTTAATCGTGTCATGACATGACGGTTTTGTGGCATGCGTAAGATGTGGCGACATCACAAAATGTTACTTCCATGGCAATTACAGTACATGAAATATGATCCTGATTGGCAGTCCTGGAACAGAATGTTGTTGAGGTTAGAGGCTCGTTTGGATATTATTAGTTTTATTCATTCCCGCTCCCTCCTTTTTTTTTTTTTTTATGAGGTGACCCGCGACCCTTTTGCTTCCACATTGAGACGAGTTCTTATCTGCTTTGCTGCAGGGGCCGCTATGCGGTTCCTGTTTTTGCGGTCCCGCTGCGCTGGGGCTCATATGTGCGCCCAGCGCCGGCTGCCACCTCGCTCCAGTTCGGATTGTATAAGCGCCGATGGCAAGAAAGAAAAGAAAAAGCTTGTTTGTTATTACAATGCCTTTCCGCAGTGGCTTGAGCGTGTGTTGTTTTGACTCTGAGAACAATCAGCTGTTGCAATAATGCAGTCTGCCTCCCTCCCGCTTAGCTCAACTGCCCCCCCCCCCCTCATCCCCCAGTTTATTTATCGCTAAGATTCCTGAAAAAATGGCAGGTTCACATTCTGGTTGGCATTCTTCGATTCACGGAGGACGCAACACCAATCTTGTATTGACATCATGGTGGTTGAAGCAAATCATCAATGTATACCCTTTTTTTTTTTTGCAATTATATTTAAAGTTATCGAGCGGCAAAAATGTCATTCTCAAACAAAAGGCATCATCAAGGAAAATCTATATCTATACACAGGTGTATATATCACGGCGATTTATTTTTCGAGTCCAAGTTTTGGTTTTGCTGTACCAAAAGACCAAATTGGAGTTTTACAACAAAGATGAAAACAGGAGAGCAGACCAGTTTTCGAATACATGAAAGAGTTGGACTACCATCCAGTAATTTTTAAAATATTTTTTTATAATGCTGTGCTTTTTAAAGGGTGAACGCTTCCATTCCCTTTTCAGCACCACTCGCTGTTTGGAAAGTTTTGAAGTGAACAACAGGAAGCGATGCTTGCATGTTATTGGAATTTGGCGAAGTTGCTCATGAAAACAAGATAAGACACAAAAGCTGTGAGCATCTAATCTAAAATGGAAAGCGACTTCGTGATTAGCCGGGAATTCTCTGCTCCTTTCGACTTTCCGTTCGTCTTGGCGAAAGAACGAGGGAAGGAGTTTGGTGTAGGGGGGGAAGAGGGGAGTCTCTTGTTTCAAAAAGGGGCAAAACAGGAAAGCATCCCGGTGTTTTGGTTCGCGGGCGCTACAAGTGTTTGGAATTTTGAGGTGATGAATTCACATGTTGATGCTCACGTCTGCGCTCAGGTCGGAGCATGCACCGCATAAACGTTTCCTCGCGCGCCGCGTTCAATCGCACCCAAACGCGCGCGGAGAGAATGTCTGGCATGCCTTGATAAGCGGAGACGCAAAGCCCGAGAGCCCCCCCGTGGATGTTATGAGGAGCCGAGGCGGAATAGACTAAATAGCCGGCCGCGCTTGCTTCACTGACCTTGCTTCAATCTGGACTCGCGTTCTGAAAGAACATGTTGATTCCTGGCTCTTCTTGAGTGTGCCTTCGAGGGTCGAAAAAAGCATCATGACCTCCTTTCAAGTTGAAAGACTTGGCACGTCGGCGAGTGTATCGCTTATGTTTGGGGAATTAAGTCAGATTTTTGGGAATTCGCAAAGAGGCGCTTCTTGGAAATATCTGGATATCTACAAACAGATATTCTAAAAGACGGACAAAGCCTGGGAATGTGTACTGATGTCGTTTGTTTCTCTTGAGGAATACAGCTTCCCTGTGCCAAGATGGGATTTTATTAATTTCCATACATTTGTGGTATAATATACATTACTGCTGTCCTGCAATTGAAATATCATCTTTCTATGAAGCTTGTAACAGATTTTTACTTATTATATAAGATCATCAAATACAAAGTGTGTGCGTGTGTGTAGCTAGCTAGCTAGCTAGGTAGAGATATAGCTAGCTAGCCATCCAGCTAGCTTGCTATATCTCAGTTTTTCAGTGTTTGTTTGTTTGTTTATTGAACATAAAACATATACAGTAATAATTTGACAGAAAATAAGGTAGATAAAAAAGTAAAAGAAATCAGTCTTCATTCAACACAGTTATTATGTTCAAGGGAGTAGGATGAAGTAAAAAACTTATCTAGTCCTACCCCGTTATGTGTTTATATCTACTAAATCATTTTTATATCAATCAGAAAAGAAAGTAAGAAGAAGTCTCCATTAAGGCTCATACTTTACCCTTAACCGTGATATTTTTACAACTTTTGGTTTGTATCGGGATTATATACATCCTCACCCTGGCACTCTTGTGTCAATTTTCTCTTGTATTCATAATGGATATTTCAATACCTTTCTCTATGTGGCCTCAGAGGTACAAAAGTAAAAGGGAAGTCGATGACAAAACATGAAGAATAATGACATGACAGGTCAAGGCAGTGTTATGTTTTCCTTTTGTTCCTTTTGAACCCAAACTTTTCTCTGATTACACTTTGTTGGCATACAGCCGTTGTCAGTCAGGTCCAAAGGCGCTGACCTTTAACCTGTGGAGAAGTACTTCCAGGTGGTGCCTCTCTGGTCTCGCCCGGAGACCAAGCCGGGACGTCCTGCGGTATTGATCCTAAACAAGCGATGATGACCCGGCGGCTCAGAAATGTCTCACGCATGAGCTCCCTCGACATGGCCGCTCAGTCACCTCGGGGGGCTAACCCGCTGCCCGTGTGTGTTTTTTCACGCCAGGTTGACGAAAGCACGTTTGAAATAATTGCGTACTTCACATCTTGCGTTGCCATGCTGAAAAGTATGTTTTATTTTTATCCTCCAATCTTGCCGTTTTCGGTGCGAGTGTCTTGTTGATATGAGGCGGGTTTCACAGCTAAACCGCAGAATTCCACGAAATTACTTCACCTCGTTGTTGTATATTTCCTCTGGGATTGATCAAGCTTGCACTTTTCCATATGCAGCAATCTCTCATGCTCCTCTTTCATTTTTTTTTAGTCATAACACGAAATCCTGCAATGGACAGACCGCAGTGTCAGTTTTTGAAGTTAATCGGCGTACCCATCGCAGTGCCGCTCTGTTTACCTTTTGGATATGCTGTCACTTAGGTGTCTCTGGAATTTTGTCCAGCATAGCTGCCAACAAAAGAAAAAAGGAAAAAAAAAGTAAGCAAATTAGCTCTCACAGACTTCAACACCTTGAGAAATGGCAAGATGAAAGATTTACTTGGTTGCTTAGGTTCACATTTGATGGGCGAGCAAGCACTTAGGAGACCTGACTTTTTATATACAAGTCATTAAAAATGTCATTTTCCAAGCGGGCAATCAGTTCTGGGCGTTGCCCCGCCTACTGCCCGAAGACCACTGGGATAGGCTCCAACATGCCCGCGACCCTCGTGAGGATAAAGCTGTTCAAATAATGGATGGATATATATATATATATATATATGACTTCTTTTAATCCCCACGTGGCTGCCCCAAAAGATGTCAAAAAGATGCCAACGTGTCGCATCCACGAAACCATTGGACCATAGTCCAGTTCTTAGGAATGTTGGCGTGTGAGCACAGTAAACATTAATCCGAGGAGTTTACTGTTTTACAATTCTTCCCTAGAAACCTACTTACTGCACGAATAATCTTCCCAAAGGAGACTATGGCGGCCCAGATAGCACGCAAGTCTTAGTTATGTCATTTCTTTCCGTGCTTCCACCCCTCTCGGCTCGTCCGCGAAAACTTGCAGTCGGCAACGCGGTAACTTGTGCCAGCTGAACAATCCAATCGATGGAGATGGGCAGACGGTTCCACCCCGACCCGGAATGTTGGGGAGGTCTGTCCCCTGCACAGACGAGTGAAGTGGAATACGACAGTATGAGGAGCAGAATTCTGTTGACTTGTTTGCTGCTGAATGAATGATGCCAGGTGCCTCCTTGCACTGGACATACCCCACACAAGCTGCACGGGGCGTCCACTTCCATCCTGTTTACTCCTTCAGTTCTCTCCTCACATTCAACCTGTTTCTGTGACAGAAAAGGCATTACCGGGCAACATTCCTGCGCTCTATTGTGCTTTTTTTTTTGGTGTGTGTGTTTGAGAAAAGCAAAAAACTGAGCAGACATTGACACACTTTTTTTTTTTCCGGGTTCCTTGAAAAAGCGATACTGATCTTCCGTGTGTACACCACCAGTTGCAACATGATTTCGCTTCGCCTCTGCTTGGTGTTTCATGTTGATATTTGTCATTTTTACGTAAGCGCGGCGAGAACATGCAAATCCCACACAGGAGGGCCCGCAGACGAAATCCACACTCTTCACTGCGAGGCAGCGGTGGCAAATTGTTTTCTTTTTTTTCCTTCCCTTATCCTCAAGGATCCTTAAATACCCGTATCCCAGTCGACATAGTTCACATCTACTGTATTGTAGTTTTAAAAAAAAAAAAAAGAACAAAAAAAAACCCAATTATGACGCTGCTGTGACTTTGGTTTTCTACTTGCGGGAAAACAACGGTACCCCCGACTAGATGAATACAGTATTTAAAAAAAAAAAAAGAAGCAAAAAAAAGAAGCAAAAAATAGCAACAACAACAACAAAAATTGCTGTAAACAAATCCATTCCTTATTTTCTGTTCTTAATTTGTCTTTTACCTTAATGAATGACCTCCCACTGAACATTCGGCAAGCCTCCTCGCTGCCCATCTTCAAAGCCCTCCTCAAAACTGGCTTGTATTCTTTGGCGTTCCACTCAGCATGACTTAGATTTGTTCTTGATTTTACTGTTTGGTGCTTTCTACCGCCTCTATTACCGATTTGTCTTACTGTTTATTGTGCATGTTAAATCGCTCCATGTACAGCACTTTGTATGCAGCGATGGCTGTTCGAAAGTGCTCTATAAATACTCTTGACTTGACTTAACTATTTTTCTTTTAACTTTCCTACAACAAAAAAAAAAGAGAGCTTTGCGCATTGCCAGTTTGTTTGCTTTGATGGACACAACATTCATATTTTATATTTTTCAAAATAGTTTGAAACAATTTCAGTTCCTTTCCATTTTGTGCGCAATAAAACGCACGCGCACGTCTTTCGGCTCATTTGGCGTCATCTGACTGTACCCGCGCTGAGCTTCAGGATTACCGCAGTAAAAAGTTGTCTGTCGACGCTTGCGGCATCGCACTAATGGAGCAGTTCAAGAGTGTTTTGAGGTGTGTGTGTGTGTGTGTTTGCATGTGCGCAGTCCCCATGGCTTTGGGATTAGCGGGACAGAGAAACCAGTGAGTTGTTTCCTCATATTTGAGCTGAATGGATGACCTCATTGTCAGAGACGATGCAGTGCACAGCATCCCCCCCCTCCCCCTTGAAATTACCTGACATTAGGAAGTATTTCATAGTCCGTCTTAAAACGCGTATGAGTACTTCACGTATTGCTTCGGAAGCGTCTTTGATGGAATTAATCAGACTACTGGTGGGTGGGTGGGTGGGAGGTGCGGGGCTGAACCCTATGACCTTTGTGTGAGTCTTTGATGTAAGAACGTGTTGCCCCTGGGGCGGGATTTGCGATGGACACTTGAGAGTGGTCGGGCACCTTCTGCCAACTGAAGTTTGACACCGACAGACGATGTCAAACGAGAGCGGGAGACACCGGGACGATAACGCAGACATCGGGCCCAGATGAAGAATGTGGATTAGAGTGTTAGAAAACGCAAGATAGCAGATGCCCAGATCAAAATCGTGAATTCCAAGTCTTCCAGCACGTGCTCACCGGGGGGGGGGGGGGGGGGGGGGGGGGGGGGGGGACCGCGTGTGATACGCAACATGGTGGCACTCTCACCGTTCTGGAGAAACATGAGAATAACACTTTGCCATTGTGTTTTTGTCAGCCCAAAGTTCGATGAGCTGTATCACAAAATGAAAAATGCGGACAGACTTTTCCTTGTTTCAGTGACCAACAAAAATCTGGTGAAAACAAATTCCATCAAATTGTCTTCTGATGTTCACAATCACCTCAGTCACACGAGGACAACGGCATTCCAGCAACTCTTTAAGTTCTGAAAATAAGTTTCCCTCAAAGAGGAACAGTGTACGGTCACCTCATGTCTTGTTAAGAATAACAAACAAGCTGCCAAGATAAATCGCAACGCTTTCTATTTTCTTTTTTTTTTTTTTAAACCCGCTCCAATTTTAAAGGCTGCCATTCAGTCAGGTCGCTGTCCGCCTCACGGCACAAGTTCCTCAGGAAGATAAAAGGGTCAACAAGACGAGGAACGCGCGGAAAGTGATGTGTCCTTTGACCCTCGCGCGCATGCACACACACACACACACGTAGCCCCCAACCCCACCCCCCAAAATCAGTGTCTGTGGCAAATGAGCACAAGGCGGATATTTACATTGATTTGCTGGGATGTCTGCAAGACAGCAAAGTGCACGTTGGTGTTTTTCTAAGCAGATAAAAGAGCCTGACGTGATCCCGCGGAAAAATGTAAGGACATAACACCAGCAATCAGGAGCAATGGGCAGGATGCGCTGAGCTAAATAAATAGGAGCGACACTTTGATAAATGTGTCACGGGGCCAGGCACCCACTCCCCCCCTTCATTTTCTTGCCACCCTTTTCCACGCTTAAAGAACGTCGAAAGTAAACCTAACAAACTAAAGTCCACGTTGGATCGTAATACACTTGGAATATTTCACACAATTACTTTGATGGGCTTTGCTTGAAACGCTACAAATTCAACATGATCAGATCTCAAATATATGAAAGGGAATCTGCAAAAGTCAGTCAAGTAAATGTAAAAAAACTGTGTTGAGTTTAAAGGAAATGGGAGAAATCGCTTTTATTAGCCGGGAGGCAAGTTGGTTGTGTTCACGCCCACAGCGGCGCAAACGGCTGTTTCTAACCGCACGTGTCTGCTATAAAATACCCAAATACCCATGCGTAGAGTGAGACTGCGCTTAGTGCTCGACTTAACGCGCCACTTTAGGAAGTCAGTTAATTTAGGAGCAAATTGAGATCATGTAGAAAATACAGTTGAATAAATCCACATGCTTTGTTAACTCACTGACAAAGTCCAGTTGGTCATCAAGGAAAAAAAAACCCAACTGCAACCGTTCGTGCCCAACCTCAAGAACTCACTGTTACACTGCTTAACGTCTTATAATATCCTCTTTTCAGCCAGCAGGATTTATCAATGGTGAAATGTTTACTATGAAAATGCAAGCAGTTTTTTTTTCTCCGCAGATTGCAGTACGTGATGATTTGTGTTTCCTAGAACCATAGAAACATTTTACTATTATGGAACATGCTGCTCAGTGTTTACAAACTGACGAGTAACAACAGTCTCATTTCATATCTCCGCCAAAGGGAATGATGTCGTTAAGAGCTAGTGCACGTTAAATATTTAATTTTCAAAATTACACCCAAACAAGCATGATGCGTATGTTTTTTTTTTTTTGTAAATTCGAGACGACAACATAATGATAGCTTCTTCCAATTCCAATGTCAGCAGCCAGCTTTATGTCAAAGAGTTCGGCGTACTGGAGTGTTGGGGTCACACCTGCGAAGCGCTACTGTAACATCTGTGAGCTTGCAGGTGGTACAGTAGAAGCTTCTGCGTGATGCAGCTGTCAGATGCTGAGCTCAGCGTGCGTAGAGGATTGATGCCCACGTCACAGACTATGACGGATAACACCCGCAAAGGCCGGCCTGCGACTTTTGCCATTTTCACTTATTTAAAAAAAAAAATTAAAAAACACATCTGCTGACCTCGTGTGAACTTTCCCACTGGTTTGCTGCCATCATTTTCAGCGGTGTGCAAACTTTGGATAAATGGAGGTGTTTCAATTTGGATAAGCAGTTCAGATAATGTATTGGATGAACTGAAAGTCGTCAGTGGCTAAATAGCGTCCTGTGTAGCGCTTATGCTATAGCCTGATTGTTTTCTGTACAACTGACATGTGAAAGAAAATGGAATGAAACTTATTTATTGGTTGAAACACCAAAATGTGCAACCAAACCACATAATCTGGCCTACAAAAGTTTGCTTACGTAAGATCTGAAACTCCCTAAATGGGCAAACCTCGCATAAAAAAAAATAGCATAGCATGTACTAATTTGTGCAACTCCAAGTTGCCATGTTTGTCCATATGAGCATTTTTTTTAGATCAATAAGACGGTTTTTGAAACTCGCTTGACATAGTCAGATAATTGTAAAATATTTACATACTTAAATTACATATTTGTTGTCCAAACGATTGAGTGACGTAGCATCTCTCCTGATTGTGAGACCTTATATATAAAACCATTAAAAACAACAAATCAAAACCGTCTGTGACACCGCGGGAGATAAACGATGTTATTACGAAGCAAAAAAATTCCCCTGAAAATCGTTGCAATTATAAGAATGTAAAAATAACACCAATTTATTTTAATTGCACACAGCACGAAACCAATGTTGCATAACCGCCCAACTGTTATACTGTAAGAAATTGTCTTGCCACTTACTGTAAAACTAGTCGTCCAAAGTTCACTTTGGGCGACTCCTGTTTGGGTTAGACGTGTGTGACAGTGTGCTTATTGTCAGCTGAATCGCTGGCTGTTGACAGAATTGGACTTTTGTTTAGGGAAGAAAAAAAAAACAGAGTATGCTGCAGGTGCTCACAATCTTGTTTTGTTTGCTGGAGATAGCGGACAAGCAGCGAGCGAGAGGCTACAGGGCGAAGCGACATTAGTTAGCGCGGTGGCAGAGATGCAACAATCACCGTCTCCAGCACAGCAAAATAGCTGAGTTGATCGGATAAGATGGACTGATAACATAATGTGTAAACTTCTGTGTTCCGTGTGTGTGTGTGGAGGTGTGTGTCTGTGTTTCTGATGATCTGGAAGTAGGGTAGCCATTGCTTGTTGTGACACGCCACCTTGCAAGGTTTCTTGTGGGATCACTTTCACCCTTGAGACATGCAAGTAAACACTTTGAAACAAGTATGCGTTCACCGACTGCTCCAAATTTGCGTTTCAAAGTCAGAATGGATAAATCTCAGTTTTGAACTGAAGAGGCGTGGCCACTTTAGAGTGCCTTGTTGTTTGCCGCGAGTGTTGGCATGTCACAGAAAGGAAGGCACTGAAGTGAGTTGGCAACATGGTTTAAAAATGTGTATTATGGCTTGGGGGGGCGGGTAATACAAGGACAAGGTTTTAAAGTCTGGGCAAGTGGTAATGTTCACCTTCGGTAAGACACACATGTGCCTGGTCCCTTGATCTGAATTTTTAAAAAAAATGCGTGGCTGGAGAAAATTAAAGCCACTGAACTGAAAATGATTTTAAATGACTTATTTGTAACGAATGAGTGTCACGTTGATTCCGTGAAAGATATTCTGTCGATTCGTCTTACATTGTAATTGTAATTCCAGAAATTTTTTTTTTGTCTTCTCATCACACTCTGAGGTGAATACCTAATGACGCGACGAGACCACAGACGACGGTCGTCACTGTTCACATTTTCCACACGCCTATCAGCCTTGCGTGGGGGCGTGCAGGGGCCTCTGTGGCGACAGACGCCGGTCTATGGGAAATGGCACTGAATGGAAATAAGTGTGGAATGTGTTGCAAAAAGACCACCAAAAAAAAAAGAGCTAACCATCAACTGACCAAATGACAAATGACTATTGCCGCAATCTTATCAAGCGATGCAACTGGAAGCAGCGCTTCCGTCGCGTGTCACCCACGTCTCTTTTGATGTGTCATTTGTCAAGGTCCACGTTGACCTTTGACATCCGTTAGGATTATCCAGGAAGTGAAAGAAACACTTTAGCGTCTGGAGCCTTTTATTAGTGAAGAAACCATATTCCGTAACTTGTCCCTGCATGCTGTGGCGTAGTGTCGGCTGTTGACGCCTGGATCAAATATTTCTGCCCTCCAACCAGCGGGCCTCAAGTGCTCCCTTGGTATTAAAGATCTTTGCCTGCATCAATGTGGTACCAGTCCACACTTAACTTATTTTCCTCTCTCTTCTTTATGGGTGCCGAAGGGCTCTCTTCCCATTGTTATAAGAAATTATATCAGTCCAAATGGTGAGAATAGCGAAGCGGGCCAAGTTCCAGACCAAATCATCAACAATTGTGGTGGCATTTCGTAAACAATGACAGACTTGAGCCACAGTGGACCACAATTGCGTAGGAAAAGATCCGACACAATGAGTCCAACTCAAGTTTATCATTTGGCAGCCTTCCCATCAAAACAACACTACACACACACACACACACACACACACACCCACACACCCACGATGCCTGGCTGCAGTGTGAGGATGAATTGGCATCAGATGCGTTGCGGTGAATCATTACTGTGTGAGCCCATATGATTTATATCAGTGGTTTTTCAACAAGTTCAACCTAAAAAAAAAAAAAGTATAAACGTCACGGCCAATAATAAAATAAAGTAGCATAGTAGGCCCAAGTGTTCATCAAAAAATTAGGTCATGGTTTTACTCTTAAAATGTACATTTAACTTTTATTGCAAGCCATTGTAACATTATGCAGCGTTTAGGCATCAAATGAAGGTTCACCTGAAATTAGATTGGGGTGGGGGGGCAGGGTACTAATTGAATAATGATTCAATAAAAATGTAGTGCTCATAAAATTCAAATAATAACTGCACCTGGATAAATGTTTCAAAACAAATGGTTCCTAAAAATGTAAGGCAAATGTATTCTTCATCTTTTTTTGGTGACATTTTCTGTGATTATTAAATCCATTTAAATCTCTTTTTTCGTCAATGGATGCTAGAGCTTCTTGTTGACTTTGAAACTTAGCTTGTAGCCGACGTGTGCACATTTTGAGCATGACGTCTCTGATCCACTGGTTAAAGGACACTTTGATTCTCTCCTCTTTCATCTCAAACCGCTTCAAACAACAAAGCGTGTGACGGAAAAGTGGTTAGGACTGCACGACTGTCCGTGTTTTATGTTATGTTTATTATTTTACTTTGTTAACTGTTTTGTAAAGCGCTTTGTTACAGCTGCCGCTGTTGTGAAAGCGCTATATAAATCAGCATGTATTGTATTGTATGTATTGTATTGTATTGTATTTAGTAATGTTTGTTATACAGTACGTGGCTCACTACTGCCTCTTGTGGAGAGCATTAGAATGACAAGCAAGTGTCACTTATCCAGGTGCTTCGGAAACATCGTCCCTTTTAACGCCATGCCGGTATGAAATATCATTTTCCATGGCGCTTTACACACACATACACACACACACACACCTGTGGTGTCCGTCAACATTTACCTTGTGCGTCCTTCACGAGGTATTTACATCGCGTCTCGAACGAGGCCGTGTACATAAAAGAGAAGGACAGGAAAAAACGTCTCATTCTTGCAATGTAAACAAACGTCGTTGACAAAAGAGAGCCGAGCAAAAAGCATTTGAAAAGGCTCCCTGATACATAACCGTGCGTGCCACTCGAAAACAGCGCCGCCATTCATTTCGTCCCGAGAACCCAAAAGCTTTGGATTGGACGCTTGTCTTAATATTTAGTCTGATAGTGTGACAATACGCTCGATTTATGAGGTGCGAAAGCCCAAGCGGCTATTTCCCGTCACACGACTTTATTTTTGCAATGACATATTCCCAAACAATGTTCACATTTTTTAAATAATCCGACGGCAAAGGCAATAGCTGGAATACCAGGACGCTGCGTAACGTACGTTTCTGATCCCCTTTTCAACTGAATTCAGAAATATTTGGCGCAACCAATCAGCCTAATAAGACGCATATTATTATCGGCATCAGTGAATGGACCAACGTAAATGTAATTTAGTACTTTGTGCAGCAGACGGTGGTTTTGAAAAGTCTACACACCCCAGCTCAAAAGCCATGATAGATCATTTCTCAATTTATTCCACCACGACTCTGACCTGTAACGTTTACAACTCATTTATTTAAAAAAAATAAAATAAAAATCTTACCCCCCGTTGTGTTCAAAATTCACGATTCATCGCATTGGAACTCGTTTGAACAAAGTTCAGATGTTCTAGTGGGCTTTTCCTGACATCAGGATTTTTAGCGGAACAAATAACACAGTAACGCTTACTCTTTGACAAACAGTAGGTCACTTTCAGAGTGTATTGCATTGTCACATACTAATGAATCCATAAATCGCACAAAAAAAGCTGCGAACTCTGCTGTCTAACTCCATTTGGAACAATTGGCACTGTGTAACCGTCCTTGTAAACGCGGTCTGTGTTAAACAAGGATGCATTCCGTTGTGGAAGCTCTCTTGCAAATGTCACTAAAAATCAAACCATTCCTAACGATGATGATTAAATGCGAATCGTTCCGATGGACAATGACACGGCTACAAAGCTGAGGAGTTTTTGGTTCCATAAAACTAAAAAAGTTCACATTTTTCTATCGGGGGGGGGGGGGGGGGGGGGGAATCGAACAGCTTCAGTCCTCTCCAAATGTATAAACATGTTATGTAATGCCCCTCCAATGTTCACATGTAGGCTCTGTGGAGAATGTTTGTTGATCATTTCTGGCATCTGAACTCAATTTGTAGGGGAAAAAAAAAAATGTGAACGCTGACCCCCTTTGTGAAATGAAGTGTACAATTCCAAGCATTCCCTACATTCCCTCGCCGTTCAGATGAGCAACAGGTGAAAGCCCCCCCCTCGCTCTTTTAAATTAAAGCCAAGCTGCGCAAAGACGTGAAGCGTCGCATGTTCACGGCCGTCAGCGCGGCAGCGCTTCAAGTGTGGGGATATTCCTGTCATCTTTAGAATGCTGTCACGCACGATAGGTAGGGAGACACTTGGTTGGCACGCAGAATTACGAGCAGGCGGGGGGTGCTGGGAGGTACCCATGCGCACATTCCCATCATTGGTTTGGAGAAGTGTGTCATTGGTCAACCTTGAGTCCACCAGAGTGCCTTTTAGGGTCAACCTGAAATTGACCCCAAAAGCTCAATATCGCTCCCTTTTTGCAAGCGTGTCGAATGGAAACTTGGGTGTGTTGAGGTAGCCCGGGCCCCACGCGTCAGACATCTCGGCCCGTCGGCCCCGCCCCGACGTTCCCTTTCTATTGTTGGCTGACTGAGCTGCAGAATTCCTGCCGAGCGGTAGAGATTCCTCGCTGCGTAATGGGCTATTATGCTAGCTCGCACGCTATTCAATAGACTAATGACTCGTGTCAAAAGCTAGCGTCCCATGGGGAGTTACTTGCATTGAAGGGAATAGTTCAGAGGGAGACTGCCATTGTGTTGTGTCGCCGGGCCGGGCCGGCCCCCCGCGCGTGTGTGTTAACCTCTTCGGAGTGCAAGTATATTATGCGAGGAGGGATGGCGGCACGGCGAGCGCTGTCGTAGAACTGAAAGCTTTATTAGGACGAAACTGACTCATGAAGTAAAGGCCATGTCATTGTGTTTGAAATGGAAACGATGAAAATGTCAACCTGATAACCTTGGAAGTCACTTTACTTTATTTGATTCCCGCAAAGTCAAATTGCACAGACCCGTGTTGCAGTTTCATGATATAACAACTCATCAAGTGACATTTTTTTTTCTTATATAACTTCTTGTCCGGATTGCCTCACTGTCAGACATGTCTACAGCTGTTTTGCAAACAAGAACTGGGTTGATCTGGATACTTTGGCATTTGTGATGTGAATGTTTTTGGCCTCTCCACACAGGAGCATTTACCGCATTTATCGCTAGCAGCCTCAGGCACATCAAGTCTAATTAGATTATCTTCTGCCACGAGGGCCGGAAAAGTTGAAAAGTTTTCCCGCAATTTGCACCGGGTTGCTGTCGGCTGCCAATTCAAACGATTTAGCAATGAGTGATGGGAGGGATTGGAGTCGCACCGCCCTTTGAAGGGAACCCAAGAACAACTTGTATGACATCCACCGCGCTGCACGTAAATACGAGCGAATCTGAAGGACGGACGCAACGCCCGGTGTCGTCACGACTGCCAAAATATTTAAAGCGGTAGAAAATAATTCAAGTCCATTTTTTGGGGACATCTTTTGCTACATTTTATCAGTGGTGGCAGATGACGATAATATAAATTAAAAAAAAGACGTGAACAGAGAGTGGTTGTAAATTTTTGACACGGAGCAACTTGAACCAGGGCATTCATGATGCAACAGATTAAGAGAAGCAAGATATTCCCCACACATGGCCCGATGAAAGAATTTTTTGACGTTGTCGACACAAAGGATGAATTGCGGTGACGGCATTGTGTCTTGTGCTATCCTACAAATCACAAACTTGCGGCGCTGAAAAAAAAAAATCCTAATCTGAACCAACACGAGGTAAATGTCAAATTCCCAGGCTGAATTTGGGGCGTTTGTTCATAGCATTACATTTAATGGCATGTGGTTAAATGTTATTCAAATACATAACATGAATACAATATCCCCCCCCCCCCCAAAAAAAAAAGTGGCCTTAACGAGTGCCACTGCAAATACATACAAATGTATTATTATATTAAATTTAATCCAAAATTGAACGTGTTGCACGGGAACATTCTTTTGAGCTGTGGGACTGTATTGATAAAACAAACACCAGTTGACTCCATTTTAAATAAACATGTTCAGATTTATTCAAATATTTTGCCAGAAATTTGGCTTGCTGATGTTGAAACATTTCATAGAAATGACACACCTATCGTATCACCAATGTGGTTGTCGAACAAAGTCAAAATATGCAAATAAATATGACAAAATATAAGACCGAACACATTAAGGAACAAAATACTTTTTTTCAGGGAGAACCATTATATGATAATTCCCATGAGCTGGAGAACTGCATAACGGGACACACTGATTTTTTTTTTTTGAATTTATTTACTTTTATTTTGGCAAGTGGCTACACAAATAAATTCATCTGGGTATGGATACATTTTTTTCAGTAGATGTATCGTCTACATAAAAATTGTATCTGGATCCGGATGATTTTTTTTTTCATGCAGCCACAAAATAAAATTCTGGAAATTCAACAAAAAAAAATTTTTTTTGGTCTCAGTGTAGAGTCTTGACATAAACAGGAAGTGGTTCAGCCAAACTGGCTTGTTCATGACTTGGCATCCAAGTTTTTGGGAATTATAATAAGCCATAGATGGCAGTGTGTGTCTTATGTTTAAAAAAATGTATATATAGAAATTATTCTTAAAGTTCTATTTGGAGTGCATACAGGTGATGATGTAGTTTGACTTAAAAAAAAGTTCTTGTCTTCAGCTTATCTTTTGCGATCTCAGCTCCTTGTCTCTATGTCCCCGCTCTGCTTGGGATGCAATCAAGATGTAGGCGCTCACGTCGCCAACGTTAAGGTGGTCGTCGGCCTTGGAAGGGCTCCACATCACATCCCTGAGGTACTCCGCGCAATGGTAAAGGTTACGAAAGCTTTTCGGCTTCCTCTTCTGGCTTGAAAGTAGAACGGGCCATCTTTAGGCGGTCGTCCGCTCAGCCTGCCGCGTTCTCGCCCGGTGGCTCCTCGTCCACGTCTTCAGAAGCTGCTGCGTTTTGTTCGCGGCTCTGAGCCAAGGAGGCGTCGCCCTTCTTTGAATTTTCATCCTGCAAACAAAGACGGAGACAGCAATTAGGCTTTTGAGACATGAAGTCTTCTTTCAAGTTCTGGGAATTGTTATGTATACGGGAGGAGAGCCGAGCTGGTTAGTCACGCACTTCCTAAAGTACCAAATGTCAAAAATACAACGGGTAAATGGAAGAATCATTATTGGCCCATTGTGAGCAGACGGTTGAAAGCAAGAAGTAGCAAATCGGACACAAACAGACATCATGTTTAGGAAACCTAAAAGCATAATTGCCCAAGTCGTTTTGAATGTGCTGTCACAAAATAAGTAACAAACAACAATCCGCTCACTGAAAATTGTATTTGTGCGTGTGTTGGGCTCTTAAATTTTGCTGCAGGAAATGATCACAGTTGACTTAATTGATCAGAAAATGATTCACCTCTGACAAATAATGTATCTTTGTTCCTCGATATCTATGCCAGCAACTTATACCGACCGAACAAATAAATGATCTTCCGTTTGATGGCGGAACGTGTGCACTCGACATCAGTGTCCACTTTGCGGGACAATTTTGTTTGGCTGTGTGCCGTGAGATTTTCCAAACTTCAATTAAGTTGCATTTGGCTCGCTCATGAAAGGTTGGGAATGGCTGGCAATGACATTTTCTTGTTTGCCACAAACAATCAAAACAGACTTTGGAAATTATGCTAATAGGCTAATCCTCTTGAATCGTGAATTTCTCTTATGAGTAACGGTCGGATGCAATAAGGGATGAATTTAGTGACTGAACTTGATTTTTCAGCCATGCGTACTTTGTATTTCATATTTGTCAAAATAGGCTTGATGACGAGGCAATTTTAAAAAAGTGCCATTGGCAGTAGAAATGTTTACATCAGTACATTAAGTAATGGGGTCCCTGTGTTTTATTTTTCTTGTGCTTACCTCTTCATCATGCTGCTGTCAGTCGCCAGTTCAGGGCTCTCAGCGGAGTGGATCTCAGTCTTTGCTGATGTCTCATCCCTGCAAGACATAATGACTTAAAATTATATCCCCTATATAAGAG
The DNA here is from genome assembly GCF_025434085.1 of Hippocampus zosterae. NCBI lineage: Eukaryota > Metazoa > Chordata > Actinopteri > Syngnathiformes > Syngnathidae > Hippocampus > Hippocampus zosterae. Next base: position 20,581,380 of record NC_067457.1, read on the forward strand.
CATTCAAGCAACCATGCACTCAAACACGCCGCTACATGCACAAAAGGGAATTTTTTTCCCCATGAATTTACTCCGTGCTTCCAGTAAATAAGACATTCTTGACAGGGTTCTGAATACACGTTAATGATCCTGGATCTGGGAATTTGTGATGCTCAAAAGCTGTGATATCGGACCCACGTAACCCACCTGAGGTTGGTGTTGTCGCGCCTCTGGCAGAAGTTAGAGCAGGTGAGGTCTCCCCGATGCAGGCACTGGCATCTGGAGCCACTGCTCTCGGTTGCCGGGGCGACCTGGACCGAACGTCTCTTCCTGGGGGCATTGCCTAAGCCATAAGAGACTATGCGCCTGGAAGGACAATGGAAAGTTTTGATCAAACTATAAACACAGAACAGTCATCACCTTGACTCCCTGTATCCGTATTGTAAAGAAATTTGGATAATGTTATATACAGTTTCTTACATGGTAATACGCAAAAAATTAATCGCGGCAATTTGGATGGGCGTTTTATGGAAGACATTTCACTTTTAATCCAAAGGCTTTCTTTCAGATTTAGAACTGAAGAAGTCATGAGGATTAAAGAGGCGAAATGTATTCAACAAGCAAAAGTCCAGTTGTCTTCATTAAACGTTTGTATAACCATGACCTGGATGACTGATAATCTACATTAACATATATGACTTTTCTCAGCATTTTGCAACTGAATGCCCTAAATGGCATATTATTATAGTCGATACAAAAAATTTTAATTGGATATTTTAGCCTTAGAGGAGACACTTACTCAGGAGTGTTGACCCATATGATGTCCAAATGGCAGAAATAGACGCACTCCTTGTCCATGAAAGTCGCGCACGAGCAGCGCTTCTTGCGCACATGGCGCGTTTGGCTGACGGTGGGTGACGCTTCAGCGGGCGCAGAGAACGCTGAAATGACAATTAAACACAACATTGAAACACGTATTATTATTACACCACTTTATCGCAATCTAGCCGGGATTTCAAAATAAACGTGATTTTGGGGTGTTTTCCTTACCTGTGCTTAAAACCCAGGAGTGCAAAACAGACAACACGGAAAGTAAAATGTAAATATCCATTCCACCGGTTGAAAGACGTTTAAAAAAATAGGAATAATCCAACAGTAAGAAAAAAGTTAGGAAACAAATGTTAACGAGTGCCCGTCCTCTGAATCAAAGTGTCAGCGAGCGCCTTGAGAGGTGAGCACAACAGTTTGTGTTGTTGCTCGTGAATGTGGCCGCACATGTTCACTCTCGGCTTTATACAAGCACTTCGCCTCCCTCCTCTTCTTCTTCCTCCTCCTCCTTCCTCCGTACAGTTGTGTCCTTTGGCTTCCACCCAGACAAACGTTGTCTGTGAGCTGATAAAGAAGGTGGTGGTGGGGTGACTGCGACTTGACATTCCTGCGAGACACCTCCACGCGCCGCTTACACTCATTTGCCACAAGGTGGCAGTAAAACGCCTCCGCTCACTCGCTCACGAACTGGGCGCCTTGACGAAATTGAGTCAATTCGACCAAATACTGTACCTTATATACGGCGTATATGTACTGCAGGTACCTCATGGGTCTTTTAAGTGTACCCCCCCCCCAAAAAAAAGAATGTTGTGTGAGTGTCTTGCGTGCTGTAAATATAGTTGTGGTAATCACTTCTGTGACGAGCTATTGACTCATCAGAGTAGCAGCAAATCTAACAAATGACCTCACTGGCGATTGTGCAGCAAGAAGGCAGAAATAGAAGAGAGGGGTCATGGAGAAAACACTTAAATGTAGGCTGTTCGAGTGGAAAATTGACCTTGCTGTGTACTATTCATCTGCATACGCTCAAAGTGGGAAAGTATCTTGACAGGGTGAAGATTTGGGAGCCCTAATCAGAGGTCGCCGCTCGTTTTCCACTGGGTGGTGGAACAGTTTATGGCACATGGTAGAAGGCGCTGCTCTATCATACAAAAGTATTGGAAAAGTGAGTCCTATTCTATTATTTTTAGATTCAGCTGACACGGTAGCACATAGACGCCAAAATGTGAGTGGACATAAAATCTAACGTACTCGTACCGGAACCAGCGCAGCAAAGCGACAGGCTAAGACTGTTTGGAATTAATTGAGACAATGTTACGGAATAAATCAGAGACTTTGGGTTGGAAATAGAGGTGAGTGTTTCTGACGGTAGTTGATGTGTTGTTGGACATCACCTTCTCAATATGCAATTTGAGGTTTGAGCACAACCAGGTATTGACCTCTAGATGTCTCTGTTCGCTTTCCCTGCGCTTTTTCACTGTGCTGAAAACAACCGAAGAGGTGGTAGTGGTGGTATAAAGAGAGGCTCTGCTGGAGTAGATGGATGAGTCACCTTGTGAATGGGCTGCAACACGTGCTTACCACTGCAAAGATGCTTGACACAAGCAATCCCGATTGCCATGTCTGCTCTCGGTCCTCAGAAAGTCCTCGACCATGACTTCAGCCCCGGTTAGTCAACTAAAACCAATTTAATATTCCGCCGAGTGCCATTCATGGGATTAACAAATGGAGAGTCTAAATGAAGTGTGTTTTAATGGGAGGCTGAGAGGACCAGGAGGTTGTACAGTATTGTATAAATAGCGACGAATATAGCGATGAATATTACAGGAGTGGCTAATTAGGGAAATGCAGTTTGGTATAGTATAACATGGTGGTCATTGTGTTTCCTGGGGCCAATTTTGCTGATTGTCATAATAATTGCTTGAGTAGAATAACTGTATTCCTGCCTTTATTGTGGGTAATTTATGACCTCATTTTCCGAAAGGGAGAATTATCCTGCAGAACAGAGCGTGCGCGAGAACTACACACGAGTTACTGCAGTCGCTTTTTAAATTTGAACTCGAGGGACAATTCCACAAGCGTATACAACATCTTTTTCCAGGACTAACAATATTAATTTCTCGTGCACGCCCGTCTCCAATTCACCCGCTGGCCTGACGTCACATCCGCCAACTCAAATCAATTTTCTTGTTCACTATGACACATTTAACGTGTAAATTGTCCGCTCAATTCAAATGCCACAAAAATGAAAGTAAATCACATGCAGTAAAATACGCCGCCGATCATTACGCAACACTACATCGTCTTCAGGCGCCATTTTGTCGCCATCTCCTGGTCAGTATGAGAAATGCTTTCGGTGACAATGTATAGGTGCTATTTTTAATAAACATGTATAGTAAGGAGGTTTATCTCTTAATTTTGGATTTAAACGACAATGATTAGGACCACCAGTGAATAGGCGCCTATCCAAGCTGACATTGAGCGAGAGTCAATAATGGACCAAGAAAAGATTCAACCACAATATGGCTTTCAAACCACAGGATACCACTTGTGTTTATAAACAAATTTTTACTCATACTGTTCAGAAGATTGATACATCAAAGTAAAGCTACCGTAATGCACATACCAAAGGACCAAAAGTCAGAATGGGCACTAGACGGATTATAATAAATAGTTGAACACAACATTTGTACAGATAAACATTGCCCATAATCCATAGAAATGTACACATATCGGTATGGCAATCATAATTCAATAAATTTACAAATGAAAGATGGTAAAAAAAGTGATATCCTCCATTGCTATACCACTTCTAACTTGGTGTGTGCGTGCGTGTGTGCGTGGGTGTCTGTGTGCGCCTGTGTGTATGTGTGTGTGTTCATTAACAGAAGCAACTACTTAATTTAGATGAAATTATGTACAGGTTCCTCAACAAGAAACTCCATAAAGGCACAATTATCTATACAACATGTACAAAAACATTGTCTGGAGCTGACAAAAATAGAAAATAAAATGATTGGTCGTCATTACAATTGCCATATGATTGCACGTACAATGTGAGTGTCAGCATCTGTGCTTTGAAAGGCGATTTGTACAGAAACAAACCCCTGAAGAAGTGTTCTCAGTCTTAAAGTGACTACAATTACGTACAAAATCAACAACGGGAAAGCCTTTCAGGTGGCGATGACCAGTCTGTCTTCATCATCACTGGAAACCTCGTTGAAGTCATCAATGACCTTCTGCCAGCTGGCCGCCGGTGCCGCTCTCTTAGGCGCATCATCACCACCTTGCTTAGAGGAGGCCACACCATGTGCTGGACCTTGTGGGGCTGCATGCTGCCGGGAGGATTTCTCCCTTTGCGCCTTCTCCAAAGTCTGTGTCAGCTCTGCAACGGTGCCAGGTCCGTTGCCTGAATTCAGTTCTGGAGAAGCGCTGATTGGTAAGGACGCCGGCCGGGGAGTGGCCACGCGAGCCGAGGGACTTTTCGTTTGAGATGATTGTGCCCCCAGAGTGTCGGGGCTGCCTTGCATGTCGGACGACCACGGTAGGGGACTACGGCATGGTAGCGGGCTGAGAGAGGGAATGATGGCAGGCAGGGCAATGTTCACGATCTGGAGACTCGGCATGTGTGTCTGGTTGGTGGTGCTGGTTTGGGAGGTGGGGCTCGCAGCCAAAACCTGCAGGGCGACCCCTTGCTGAGGAAGCATTTGGCCGGACGCTAGCCCCGTGTTGGTCAGCCCCATTAGGCTGAGCGTCGGCTGCAAGGTCTGACCGTGCAAGTCGGTCACTTGACGTATCGGGAAGCAGGGCACCACGTTGCCCATGGGTTCCTGGATCACAAGCGGCTGGGTCTGCACGCTATCCGGCCGGGGCGAAGAGTTGGGCGCCGTCGACGGGCTCGTGTTTCTGTGGATGACGCTCACGGCCGGGATGGTGAGCTGAACGGGGCCGGCTTGAATTGGCACAAAGGTGGAATAAGCTGCCAGTCCGGCAGGCACCAGTTGGATGCCGCCAACGGGAACCATACTATAAGGCGAGCGGAAAGGTTGCTGGGAGTGCAGAGGGAGGTGACTGAACAAGTGGGTCTGTGTCTCCATTATTGGGGCTTGAGAGAGACCTTGCAATGGCGCCCGCGTCGGACTTTGTGACGTTGACGTCTGTGTGCTTCGATCAACTGGTATGCCAGACTCGTTTTTTACCCAAGGATGAGTGGCAGATGACGGTTCCTGTTGGAAAACCAAAAAAACATGAGTCCATTACAGTAAACACCTGCTACAGCGGGGCGCACCCTTCTGGTCCCTGCTATAATTGCAATCTTTTTCATTTTTGAACCGATTTTTAGAGTTTAATAGCCACGGTTCCCTCAAAAAGAGAAGATATGACTATGAGCGTTGCTATTTGCTGCTTGAATGTGTCTGTGTGTGTTCAACGAGCAGCTGTTGAAAGGTTTACAATTACCATTGCATCTATGCTAATTTAGTTAGGCCTGTTCGTGACCTTTTGCATAAAGCTCGTTAACTTGCATAAGAGGAACTTTGATGGTTTTGATGTTGTAATAGCCATCATTTAACCCGCTTTAGTTGAATGTGTCATTATTACAGAAAACTTCAACCGGGAGTAGCAAAATTGTTTGAAGCAAGCACACTTGGTTTCTTTTTTGGAGAACTGTGGAAGCGAGACCCCTCATTAATTAATTTTAATCAATTAATTTTAATCCCTCCCACCCCCCAAATTAAGTTGTACAATCAAACTTGTTTCTTGACAGGAAGCAAATGATATTTTTTAAAAGTGAGTTTTAAAATGTTTAAGTGTGGTAATCAATGTAAATATATATAAAGTATGTGTGGGAGGGGGGAATATTGAAAAATATGTTTTTCCTCTGGTCCCTATTCCGAGTTTTGTCCTATCGCAGTAGAGTCTGGAACGGACCGCTCCCCCCCCAAAAAACCAGCGTCATTTAAGGGCACCGTAGTTCCCTTGAAGGGATAAGCAGTGTGGAAAATGGAGGGATTACGATGGAAAGAAATGACTCAAAGCTGTTTGGGTTTGCGTCTGTTGACATGGCTGAGATTTCTATTGGCATTCCGCCTACACACCTTGTGGCAGAAACTGAAGTATGATTCGGGTTTACCATTTCCAAACCACACAAAGGAAAAATAAACCAAACTTGGAACTGCTCGGTGGAAATGAGGTGAAAGTATATTGGATACAGAGTCAGGGCAGAACATTTTTCCGAAACTGAACGATGGGCGCCCTGGGCACTTCTGAGTGGCAGAAAGCGAACAAATACTCGAATGAATTGAGGCAGGGAGCGTCATAAATAGTTGTACAGACAAAATGACAAGACTGACGAGTTATGGATGACATCATTGTGGGTCTCACCTTGCATGGTCTGAAGCCGGTCACTGTCACCGGGGGACTCGGTGGAACCTCACAGTCAGGGTAGTCGATAGACATCTGCCTGCATGGCGATACCGGGCTCATCATGTGCACCGACTCCGTATCGGAGAAATTGGACTCGGTGGTGGTGGCGGCGGCGACAGGGGGCAGCGAGCTACAAAGGGGCGCCAAGCTCGGGCAGTAGCCGGAGATTGAGTACTGCTTACTCAGCGACAAAGGGTTCATGATGAGGACAGAGTCTGATGCGTGGGGGTCGGGAGCTTGCGGCCGCGTCAGGGAGCTGATCGACATCTGGGCCAGGAGGGCACTCGGAGGGACCTCGTTGTCTTTCGACGGAAGATGCTGCGGGCTGGCGGACACGGAAGGGTTTGTGGACAGGCCAGACTCCACTTGGCTGTCGTCCTCTTCCTCATCGTTGTCCTCGTTCTCTTCCTCGTCGGGGCCGTCGGAGTCGTCGCCGTCCGAGTCCGGCCGGTCGGCGCTACTCACTTGACTGCGGTCTCCTGAAGATACAAAAGTACGTTTCTTGTATCGAATCGGGTACTAGAACAATGTTAGTCATTCGAAATAATTCCCTCGTCGATTTATTTGAGTGGAATGCGCTCGTAAGGGAATAAGTCGGCGGTGTCTTGCGCCTGCGGCGGCAGGGGAGTTTTCCCTTCAGACCGTCGTGCACCTCTCAGCTCCAGCACTTGCAGAGGTGGAAAAACAAATATGCTCTTAGAGACTGGGACCATAGAATGCTTTCAGGCAGCTTGTCTCCCCTTTTTCTTTTTCTAAAATTAGATGCAGCAATTTCCTCTTTGTAAATGTTGTGCTTGCCGCCCACATGCACTTGGAGTTAACAGAGGATGAAGCTGCATTTAGAATGTCCAATTAGACCACAGCAAAGCCCCCTGACATAGAAACAGAGCACCACCAGTCCTGACGTTGGGGTTTGTTTTTTTTAACATCTTATTCAATGAGGGACATTTTTATGACGGGAAATATTTAAAAAAAAAACAGTGAAATACGCAAAACGTTGAAATGCACGTTTTAAGGTTCAGAATCGGACCTGAATCCTCCGCATCTTGATCGTCGGGGAGACCAATGGACACCCCCATCTCCATGCATTTCTTACTGTGCGCTTTGGACTTCATATGCTTGGTGAGATTTCCTGCAGGGAGCAGAAAAGGTGTTATGGGTGGGTAGCGTTCCAACTGTATCACAGGATACACTTACGTAAGGCAAGAGTCCCCGGGCGAGCCGCACGTAAAGGGTGAGTAACAGATAAAGACATTTTTAAATGGACGTGGGTTGTTCTGACAAAGTGCTGTTCCGCAGCGTTGCGTGGGAAGTCGGCAAGTTTGATAACGAACGGAGAATCGCGCTTGATTCATTAAAGCGATGCTGAAACCTCATTTTTTTAATACCAATCAGAGGACTGGAACAACAGCAAAGTCAACTTTCAATTGTATTTATGCTCATGTAGATTCTTTGAAATATGCCGAGTCGTTTCAAGGTCATACTTTTTGTGGATTTGTGCCTAGAAATACAGTAGCGGACAACACCGAAAGCTCTCACCTTTGGTCTTGAAGGAGAAGTTGCAGTGGGTGCAGTGGTATGGCCGAACGTCAGAGTGGGTGCGAATATGTTTGCGTAACATGCTGGGCTTCTTACAGCGGATCCCGCATTCCTCACAGATGTATTTACCTCGCCCTCGCCCACGTACATAAACATAGTCTTCATTAGATTTGTATCTGCGGGGTTGCAACACATCAGGGAACATGAGATAAGAGACAAAGAACCATGTCGGACTTCAATAACACTCGAAAACCGTACCCGCCATCAAAGATTTTGATCCGCCTTGGTTCTGTTTTTGATGTCAGCTCCTTGTCTGACTCATTGTTGGAATGAGTTTCTGTTTGCGCTTTCGTTTTGGCTTCCGCCGATCTGGTCTTCTGGGTCACCGGCACCTATAACGACATGCCTTTGTTTGTACTCATTTTATATATTCACGTGTTACAACAAAACAACGCATTAAGAAACTACACAACCAAAAGAGGTTTGTTTGGAAAAACGTGTTCTTACCTGTGGCATGACATCTTTCAGCTTGCCGGAGTAAGACAAGATATCCGATTTTCCAGACGTTTTTATCGCAGAGGTGTAGCGGATTTCCTTCGAGCTCTGTTTGGAGTCGAGGAGAGACATGACCACCTTGGTGGGCAAGCCCAGCGGGTTCGGATTGTTTGGGTTGACGGTCCAAGCTGCATATGCCGACGTTTTCAGGTCCGTTTGGAGAGTGTGAAGTTGTTTCCTCCTCATCAGGAAGCACCACGTGAAGGTGGTGGTCGTCTTCAGGCTGGGGAAAGACAGGCGATGACTGTCTTTTGTGTTAACCACGGAAACAGATGTGGGCAGTTTCACTTGACCGCCATGGAAACTCGATGGTCTTATGGGCGATTTTATGGGATTCCACCGATGTTCTTCCACTTTCTCTTGAGGCTTGAGGGTGTGACTGGCTGGCATAGAGGCACCCTGGCGATCAGGTGCAGCAGTATTTAGGACAGGGCGAGGGTCTTCAGGAATAACCGTGCTTGCCCCTTTGTCCAGGCCGGTACTGTCAGGTGACATTGGCTTCACATCGTCAAGATCCCTCTCTGAATCGGTTTTAACATGTGGCAAAGGAGGGGCCTCCGTCTCAATTGGACTGTCAACGGGTTCCGTTGTGCACACCTGCCTGACCAGCGTTAGCTTCCGCTGTCTGGTCACTTCCGACAAAGTGGAGTTCAAATAATTGACCGACCTGCCGTCAGTCAGGCAGGCCACACCGTTTTCATCCTTAGCGCGTTTCTGATGCTTTTCCATGTAGATATCCAAACTGTTGGCGGGTGACAGCATTCTTTTACTCGACGCAATGGGCTCCTGTTGCGGGCAAAGAGTGACTGACGCAAGTTTCTGAGTGCAGTGCAAAGAACCCAGGGATGAGGGCCTTTCGGCTGTTTTATTGTGAAGGCTAACGATTTTGGTACAATCCTTTGGTGAAGCATGAGTTTCAGCATCTACGATATGAGCGGGCCGAAGGGTACTTTTGTTTGAGACGGTGGGAGCAGTGTGCATCAGCTCATGCGTTATGAGGATCTGTGGCAACGGAGCACCACCTGCCTGGGTCGGAACGTTTGAGTCTCTTTGAGGTTCGACAGCCAAAACATCAGATGTCGTCTCAACGTCTGAATAAGGACATGTCTGATTCGTACAGATCTTCTGGAGTACGTCTGATGATTGGGAAACACTCAAAATGGGATGGGCAGCGGGCATTTTTAAAACTGGTACATTTGGCTGAGATTCCTGCGTGCCGGAGAATGAAAAAGTTTGACCTGGCCTATGTGTCGGACATTGCAGCTGGTATTTGGGCACAAGGCATTTATTGTCTTCCAAATTGGCCGGTTTGTTGAGGGTGTTCTCACTTCCGACTAAAATCTGGCTCATGGGTTTCTGTGCCTTTTGGCATACTTGAACTCGGGATGTTTGATGCCAAGGGTGAGGAAGGCCATGGACTTGGGGCTGCTGTGTAGGGCTCCCAAGATGTATACTTTGGACCATTTGTTCGTTTCTTTGCAAGGGTGATTCTCCAGAATGGACGATGAAAGGCTGGGCCACATTCAATCTGTTGACAAATTGAATTTGGGCTCTGTTTGGGTTTACAGAGTTTACATTTGTAATTAGAGCTTTGTCAAGATTTACGACGGCTTTCCGAACGGACTGCTGATTATCTGGGCATATCTTTAGAGACATTTGGCGAACTAACGGCCCCCGCCTCCTTTCGATCAGTGGAACCTGGGCACCTTGGGTGATTGGTCCACTTTTAGGATGACCGACGGGTGATTGACCTCTTCTGGGAGAGACATTGCCACAGTCAAAAGACTTGCTGCGGTAGTCGCATGAAATTTCTACCGAGGGTTGAGTACAAGTGATCTGTTCGGATGCTGCTCGCCTCATGGCTGCCGGTACACCGAGTGTGCTGAAGACTTTTGGCTGATCTTGTGGCTCAGGAATTCTGCTCACGCAGTCGGCTCCTGAAGGACTCTCTGACCTAGACGGTTCTTCTCTGTCAAAAGAGGTTGAAATGCTGGAACAGTGCGAGAGAGTACTGTCCCTGCTCAGGCTACGCGAGAGGCTCGACTCCAAGCTGGAGTCACCTGACGAGTGGTCCATTTGAGCAAGACGAATTCGTTTCTTTTTTGGTGGGAGTTTCTCTGCTGGCAGCTTCGACAAACTCTCACTTCTTTGTGGCCAGCTGAATTGATCTACGGGCTTTTCCGCCTGCTCTGAAGGCTGCGTTTCGTGTTCTCTGTCGGGCTCTTCGGTGACCAAAATTTCAGGGACCTGGATGTTGTTTTGACGAACTAGACGACACTGTTGGGCAGGAGCAGAGGTTTCTCCTGCGACTGCCACGGTACGATCAGTGCATTGATCCATTTTTTGAGGACCGGAATCAGCTACTGTAGTTTTGTCCGGTAACTTTTCATGGTAGACGTCAGCTGCTCTTACATCTGCTTTGGAGTTCGGGGGGTCTTTTTCTCGACTATCCAGCGGAGAACTCCTATCTGTCGATTCGGTCTCAAATGAACTCGGCCTGCTGAGAGAGTTGGTGTGTCGAATGACTGAAGTACCGCAGCTTTGCCTCTGCATTTCTGCTTGAGCAGAGGTGCTGATCGGAGTCTCTCGGATTGGTGACAGTCTTGAATCTGAAACACATGTACCACGTGCGACGAGTTGAATTTGTGGTAGCTTGGGCTGGCTGGTTTTGGGTTGTATGTCGACCACGACGGTGTGTTGGGGAGACATTGGATTTCCAAAGCTTTTCAGTAACTGACAGGAATCAAAACTAACCGAGCAAGGGGGATTGGTGTCGGTTGGCGATTGATCATCCTCATCGCCGACGCTTTTCATTTTCCTTCTCTTTCTGAACGATGTCTGCTGTTCAACTAATCCCTGGCCGCCTGTCGACCTCGAAACTAAATTGGTTTGCATGTTGACATGAAAGACATCTTGATCTGTTTCTTTCACGACAAGGGGCTTGTTTTTTGGCCCATGAAGTTCCGAGCAGTAAAATTTCTTGTGCGTTTCAAAATTCTCTAACTTTCTGTACCGGTTTCGACAAGTTTCACATTCGTACATTGTGCCTTTATTTTGCTGAAGTTTTCTTTGTCTGTCCTGACTGTGATCGAAAGATCGACTTTTCTGCATAAGTTCCACGCTATTATTTGCGCCGTGGTATCCGTCATCCATCGAGCGAACGGTAGGAAGTCTCTGCCCCTCACCGGTAGAAAAATCCTCCACTGCGGCTTGTCTGACCAAGGTCCGAGAATGTATCGCCGGATTGGGGGTTGATGGCGCAGACGAAAAGACATCATCATTGATTGAACTTTTCTCATCAAAGGAATGAGAAATTCGCAAAGGGTGGGGCAGGTGGGCAATATTGAGCGGAAGAGCGGAGTGCCCCGGCGTAGTCGGCATCGAGTTGCTCCTTGTGATCGGCAAACAATCCATTGAGTATTGAGAAGGTACAGAGAGAAGGAAAACCGGCTTCGATTTGTCTGTGGGCGTGAACGGAGACTTGGGGATGTCGGAACTTGAACTTGACCTCCTTCCAATTGGTTTCAGGTCAAACTGAAAGGAATCTTTAAATATATAGGATTTTGGAGAGTCGATGCTTCCTCTCCTTGACAGAGATGTTCGCCTTGGTTTAACACTGTCCAGTTGCTTGTTGTCCACCACCGCCTCATTGTCTGATATCAGCTTTGAAATTCTTTCCTCAAGAGAAAGGGCTTTTGTTTCTAACGGGGGGCGCATCTGTCCCTCTTTTGCTTGTGGTAAATGCTCCACTGCGACGTGCATTACCGTCGAAACAACAGGAGGGAGATGAGAACCATCCTTTTTGGAGACGTCCATTTCAGCCGGTGGCGTTATCTTTACAAATGGACTCGGTGGACTCATTGCCTGGTCGGCACTTTCGGAGCGAGAGAAGTAGCCAGAATCTGTACTCCCCAAACTGCGAGGACTAAGGAGACACTTGGCTTGTTGCTGCTGAGAAAAGTCTGTCGCTTGTTGCCTCTGGAGCTGAGCGTGCCCACTTAAGAGTGGAGACTTGCACTGTTGGTCTTCATCTTCGCTGACCGTATCTAGTGAGGGACTTGTACTCACTACCTCTTTCAGAGACGACAGGGCCGTGATGTTCGATCTCAGATTAACATTTGGAAACTCTCGTTGCCGTTGCGAAGCGGCTTGTTCAGGTGCGGCGCCGGTAACTCGAGGGCTGTCTGCCCTCAGAGGCGAAACGTTGACCGGATAGACAACAACTTTCGGGAGCACGGCTGTTACTTTGTGCTCATGACCTCTTTGGGCGAGAGTCGGTTTCACCGAGTCGAACACGGCCGTTGAGTCCATTTCTCCGTAGCTTGCTTGGTTTGTACCAGCGCTTTGGAGGCTGTTTTCTGACAAGGCCGCTGCACTACTTTGCGATGATTCCGGATCCAGATCGACAGTGCTTCCGTCGTCGTCGCTGTCGCCGCTCTCATCGACCTCTGAATGTGTTCCGAGGGCTTTGTCAGAATCGTGTGATTGCAGTGGCCCTCCCGATTCGGAGCGCGCGATGAGACCGAGTTTGATGGCATGAGCGTGTGATTTCTTGTGCTTGTACAAGTTGCTCTTGGTTTTGAAGGAAAAACCGCAAGTTACGCAGGGGTATGGTCTTTCGCCGGTGTGAGACCTGATATGTTTGAGCAGCACGCTGGGTTTTGCACACGCCCGGTTGCAGTATTCGCAAACATATTTTCCCGGTTTCTTCTGCTTTTGGTCCTTGGAAACCTGCTCCGACCCAAAGTTCATTAAAGTCGTAATCTGAACATGGTTGTTTCCGGGTGTAACTGGGACCTGAATTGTGCTGGGCACACTTGCTGAGAGCGACTGGCAGGTGTGCACAATTGGCGGTTGGCTTTTTGGCAAAGCATTTGAGCCCGAGGGAGTCGGCGCATGAGTGATCGTAGACAGTCCGGTATTAAAACTCATGTGAATTCTGGTCTTTTCCGGATTAGATACAACAGGAATGAAATGTTGATTTGCAAAAGATAACGACTGCAAATGGTCACCCTGTATTGATGCCTGTACACCCTCCTGCAATGGTGCTGCAATGCCAATGAAATTACCCTGTTTGTCGATATAATACGTCTGCAAAGGAGACGAGTGTGTATGGAGACCGATATTAACAGCCGTCATGCTGGACAATTCACTCGTGGCTTGAGATTGAAGGTTCGAAGTCGGTTCCGCGGCGGCCGTGACTCGGAAGGTCTGTTTCCTGTCAGTAAGTGTAAGCATGTCGGGCTCCATCGCCTTCAGGAGGACATCGAGTGGGGCACTGGTGTGGTAAGGATCCTTATCAAAGCTGCGGGCTTGGGTATTACCGTCCTTGGGCGGAGCCGCTTTTAGAGAACCGTCATCATCATTGGTTGGTCCGTGGGACGGCAGCATTGACTTGGCGTTCTCTTGCGTTAGCCTTTCATGGTCAGTGACAGAGTCCCCTTTGTCAGGGGATGCTTCAACAGGTCGAGCATCTTGTGATTCTCCTTCCTCGCTCGGTGTTGTTGAGGGATGATGGGAGGGACTGCCGGAAGCAGCGGAGCAAGGTCTGTTCTCCTTGGGGGTTCCTCCTTCGACAGAATTTTCGGGTGTTTTCAGCTGCGGTGGTTTCTTCACCGGGGATTTGGGAATTTTCTTTTGTTTGTTCTCTGCCACAACCTTTTTCCTCTTCAAACCTTTGATGTTATCTTCAATTCGTCGATTGCTTTCAGATATGCCTGTGAACAAACCAGGAAAGAAACCATCGGACAAACGTTTTCAATATCTGTGGTCCTTTTGGCAAAATAAAGCACCATATTACCCACATGCGGTTTCAGTCACTGGCAGCTGGAATGTACCACAGCTGCCTTTAGACAAACTAAAGACTGAACCAGGCGAGTGAATTACTCCACTCCAAAGGACACGCAATAAATAAATGAAAGTCAGATAGTGTTTGCACACTTGCGACCACTTTATTATTTTTTTTTCATCTCCCATTTGAGAGCATTCCTGAATTAGGTACAACACAAGATATGAACTGTTCTGATGGCTAAACTGTTTTACTGCAGTTAATTGGAACCAGGGCTGTCAACATGAATGTTTTTCTAAGCCATGAAAGCAAATTCCCGGTCCCATCATCGATGTGTCACATGGCCCTTTGGGTGCGTATATCACGTTACTTAACATTGCAACTTTACCGTTGTTTCTCATCGCGTACCGGTATTTCAAGTGGTTTGCGACTCCAAGCATTTTGCTCCATTGAGTCCATTCTTTTTAATTACATCGTTAGTGTTCTCACTTGACAAACAAACATGTCTTTCCTCCAAAACACAATAGCGTGTACGGGTAATTGTAATAACAAATAGATTTGCATACGGCGAGTTAATTTGTCCATTCATCTGTTCGTAAGTGTACTCCAGGGTGTTTTGGAGAGGAAGCTGATTGTACAGTTAGCATAATTACCATTCGAAAGCTAACAGCCAGCATCCAAACAGGGAGTTGCCGTTTGAAATTAGCTATTAATTGTGCAGCTGATGTAAAATTAAATGGGAAACATCATCATACGTTTTACATTGCATGCTTAAAAAGTCACAACGTCAAAAAGCTTGGAACAGTCTTTTAAACTGTCACTTGTGTCAAGGACAAACAGAATTCCTGTGCGGATGGAGGTTTTTTGTTGTTGTTGTTTTTAAACCCCACTTCATTCTATTCCAGTATTGAGCTTTTTTTTTTGTACAAATAATTACAAAAGGCACATGGGTACAAATCGGCACGCTGGGCTCTCGATCATCATTTTGTCGCCTTTGAAAAAGTGACTCAGCATATAGTTACATAAACCTCATCGTGACCTGTCACAGTTTACCGCATTTCAAAAGTATTTCGTTTCTCCCGGGTATTTGGCATAATTAGACCAGGGAACACCCTGTCCTTGCTAATCCATTCTCCATGAAAAGCATACAGCATTACATTTAAAAAAAGGTCAAAAGCCCAAGTAAATGTTGATATAATGACGCATCCAATGCTCAGAGACTGGCTCTAATCAGGTTTTCGATTGTAAGAAGTCGGACGCGTCGTGTACAAAAAGTGCATGTCACAGAAAAAGTGTCGTCACCGTTTGACTGGCACGCGTGGGCAAGAATACAAGTAGTTATTTATATCTTGTCCACTTAGCTTCTCCACACAAGCTGTTCCAAGTCTTGTTAGTCCATCAAAACTCTCATGACCCGCAAGTGACTTGGATTTTTTTTCTCTTTCTTTTCCATGACTCAGAAGTTGGTCAGGTGACATTCACCAAAAAATAAACGAATTATAATCAGTACCGTCTTTGCATTAGCACACATTATATAGATTATGTAAATAATAATATATTGTCGGACTTATAAGATTATTGGATTTTTTTTTTTTTACATTTGTTTGGCACTCTCGTAAACCACTTTACAAACGATTGTGAGGGTAGTCGACCGGTCACTTGTTGAAACCTTATTTGTCCTTGCTATCATAACTTGAAAAAGAAATGTCTCTTACCTTTCCTTGAGCCCGTGGGTTCTTTCAGTTCTTTCTGGGCCTCTTCGATTTTATCTGCAACACAAGTAAAAGGTGCATTTTCAGCATGCGGCAAGCGCCGGCACGTACATGCCCACGTACAGTACGCAATTGTGAACGGATGGCAGCATGCAAATAATGTTACGAGGGATTCCTCCCACACGGCCCATGCGGTATGATGTCTGTTAAATGAAAAACAGATATTCTTCCATAGCCGGGGAGAGTACACCGTTCCGTGATGGAAACTACGGTCATCGTTGAGGCAGCACCCTTGCGTAATGCGACCGTATAGCCACACGTTTTAAAAACGACGCGGATACGCGTTAGGTGCAGGTTAGGATTTCAAACATGACAATAAAAATGGCACGCCGTGACTCCAGATGCTGGACGATGGTCGAACAAGAATGCGCCGGAACTTGTCAGAGTCTCGGGGGGTACCCGGTTTCTCGCCCAAAGTCAGCTGGCACACATGGTTCACCCAGGATCCAAATGAGGACAGGCAACGTAAGGAAACTGACGGATGGATTTTTTAACCCTTTCAGGCACGGCGGTTACTACAGTGGACAGCTTATCAGGTTACAAGGGTGCATGAAATGGTTCAGATGAGGTCATAGGAAAGCTCCTCATGTGAAATATTACTTGGTGGCTCTATGCAGGGGGGAGGAGGAGAACATTTCAGATCATCCGGATTTTACCAAAGACTACGCTTCTTATTCATATATTAGGGGAAAAGTAGGAGCTTTCCTCCCATGACCATGAAACTGAATGGAAACATAAATCCATCATAGCTTCTTTTGCTTTATGGATGACCTCATGATTCGAGACCCAAAGTCCCAGAGGACCAATTGGAGCAATTTCATTTTCGACCACCACAAATGTTATTGGAGGACCAAAAAAAAATTTTTTTTAAAGGATGTTCTTCCGTCGTTGCCAAAATCACAGTAATTCCATGCCGGGAATCCGCAGTGAGGAGGATATGAGCGGCTGGTGCAAGAGGTCAGTGGATGATGTCATTGTGTGTGTGTTACAAGTCACACCCCATCTCCGTCGCTCTCCTACCCCAAGCACACGCCACGGATTACATAATGTGTTCCCATCCCGAGCCGCTGCGGAGCAAAACAAAGGCGCCCTGCCAGCAGAAACACGGCAACAGAGGGCAGCGCATTTGTTTTCGTGCATCTTGTCTGTCAAAGACAAGAACGTATTCAAATGCTCCACAGAGATCTGTGGATTCCCTTGCCCTCCGATGTACTTGTGCTATTCCACAAAGCTGGAGACTCTCGAAGCTTCCCTCGGGTGAATTGCCAGCAGGCTGGCAAGGCATCCTCAAGTCAACGATGATGGCCGGTGCAATTTTTGCTCGAGTCGCGGCAAAGGTGATTTGGCTCTTCATTGTTTGAACAGCTGCCCTTATTACCGAACGTCTCGGGCGAGATCGCGCCGTCGAACCGTGACATGGCGATTACCGCCCAACGTACGGCGTATCTGCGCCGGTGTAAGAATCCGATTGCTCTCTTAACATAACTAACCGCAAAACAAGACGCCTCATGCTGAAAGGCATCCGATGAAGTCATTGCTCAGAACGCAGGAAACAATGAGTCGAAAGGGACAAGGCGGCAGTCCCTTCATCCCTCGCCCTTAATAAGGACAAAATATTCCATCCACGCGGGCCAAGTTGTTAAGACAGAAGGGAATGATTATACGGTTCAAATTTCCCTCATTATCTGCGGAGTGGTCTCCACGATGGTCAAATATTTCACGACGGGGGCTTTGAGACATTCGTCTTTGCCATCTGCAAAGCACGCAGCCGCAAGAAAACACCAAAAGGGAGAACGTCAACGTTGCAGCCTTGATGAAAACCAGAGCAAGTCATGGAAGGCGTCCAGATTTTTAGAGAACAATCGACCGATCTCGATTACAATACAACGGGGGACGGAGAATGCCGACACTTTTGGTTAAGACACTAAAAGCGCAGCCAAAAGAGACGCGTGACATTGATCGTTTGTTTCTCCCCCCCCCCCCACCCCCTCGAATCTCGTGAAGCCTCGATTAGATTCAAAGGCAAAGGCAACGGGACAGTGGAAGCTGTTGACAGGTTTTTGAATCGTGCATCATGAACGCTAGGCGATGATTTGGCCGGGGCAGGCCAAGCCAGAGCGGCTGCCTTCGATCCTTTTGGTTGCTGCCATGACAACCTCGCATCTTGAATCTTTCGCGGAACACCTCCCGACATGACTGTGCTGTGTTGACTGGGATTTGGGGAGGGGGGGGGGGGGCAGAGTGTGTGAATTAGTAGCGCCTCCGGAGCGAGGTCCTGGTGCAGATGCGGGCTTAACTTCCAGTGTTCACTCGGTGTGACTTGCTACATAGCGGCTGTGGCTCGAGGGAGATCCGCACAGCAGAACGGGATGCCGATACGTTTAGAAACGTACCGATGTGACGTCTGGATGGCTGCGCAGAAAGTCTCTTTCTTGGGCACCGATGACCTCAGCCTGCGGGCCAACAACCCAACACCAGGCTCAACAAGCCCTCAAAATACACATTTTTGCTCAACGATCCGCACCGTTCGGCCTCACCGCGCCAAAACAGACGCCATCGCCCGCATAGTGGCAGCTTCTCAAGGCTCCATATGCGCAATGTTTACTCGTCTCGGGCTGCTTTTTCTTCCGTCAAGCTGCCGCTCCCCCTGCTAGCATCAAAGATACACGCTCTAGTTGTTTTGATATAACAGCAGCATCTGCGCGGTTGTGATATCATTAGTATGCACAACGCCACACCATATCCGTGCGCTCTTGAAACGGAGAGTGCGAGCAGATGGTCCATGTGCAAAAAAAAAAGGATGAGTCAAAGGTGAACGGAATTTTTCTGTCGCCGACACACGACGCAACCGGGGAGGCTGCGGTTTCAAAATCGGGACAGAAGAGATCTTGAGGGAGGAGACACACTGCAGCATCCAAATTCAACAGAGAGGAAGAGACGAAGCGGGATGAAGATGACGAGATGGTAGCCGGCAGCTGCTGCCTTCTTCTTCCTTGTCACAGCGCAGAGGAGGGATTATGTAACTCGAGCACCTTCACCGGAATTCTGACCACGCCGGAATTCTTGGTGGCACACATACCCTGGCGGAGGCTGCATTCTTTCAACAGTCGAGGGCATTTACAGACACAAGACGGTGTGCAGGTTCCAAGCTTCAAGTGTCTTCAAAGTTTCGGTCCAGCTTCCCAGAATTGCGCCCGATACTATTTAGCGTCCGTCAAAACACCTTACGATCTGTTGCTTTGCTTTCATTGATTGCGTTGATTCTAAGTCCGAATCTCTTTCCCGTCTTCCCCCTTCCGCCGCCAGATGTGCGAGCTATGCAAAATCCTTTGCCAACTTGAAAGGAAGTCTGCTGATCATATCTCAGCTTTCTTCCCGTCGCGTGTGGAGAAGACCCCGGCCAGTTTTGCAGCCCTCAGCCGCTGACCCACGCAATAAGTAGGCCAGAACGGTTTCCGGCAGCTCCAGACAAATTCTTTATCTTTGCAGACATGCGTGAGAAAAAACAAAACAAAAAAAAAACAGAGAGAGACTCCCCATGCTCGGGAGGGTAATAAATCAATCTGAGAGTAGAGTTTAAGACTGATGAAGTCTTCTCTCTCCCCGTGACTGCGGTCAAACCATGATGAGGAGCGAAGGAAATCCCAACCCGGGGAGCAGGAGTGTCCCATTACATTGTAGTCCATCATCATCATCATCATCAGTCGGTGTATCTTAGAATTGTTCATATTATCTCGGTTGGGTGGGAGCTGGAATGACTCACTGCGTAATCTACCGGACACAAAAAGGAGTGACGGACTGATTAAGGGATGAAAGACTGTGTGCGTCTGTTTGGCGTCTTTTTTGGAGATGACTACATCAAGTTGTGTGTTGGCTTTTGACAAAACCACTCTAATCTCCGTTTTTAGACGTGACGCAAAGGTCATTTTTCATCAAATTTAAGCGATATGGAGCTGTATTTTCGTGCCAGGGGCAAGTCGAGCGTTGGGCGAAACGGGACATTTGTCCTTTTCTGCGCCATCGTTATTGCAGGATCCCTAAATTGCATCGATATCAGACCAGTCAGAGGCGCAGTGTGCCCAAGTAAGCCGTGCTTGAGATTGCCGGAACGGAAATCGAGTCAATGGGTTACATCAATGGTTCCGAACCTTGTTGGAGGTCCCAACCGGTTACATGCATGATACTGGCAGGTGAACTGCAAGATCTTCCTTTGCGGATGATGTCGTTGGCCGTGCAGGTGACGCGGGGAATTTGAGAGCGCCTTGCATCATGTGTCACGGTGTGATCAAAAGAGTGAAGGGGAGGGGCTTTTAATTCATTCACTCCCAAAGACGTTTTTAAACGTCTTTTCAGACTTGGTTCAGAATTGGCTGGGACTGAATGAGTTAAAATATATTTAACATGATTTCAAGAACAAGATTTCAACCATGATTCCATCATGTCTGACCGACAATGTAAATCTGCAATCATCGAGATAACATCCAGTATTAATCTATAAACAAGCAAAAATGTCTGACGTAGAGAGCACCTTCTCAGTTTGGTTTCAGAGAAGAGACAGAAAAGGAAGACGACGTGTGCGCCCAAAAACCCACTTCCTTCTTTTGCAACAGGTTACAAAAAAAGGCCCCGAAAGAAATTGTGCATCGAAATCTCATTTGGTGAGAATTTCGAGTTCCCTCTAGGTTGTGCTCAGTGACACCAAAATAACAGACGACATTGGCGATTCGGCTTCACTGAGATCAGCGAGTGACAGCCAGCGCGTCGCCAAGCGATGCGTTGACGGGAAGCATGTGTCAAGTGTGCTTCAGCGCGAAAACAAATTGTGCACGTACAGTCAGCTTTGTACATATGATAAGGAATGCGGTGGGGGGGGGGGTGTTGCCACATCAGACCAGGTTGACAAAATGTCTCGCAGACATTTTTGGTGTTGTTTTCGGAATTATCCAAGTCAGTCAGCTTGTCTACTACACAAATGAACTGGGGTGCGGGGTTTGGGGGGGGGGGGGGGTGCTTACTGTTGCTTCAAGCACACCACAACATTTCAATCAATCAACTACAATTCCGATCAAACCCAACACCAGATCTGAAGAGCAAAAGAGAAAATGAAACTTTGAAAAGTACGCCTTACGCCTCACGCTTGACTGTTGAGCTCCGAAAAATCGCGGCCGGCGCAAGTGTCACCGCAGTCGGAGTCATCTCAGTTTGAGTGAGCCGAGAAGTTCCTCGGTGAGGCAGCGATACCCGCGCCGCGCGTTCAGGACGGAAGCAAAGGTGAAATGCGACAACCTACAGTCGATCTGACCTTGCGCGACACAAATCAGACGGCGCGCGCTTTACAAATAGGACAAAATGTTCGTTTTCTTACCGCGCGCTCGGCTCACGTGTCATGGAAAGAAACAATCGAGTGTGTCCTTTTAGTTCGCGACCAAGAAAAGTCGGTCCATACATGCCTCTCTGTCAAAACAGTCACAGCTGTGTTTCCGCCCTATCAGCTGGAGCGCTGCAGCGGTTTTGGGTCGTGGCCAGCGGTTTCCTCAGAATAATGTGACGAGGAGGGGAATTCCTGTTAGGCCTCGGAAAAGAGGAGGTGGAGCGAGGAGGTGCATGAGGTGAAAGGGGGAGGGATTGGAATGAGGGAGGGATGGAAGGAGGGGTTTGCTTGAACATAGCAGTCCAAATGACGTCACTAAAACCGGCTTTGGCACCCTCCAGGGTATCCTTTCGCTTGGCCTCCCTCCCGCCTTGTTTGTCCTAACGAGGGCGGGACTTAATGTTCCCCGCCAAATGCCGGTTGCCCAACATCTTTACTCAGTGGGTGAAAGGAGGCGGGCATATTTTCTCTTCCCTTTTTTTAATTATGACTCGGTCATTCCGGTCCCCACTTTGTACATCTTGTCAGACCTAAAAGACGAGGGGTTTCTTTGAAATATCCCCTCGCCGCTCGCTTAAAAAGCCCGTCTTAATCCTGGAGAACACAAGACCCCTTTTTTCTTCTTTGGAAATTGAAGAATTTTACATGAACTCATTCACTGCCAAAGACGTTTTTAAACGTCTTTTCAGACTTGGTCCAGAATTGGCTGCTACCGAATGAGTTAAATGACTGCTATATGTTCACTGAACACCAAAATATGTTTTTTTTTTTTTTCAAATATTTCATGCTTTAATTAATTTACTGCCAAATTTGACCCTTTGGGATTTAAGGAGAGCATTTGAGACACAGAATTTTTAGGGGCCAAATTTGACCCCGTGGGTTCCCCGGGGTTAAAATTGACACTCTTGGCCACTTCATTAGGTACACCTTCAGAGAGGTATCGAAGAGCAGTCCGCCAGTGAGACGTTTCACTAATATTTTGTTTAAATACTACAGTATTATACAAAACCATATTTTACATTTTTTTTTCTTAACCCTTTAAAACCGATAACACGATAAGCTGTCCACTATAGTAACCGCTGTCCCTCAAAGGGTTAAATAGACTCTATTAGGTGTATGGCCACCGAGTTAAAAATATTTTAATTTGATGTTTAAAAACATTTTTCTCTCTGGCCACCTTATCGTTGCTTGAGGAAAAAAGGAAAAGAAGAAAGCGCGGCCCAAAGTGGGGGGAGACGTCACACACCCGTCCGTCTCTGTGTGCGCTTTGGCCCAACGACAGATGAAGCGTGTCCTGAAAACAACTTGGCACAGCTTTCCGTGTCTAAACCGGTCATGGAAATGCAAAATGGTGCGGAAAGAGTTGACTCAAGACTGAAAATACAAACGGAAAAGCCCATTAGGTCACTTTTTGATGGCTGGCCATTAGCTTTTAAAGGTAAAGTAACAAGGTCGGTATTTCAAACGCGGGGCCAAGTACTGTATGGTGCTCATACGTTTCCCTTTAATGGTTTGGAAATCTTTTTTTTTTTTCTTTTGCTTTTGCTGCGTGTCAAATTGACCTTCCCGTCAAGCTGGAGTAGCCAATGACAAGGTTGGACTTGGAATGGTGTTGCAATATTGTTAGTCTGAGGCCAAGTCAGTCATTGACCTCTACAGTTGAACTCCCACAACTATGCCGAGTGTCTCAAAAAAAAAAAAAAAGAAGAGGAAGAACCCTACGCTTTATTTTCAGATTAGTTATGTGAAATTGTGCGGCTTTCACAAGCAGCCCGCAAGAAGAGCTTCAGAAACATTTTCTCAGCCTAGCGTCAAAACAACATTGGTGTTTTGCCATATCATTGCTAGGAAATCCATGTTCACGGGGAAAAAGAAAAAAAAAAGGTCAGGAGCAACATTTCACTCTGTAATTATGTTGGTCCAAGCAAGAACATCAAGTTTTTGTTGGCAAACAGAAAGCACAAACAAATATGACTCAGAGTTTACAATCAAAGGAATTTCTGCAGCCTTTCGCAAGGAGCAGAAAAAGTGCAGTGGGAACGTCTGCGTTAATTGTATGAGCACACTTGTTGGGGTCTTGCCAGGTACAAAAACAAAAACAAAACCCCAGTCCCTGGTAGGACTTGCTTTTGCAAATCCGAAAGCCTCAACGGCGAGTGTGCACAGCTTGAGGTAGTGTGTGAGTGGTGGCTTTCCAAAAATAAACTTGCCTAATAACACACATAAGAAAAGCACCAAGTGGCACGCAGACCAAACTCCTGCGGGGGAACTGCTAACCTGAGCCAATGCAGGGGAAAGAATGCATTTAACTACTGGCTAGCCACCCGGTTAAAATGTCTGCTGAGACAACTCAGCGGAGAGCCGAACCGACCTCTGCCGAAGTCCCGTTAACTCATTCGCTCCCAAAGACGTTTTCAAACGTCTTTTCAGATTTGGTCTAGAATTCGCCGGTCCTGAATGAGTTAACTGTTTTCGGAAAATGTGTCAGTGCCTGACTGTGTCCCGTTTTAATTTAAAAAAAAAAAAAAAAAGTAAAAAAAATGTAGTGAGTTCTACATTGGACCCTCCTTCAGGCCCTTTTTGCGGTCATGCAGCATTTGCATCACCAACAAACGGACCATCAAAATCCAAATTTCTCTCGGGGGTTGCACACAAACACCTTGAGTTCAAGAATCCCGGAATATTGCGCGGAGAATAGACAGAAACTATTCCGACAAGGAAATTGGAACATTTTTGTACACTTCCTGAAGAAGAAGAAGAAGAAAAAAAGCCGCACCTCAGTTGTCCGTTGGATCGGAGTCTGACTGTTCTCCAAAGTGAAATCTCAAAGCACACTTTGAAACCTGCCAACCGCGGGCCAACAGTGGACGACGGTCAATTTGTCAGTGACGGATGCCTAATTCCGAAGCGTTGACATCACGGCGTACGATCCGAGCGAGAGGCATTGTCGGTCAACGCCGAAGCGATTTCTCCGGTTGTCGGATCCGCCTCCGATCTCGGAATCTAATCGCGGTGCCATCTTGGCAATGGAAAAAAAAAAAAGTACTATTCCAGCGACAGCGGGAGAACTCTTAATTAGATCGGGGGGCTTACGAGGCTCAGCGGCGGTGAGAATAAGACAAGGTAATGAGGCTACACAGGAAATAAGGATCTAAATGTTGTGAGGTCATTGATCAAGTTACAAAGCCGACGTCAGATCCTGCTCAGGTTCAGGTTCAATCTCCGGCATCTTGCCCCCCCCCCCCCCCCCCTAGTTTCTCCCCCAAACCGCCACCTCCGCTTCCTCCTCCCTCGGTGTTTAGATTACAAAATGAGACTCTCTCAACCATCAAACTTTTGTCCGTCGGCTGCCTCCCGCTACTCGCCGGGGGGGGGGCTTAAGATGTTGATCAGAGCTGTTGTGTGCGACACGTCAACAGCGCAAACCCCGCCTACGGTTTAATTTCCTTTTATCCCTTCTCCTTCCGTCGACTGGAAAAGTATGTCCTCATTTTAGGACAATACTTCGATTTGACTGTCATGTCTACCGTGTGTCATTGAAAAGTAGTATCGATTTGTATGGCTCGAATGGGCTACATGCGTTGTTTCCAAATCAATGGAAAGAACGGAGCAAGCGCATGTATATCGGGGGAAAATCCGACGCTCCGAGTAACCGGAGCCATCCTTCATCCCTCTGCTCTGCATTAACGCTCCCAGTTCGGAACATAGCTTAATGTTACCGATAACGGCCTCGACCAACAACAACAACTCCGCTGACATCACGATTACATCAACATCCCCCCTCCGCCTCCCCCAAGCAAATCAAGTGCAACTTGAGCGGCAATGTTTTCAGAACATATGGCCAAACTATCCTTAAAAATTCGCCATTGAACTGGCAAACTTTTCACTGACAAGACTCTTTTGCAAGAGAGCAAAGAGGGCAAAACACGGGGACGCTTTGAAGTGACTTTGTTGCAACGCAGGGTTGGCCCGTCCTATGTTTCATGACAGTGTGGCTGTCATCCCGTCTACAGACACCCGCAGGCGGCTCAACAGACCCCCCCCCCCCCCCCCCCCCGTCAGGTTTTCCCGGCACTGCTCGTAGGCTCCCCATCGGTTTGTGTCTCCGGGGATGCCATCGCACAAGCTCCATCGGAGCTCTGACAAATGCTGAAGTGACAGCAGCCGAAGCCGTCAGGAAGGTAAGAGATTTTCTTTTTCTGGCTCATCGGCATCGTGCTCACTCATGGTCGGGTGTCGGGACGGGAACTGAATCGTTTGAATGTGCTGCGCCAAAGTGTGTTGATAAGGACACAAACTGTATCAACGTGTCGTGGGTTTGTTGGCTGGAGTTTTGCGAAATGATGGATCGTTTTAAGAAGTTTTCCCCAGTGTGGAATAATTTTGATCTTGGTAACTCTTTTTTCTCCCTTGAGCATTACTGTTATAGACAGTAATGCTCATGTGCTTACTGTTATAGACATGCTTACTGTTATAGACATGTAATTTTTTTTTACAGTGGCGCATTATCAAGTGACCTGTTCTATATATGATTGTCAGTTAAAGAGCCCTACAGTTGCCTTCTTCATTTTATCTTAGAATTGCGAGATCCTCCATAATTGAAGTCCGACACTGCAATACAATATTGGAAATGGAACTAGAAAAGATATCCACATTCGCATCAACTTTCATTTAAAACTCTCTGCTCACTATCATCATCTGAACTGTGTGAAAGAGTAATTTCTGAGGCTAGGGAGCTGGTGTCTAAGAGGAGAAAAATTGCCTTGGAGCAAAGACACTCCAAAAACTTTGGTTCCTTAATAAAAATTCATAAACACGATTTTACAAAATTTTTCGACATAAGTTAAAAATCTGAATTGTAACTCAAATTTGCTATATTTTACATACCAACTCAGTTTAGCATTTACACAAATAAGGAATGTCTTTTACCTGCAATAATTTATAACTACTGCAGGGTTCACTATTGGGTGACCAACACAGTGTCAATACAGTGCTGAAACAGTTTGTGAAGTGGGTCAATACACTCCTTCAGGTGTCATCGTCTCATCACTACTGGCAGGATTTGTTTGACAGGTAACTGTTTTGAAATCGACTACTTTTGTAAGCGAATGTAATTCGTCAGGGGAGGGCATGATTTCAAATCTCGCCGAGATTGGCTCGGCTGAGCCTGGGTAAAGCGGGGGGGGGGGGGGGGCTTTGCTATGTACCTCTTGGGTACCTCATCTTCCTCAGTGATGATGTTCCCGCCCACCTCCGCGCCACTCTCCGCAGCTACTCTGCCGTTGCCAGTGGGCATGAGGTAACGTTACATAACGGCGTCGTCGAGCCCAGAGAGAGACATGGCGTTCCCTCACCGTCTTCGTTTGCCTCCCACTCTTTTGCTCATTTTCATCACCCCTCATTTTCCACCTCGTTCCAATCCTCCCACCCCCTCATTCATCCTGCCTCCTGCGCTGTGCTGACCGCTCTTCTCCTTGGGTCCCCTCACATCAGATGTGCTGATACAGTATCATGGCTTTGACAATACCCTGATGAGGACGCACATTAATTCCGTTTGGGGGTGAAAATTGACAAGGGTCAGCCATGAGTCTTTTGTTTGACTTCATTTTACTTGCCTCAATTGTACAATTGAGGTCTATTCTGATATTAAACCACTCAGCAGGGAGTTGCTAAGTCAGCCTCATGACCTCATGGAATATGGACAAAGTCAGAAGTGTCTAAGTTCGGATCTGCTCTATCTCTGGACCGAGCTGTTGCATAATGCCGACAGCTCATCTCGAGCCGCTGCAGCGCGAGGGCTTATCCCGTCCTCCCCGCTCACGTCGTACGTCAGCCGCAGCTGCCCGACCTGAGACGAGAGGAACGCGCCGCAGAGACCCAGACGGGTTAGCGAGCGGCCGTAGCCGTCAGCCCGCCGGCTGACATTATTGCTACATGGGGGGGGGGGGGAAGATGAGGCAAAGAGGAAGGAAGGACACGCGAGGAGGGGTCATTTCCTGTCTGATGAATGTCATTGGTTTCTCAACAAGAGAAGACGCTTCATAAACGTTGACATTTGGTGATGTACTTTTGGGTTGCCCGTTTGACTCCAAATACTCGACGGCAAGAGAGCCGAAGTGGAAAACAAATATCACAAATGTTGACGACGATTAAGTTTGGATTACTATTTAAAAAACAAACTACAATCTGTGGGTAAAAATATTTTTTTTTAAAATACATTAAAAATTCTATACCATTGCAATAACATTTTGTTTGTATAGCACTTTTGATAAAAATGGGTAAAATTGATTTTAAAAAAGCAACTCTTTATAAAAATGAAAAATTGAAAACAACAGTGAGGACTTAACCACAACTAGTCCAAGAACTCGTAAAATCGCAAACTACTGCAAAAGATGAAGGGTGGGGGGGGGGGGGGGTGACCAATCGCAGCATATTCATCAACTAAATGGCTGCGATGCTGCACATCAAGCGCCTGACGCCAAACTGAGAGAAGAAACGGGAAGAAAGGAACGCTCCCTGACGACGAGCCGCACAGAGAGAAGTTCCCCGCACCATACCTGTTGTTCACCAGCGCGCCAAAGTCGTCTGGCGGCTCCTCGACGGCGACCAACGGGCAAGCTGGCTGGCGTTCGCCTCGCAAAGTCAAACGTGCTCACACGCGGCTCACACCTGACATTCCTGACCATTTCCTGGACCGATAATCTCTTTACATTCCCGGGGCCTGCTCTGTCTTCCGCCAAAAGAATGGATATCGTTTAAAAAAAAAAAAAAGGAAAAACATTTGTAAATCAAGAGTGAGAGGAGCTAAAATGCCACAAGAGAGCCGAGCGTCTGGATGGCGTCTGCCACAAGAGACAAACACTCACTAATACGCAGCCGCGCGTCTGAGCCGAGATTTCACTCCTCACTTCTGCCTACTGTCACCAGAGCAAAGCAGCACACTTCTTTCTCCTCCCTGCCTGCCCGTCTGCCTTTGTGTTCCTCCTGAGCACCTCTCCTCCTCTCCTCTCCTTGACCTTTTTTTTTTTTTTAAATCACTTCCCAAAAATGAGGGAAAGCCCTGCCTGCCTCTTTGCAGACTTCCCCAAGCTGTGAAGCGATGATGCCTCTTCCTCTCTTTAAAAAAAAAGGTAGAGGGAAGCTGTAAAAAGAAAATCAAAATTTCTCAAATATGAATAACTCGCTCTTACCACCACTGTCAACATCAGATTAGCCACTAACCTACTTGTTGCCCACAACCTCTCACGCCCTCACGGCGGCTATAAATACTCATCTATCCCTGCGCATTGATCCCTCTCGTGTAAGGCAAGCGAGGAATGCTGGGGGGGGGGGGGGGGGCAATGAGCGCGCTGGGACTAATACAAGAAAGAATTAGAGGAAGAAATTGAAAGACAAATGATCTATAGAGTCAGACGAGAGTGTAGGAGGTGTAATGGACCCTCTCAGCATCAGGCGAGGCTTCCATTTTGACCACCTAAGCCAACGGGGGGGGGGGGGGGGGGGGGGGCATTAACGAAAATTGTTGTCACATGTTCTAAAACCTCCAGAACTTCCTTCAGCGTTGCCATCGGAAGAATCTGGGTCTCTTTTGGCTCATTCGGTCAATCACTGGTTGAATTTCATTGAACTTCGCACTTGTGTATGAGTGCAACGATGCAACTTCCCTTTCCGTGTTTGCATATCCTGTTTGTGATTTGGAGGAATCCCCTGTCATGGGGGGGGGGGGTCATCTGAGTTGCGTTTCAAACCTTTTGCCCCTTTCCCGTTGCTTATGTGAACGGAAATAGAAATTAGATCCAAGTGTAATGGTGTGAGCACACGTCTTGAGAGTTTAGCAATATGACTCGAGGACAAGTGGGGAGGGGGCGGGGGGGGAAGCATGCGCCTTACTACTACGATCGCGCCAAATGCTGTGACTGTTTTCACACACAAAATGCACTGACGCAAAATGCCAGGTTACGGCTCGCATAAAAGCTTGGGTTCAACTGTTGCGGTTTGTCGGGGGAGTTCCCTTTTCCATAGCCGTCAGCGCAATTAGCTTGATTGCTTAAATGAAGTGGTTAGCGAGAGGTGCGCGTGACCAAATGATGCAGTCCGGTCTTGGGTCCATTGTTTTCAAATGGAAAAAGCGTTGTTTGCCATTTCCAAACAACCTTTCGGCGTGTGTGTGTGTGTGTGTGTGTGTGTCTGAGTCAGAATTTATTTCCCGGACAAACTGGCAACTTGAAATCCCCCAGAGCTTTTTAGCTTTAGCTTTTAGCTTTTTTTGCATCGCCCATAAACCTGCCACTGTAAGTTCCCGTTCCTCAGATGATATGTAGTATCCATTTTCCGTTCAAAACAGCATTTGCGCCTTTGTCCGATATCATTCGCCTACTCTGCGATACCTTTTGACGCTGCGCCCCCCTCCGTCGCCGCCTTCTACCCCCTTTTTTTTGTTCCCTCACATGCACGTGTTTTGCAGTTGTCTTTAAACATGGCTGCAGAAGCTCTGCGTTGCTCGCAAAGTGCCCTCTTTGAGGTTTCCACTCTCAGCCGACACGCCAGAAATGCGACTTGGAATAAATGGGCTTCAGTACGGTTATTCTGGTTTTGGAATGATCGTTATTTCGTTTTGTTTTTCAAATGTAGTTCGTTTGAATTCATCTCCGGGGTAACATTGTTAGTTTTGATTCGTTTCTTTTTGGGTGTTTTTAATTTTAGTGTTAGTTTTTCTTGTGTGCAAGATTTAAAAAAAAATAAAATCACCATGGTGATGTGGAGCACAAATTAACCATTTGAGGGACAGCAGTCACTACAGTGGACAGCCTATCAGGTTATAGGCAGCATGAATGGGTTCAAACAAATTTTACAGGGTACAGTTCAGCAGTCCACAGACTGAATTCAAATAAGCGTAGTGCATAATAACACTGCTTCTAAAGTTAAAACGCGTACCTCATTAACTCATTCAGTCCCAGCCAATTCTGGACCAAGTCTGAAAAGACGTTTAATAACGTCTTTGGGAGTGAATGAGTTAATTGAAGTGAGTTTGCCCTCCGCCTCCCCAAAATAAATCAAACTTGCTGGTGGAAAGTGTGTACTGGATCCTTGGGGGTGATCACTCGAGCAGACAAGGGGGGGAAAGAGCACAAGTTTCCCATCGTAAAGCCATTGTCAGACAATACATCATGTTCGCCCACCTGACTGGGCAGCATCACCGCTGTCGCCACTCCCGAGTGCCTAAGATGACGACTGCACCTCTTGACCCTGCTCTAAATGTGCCTGTGCTGACTGCGAGTATGTCCTTAAAATATTGACCCAACCTCTCTGACCCTACTCTGCAATTCTGGTTAACTTTTGTTCTCTCCGGAGGGGGGGGGGGGATTCCAGTGGTCCACTATTGACCTGCTCGATTCAGCTAGGTCTGGACAACCCCATATCCTTCTTACTCCTGCTGTCGCTTTGCACTGATACTAACCCTTGGTGACACACACACACACACACACACACACACACACACACACACACATTCCCTCCCACTCCACCTCCTCGTTCAGTCAATAACACACCAATTGCAGAGACGAAACAACAGATTTCCTTCTGATGGCAGCGAGCCTACACAAAGAGAGAGGAAATAATCACAACAAAGAGTTGGTGGATGGGCATGCGGGGGGGCCTCGTAATGCATTTTTGTTTTCTAAACGCATTATAAAGTTGTGCCTTGCGCAAGGGCACTTTGCTCTCGTCGGGAAAGTCATGGCAGAACGTTGTTTTTGGTCCGTGAGCCCGTTAAAAGATTTTTGCGGCATCGTGAAAGTCTCATTTTTCGAACATTTAGCTGCGTGTCATCAAAATAAAGGGGGTTGAACGTCAATTAAACAAAAACTCCGCTCTTCTTCGTTGAAGTCATTGTCTGTCGGGCCGGTATGAGATCATTATTTACGTGGCTGGCAAAGCTGGGGGCCAGTGCACCTGCACGACTCGCGATGGAAACCAGATTCGGGATTACCATCGTAAACTGTGCACACAGCAACGTAGACCGTAACACTCTTGTGTAAAATGCGCAGTCTGATGAATCAACGTATGATGCGTGCGAGGACAGAAAAAGGGGATTAACAGCCAGGCGCGTGTCTGAAACAACTTGGAATGTCTGAATGTACTTCTGGGCTTGTCACTCCCGCTGTGGTTGACGGGATAAAAGCGGGAATAAGGTGCCCCCCCCCCGCCCCACTCCCATCTGAACTTGACATGGCCACATTCAGAAATTGTTCCGGAGCAGTCTCGGCCAAAGCCCAGACCTCAACTGCGCCGCTATGGGCCCAGACTTTGTATCCTGAATGGACAACATTGTTGTTGCCTCCATGAGCGTTTCTTGCCCCGCAACACCAAACGCATCATCCGACGAGTCCGTGGAAATTTTCTGGCTTTGCACGCGCTCGTGCGTGCGCATCTCAAACAGTCACTGCATTATTAATGCGGTATAACAGTCCCCAATATTGCCACAATTTGCCTATTTGTCATTTTCGCTCATTGCTACTCCCCCCCCTTCTCCATACCGCCTTAGCTCATCTTTTAAACCGTCACTCTCGCCTCCCCGACTCGTAGGAGGTTCCAGCAGTAGGACACAAGGAACAGCACCTGCAGCCCGAGACTCATGCTGCTCTGTTTCCCTGGCAACCCCTTGATTGGGCTTTGCTTGTTGCAAGCCATTAAGCAATGCCAGCTCTGTATACACACACATGCACCAACACACACGCACAAAAGCGCCCTCACACAATCACCCTTTTTAGGGTTTCTGGTGCTAGCTTTACTGCATTTTTTTAGTTTGGGGGGGGGGGCAATTTGAAACTTTTTTTTTTTTATTCTCTATCCAATTCGGCTCACATTTTCCCCTCCATCACACAAAAATGACCACCTGTATTTAAGCCGCATCAATCGAACAGACAAAGTTTCTCTCGGGACATTACTCTGGACATGACATATAGTATGAGCGCAAGTGTGTGTGAGCTCAAATGTGTCATGCACACATCTCCGAATAACGCGACATCCAGTCCCCCCCCCCCCGGCATGGCACCGCGGGGAGATTTTCTTCCACTACTCTCGGCCACTTTGCTGACGTCAGCCCGGACAAATCCTGTTTGGCTCCGAACTCGATTTTCCCCTCATCATTCCAACTCCTACGCTCGCGCTCACCTTTCCCAGTTGCCAACATCAATGCGGCTCAACTGAGTTTCCAGGAAGTGGCTCTCCAGGCGTGAGCAGCTCACCTGGGGTGTGTGTGTGTGTGTGTGTGTGTGTGCGTGGGAGGGGGGGAAGAAGGTGCATGCGTGTGCAAACTGAGGCATTCAAGACTAATAAGAATGAGAAGGTCACCGTTCGTTAGCTCCAATTTGACTCAGCTCACCCTGAGCCCTTCACTAATGCTTGACTTTGAAAAGTTTAAGCCTAATAATTTGACTGAATGGGCTGAAGTGCTTTGTTACTCACCCACGAGGAAGCCAAGGACACATATACACACACACACACACACACACACGCTGACCTGACGGGTCATCTCACTCCATTAAAGACTGAGAGGACAAACTTGCTCTTTCTTGAATAATGCTTAAAAAAAAAAAGCCTCAGTTTTCAAACTCACATGCACTACCCGATATGCTCGAGCAGGTATTGGTCACCAGAATTTGATAAATAAACGGTCGTTCAAGTTGCGCAGGAGTGGCAGGCGGAAGACGACGTCAATACGGTGGCCGAGATGGAATTCAATCAAGAGAAATTGTTGTTTGCGTCATGAAAAATAATGATCTGGACTGGATTAGTGGTTTTATTTGAAGCATCATGTGGTGTTTGGTATTTTGCGGCGCAATACAAGCCATGAAATGTTTCAAGCAGTATATAAAAAATACATCTGGCTTTATTGATCCTTTGAGGGACAGCGGTTACTACAGTGGACAGCTTATGAGGTTATCAGGTGACGGGGGGTGGGGGGGGGGCTTTAAAACCATATTATTCGTGTTTTTCTTTGATTGAGCAGCTGTAACTTATTTTGTGGCCCGTGAGTGTGGCAGGTGTTTTGATTTCAATAATGTTCATGTGATTAGTTCAGTGATTTTTCCGGAATTCCGGATTTTCATGAAAATGTCTCCAGAAAATTTGTCGAAATTTAATCCGGATATTAGTTGACAACATTGAACGAACACGCGTTTGAGTTCGTTGTTTTGCTTTCACGAGCGTAGCTGTGTTACGCGCCATTAACGCGAGTAACAGTAAAGAGATTTTCGTCTCTTTATAAACACACTTGCTCAACCCCGGTGGAACGAATAAAAGACGCCGTGGACAAGACAGTTGTTGTCGTAAAAATATATATTTGGACAAAAAGGGAAACGCACAGATTGGCAGAAAAAAACGTGTCCGTCCGACTTTGGGCGTCGCGTCGTCTCGGCTAGCTTAGCTTAGCTGTTGTCGTGTGTGACGTCAGTTGCGTCGGCGCCGATTGGATGAAACCAAAAGACAACAGTAACGCCCTCGCCTCGCATTCTCATGGCCTCGCCGTATAAGATAAGATATCCTTTATTCGTCCCACACTGGTCTCGGAGATTTCGAAATTTCAGCGAGAACGGAAGCCACGAAGGTTGCAGATGTGCACAGAAAAGGAAGATTAATCATTGAATGTTGAGTATTTGAATAGCGTTTTGTGTAAATTAATTCATGAGTGATCGGCCAGGTATGTACGGTATATATCCCCCCCCCCCACCCCTTCACCTCCCCGAAATTTTCAGGAAAGTACACTTTCATCTCTGGTAGTTTAATGTAGGGTTAAGTCGACACAAACTCGCATACCTTTAAAACAATCCATCATGACCTTTGTCAAGAAAGTTTTCAATACAGTCGAATGTTGTGGTTGGCGGTGAGTCATCCGAGCTCAAGTGAGCGCACACGAAGGAATGAAAAACTTGCCCAGCTATTCAAAATATGTCCCAAGTGGAAAAGTGACAAATGAGTTTCCTCGAAACCAGATGTCACCAGGTGTTAGGGAGGTTCTCTCGCTCACCTGCGTCGGCGTGTTACCCTCGGGGCTGGTCCCATTTGCAAGTCAGAATTATTTGACCAAATAAATAAAATTGCGAGGGGTGGCTTTGAGCTAAAAGCCGTTCCACAACAATCATCATTTCATCAATCTGAAATGGACGTCCGGTCCGTGTAATGAGGTCCATGAGCTGACGTGCCGTTTCAAGCTTGGCGCGCGGGCGCAAAGTGGCTGCAAAGTACTTTGCGAGAATGAGGGGACAGGAAACCCCATTTCAGAGCGGCAGCCTTCACATTTTTTTTCATTTTTATTTTTTCCACCGCGCTCAGTTTCATGTCCTCATAAGTACGGCCGTCTAAATTCCAGCCTTCCCGCCCTTGCGCCTCAGTCAAAGTGAAAGCCTTTTGTTGAGGGACCTACCTCCTCTCAGAGTAGACTTCCCCCAAACTGGTTTCTGCCCGACTGTTGTAGTTACTGTTGCTAAAACGCAGGTTTATTCCTGCCTCTGGGAGAGAACTTCCCTTTTGTGTGAATCTCTCTGCGTTTCGCACGCTGTAATTTGAAGGGCCCGTACGGAAACACTGGTTTGGCTGCCTGAGCGTGACCCAACAGGCAAAAATCCATTCAAAGAAGCCAGGATGTTAACTCTTTCACTTCTCTAATGTTTGCTTATTTACTCAAATGACCTAACTTGTTGAGTTAAAAAGGAAAAAAAAAACAGTTGAATGCCGTAAAAGTTGTTCAATTTGGCAATTGAGCAAATTCACAAGTTCTAACTATGATCATGGGATATGTTAGCATGTTGCGCAGGTTCAACAAAAAATTTTTTTAGGGCTCCTTTGTGGCATTTCAGGGACAATTATCATCCAATAAGGAACAGCATCAACAATAAGCGTGAGGAAAACTACAAAATGATTGATTGTATCGTTGTTACATTTTAGATTGGCTAAGTGGAGGCACAAGCTAATCAATAAGGACTTCTTGCCAATAAATGAAGAAAAAAACGGTAGCTTGCTGGAGAGATCTTTGTCTGCGTTTCCTTAAACAAACTTGAGTTTCCTCAAACTTGAGTTTTCCAATGATATGAAGATCATAATCAGCATAACAAATTTTAAAAAATACAACTAAAATCGGGTTTTATTGGGAGTTTTGGGGATTATTGTTTTGTGAACTTATTTTTACACTTGCGAATGTCATAAAATGTGACCAAAAAAATGTGCCTACCCCTTGTAAAGGTTTTATGTTGATAATTTTTTCTTCTTTTTGAATAATAAAAGCATGTTTATCTAAAACAAATCCCATAATGTTAGATAGTTCAACTTCAGATGTTCCGCGGGAGTCGACGTAAATGCTGATTTAGCCACGGTCAGCAAAACGTTAATCATTAACAGCAGAAATTGCTGAAAATTACTGAGCCAGAACCTTATCGGTGAAAATCTGCCCTGTTTTCAAGATAGTTGCCACCATGGAAAGCATTCAAGATTCCACAGTAAAAGTAAATCATGGCTCTTCGCATTAAGCGTAATCAGATCCGTAAAGTTAAACGCAATTTGCCTCCATAAAGACTTTTCGGCGTCTGTGTGCGTTTGGCTCCACACGGTGAACATTTTTCCACCTTGTTTAAATACAGCCCCTTTCTCAACAGTTGTTGAGCATTCATCATGCGGCGTGCTCCCTTGCTAAAGCCGAGGGTGGGGTGGGGGGGGGTCCGACATGTCGGGCAAGATGCTTTTGATACGCCGAGCGATATGCACGTTTGGTTCCATAAACAATTCAGGCCACTTGGGCTGTAGACAAAAAAAAACAAATATTGCACAGACACACGGCAAACACCGCAGAGTCGATGTTTTGAAGTTTCATGTGGCGTCAGCCGAGTCAAAGTTCTGCCTTCACTTGAAAATGCTTTCCAAAATGTGCGTCTCAAACAACGCATTACATTTTCTATCCTTCATTCAGCTTCCAAAAAAAAATAAAAAATCTAAATAAAAAATAAAAATCACTGTCCACATCCACCTGCCTCCCCAACTTTTGTGACGACAACCACCAGCCAGAGATGGTGCAGGTCCTAACTTAAGACTTTTTCCAGAATGAGAGGAGCATTCAAGACTGGGAAAACATAGACCACCCAAGCTGACCTGAACCACATGTCCACCGGCATTTGGGTCGCGGGCGCAAGTCAGAATGTGACTGGAGGTGTTTGCTTTTTTTTTTTTTTTTTAAGGACCACGTCCCTAAAACAAACTTTGCATGAATCCTTTGCCCACTTCTTAGTCTCCAGGCAGTTGTGAACCTATCAGTTAAAGCAACCATTTCATTTCATACACACATGACTCTGCTCACTCGATAAAATCAAGGCATTGAATTTGTCGTGAAATCAGATACCGCAATCGGAAGGTCCGTTCAAAATCACACACAAAACCACAAAATCGACACTTTGCCTGTCCAGAAGATCATTTTTTCTTTTCTGACAGCTGTCACCCCCCACCCAAAAAAAAATTAAAAATTATTTTTTTTTAAAAAGGGGCCGTTCAGTGTATTTTTTTTTACATTTATTTATGCATTTATTTGTGCTGACCGACCTATTAAACCCGACTCTCATTATGACGCTGCACGGCTGTAATCCACCGCAAACCACAATCGCAATAACAAAGACGTTTATAGACGTTTAAATTGTTGCCAGACAGGTCAACAAACTCGGGGGCGCCGAGACGTGCGGCGCATACGTAATGCTAATGTTGTGCTGTCAAGAAATCTTCAAAATGTCCTCCCGCTAAACCACATAGAAATTAAAAACAAATAAAATGAAAATTTTTAAAAAAAGCTTGCGGTTCTGAGTGATTGTTGTGCTTGTCTTTTTTTTTTGGGGGGGGGGGGGGGCATTTATTTCAGCCGCTTAATGTTTGCCTGCCAGCCATGAGCTAAGTGTCACTGCTAATGTCCAGAGAGAGAGAGAGAGAAAAGAAAGAAATTCTGTCCGAGGGGGGAAACCACTGGGTGTTTGGCTTGAGCTGCTTGGAGACCAGCTGTTTGACAAAAGTAAACACAAGAAAGGAGAGAGGGGGGGGGGGCTGCAGGAGTTCCGAAATCTCTGCATTGTTACCCGCAAAGTACGTCATAGAGGAAAAGTACACACAGCAGGGAACATGGATCGTAACATGGAGTTGCTGTGAAAATGGAAGCTTTGTT
Source organism: Hippocampus zosterae (assembly GCF_025434085.1). Lineage (NCBI taxonomy): Eukaryota > Metazoa > Chordata > Actinopteri > Syngnathiformes > Syngnathidae > Hippocampus > Hippocampus zosterae. The sequence goes on from NC_067457.1 coordinate 20,618,825, forward strand.
ACATCTGCTTATTGACTTGTGAAATTCTATGAAAGACTCAAATGCAAAATGGGTCGGAAGTCATAATAATAATAATAATAATAAATATTTTTTTAAATAAATTTTTTACTAGATTGTTTTCACTAAAATGAGTGTGAGAATGACTCACTTTAAAAAAAGAATCCTTTTTTTGCCAAATTGACTAACCATTTATTCCCGAATTTGAAAGTAGCATGTTGAAACATATCATTCTCATCAAAAATAAATAAATAGCAAAGAAACACAAAAGTACTATATCTGTCCGGCAAACAATAATACAACTATGATCCGTACTATTAATTGGGCGGCGTGATTTTGAAACCGCTCTAGTTGTTCACTTTTCATTGTTGAACTTCTCCGTGTATGACTTTTTCTCTCTCTCTCTTTCTCTCAACTTGCTACGGATTCTAAATGAATCCTTTTGTTGCCTGTGACGCGCATTTTCCTTCCTTAGGAAAGCAAAAAAACGAAACCTAAGAATGCACCGTCAAACTCGACGGACAATTCCCTCCCTGGCTGGTGTTTACAGTGCGCGATGGCTTATTATGATTTGCTCAGAAATACAGCCAGGAACGCTCTTGCTAAAGTAACCACAAGATTCATCATAAACAACACACACAAACCTTCCATCCGATCTGCCAGTCGTACACCGACCGGTCAGTAACTCGACGTGCGCAAATCTTGCGCCGGGGCCGATGGCCCGCTCCCTCGAGGTCAACCGAAGAATGAAACATGCTTGTTTACAATTCAAAACACAACACACACACCAACTAGAAGTTATTGCCTAATGAAAAAAAAAGAGCAGCTGTTGCATAACTTTGTCAGTGACGCCGATCTGCAGCGGATAGGTTCCAAGTAGGAAAGAGATGTCATAAGATGATTTTTTTTTTTTTTGTAGAAGGGCAACTTTTAATTTAGGTGGTCAGGTCGATGGTGTGACCCCTGCGGTTTACGAAACCACTTGCCAGCCCTCAGACCCAGCAGGACTTGTCCTCTAAGTAGGAACTGGCATGCTCACTCAGTGGTGGGGCGACCATTGGTAGACTGGAAGTCGGGGCTGCTGAGATGTAGTGGGGGGGAGGGGGGGGGGGGTCGAAAAGTGTGTGTGTGTGGGGGGGGCAGGCAAGAGGTGCTGCAAACTCACACAACTCACTTTTAGTTGTGTGCTGCATTTGCTGGTTTAAATTCCAAAATGAGACAGGATGTTTTTTTGTTTTGTTTTTTTGTTGGCTTCCAGTAAAGAATCTCATGCCTCGACATGGATATTATAGAAATGGCTCGTTGTTCTAATCAGACATTCCCTTGTCTAATTTAAGAAAAATCCAGGCGGTATGAAGTGTCGAAAGTCACATTTTGGATATATATATGATGATATATATACTGTATATATATATATACTGTATATATAAAAGTCATTCACACACTCAGACTTTTTGTCTGTTCACCACCCCCCATCCCACAGAGTTCGTTTTTGTGTTGGTCAAAGTATGGTCAGTTTGTTCTTCAAACATGGGGACGGAATCATGTGACGCCTATCGTGGGAGTTTGAGGAAGATTCTGAGCGTGTCCAGGCAAAGACATTTTTCACAGATGAGTTTGTGCATGGGGGCGGGGCCCCGCGGGCGACTTTGTTAGCACATCCGCCTCACAGTGCAGAGGTGCAGGGTTCGATTCCAGGCCCCTATGTGAGATTGCATGTTCTCCCCGTGCCTGTGTGGGTTTTCTCCGGGTAGTCCGGTTTCCTCTCATATTCTAAAAACATGCATGGCAGGTTAATGGAACACAAAGTTATCCCTAGGTGTGAGTGTGAGCGCAGATGGTTGTTTGCCCTGCGATTGGCTGGGAATTGTCTCCCCTAAGTGTTAAATGGGGAGGAAATAAACGTGGGTGTTCCCCGAGCATTGTTGGGTTTCCACCACACATATTCAGAGTTCCTTTGTATTGACATTTCCGACTAAAGGGATAAAAGAATCAAATGTATCCTTGAGTTTCAGAGTCTGGAGGGGGGTCCGTCTTGATCAAGTGACTGTCAAACAAACATTTTTTCCGCGTCCAGATGAATCAGCGCCAAATGCAAAAATGACGAGACACTCTGGCAGCTGTCGCGTCCCCGCCTCTTGCGTTCGAAAACGCAGGACAAGCCGACGTTAAAATAACATCAGGCGCGCAACTTGGCCCTCCATTCCTTCGTCTGGTGCCGCTCTACATCATCATCGTTTCCATTGTTTTGACCAAGTGTCTGCGCGTAGGACAAATCAACAAGAGGGTGCTCCGAGGCATAGGGAAATTCGCCGCGCAGATCCGCTTGTTGGGGAACGGCGACGGCGCATACTTTCACACCCAGCGTGTAAACGCTACAAATTCCCAGATCTGCGAACTGCAAACGTCTGTCGACGCATGAATCTGTCAGTTCACAACATAGCACGCGAGGCCTTTCAGCCAATGGGGTGGCAAGCTGCTGACACTTCCATATGCTCCATCAGCCATATCTTTGGCATACGATACTGCCGCTGCTGCGGGCCCGTAAGCGTGGAATCATCAGATTGATACTCCCCATACGTTGTTACATAACGATAACAACCAGCAGGGTGTGGCCCTGAAGACGGTGACATCCCATATTAAATGGAGCAATAAAGTGCAGAGGAAGCAAGAAACGATGCCCAACCGGAGAGTCAAACAGCACATTAACCTGGCGACAAAGAAACGGGCCCAACTTAATTCAATGACTGTCAAGAAGTCGGTAGATTGTGTGACATCCATTTTGGATTCGACTCGGCGAAATAGCGCGACTTGGTTGCAACCATCCAGCGTGCTGTGAATGAAGTTTGATCGAATTCTAATTCTAATTCAGTCAAAAAGCAACCTAGCATGATGTCATCGAGGGGGAGTTAGCCTACTAGCAACGCTAAAAAAGATCACCAGTGGACTACAGGAAGAAAACTCAATTTCGCAAAGGCCAATTCGAATCAAACCCCAAATCGCACAACTTAGAAGCAGATGTGCAAAGTCTGCCATGCTGCCCCCGCCCCCCTAAAAACAGCAACAAGTGACAACAATGTCAACAGTCCAACCCCTCCCCCCCAAAATAACACTATGGAAGTCATTCGTGAAGTTATCAGATATTGCTACGGTGATGGAAAAAAATTTCCATCAGCTTTATTCCCTTTAACACATTCGCTCCCAAAGACGTTTTTAAACGTCTTTTCAGACCTGGTCCAGAATTGGCTGGTACTTAATGAGTTAATACTGAACCCAATAGTTACACAAATGCAGTATACTACTTAAAAAAACTGTACATTTGACTAATTTCATGTGTAGTGCTCCACAAGGCAGAGAGACATTTCCGAAATTGGCATGGCTGCAAACTCACCTTTTAGATTTTTGGGGTTGTTCTGCTTGGTACGCGGCATCTTTCCTCTTCAGTTCACAAGAGCATCTTGGGAAAACTGGGCGCCACCGTCGGAGCTTGAGAGCAGTTGCGACCTGTGGCGGAGTCGTCTGCATACATCTGCAAAAAAAAAACAACACAAGTCCGAATGAGTTGAGCAGAAAGGCTACACTATGCTGGCCTTGTAGTCTGTCACTTGGCAGCTGTGTGCTGGTCTTAGGACAGAGCTGCTGATTGAGGTTCGTCCTCAAACAGGTGCCCGGCTTCTCAGTGGTCCTCTGTGGTCGCGTGCGGTGTCGCTCGGGCCACTGTCACATCAAGGTGCGAGTCTACCACCTTGTATCCGCATCAGATGCAACCTGCCCTTCCAAGGTTTTTTTTTTAAGGGTAGGGGGGGCTGATTGACGCGTGTTGCTGCTCTGCAACTGATGAAAGATGCGGGGACAATAAAAGCTTTATGTGCTCTACAGGAACGAATGCTCAGGGGTGACTCAGAGGACAACCATCATCACGTGTGTGGCCCCGTTTAAGTTGGATACAACTTGAAAATATGAGAAAACGAAGGTACGTAAAAAGGGTAAGGTTTCATGTAAATTCAGATTTAGGGGTGCGGGGGGAATGGCTAGAAATGGCAGAAAAGAGAAATGTGCATGTTAAGCCCGTAGAGCTGCAAAAATGGGATGCCACGCATGCCTGCACCTGAAGTATCGTGGCAAAAGAAATATGGGGATATCAAATTGTAAGAAAAATAATCGTGATAAACGGCACGTGGCTGTTCTCTTTCCCTTGCTTCACCCCGATCAAGACATATCAACACCTGCACATTGCAGTGAGCGGCATTGCTTTTGGACCCATCCTTTGTTCGCCCTCCGCCGTTATTACATAACACTTACTACAAGTGGATGCTTTTTCCTCCATACACTTGCTACATGTGGCGCTAGAGCAGTGGTTCTCAATTATTTTCTGTCGTGACCCCCCCCCCCACAAAGGAAGAGGAAAACATCTCGCACCCCTCCTCCCCCCACACGACTATAAATAGTATCATTTGTAAAAGTACACCTTTGCATAACGCTGTATCCTTATTAACGTATAAGAGAATTAAAAAAAGAAAGAAATGCGGACCAACTTACGACAAAGAATAGCTTTAGTAATGGGAACAAAAGATTGAAAGTGCATCTGAAATTCAAAAATTACATTAAATCCTTAATTTGACGATAAATATTTTTTTTGACTGACCATGTCAAACCATACCATACTGAAAAATAAAATTACATAAAATCAGTAACTAATGATGCATTCAAACTAATCACCAACATTATCTCAGGAGCACAATATTTTTAAAAAACAGCAAAACAAATATATATAAAATGATTTTTTTTTTTTAATCAAAGATGATGTCAGGATTAATGGCTACAATGAGCACATTTTGCAAGGCACAGCTTTTCGAAGCGAGGTTTGAAGCAGGACACAGCAACAATCGGCTCCTGCTCAATGTGTTGCTGGGACCTGTATTTTAGTTTACTGAAGTAGCAGCAAAGCGGTAGCACAAAGTGGCATAATTGTTGGCACGTTTTCGCTGAAAAAAAAAAAAACTCTTGCAGCTTAGCAGCATGATTGGGGTGTAATGTCTTTAACTCATACGGGACCAGCCAATTCTGGACCAAGTCTGAAAAGACGTTTAAAAACGTCTCTGGGAGTGAATGAGTTAAGTGACGCCTTAATTTATTTGGCTTCATGCTTTCCGCTACCAACATCACAGTGAAGCCAAGTGCTACATACGCCTCGTCTTATTTTCTCCCTTAGAATGCTCCCCGCGCAAACTCTACCAATGACAGCGCCACTGCCCCCTAACGTAGTGGAGGTGCAACTGCACGATATTTTAGGACAGTAAAAAAAATTTTAAAAAGCATGTCCCCGAGGTCAAATGCGCCCTCCTTGACGGAGCCTGGCGCCCCCCTGGGGGGGCGCGCCCCACTATTTGAGAAACACTGCGCTAGAGCAATGACATCATCGGAGGAGAACAACACTGTTGGCTGCATCATCTGTCTGCATGCGGCCACGTTTATTGAGAAGTGCCACCACCATGCATGCCGCGCAACGAGCCTCTCACCTGGACGCACTCTTGGGATTCTCCACAGCAGGTTCGACGACGTTGGCGAGGCGGAGGAGAGAGACGTGCACGCCTGTCAGTCTTTCTGTCTGCAAGCCTGTCTTACCCCTCTCTCTCTTTTTCGCGCTCTCTCTCTCTCTCTCCTTCTCTCTCTCTCTCCCCTCCGGGCGTGTGTTTGAGGAAACACCCCGATGCTAACCCGAGAAAAACACCACCACTGCTGCAATGGCCGAACGCTCGTGTTTGGGAAAACACCTGACTAATGAGGCATTTCCACGCCTACCCGTGGTCCCATCGTATCCATTATGTAAAATAAGGCCATGTGCAATTGTGCGCACTGCGATGGATGAGCGTGCGCGTCAATGTGGAAACGAATCTCGTTTCAAAGGAAGTTGGGAGGAATACAGTTTTTTTTCTCTTTTTCTGCTAAAATCCAGCAATGGGGGTGAGGATGAGACAAACCGGCGCGATGCATGGGCAAAACGCGCATTTTGTTGCAACACGTGAACGCCCTGCAAGAGAGGGAGGAGCCTGGGAAAACCCCTCGCCGTCGCTCTGCAACAGCGAAATGGAACACTTCCCTTCAGACAACAAAACCACCGTGCGCATTGCACGCTGAGCACAACATCGGCATAGGCAGCCCCGCGCATGCACGCTGATCGGGGGGGGAAATAGCGAGGGGCTTACCTACAATTGGGCAAAAAGGCAATCGAACACAATAAAGAGTGAAGTTGCAAGGAAATTACATCCGCCGTGTCGTCCGGGACACCCTGAACAGCCTCGCTTCCACGAGAACTTTAATGTGTGTGACACGCATGATGAGATCACGAAGGAAAGTAGCTTTTAAGGAGTAAAGCGATTTGCAACGAGAGCGTTGAAACCCACTAGATCAGCGTCCCTCACGGGTGGGAGCGCAACACACGCAGGAAAACAAAACAAGCTCACCCCGAGTTGGTTTCTTGATACTCGCGGGAGTTGTTTAGCCAATGGCCTTTATAACGCACCTTTAAAGCGACGAAAGAGGTTGTTCAGCTCCGGATTTCTGCCTTCACCTTCTCCCCTCACTTTCTATTGCAGGAAACAGACAGGCCCACTGACGTCACCGGGGGGTCCCTTCCCCGCCTCCCAGCCACGGGGTGTCCACCGGAGCCAGCGGGAGGTTCGTGATGGCCGCAGCGCCCGTGACTTGGGCTCATTCGCCCCAAGCTAATACTCAGACATGTTTCTTTCATGTTTCAGATTAGGTGTAAAACACAAGAAACGTTACATATGAGCCATAGAAGCGCGTGTCTATCGTCCTAATGTGGCAACACAGTGACATGTCGTTGTACGTACACCCCCTTGGCGGAGCCACGTCCTCTCTCTCTTTCTCTCTCTTCGGCGCATAGTTTAGGCTTGACGGTTTTCCCGGAGGTTCCTTGTTGTCAGGTCACGTTGTGCCCCTCCGCCACCACCGCCCGGGCTTTCCCATGCACTAACCCGCAGCAGGAAACCGACGGCGGGCCTTTCTGCCTGGATTGTCCGGAGGGAAATACTTACTCGCAAACAAGCACTCGCGTTTAATAATGGCGTTTGACTGGTGAAAGAAAACGAAATAGCAACGGTGCGCCTGAGTTGTCTAGATGTGCTTCCGCCATAAGATTAACTAGGGCATCTCTTATGGATTTTAAAGTCAATATTCAGTCCTTTTCTATCGTTTAGAACAGCGATGCCCAATACGTGGAATGCGATCGGCCGGTAGCGAGGTGCAAGGGGGGAACCCCATCCCCCCCCCCCGACCCCCCAAAAGAAAAAAAAAAACAATGTGTCTGTGTGCGTGTTATTAACATGATATAATTTTGTGTAAGTGCACACGGCATGCTTAGCATCCTATCAGTCTCAAAAAAAGTATTAAAAATAAAAAGTAAAAAAAAGCTGGTCACCTTTAGCTTACAGTGGCGCGTGACCTGTTAGCGGTCAGTTGCAGCTTGCGATCAATGGTCTTGCTCTATATCTTTTACTGTTATTCTCATTCAGAGTTTGTTTCACGTACAATTCACTGCACACTGGCAAAAAATGGGAATCTGGGAGAAGCATTTTAAAACGGTACACGTGAACTGCGATCGTTAACACGCTGCAAAAGTGCGTCCCATGCCTCCGCGTCAAGTCTCTACGAAGGTAGGCAGGGATTTGCTTTTCACAAACTTTTGTGTCTACTTTATAGTTCTGGTTCGTTCATCTTTGGGGCTGTTATGGCTGTTGCTCATCAGTGCGTGCATATGCGCGTGTGTGTAGTAAATGGGTCGATCGCGGCAGGTTGGTTGATCGAAAAGTAGATCTTTTAATCAAAAAACATTGGGCACCCCTGCTTTCGAGTTTTAAATGACCATGCTAATTTCCATAACCAGATGGAGAGAAAGAGTCCTCCATAGTTACTCACACCCCCAAACAGAAATTGAGTCCAGGCCAGGACTGAACACTGGACTGCTGTGCTCCCCCCCTTTTTTTTGCATCGTGACGTAATGTTTTTATTTTCATCTGCCCGTGTTCCTTGCTTTATGCCCACCATGAGTTGGCCCCGCTATGACACATCACAGAATCGTAAAGGTCAGGCTATTTTTTGCTCAACAGTATGGGCTCTTGTGAAATGGCCGTTCATATCGTAATTATATTTCACCGAGGCACCATGCGCGCTTTCACTTAGCGGCGGGTTCTAGTTTATGTGTCATAACACTTGATTCAAGTGAAGAGTTTGGGCTACATGTAACACGATGAGACAATCTTGTTCAAATGAAGATCATTTGAGACTTATTTATTGATTTGATTTTTATAGCATTGATTGTACCAAGTTGTGAAAAATACAAATGCAAAGCAAGGGACCTTGCAGTAATGTGTTACCGTTAATAAGTGATTGTGTGACAGCCACCCACTGTCGCATTACAGGCTTCCTGCAGACTGCAGAGTGGGACTTGTGGCTCACTTTGCACTTTATGACTCACCCGCTTCAGCTAGAACGACTTGAAAATAGCTCATTTGAATGGAGAAACTTTTTATTTTGATATTTTACGAGCGTTCCAACAAGGCTCTCTTTGTACTCTGAGATCCACGCATGGATGCTGATTTCTTTATGCGAGTCCGAACGAGGGACGTCGATGACTTTATGAGTGTGCCTCGGACTATCTCAGATGCAATCAAATATAATTATCTCAACCGACAAGGGTTGTTGCAGAGGTTTGTCACTGATGACAAATGTGTTTCTTTTTTATTTTTATTTTTTCCTCCACCGCCCTCATGCTGTCTGCACGCCCACATCATAGCGGCGATAGTTTTATCATTTACAGTGCGGGAAGAAAAAGCACCGCAAGGAGGGGGAGAGAAGAGTGCAACGTATAATAGCGGAAAAAGACGAATTGAGACCAAAAAAAAAGACAATTTTGTAATATTAAAACACATTTGGATTGAGCGAATGCATTAACTTTTGTGAGGAGAAACTTTTAGCGTGATTAACGTAGCTTAGTCGGACGTCCAAGGTGACTATTTTTGAAAGCATTTTGACTGTATAGTATTTTTTGGTACATTCCAAAAATTGTTATGGTTGCAGTGTTGCGTAACTGCAGTTTATCTACTGTGAAGACAATGGGTCGACAAAAGCCTATTGTTATATTAACCACCTCACTGTCAGTGAGTTTATTGCATTTAGTTGCTTAGTTTTGAGCTCTCGGGCGAGATGCTGACGTTATGCAGGGTTTGCGGTTTGAACTTGAGCGTTTTGGGTGAGATCAGAGCTTTGCTCAAACTTCTGTTAAGAACAACAACAACAAAAGTATGATTTGGGAAATACAGTACTGCAAATCTGCTGGTCCACGTGCAGAGGAAAAGATGTCGGGCGGTTCACATATTTTCCTCTCTTCCCAGAGTCGAATGATGGAAAACATTCTCTTGACCCAAAAACTCCTGAACTTGAATAAGCCTGGTGTCAATGCAGTCACATCATCAGCGTGAAGTCATTTTTAAAGACAGGGGGGGGGGGGGGGGACTTTGTGCTGCATTACAATCAAGTGAATGACAGTCATGTTAATAATATCCCGAACAACGTAAGCGCAGCTGCCCAGCAGAACAAACAGCCGCTTGTGCGGAAGGAAGGCACTTGTGATCATGTTCATGTGTGCAGTCATCATTAAGGTTTTGGCACTTTTTGTAAAAAAAAAAATCTGTTGTTCCAAACAGAATGCTTGTGTCCTGATTCTCTTGGCGCATATTTGGGCGTTTGGATAAAGTCTGACGCAAAGGCGGAGTTCTTTATATCCGTCCGTTTCCTCGAGAACGGCAGTAAACACCTGATGTAAAACAAAGCAAGAACCGCCGCATGACACTGCAATTAAAAAAAAAAAAAAAAGTCCAATCAATGGGACTATTTCTGATGATTATCGTGGATTTGCGAGGCTACGTCAGCTGTTCTTATCGCCATCTGTCGTAATAAAAAAATGATTCTATGAGCTAATTAGAGGAACAACACTGAAACTGATTGCAGGTTGAAATTGAACTGCAGCGTTACAGCCATTTTGTTGTTTTTATTTTTTTTGTTTTGTTTCCGTCCACGCTGTGGGGAACACATTGCTGGATGCCTTGTTTCCACAACACCGTATGATGTTACATAACTGAGGCTGTTGCCTTGGTAATGCTCAGACTCCTCCCGCCCGGGTCAACCCCTCTCAAACACACACACAGCCATATTGATGCTCCGGCATCAGTACATTTATAAAGAAGAAAGTGATCTTGCAAAAATGATGGATTATGGCGGATGGATTTTTAGCATAGCTTGGATGGTTGCATCGTCACAGGATGCTAAATGGCGGATGGCGGCGTATGTAAGATGACTAGGAGGGATGGAAAAAGATTGTGTCGAAGCCTATTCTCAATTCAAAAGCCCAGGTTAAAAACATAGCTGCCATTGAGGCAGTCTGAAAGTACCCCCCCCCCTCCCCCCACCCAATGCCACACTTAAATACAGTATACTGTATCTCGGAAAAAATGGAGCTGAGGTCATTCCATTTTACCCAAGTGGTTCACTCCAGACATTCAAAATATGCTCTTAGGAAAAAAAAAATGTAGTGCCTTTATTTCGGGCGTCCTCAGTTGACCCACATGTCTTCATGTTGTATGGCGCTTTGCCTCATTTGGGTGACAGGTGAGCTGGAGCTGAACCCAGCAGACTACGAGAAAGAGCCATTGGACTGGTGACCAGCCAAGTGCGGAACATGTATAAATAAACCAATCACACTCCGATTCACACCCAGGGGGCCAATTTAGAGTCGAAAAGGAACCGAACATACATGTGCTTGAAGTGTGAGCTGAGTTTTCAACCGAGCACTGTTTTGTTTTGTTTTGCTTTTTAAGAGCAGCCCGATTTCAGTGTCAACATTTCCAGTGATGTGACCACGGGGAGGAAAATTCCTGCTGTTGCAAAGGCCTGGCTTTGCTAATAAGGGAAAATGCTTATGTGACAAGAGCCTGTTGGCACGCCATTTTGAAATGAGGGGAAGGAGCAAAAAGGAAGTCATTTGAGTCCAATTGGGGGTTGGTGGGGGGGGATCAAGTTGTATTTCATGTGTGCAGCGATGGTCTTGATGTTTTGGAGTTTTACCGAGCTGAGAGGTGCTTTTTTTTTTTTTTTTTTTTTTAAAGTGCATCTTGATAATACAACACAAAATTAGGGGTGCGCATCAATGAGGCTGCGATAAAAATATGCATATATGTATACAGTGCACTATATCTATATGGATAGATATATAGACAGATAGATTTAGGTATATATAGATATAGATAGATAGATATAGATATGTATAGATGGATATAGATGTGTATATACACACATACACTGTCACGCTTGCATTATTAGTTTCTAAGGGTGTTCCTAATGGAGCATCCAGAGAGTTTCAACACAGCCCATTAAGTCCGTTAATGCCAAGTCTTCATAATAAGCATCAACTCTATCTGCTTGTTTATACTTGAAATGCCTGGAAAACATTTGCAGGAATGGGGGCGGGGGGGGGGGGGGGGGGGCACAAGACACAAGGAAAAATCTCGTCAGCTGCATTGTTTCTACTTTTAAGACCTTCTACTGGAAAAAGAAAAAAGGAGGAGGGAAGCGAGAGGAAAAAGAAAAAAAAAAACACACTGGCTTTGTTGGAAAAATACCGTACTAGTCCGGGAGTAGAAGAAGAGGAGGACTCAAAAGTCGCTCCCCTGGCGCTTCATCCGTCAGCTGATTTATGAGTTACACATAGCACTTAATAACCTTCTCTTGTCCTTGTGTGCTCAGGCTCTGGGGAATGTCATGGCGGTGCACGGCCCGGGGGCTGAGAAGAAGACCCGAAGGCCACGAGGCCATCTTAGAGAAAAAGCCTCCTGCAGCCACTGCATACCATGACATGTCTCGGTGTGCCATGCCTCATTGTTCTTGGGTGCTGCAAAAGAAAACACAAGTAAGTGAGTTGTAGAACGTTGATATTATTCATGGTCTTTATGGGGTTGACTATCACGTCTGCGTTGGTTATGTACATCATTTGAATTTAAATTACAGTGCCTTCCCCCAGCTGACTTTGGGCAAGAGGTAAGGTTCACCCTAGACCGGTTGCAAACCAATCAAAGGGCACATTCACATACCTACGAGTAATTTAAGAATAGAGTCATCGCATAACTTAATATGCACGTTTCTGGAATGTGGGAGGAAGCTGGAGAAAACACAAGCATGGCGGAGCGTTCACGAACATGCTGCGATAAAAGAATGATGAAATCATTCTTTTTGGTCTTAAAACTAAACATTGAAACTGTTTATCCATAAACAAAAAATCCACACGACTACCGTTCTGCATTGCCTGTACATTTCACTATTTACATATCTACATGTCAAGATATCCCACATAAGAACATTATGGATACTGTATTGTTCAAAACACGTTTGCGCCCCCTGTGGACAGAAAGGGAATATACGTGACCATGCACCTGCTGCAGTATTGTTCTCTACCCGAGAATTGTCTTGCTAGCAGCAGAGAAAACTCATTACAATGCGTTACTTTTACTTTGCTACCAAATATTTGCTGCCGACATCGATTAATGCACCGAGCGCATGTTTGAAATCAATTGAAAGTTAGACATCTCACCGCCGTCAAGTTTCAGGAACCTTACGCTTCCCCACTACCCTTCATAGATTGAACACTGCATAACGGCGATGAAAATCCCACCCCAAAATATGAAGTGATGACTTTTAGGGGCTTGCTGTGGTACAAGACCTACCCCCTTGAGTTCAGTCCCACGTCCATGAATTATACATGGCTCGCGTCACACCTCCCACGCAGCCTTATGTAATGTCATCCACGCGTGTGGAAGCGTATGCATGTGCGCGCGTCTTCGTGGATTTATTTATAACCAGACTGGGATTGAGGGGAGGGTGACTCATTCTGTTTGCTCTTTATTTTTACCCCACTATCTTGCCACCCACACGCGCATCCTATCTCTGGGTAAGAAAAAAAAAGGACTTTCACCAATGTACCAAGTTGGTTTACAAATTGACATGATGCCTGAATCTATAGATTTCATCCAGTATCAATCAATGATTACGAGTGGGCCAGCAATCACTCTTTGGCTGCCTAACAGGAAAACTGCAGTTCTCTTTGTCTTATTTGCTCTTTTACTTGCAGTGCAACATAGTAAACGACACAGATTTGCGCATTCCTGATGAAATCTTGACAATTGCAACACTTTTAATTCGCCAGCAGGTGCAACGACCTAAACCAATTGAATTCCTCAGGGGTTGTTTTTTTTTTCTGTTGCAAGGCAAATCTTGTGCTGTTTTAATGGACATCGGGGGCAAAGGTCTCCAAAGTGCCGCACAGCAGAAAATGGATGGGAAGAGGCGGCGACGTTGTTTTTGTGGCGCCGCAACAATCATTAAGAAACTAATGATCGCTTTTGAAATGAACTGCTTCCCCATAAACGAGGCCGCTTTGGACAGCCGGGTGTTTTTGCTCATTTGCTGGCACAGTTCCCCCCAAATAAGGGCCAAGCGTGTTTGCTTCAAGCTGTCATTCGTCACTCCCAGTTGAAGTTGACTGTTTAGACTATCAGATTAAACGAAATGGAATTACACTTTGTCCATTCGATTTAAACACTCAAATCATATCATTTTGTCCGCCAAGTCCACTATCTTAACTCGTTCACTCCCAAAGACGTTTCTAAACGTCTTTTCAGACTTGGTCTAGAATTGGCTGGTACTGAATGAGTTAATTGCGCTGCTTCTCTTCCAGTAGACCGCAGTGTTGCGGCATAATGTTACTACGCCTAATTTAACGGCTATTAGCGTGAATTATTCACTAATCAAGGCATCAAAAAGAATTGCTTTTCAACCCGCGATATGGCTCCGACACAAACGTTTGAACGGCTTCTTTCGAATGCTAAAACTGTGTTTATGTTTTATTACATAATCCTACACCTGCCTTCGGAGCTCTTTGCTCAGCGACCTCTAGACTCTGCCGGCCATCATTGTCACATTCTTGCTCACTAGAACTTAGCTAAGCGTTTGAGGAAAGGTCACCGTCGCCAGCGAGCAGAGTGAAAGCAAAACGGCTGAGATGAAAGTGCCCGCCGTATCCATCACCCTGGTTCACCGAAAGCCGCGGGACGGCTGCCGCCGCTCAAATGAGCGGCGACGTCTCAGCGGTGGCTTGTTACCGCCACAGACATCGGTGTACTCCATCAAAATGTCAGGGCAACAGGCAGGGCAGGAACGCCGGGATCGGGGGGCCGCCAGGTCTGCGGGGGGGGGGCCGAATGCACAGCCGTCATTGTCTCCCCTCCGTTTTGAAAAAGGCCAGCGTGCCTTTCCGTCGCATTTAGCCTGACATCCAAGCATTATGTAACTGTTCTAGTGGAGTACGTCGACTTTTGACGTGTGCACTGTGAATCCATTATTGATGAACAAGAAGTTGTTTCCCCCCCTCAACATCACAACTCATCTGGATCAAGAAAGCCCCAGACGCCTCACAGTTACAACTGACACAAACACATTACGTAAGAGCGCAGCAGAGTGCGCAGAGGAGGAAATCCTCTGGACCCGTAACTTTTAAAGTAGTCCACAACTCTCTGAAGGCGGCGTGATGCTATCTGAGCTCGGACACGAGGCCAGTCTTATCCTTCCGATGTTAAAATGTGTCCGCAGCACCCTCCATGACTCAGATCGAAGATTCTTATCACAGAATCGTGGTACTTTCATCCCTCAAAAAGGGAAATGGGAAGCGTTTGACGGGGAGGGGAACAAAAGGAAAAGCAATCCATTCTCGAGACACAAAGGGCACTTCTACAGCATTTTTAAGGAAGAGACTCAAAGTTAACGCACAAGCATTCAGGATTTATAGTATTTTGTTATCGTCGATAGTTAAGCATCATTATAGATTTTTATTTATTTATTGTCTTTTCATCAATGCATTGACAGCCCGCGTGAAAGAGGCCTGGATTTTTTTAAATTAATTTTTTTGTCATTGGCGCGCCATCGGAAACACTGCCATTTTTATTTTTATTATTATTATTATTATTTTCTAAGAAGGCATTGTTAATTTAGTGGTTCACATAGTTGACTTTCATGCTGCTGCCATGGGATCAGTTCTCACGGCACCCATCAGATAACTGTCTTGTGACCAAGTGGAAACCACCCTGGGTGTTTTGCAATCCCAACATAACCCTCAACACAAATAAAGCATTTCAGAAAATGGATGGAATTACGCAAGGATTCATCAGACTGCATAAAACAGCCCATTGTCCAAAGCATGGTGTTGGCTCTAAATTATATTTAAAACAGCAGCAAATCATCACTTTCATCTCGAGGTGATCTCGTCGGTGACAGTGCTGTGCAGCTCCAGATGAGAGCAGCCCACGGCACCTTCCGCGCCTCAGGTGAATACATGTGACTAATGTCTCGATTTAGAAGACATCATCACCTGCTTGTAACCGATACTGACTGTCAAAGTGAGTGATGGCGTCTCAGTCCGACAATTGCCGGAGGCTGAATTCGCCGCGGGGCTCCTCGCTTAGGGGGGCGCACAGCCAGCACCATCGGTGAAAGAGGACATGCTGCCCTCTAGTGTCTATTATTGAGAACAACATTTTAAAACGCTTTTACCGTCTATCACCAACACAGCGACGCAAATGATGAAATAAGAACGATTATCACCGCGGTTACGCTTATTTCTTACCACAATACAAGAATTAATTTAAAAATACATCTCTGGCTCGTGCCTGGGGCTTAGCGTGGACTTTAGCCAACTTAATTCGCCGCGTAACTTCATGACTATGCAGAAATTCAATCGCAGAAACGATCAATAACATTGGTAAACGGCGATTTTTAATCAGAGAGGTGTCCGCTGGGGAATAATATCATGGAACAAATTACAATTTAGGGAGTAAATGTTGGACAGTGTATGTGATAATGTACATCACTGGGTTAATGCGGATTCCAAATGACCTTTCATCACTGTGGTGAACAAGTGGTCAATAAATGTCTCCTTTTCGGTCTCATCCTGGAGACAGTGAGTTTTTTGTTTGTTTTTTGTTTTAATAATCATCCTTTGATGATCTTGGTCTCACGACAAGAGTCCCTGGTCACTCGCTAGTCATTGATAAAGGAGGAACCCCGTTGACTGCCAGGACCTTCCATTGTATCAATCAGACCGAAACACTTACTCAATAGACCAAATCTAAATTTGGATCAAAGGAAAACAAGGCCGTGTTTGGCCTTCATTTGATCACTCCTCTCCGGCTTTACTCCGATTTCATTGTGTTGCTGTCACTGCGGGAAAATGTGTCGGACATTCCAGGCCGGGAGGGCCGGGAGGGCCGGGATGGAGGTTTGCTCCCAAAGTAAACGCAGACACAGAGATCAGAGCGAGGTCCAGACAGCCGGCGCTGCTCTGACAGCGGGGCCGGGTCTCCGATGGAGCCCCGGCCTCGTGGACTGTTTGTCTGTTGTCTGCTCTTTACATACTGTACATGTTGAGCGACTGGAATCAAACCACACAGCACAAAGGCAAAGTCAATAATGTGAAGTGATCTGCTGGGTCAAAAGACTTGGCCTGCTTCCAGTCATTGTTGATGTGGTGTTTTTGTACGAAGCAGGCATGCAGTCCCCTTGTCTGCACTCATGCTAAACTTTTGAGTATTTCCTGAGACGGAAATAATCAGACAATAGCAGCGAGTGGCCCAGCGGTCAGTAAGAGTGAGATCTGTGTGTGTGTGTGTGTGTGAGGGGGGGGGGGGGGGGGCGATAGCATCAAGTCTAGCTCCTCTACTTTATAATTTGAATATGCAAAGCAGCAGAGCAGATCAGATTTATTATCAATGTTATTATTGCTGATTATGAAACTACCGCCAGCATAGTTTGAGTGGAAGGCAGACGTCCAGTCACACAGCGTAAAGACAATAATAATAATAATTATTATTATTATTTATAAAGAGTCAATCCTCAGCTGTGATAATTAAATTCAATCGCATTCATTTAAATCCTCGTCAGCTTCTCGGCGCTGTAATGTCATCACGTCCCATTGCGGAAGTGTTTGGATTCCCAAGAAAGAAAAGGGAAAGAAAAAAAATAAATCATATCCTGTCTGAGAAAGTTCGCCTCACGGCTGGAATAGCAACAAAATGTCAAAAGTTACAAGACAAAACAATTGTGCGTGGTTAGCAATTGTGTTTCGTTCAGCCATGGAGTCTAGGGGACAATCAAAATGTTTAGGGAGGGGAGTGGGAGCCCCCGTCCGCCTGTCATCACAATGTTGATCATCACGTATTGGGATTTTTTTTTTTTGAGTCTCATGCCACCAAATAAAAACATCCAATTTCCTTTCGCCCGACAAAGACAAAGCACAACTTTTCTTTTTGTCTAAAAATGGTCTGCTTTGGAGGCAGGGTGGGCACGTAGAGCTAATTTAGGAGCCAAGAGGTCAGGGCCTGATGAAAATGTTTGGGTTCATGTCTGCACGTCAGCCTCAGAGCTGCCAACAAAAAGCTGTGTGCTTATGTCTACTCGATAGGTGCGGTATGATTGGCTGGCTACCGGGTCCAGGATGCACCCTGACTATCAATGAACTACTATTATTGAAAACAGACTTGGACGTGGCCGAGGAAAAATAAAGTATTATGGGCATATCAGGTTCCAGATGGAAATATGAATGAGATGGTGAGTAGGATGGATGGCCAATAAAGACACGGCCTTTGTTTTGACAGGGTGACAGCTGCTGGCCATTATTGAGCATGCGCAATAGTACCCCCCACCTGCCACTGACAGAACACAGCGGCTGTGTCCAAACTTGCAGGCTCCGTCCGCGTCCGGAAGTGACGAAAATGCGGCCTTTGGAGAACCCAGCCGGTGAAATCGGACACGGTCAATGTTGCACGTCAGCCTTTTGGAAGAAAACTAACGAAGCTGTTGCCAAATTGTGTTTATTCGAGGAAAAGAGTCACAATTGGACAAGGCGAAAGATGGATAGATAGATCGCGTGAGCCAACTGGAGCGTGTTCCCGAGGACGAGATCAACCGTCTGCTGTGTATCGTGCTGGATGTGGAGTACTTGGACAAACGCGTGGACGACGCCGACACCAAGTAGGTCTTCTCCCACTTCAAAGTAAGCGTGTTGATTGTGACGTCACTCAAGCGCGACCGCTTTTGACAAGCGTTGTGGCATGTGCATGAAAAGTTGGTGTTTTTCACAAGCGAAACGAGTAGGAAAGAGGAAAAGTAGTATTTACGTGAGAAAGGCGAGCTACAGTCGATCCCCTTCTATTCGAGCTGAAGGAGACAGGAAGAAAGAAGACTGGAGCGTTGTAACAAATAATAGCACCAGTGGCCATTTGTTTTTATGTCCCTCCGATGTCGAGTTGCATTAAAAAAAAGCAAATGGCAATTTAACTTCCTGGGTGGATTGTAGCATCAAGCTGAGAAACTATTTTTTTAAACGTGCCTTAGTTGCTCCTGCATATACTGTAACGCTGAGTTTGCGTTAATGGAATGCTTCAATCAAATTTGCTGAGTTAATCTACGTGTATTAGACATGTTAAAAGGTCCCTCGGCATATTTTCTCAATCATCGGACTAGAAGAGGTTTTATTGGAGGAGAACCGAAGCTTCGATGTTCACATCGTACAGTGGTCCCCTAATCCGTTAAAGATTCACAAACCCCTCAAAATGCGTGCATAATGTCTTTAACAATAAACACAGCACTCTGATATTGTACAAAAAAATAAAAAATAACTGATGCTATTCGTTAGCCTGTCAACAGCATTTTGCATTCTTTGATAGCATTTGGTGAAATGGATTGTAATGTGGCAAAGATTTCCGGTTGTTATGAATACAGAATATGTAACTCTTTGGTTTTATGTTTAGCTTGACAGATAACTTCAACCGGGAGTGGCAATCAACAGCTTGAAGCCACATTGAAAAATTGTTCACTATCTGACAAATTCTAAAAAAATGTTTTTAAAAACTTGTACATCAAGTCACTTGTATCTCAAGGCACCACTGGACAAATAGCTTACTTGATTTTTCCACAAAAATAAAACAGCACTCAACACAGGTTTGTATTCGAAAAAGATTTTTATTTCAACTAAGAGTTGATATTTACAAGGAACAATTTGTCCAGAAATAAGCCATTGTTATAAATATCAGTTGCTTGGCTGGTACAAAACGTTGATTTAAAAAACAACCCCCGCCCCAAAAAAAACATTGTACATCATCTACAAGTGCCACTTTGGGTTTCGACCAACATCGTCTCTCGTTACGATTGTCCGGAGTCCATTCACACGTCAGCGTGTAAAGACAAAGACAGAAAGACAGAAAACTCGTCTCATGGAAACGGGCTAATGTGGCATCTGGGGGGCATTTTGTTGGCTGATGGGACAGCAGGGGTTAACAAAGGTGGGCATCGTGCAGCATTGCAACAGCATGGTTCAATACTTAGAAAGGATTTATTATTTCTGGGTGTCTCCTTACGATATTGCAGGAGAGGCCAACACACAACCACAACTGTTTTTCAAAACTGCAGAAGGTTCACCAGGAAAATGAGATTCACATTTGCCCCCAGCACAGCGCGAAGGCATGTGTGTGCGCTCTTCGTCATAATACTATGGGGCAACATCGCCCCCCTGTACGTGCAGCTCGGGGTGAAAGCATTGGCTCGCACCTTTGCCACAAAAGCAAAATTTTATGCAACCCCCACATGGCTCCGAAACAATGTTTGTTTGTTTATTTATTTATTTATTGGGCCAGTGATTCCCAAACACTGTGCTCTGAGAGACCATCGGTTTGATTTGGTCAGGTTAATTGTTCCCGAAGTGACAGGCAGACAATATAAATGGTCTTCTACTAGATGGCAGTAGGTTGACTTAACCTGCGCCTCCAACCCTGTTGCCATTCATAAAACAAAATAAGAGCTTTGCGTATCACCGCTCACACGCCGAGACAAGATCATCTTTATATTTGTAAATAGACTTGTGGTGGCACATTTGGATGGCGGTGTGTAGTGACATTCTTCCAACATAGTCAAATAAGTGCCTCGGCTCAATAAAGGTCGTGGAAACACTGCTAGAGGGCACCGTTTAAAACTGCTTATTACCTCTTGGGATTCAAGCACAGCACATAAATAAATAGAACCTTGTTGGTAGCAATCATGCGCACTGCAACTGCAGCGTTAAAAATCACCCATATATGAGGAAATTTGCACACGGAAAAAATGCTAATAAATAGATTAAAAATTCTGTGCCAACACAGCAGGTGAGTCACTCGCAACTCTACATTGGTCCTTGAAATAATTATGAAAAAAGACGTTGTCCATTCGAATGGCGGGTGTGATTAGGCTTTCCAATTATAGTTTCACAGTTCTGAATTCATGGCAAACAATGACAGAAAACGTCTCATTTGTCATCGCCACACTTCAGTTCTTCCAATTCAGTGCGATGACGCCCTCTTGTGTCCTATACTGGTAGTGAAGGTGAGCCATGTCAGTTACATAACTCTTGTGAATGGGTGGTGTTTACGAAAGGCACGCCACAAAAAAAAGTATCTAAAACACTGACTCATATCAGTCATGACATTTTGGTACCAATCTTGAAGCAGCAGTTCAAGAAAAAAAAAATACATCACTAAAATGAGACAAGAAATAAAGCTAGTATATCAGTGATACTTTGGCATAAACGCCCATCGACTATATACTTTTGGGTTTGGTGCCATGTGCCTTTTTGAATTTTAGGCCAGCAGTAAATTAATTAGGAAGCCAGTCAACCTTTTTTTTTTTTTTTAATTCAGTGATACAAACTGTTATTTCACCTACTTGAGCTAAAACAGTATCATTCAAGCGTCATCTCAAGACTGGAAAAAAAAAGGATTCCATCACTCCCTAAAAGAAGGCAAGAGTAAATTCAGTGCAAAATGCAAAGTCAAAGAGTCCATTTGTAAACCCCACGAATAAGCCAGCGTCAATTCACCCGACCTTGAAACCACTTTTGTGTGTTCAAGAACAAGCAGCAAGAACGAGTGGCGTCAATTCAAATTTGAATTCGTTTCACTTCAGCTAATGCTAAGGAAGTTAGCATCTTTCTTTGACAGTGCCGTGGAACCACGCTGCCCCCTACGCGTCTGGGATAAAACGTGACGAGCTAGCTTATTCGGGATTTGACAAATCAAACCTTTAGATCTTAATTAAGGGAAATGGGTTTTTGAAAAAAAAAAAAGTAAAAAAAAAAAACAAACGAGAGAGAACGACAGCAGAAGGGCTTAGGCTGAGGACTCTCAAACAAACTAGGCAGTTCATTTTTTAATTCAAAGGTATTTCGTTGTAAACAAAAAAATAAATAAATAAAAAGCGCACGAAACCCACCGTATTGTCTGCACTGTAAAAAGTGATGAGCAGACAGCTGTAGCGGTGCTCCCAAACTTTCCATTCCCAAGCAATTTTTGGCACTGACACTTGTTTTCGTGTTTGCCAAATTCATCCCTCACTTTCTTGCTCGTTGCAATCGGAAAACGCAGCATTAAAGTTGTGCGTTAAAGAGGAATGACGAGGAGAATGTGTGAACGGCGGCGTAAAACCTTGGTGGGGATGAGGAATACTTTCTAGCTGCTCACGGCTGTTTGGGTTATCAGCGCTCAACTTTTTGTTCAACAAGCAAGAGTCGAAAAAGGGGGAAGCCACAGTAGTTTTGACGCTTTGACAATTTCCCATTCATCCCGAATAAGAGGACCCCCCTCACGGGTCACTGTCCACTAAAGGCATGCGGGCCATCCCAGAGAAGCCCGTTGGCACAAAGTTACCTCCGGAAAACCCCCAACATGGCTTTCAGTTCACAAGCTGAGGATGGCAGGCGGCGCGTTTGTCTTGCGCCGAATCGAGTTCCCTCTGAATTTTGCAAACAAAGTGCGCTCGCAGTTGTGCCAGTACGGTAACAAAACGGAGACTTTTGCAACCCAGTCCCAAACGGTCCAGAGGGCCAATTTTAAAGTCTCCTGATTGGCTGCCGTTCATAAAGTCTGCGTCCTTCAAGATTTACCTTGGTTTCATAGTGTGGCCAGGATGCGTGAGAAGGAGATGATGACGGAGAGGCTGGTCTGGCCCACACCTAGAAGCAGAGCCTCCAGCGGCGCCATGTCCTTCCCCGCCACGCGGTACACACCCGCTATCGCTGCGCCTGGTGGCGAGAAAAGGCGCCACGAGCAGGAACCAATTAAACGCAGTTGCCGCCATCACATTTACATTTCCGGCTCACGTTTACGTTATGCATCTTCGTTCGGGATCGTTCGATTACGAGCTCAAGCAACAGCTTGACATGGCTTAAAAAGTGACGATAGAAAGTCTACACACCCGCGTTCAAATGCACAAGTGGTCAGGAATTGGTTCTCTCGCCGACCTCAACACGGGCCTCCACCACGGAATTCCAGTTGCATCTAAATAAGACCATTTCCTTCACCTCTACTTTAGTTACCTTTTCCCATTTGATATTTCTGCAGAGTGGATGTGCACATTAAGAGTATGTGTAGGTGCAGACGGTCAATCGTCAGCACTTCCTTGTTGCTAAACATTAATAATATATCGTCTTGTCTATTTTAGGAGCCGAGCTTGGATCAGTGACGGCGAGTGAATCTTTCGGTGACCAACTACGCATTTTGATTCAGCCGTCGGAGACAATGCAGCGCGTCTGAAAAGGTAAACGCAGAGAGAGAGGGACAAACAAAAATGATAGAGGATTTCAGTCGGGCTGCACCAGCCGCAAATTTCGGTACACCGCCGCGAGAACAGAAGAATGTAATCATCGAAAATAGTCATGCTCATTTTTGATTATTACAAGACTACGACTACAAACTTACAAGCGTAATAGTAAACATGACTGAATCGAAGCAACTGTGTGATTTTTATCTTCTGAATTTTGAAGTCTCAAGTTGCTTTTTAAATCAGACGTAGACAAATTGAAACAAAGACTTTGGTCTCTGGTGTGTCTACCCAACCATCGAGTGTGAAATTAAGCAACCAAGTAAGTTTTACTACCCGCCGATTTTTCAAAGATGTGCTTGTGCAAAACTCAGAGCAAGTTTTGCGTATCGCGACGGCACAATTCCACGAAGTGACATCAGAACCACCATGCCCCATTGACAGGCAGAGGCACAATCAAGTTGTCTGCTAAATGGTAAGCAGAGCTGCAAGGTTAGGGGCGCTAACAGTATTTACCGGCATTAGCTTCAGATAAACGGCACCTACTCGAATGTTTGACTTTTCGACATGATTAATCTCATCACGCTCAGGCGAAATTAAGAATTCAACGTATTTTATGTTTTCATTCGTCCTAATTTATTTGGTGTGAACAAACCACCCAAAAATGCCGAGGCGGTCTAAAAACCGAATGACTTATCACCAAGCAGCTCCGCCTGCACCCATGTCAGCTGCACCTGTGGCAACTGTCATCCGTTAAACACCGCTGAGGTCATGGGGGCGGGGTGGGAGGGGGGAATGAACAGAACACAGAAAATAATGCTTACGACAACAACTTACTGGTGATGACGCCTCCGGAGAGCGAGGCCAGGAAACCCACGCTGACCAGCACGACGGTGATGAGACGGCCCCTCTTGTGGCGTTGCAGCATGACAAACATGAGCAGCCCCACCACCCCGTGGACGAAGAGTGAGGAGAAGAGGCACCACAGGAACACCCAGTACCACATTTCTGACAGGGGAGGGAACAAAATAATAAAATGATCGACGAGCCCTGAAACACGTGAAAGTGTCCATTTAAATACCGATTACCATTAATTAGCATTAGCAATAATGAGGTACCAGAGTTCAAGCCCAAAGTGCAATTTTTTTTTTTTTGCATATCCGTTAAACCGAACCGTTCTATTTTCCCAAGCGACTACGTCTATATTTATTGATCCGGCAATTGGCGGTCGGGCCCAGCAGGGAGATGTGCGCTGTCCGGCATGGATGCACAAGTGACTCTTTGTCCCACGCGACAGCTCAACTCAACTCAGCCAGACAGGAGGCCGACGTCCGAGACGGGACGGAGAGAACAAGTACAAATCAGACGGCGCTTCCAAGATGTATATCGAGAAGCATTCCGTCACGCTCCATCGGGATCTTTCATCTCGATCCGGTTGCACAGGCGCCCAACTGAGCCCGGATGGATTTTCGCAAAGCTCTTTTTGAGAGTTGTCGGCAACCACGGGAGGACCACGACGACCACCATCGGCTCGACTGGCCTTGGCCTTTTAGCCATCAGAACCAAATGGCTGCAAAACCCGATTTTGTTTTAACATCGGCGCCACGACGACATCCATGAAAAGAGCCGTCCGAAGCTATCAACGCAGTTATTGGACGAAAGGCCGACAACTCCCTGTCGCGGATCGCATTACAATGTGCAGGTGGAACGGTGAGTGGCTGACGTTTCCCTGCACACACATTCTCGTTGTGACCCTATTTCAGGTCTTAGTTGGTCATTTTTCACCAGATTGGGTTTGTAAAGGGGGGGTTGGGGTGTCAGGTGGCAGTATTCTACCCCCCCCCCACCCCCTGCGTTGTGCTTCTGCTTCCACGCAGCTCGACAAGCGCTCAAGCTTCCTGCCGACTCAGCATCCCCCCCCCCCCACTACCTCTTTTTCGCTCGTGCCCGACACGTTGCGCAACGCGCAGGATGCGACGCAAGCACCTCGAAAGGTCGCAGTGCTGCAATCGGAAATGACCACATGTCCGGTTCTTTTAATATTCTGCGTGTTCAATGAAATATTTGTGTAAGAAAAAAATCCTCGTTTCCCGAATGCATAGGGGGGAATCTGGCGTGCTGTAATTTTGGTGAAGGGCAAGTAAAAATCTCTGTTGATTTACTAAAACAGATTTTAATTTTTTTTTTTTAATCAAATGCTCTTCCAAGAGATAGCAATTAACATGTGTACCCAATTTTAGAACCACAGAGATCTTCGAATAACTCTCGTTAGTGGCATGTCGCAAAATTGTAAACCAAGTCAGTTGGGACATTTTCCAGCTCAGGCGTCACCCTTGTGAGGACAAACGTTGTACAAGACGGATGGATGGATCTTTTTTCTTTTTTTTTTGTAGGGTACGTTTGTATTTATTAGACATATGTCAGATGTGACCGCTTACCGAGACGTATCTCTAATTTATTAATTTTAGGTGAACAGGGAAAGTAAAAATACTCAATTTCCCATTTCTTCTTTTTTTTTCATTTTTATACTGGCAGTACAGACGACTGAGTCTTTTGTAACTTGGTCTGACAGTTTCATGGCAAGCAACGACTGTCTTGGCTTGATCGTAAATTGCCAGAATGCGAATTCATGCACAATAAAAGCAGTTAAAATGACACTGAGAAAAAGGCATCGATTTTTTTTTTTTCAAGCCTTCTCGCTCGTTGCAAGCGAGACAAAGGGGGATGCACATCATTCAGACCACAGAAGGGTGCACCCACGTCACCAAAAAAAAAAAAAACAACAACAAATTGGCTAGAAATGACATTTCTCGTGGAGCCCGTTGCCTGACCGGGCGTCATTCGCTCCTCTATGGGAGTAATGTCAGCATGTGAGCACAAATATCACCTTACGCCGCTTTATTCCGCTTTGAACGACACTCGCGCGTCCACGACCGAATCACGGATGGCACCTCTCGTCGCCCCGGCATGCATACCTGTGAAGTGCTGCAACGTCGTCCCTTGCACCCAGAGACTCAGCACTTGCTGCACCGACAGATTAACGGAATAATCCCTATTTGTTGACATGTTTCTGCCACCGCCCGCGGTCGCACCCCTCCTTTATCGAGTAGCCGTACTTGGCTTGAAGCGAAGGCATGGGGGGGGGGGAGAGACCGGGGTTGCATTGGCTGTGAGGCGGCTCTCCCCGGCGCGGCTCGCCTCTACCGGTGCCTCTGTTTCGGCTTCGCGTCCGTCTCCGCGTCGGGAAGGGAAGGGTCGCGGGCTGTTGGCTTCATCCTCGGTTGCGGCGGCGGCGGTGGTGGTGTGGAGGCCATGATGAGGATGGCAGTCGGAGCTCAGGCAGGAAGGCGCACGGTCAGTCGTCCTACATCGAGTTGCCCAGCGACATAACCCTTAAAGAGACAGGCGCCCCCCCCCCCTTTTTTTTTTTTTGAAAGAGACGCGAATTACGTGGATATATTTCGCACGAAAGCACCATTCCCGAATAAGAGTCAGGGGTCAAAGGGTCTGTTTTTAGTTTCGTTTTGTTTTATTGCTACCAACTGTTCCTCTTAAAATATTGTGAAGCAGTGTACAAAGGTGTGACTTGGTCTCGGTTTCAACCCCTGGAAAGTTGTTTTATCAATGCCGTTTGAACTCCTGACACGGACCGCCCTCTGCCGGGACGCGACAGTTAAGATAACTGACATTTTTACCGACATTTTGCTCGGGTGGGACAGTTATGGTCATTTGCACAGCACAGCATTTGTAGGCTGAATAAAATAAATGTGTTTTGCTCATGTGACGTGAGTGATATGCAACACCGTAACACTGAACAAGTCAATTCCAACGTGACATGTCACAATACAGTAATATTGAAACGTGGAAACGTCTCTTGGTTTAAAAAGTGACCAGTGACTAGAAAATCTATTTTCCGTGTCGTTAATTTTAATTTATAGCTTGCTTGGCATACTTTGCCTCTGTGTGTTCAGTTTCAAGATATTTACAAAATATATGTGAATGTGAATAAATGTGTTGAAGAAAAATACAATTTTAGTCCATCTTTTTTATTCCTCTGGATCTTTTTCTCTTGGAGAGCGTGACGAATGAATGACGCTTTGAAATGATTTTTACACCAACGTTGACGCCTCTTATCCGTTAGAACTGATAAAGATGGCACAAAGTGCACCTGCCGTTTTGTCACGTGAGTGGGAAGAAATTTATCTGTAATGTATGTTGCACATAATGCACATTTGGCAAAGTTGTACTTGAAGGCAAAGCGTTAGACACAGGGCGCATGCGCATAAATTACGTAGGGACCCGAAAATACCCACGTGACTGTAAATCATCAATTGAATTCACACATTTACAAATTACAAAGTATATCATAAGTCGGTACACACAATTGAAGAGACGTTCGTTTTTTTTTCTGCACAGGCTTTGCAATTAAACCGAATTTAGCCAGTTTCCCGCTATTTAGGTCAAATCCGCAATGAATTCTGATTGATATGCTTCGGATGCGGGCTCGGTTGAAGTGTGGAAATAAGAGCACAAAATTAGACTGCGGCCAAGGGAGCCTCCACTCGCAAAATTAAAGTCAAGTCAGCCGCCACAGCGATTGTGAATGATGTGCGTTACGGTAATGTACCGCCAACGAGTGGCGTTGGCCACCTTCAAAATAAAAGCTTCCCAACGAAGGCATGCAGTGGTTTGGTTTTGAAAATTTGTATAAAGTAATTTCTTGTCTGTCAAGTAACGATAGGTTCTCCCAGGGAGAAAAAAAACAGAACAGCCCCAAGAAGCGTTCTCATATTGAGATGGAAAATAAAGGCAATGGTAATTCGTCATCAATTTGACCTGATATTTTAAAAAAAAGCTATCATCAATTACACCAGAATTAGGACATACTATGGCACCCCACGTACCCAGCCAGACTACTCTAATTCAGAACGGATGCTCCCTTTCAAAATAAAAGGCCTTTGAAATCTGACATACTTGACCTTTTGAAGCCAATTCAAGCAAGAAAAATAAAACAGGCAAATTTTGAAAGTCAGTGCGATTGGAGCATTGGCCATCAGGTGGCAGTATCCGTCCACGTTGTGTTGCTTGTTTCTCCATCGACTGACCCGACTGGAGCGACCAGGACACTCGAAACAAAAGTTTACACATTGTCCCCAATAAGCCACCATTTGAGTATGTACCTGCATTGTCAAACAGCTTTTTTAGTTATTGTTGTCATTTGAGGCTTTTGCATGTATGTTGTCTGTCCACATTTGAAAAGTGAGGTTATGAGTGATGGTTCATTTTCACAAGAGGCATTGCCTTTTTTCCCCCTTCAAATGGGGATCACGTCATTGGATGTTGGAAAGAACCATTGCGGGGCTTTTTGAACCTTTCGATTTTTTTTTAATGTTGAGCCTATTTTATGTTGATGTAAAAATGGCCATGTTTAGGAAGGCATTTTTTGCTGGAAAAAAACGACCATGTATAGTAAGGCGTTTTTAGCCGAACCCCCCGCCCCCGACCATGTACAGTAAGGTGTTTTTAGCCGAAAAAAAATGACCATGTATAGTAAGGCGTCTTAGCCGAAAAAACGCCCATGCATATTGAGGCATTTTTCCCCCAAAAAGCGACCATGTATAGTCAAGCGTTTTTTGGGCAAACCATGTATAGTAAGGCGTTTTTAGCCGGAAAAAAATGATCATCTATAGTAAGGCGTTTTTTTGCCAAACCATGTATAGTAAGGCGTTTTTAGCCGAAAAAAAATGATCATGTATAGTAAGGCGTTTTTTTGCCAAACCATGTATAGTAAGGCGTTTTTAGCCGAAAACCCCCCACCATGTATAGTAAGGCATTTTTAGCCGAAAAAAACAACCATGTATAGTAAGGCGTTTTTAGCTGGAAAAAAACGACCATGTATAGTAAGGCGTTTTTAGACGAAAGAAACGACCATGTATAGTAAGGCGTTTTTAGACGAAAAAAAACGACCATGTAAAGCGTTTTTAGACGAAAAAAAACCGACCATGTATAGTAAGGCGTTTTTAGATGAAAAAAACGACCATGTATAGTAAGGCGTTTTTGCCGAAAAAACGAGCATGTATAGTAAGGTGTTTTCAGCTGGAAAAAACGAGCATGTATTGTAAGGCGTTTTCATCTGGAAAAAAACGACCATGTATAGTAAGGCGTTTTTAGCCGGGAAAAACGACCATGTATAGTAAGGCATTTTTAGCCGAAAAAAAACGACCATGTATAGTAAGGCGTTTTTAGCTGGAAAAAAACTACCATGTATAGTAAGGCGTTTTTAGACGAAAAAAACGACCATGTATAGTAAGGCGTTTTGAGCCGAAAAAAACGACCATGTATAGTAAGGCGTTTTTAGATGAAAAAAAACGACCATGTATAGTAAGGCGTTTTTAGACGAAAAAAACGACCATGTAAAGCGTTTTTAGACGAAAAAAAAAACGACCATGTATAGTAAAGCGTTTTTAGACGGAAAAAAACGACCATGTATAGTAAGGTGTTTTCAGCTGGAAAAAACGAGCATGTATTGTAAGGCGTTTTCATCTGGAAAAAAACGACCATGTATAGTAAGGCGTTTTTAGCCGGGAAAAACGACCATGTATAGTAAGACATTTTTAGCCGAAAAAAACGACCATGTATAGTAAGGCGTTTTTAGACGAAAAAAACGACCATGTAAAGCGTTTTTAGACGAAAAAAAAACGACCATGTATAGTAAAGCGTTTTTAGACGAAAAAAAACGACCATGTATAGTAAGGCGTTTTCAGCTGAAAAAAAACGACCATGTATTTTGAGCCAAAAAAACGAGCATGTATAGTAAGGCGTTTTCAGCTGGAAAAAAACTACCATGTCAGGCGTTTGTAGCCGAAAAAAACGACCATGTATAGTAAGGCGTTTTTAGCTGGAAAAAAACGACCATGTATAGTAAGGCGTTTTTAGATGAAAAAAACGACCATGTATAGTAAGGCGTTTTTAGACGAAAAAAACGACCATGTAAAGCGTTTTTAGACGAAAAAAAACCGACCATGTATAGTAAAGCGTTTTTAGATGAAAAAAACGACCATGTATAGTAAGGCGTTTTTGCCGAAAAAACGACCATGTATAGTAAGGTGTTTTCAGCTGGAAAAAACGAGCATGTATTGTAAGGCGTTTTCATCTGGAAAAAAACGACCATGTATTGTAAGGCGTTTTTAGCCGGGAAAAACGACCATGTATAGTAAAGCGTTTTTAGCTGGAAAAAAACTACCATGTATAGTAAAGCGTTTTTAGCTGGAAAAAAACTACCATGTATAGTAAGGCGTTTTTAGACGAAAAAAACGACCATGTATAGTAAGGCGTTTTTAGACGAAAAAAACGACCATGTATAGCAAGCCGTTTTTAGACGAAAAAAACGACCATGTATAGCAAGCAAACCGTTTTTAGACGAAAAAAACGACCATGTATAGTAAAGCGTTTTTAGCTGGAAAAAAACTACCATGTATAGTAAGGCGTTTTTAGATGAAAAAAACGACCATGTATAGTAAGGCGTTTTTAGACGAAAAAAAAAACGACCATGTATAGTAAAGCGTTTTTAGACGAAAAAAAACCGACCATGTATAGTAACGCGTTTTTAGACGAAAAAAACGACCATGTAAAGTAAAGCGTTTTTAGACGAAAAAAACGACCATGTATAGGAAGGCATTTTTAGATGAAAAAAACGACCATGTATAGCAAGCCGTTTTTAGACGAAAAAAACGACCATGTATAGCAAGCAAACCGTTTTTAGACGAAAAAAACGACCATGTATAGTAAAGCGTTTTTAGCTGGAAAAAAACTACCATGTATAGTAAGGCGTTTTTAGACGAAAAAAACGACCATGTATAGTAAGGCGTTTTTAGACGAAAAAAAAAACGACCATGTATAGTAAAGCGTTTTTAGACGAAAAAAAACGACCATGTATAGTAACGCGTTTTTAGACGAAAAAAACGACCATGTAAAGTAAAGCGTTTTTAGACGAAAAAAACGACCATGTATAGTAAGGCGTTTTTAGACGAAAAAAACGACCATGTATAGTAAGGCGTTTTTAGACGAAAAAAAAAACGACCATGTATAGTAAAGCGTTTTTAGACGAAAAAAACGACCATGTAAAGTAAAGCGTTTTTAGACGAAAAAAACTACCATGTATAGTAAGGCGTTTTTAGACGAAAAAAACGACCATGTATAGTAAGGCGTTTTTAGACGAAAAAAAAAAACGACCATGTATAGTAAAGCGTTTTTAGACGAAAAAAAAACGACCATGTATAGTAACGCGTTTTTAGACGAAAAAAACGACCATGTAAAGTAAAGCGTTTTTAGACGAAAAAAACGACCATGTATAGGAAGGCATTTTTAGATGAAAAAAACGACCATGTATAGCAAGCCGTTTTTAGACGAAAAAAACGACCATGTATAGTAAGGCGTTTTTAGACGAAAAAAACGACCATGTATAGTAAGGCGTTTTTAGACGAAAAAAAAAACGACCATGTATAGTAACGCGTTTTTAGACGAAAAAAACGACCATGTAAAGTAAAGCGTTTTTAGACGAAAAAAACGACCATGTATAGGAAGGCATTTTTAGATGAAAAAAACGACCATGTATAGCAAGCCGTTTTTAGACGAAAAAAACGACCATGTATAGCAAGCAAACCGTTTTTAGACGAAAAAAACGACCATGTATAGTAAAGCGTTTTTAGCTGGAAAAAAACTACCATGTATAGTAAGGCGTTTTTAGACGAAAAAACCGACCATGTACAGTGCCCTCCATAAGTATTGGCACCCCTGGTTGAGATGTGTTTTTTAGCTTCCAATTATTTTATTTTTTTTCTAAATAATATGGGACCTTAATGGAAAAAAAGAGAAAAATCCAACCTTCAATACAAGTGCATTTATTCAGTGGGGAAAAAATCCCACATAAAGAAATAATTATTTGACATCAAATAATGTGTGTCACAATTATTAGCACCCCTGGTGTTAATATTTTGTACAACCCCCTTTTGCCAACAAAACAGCACCTAATCTTCTCCTATAATGTTTCACAAGATGGGAAAAGACAGAAAGAGGGATCTTCAGCCATTCCTCTTTGCAGAATCTCTCTAAATCATCCAGAGACCTGGGTCCTCTCCTCTGTACTCTCCTCTTCAGCTCACCCCACAGGTTCTCAATGGGGTTGAGGTCAGGGGACTGAGATGGCCATGGGAGGAGCTTGATTTTGTGTCTGGTGAACCATTTCTGTGTAGATTTGGCCATATGTTTAGGGTCATTGTCTTGCTGAAAGACCCAGTGACGACCCAGCTTCAGCTTTCGGGCAGAGGGCAACAGATTTTGATTTAAAATGTCCTGGTATTTCAAAGCATTCATGATGCCATGCACCCTAACAAGGTTCCCAGGGCCTTTGGAAGCGAAACAGCCCCACAGCATCACTGACCCACCCCCATACTTCACAGTGGGTATGAGGTGCTTTTCAGCATGCGCATCTTTCGTGGTACGCCAGACCCACTTAGAGTGTTTGTTGCCAAAAAGCTCAATCTTGGTCTCATCTGACCAAAGCACACGGTCCCAGTTGAAGCCCCAATACCGCTTGGCGAACTCCAGACGCTTGCGTTTATGATTGTGAGTGAGGAAAGGTTTTCTCCGTGCATGCCTCCCAAACAGCTTGTTGGCGTGTAGACAGCGCCTGATGGTTGATTTGGAGACTTTGTGACCCCAGGATGCTACCATTTGTTGTAATTCTGTAACAGTGAGCTTTGGAGATCTTTTGATTTCTCTTACCATCCTCCTCACTGTGCGTGGTGGCAAAATAAACTTGGCTCCTCGTCCAGGCTTGTTTACCACTGTTCCAGTTGTTTTGAACTTCTTAATTATTCCTCTCACAGTGGATATGGGCAGCTGCAGTTGAGTGGCAATCTTCTTGTAGCCTCTGCCTGACCTGTGAAGGTCGACGCACATCTGCCTCACTTGTATGCTGTGTTCCTTTGTCTTTCCCATGTTTAAGAGTGGATAAGAGAAATGGCCTCGGTGTCACGTCATATTTATACCCCAGGGAGACAGGAAGTGATGAATTACTAATTAAATGTTCCTACATACTCTGGTAAACTTTGTAAACTACTGTAGAAATGACAGAAATGCTTCAATTATATTTATTTCCTGGGAATTGTTAAGGGTGCCAATAATTGTGGAACAGGTGATTTGATGTCAAATAATTATTTCTTTATGTGGGATTTTTTCCCCACTGAATAAATGCACTTGTATTGAAGGTTGGATTTTTCTCTTTTTTTCCATTAAGGTCCCATATTATTTAGAAAAAAAATAAAATAATTGGAAGCTAAAAAACACATCTCAACCAGGGGTGCCAATAATTATGGAGGGCACTGTATAGTAAGGCGTTTTTAGACGAAAAAAAAACCGACCATGTATAGTAAAGCGTTTTTAGACGAAAAAAAACGACCATGTATAGTAACGCGTTTTTAGACGAAAAAAACGACCATGTAAAGTAAAGCGTTTTTAGACGAAAAAAACGACCATGTATAGTAAGGCGTTTTTAGACAAAAAAACGACCATGTAAAGTAAAGCGTTTTTAGACGAAAAAAACGACCATGTATAGTAAGGCGTTTTTAGACAAAAAAACGACCATGTATAGTAAGGCGTTTTTAGCCGAAAAAAACGTGGAGGTATGCACGCCAGCTTTCCGTCCAAGCAACCCTGGTTCAAACCCCGCTTAGTGATTTGTGAATATACAACACCAGTTACTTTTTTCCTGCAAACCCTCCTGAGTGCATGTCAAATATGCCTGTTGTGGAGAGCAAGTCACAGTCACTGGTAGTGTAGAGGTATACACGCCAGCTTTCCGTCCAGGCACCCCTGGTTCAAACCCTGCTCAGTGATTTGTGAATATGCAGCACCAGTTACTTTTTCCTGCAAACCTTCCAAAGTGCATGTCAAATATGCCTGTTGTGGAGAGCAAGTCACAGTCACCGGTAGTGTAGAGGTATAAACGCTGGCTTTCCGGCCATGCATCGCAGGTTCAAAGCCAGTCCAGTGACAGCATAAATGTAAGGTCCAATTGCCTAAAGCTGAGATTGTCCCCAGTAACAGTCGACCACGTAGAAAAGGTGTTTTAACCCAAAAAAAACACTATGTACAGGAAGATGTTTTGAGCCGAAAAAACCGACCATGTATAGTAAGGTGTTTTTGCCGAAAAAAACGACCATGTATAGTAAGGCATTTAGCCAAAAAAAACAACCATGTATAGTAAGGCGTTTTGAGCTGAAAAAAACGACCATCTATAGTAAGGCATTTTTAGCTGAAAAAAACGACAATGTATAGTAAGGCGTTTTTAGCCGAAAAAAATGACAATGTATTGTAAGGCGTTTTTAGATGAAAAAAAAACTGACCATGTATAGTAAGGCATTTAGCCCAAAAAAAACAACCATGTATAGTAAGGCGTTTTTAGCCGAAAAAAACGACCATGCTATACAAACGCCTTACTATACATGGTCGTTTTTCCCGGCTAAAAACGCCTTACTATACATGGTTGTTTTTTTTTTGGCTAAATGCCTTACTATACATGGTCGTTTTTTTCGGCTGGAAAAAAGTAACTGGTGGTGTATATTCACAAATCACTGAGCGGGGTTTGAACCCGGGGTGCCTGGACGTAAAGCTGGCGTGCATACCTCCACGTTTTTTTCGGCTAAAAACGCCTTACTATACATGGTCGTTTTTTTCGACTAAAAACGCCTTACTATACATGGTCGTTTTTTTCCAGCTAAAAACACCTTACTATACATGGTTGTTTTTTCAGCTAAAAATGCCTTACTATACATGGTGTTTTTTTTTGGCTAAAAACGCTTTACTTTACATGGTCGTTTTTTTGTCTAAAAACGCCTTACTATACATGGTCGTTTTTTTCGTCTAAAAACGCTTTACTTTACATGGTCGTTTTTTTCGTCTAAAAACGCTTTACTTTACATGGTCGTTTTTTTGTCTAAAAACGCCTTACTATACATGGTCGTTTTTTCGTCTAAAAACGCTTTACTTTACATGGTCGTTTTTTTCGTCTAAAAACGCGTTACTATACATGGTCGTTTTTTTCCAGCTGAAAACACCTTACTATACATGGTCGTTTTTTTCGTCTAAAAACGCTTTACTTTACATGGTCGTTTTTTTGTCTAAAAACGCCTTACTATACATGGTCGTTTTTTTCTTCTAAAAACGCTTTACTTTACATGGTCGTTTTTTTCGTCTAAAAACGCGTTACTATACATGGTCGTTTTTTTCCAGCTGAAAACACCTTACTATACATGGTCGTTTTTTTCGGCAAAAACGCCTTACTATACATGGTCGTTTTTTTTCTGCTCAAAACGACTTACTATACACGGTCGTTTTTTTCGGCTCAAAACGGCTTACTATACATGGTCGTTTTTTTCGTCTAAAAACGCCTTATACATGGTCATTTTTTTCGGCTCAAAACGACTTACTATACACGGTCGTTTTTTTCGGCTCAAAACGCTTTACTTTACATGGTTGTTTTTTTCGTCTAAAAACGCCTTACTATACATGGTCGTTTTTTTCTGCTGAAAACGCCTTACTGTACATGGTCATTTTTTCAGCTAAAAACGCCTTACTATACATGGTCGTTTTTTCGGCTAAAAATGCCTTACGATACATGGTCGTTTTTTTTCGGCTAAAAACGCCTTACTATACATGGTCGTTTTTTTCAGCTCAAAACTCCTTACTATACATGGTCGTTTTTTTTCGGCTAAAAACGCTTTACTTTACATGGTTGTTTTTTTCGTCTAAAAACGCCTTACTGTACATGGTCATTTTTTTCAGCTAAAAACTCCTTACTATACATGGTCGTTTTTTTTCGGCTAAAAACGCTTTACTTTACATGGTTGTTTTTTTCGTCTAAAAACGCCTTACTGTACATGGTCATTTTTTTCAGCTAAAAACGCCTTACTATACATGGTCGTTTTTTTCGGCTAAAAACGCGTTACTATACATGGTCGTTTTTTTCGGCTCAAAACGACTTACTATACACGGTCGTTTTTTTCGGCTCAAAACGCCTTACTATACATGGTCGTTTTTTTCGTCTAAAAACGCCTTACTATACACGGTCGTTTTTTTCGGCTAAAAACGCTTTACTTTACATGGTTGTTTTTTTCGTCTAAAAACGCCTTACTATACATGGTCGTTTTTTTCTGCTGAAAACGCCTTACTGTACATGGTCATTTTTTTCAGCTAAAAACGCCTTACTATACATGGTCATTTTTTTTGGCTAAAAATGCCTTACAATACATGGTCGTTTTTTTTCGGCTAAAAACGCCTTACTATACATGGTCGTTTTTTTCAGCTCAAAACGCCTTACTATACATGGTCGTTTTTTTCGGCTAAAAACGCTTTACTTTACATGGTTGTTTTTTTCGTCTAAAAACGCCTTACTATACATGGTCGTTTTTTTCTGCTGAAAACGCCTTACTGTACATGGTCATTTTTTTCAGCTAAAAACGCCTTACTATACATGGTCGTTTTTTTCGGCTAAAAACGCTTTACTTTACATGGTTGTTTTTTTCGTCTAAAAACGCCTTACTATACATGGTCGTTTTTTTCTGCTGAAAACGCCTTACTGTACATGGTCATTTTTTTCAGCTAAAAACGCCTTACTGTACATGGTCATTTTTTTCAGCTCAAAACGCCTTACTATACATGGTCGTTTTTTTCGGCTAAAAACGCTTTACTTTACATGGTTGTTTTTTTCGTCTAAAAACGCCTTACTATACATGGTCGTTTTTTTCTGCTGAAAACGCCTTACTGTACATGGTCATTTTTTTCAGCTAAAAACGCCTTACTATACATGGTCGTTTTTTTCGGCTAAAAATGCCTTACTATACATGGTCGTTTTTTTCAGCTCAAAACGCCTTACTATACATGGTCATTTTTTTCGGCTAAAAACGCCTTACTATACATGGTCGTATTTTTCGGCTAAAAATGCCTTACTATACATGGTCGTTTTTTTCGGCTCAAAACGCCTTACTATACATGGTCGTTTTTTCTGCTGAAAACGCCTTACTATACATGGTCGTTTTTTTCGGCTAAAAATGCCTTACTATAGATGGTCGTTTTTTTCGGCAAAAACGCCTTACTATAGATGGTCGTTTTTTTCGGCTCAAAACGCCTTACTATACATGGTCGGTTTTTTTCGGCTAAAAATGCCTTACTATAGATGGTCGTTTGTTTCGGCTCAAAACGCCTTACTATACATGGTTGTTTTTTTTGGGCTAAAAACGCCTTACTATAAAAAACATGGTCGTTTTTTCCGCAAAAACGGTGGGAGAGGAAAGACCCGTGTCAAATTACTGTCTGAAAATGTTGACAGCGGACAGCATGAAGCCAAATAAATTCAGACATTACACCCCAATCACGCAGATAAGCTTTTTTTCAGCGAAAACGTGCCGAATATTGCCAACAATCATCCTGCTTTGGGACTGCTACTCGTACCTATTAATCCAGACATCATCTTTGATTTTTTTTTTTTTAATCTGCACCGGGGGGGGGCGAGATGTTTTCCTCTTCCTAGTGGGGGCATGACAGAAAATAATTGAGAACCACTGATGTAACGGAACCCGTAAGGTGAGATGCCTCCCCCTTGAACCTATTCATCTCCTGCTGTCTTTTTTTTTTCCTGCCAATCAGCCTTCCAGCGGGTTTTGTCGCGCCTCTCCACCACCCGTAGGCAGATGGCCTTGACCGAGGTGAGTCACCAGCGAAGAAGCCCCCTGATCTGGCTGACATCTTTGTCACAGTCAAGGGCCCTTTAACAGGACCCAACCGGCTGAGCGGTGACTCAAGGTGAAAACAATTTAGCCCCAGACTGAGACGTGCAATCATACACCAGCAGCGCCGGTGTTTTTGTCTTTTTATCTATAGTTCCAACACGCCCCATGAACACAAAGACTACAAAAGCGGAGGTCTGCAGACCACCGCATACAACAGGATCTGAAGCTTGCTCGCCTTCTGACAATTTCATCAAAGTGTAAATGTCTCGGGTCATAAGAATCATGTAAATATGCAGAGCATCAAATAATCTTAGTCTCGAAACGATAAATGCTCTCCGCTGCAAATGACTGACTACCGGTAAATGACTTTGCAACTTTTGCACGTTTCCCACCACGTTGTTCCAAAATCAGCTTGGCACTGCACTTTTCTATTTTCAACCGCACATTAAGTTCGGAAAACTGGCGCAGTTGAGCGTTGGCTCAACTGCCAAACTGAAAAATACAAATTCAGAAGGACCTTGGGGAGGATTTAAAATGACGGGCACAAGCGCTGTCATCACTGTGTTTTGATTGGCCTGTGGTGGATGTCAAGGTGACATGGAAAAGTATGGATGCAAACGCTTTCAAAACGCTTGTCAGGGGTGAAGCAAAGTTCCCTCTTTAGCAATTTTGTCTCGAGCCGTACTGCTTTGAAAAAATGTGCAGCTCATCCGAGTGATACGAATTGTTATTGGCCGATCACACTCACGGAAGATCGCATCAGGGTTGGCGGATCAACACACTGACCGGAACACCTTCAAGTGATCCCTCCAGTAGTCAACAGATGGCGATTTTTAATCTATTTCATTACAGACTGATCCTACGAGGGTGGGTGAGTGATTAGTGATTATTTTCCTCCTTTCTTTTCAAATGGAGCTCACCGATGTGGGAATCCCCCCTTTGCAAGCACAAGAAGGTACTGTACTCGCAGTACATCGCGCCTCGCCTACGCTGGCTCTCTCAAAGCAGGTGCTGACAATCAGAACGTGAACAATCAAATGCATGAAAAACAGACAGACGTCACAGGCTTGGCAATAACTACCTTGTGACGCAACCCGAGCCTTCTACCGCGTATTCGTTCCACTCTAATTCCTGTTTCTTACGGTCTTAAAAAAAACACCAAAAAAACACAATGAAGTAATCAGACAAGGTCAAAGTTGAACTGTTCAAAAGGTGAACCAGCGCGTTGAAAATTGTATTCGCTGTTCATCTGCCTGTTCATCTGCTAATGTCTTTTTCTTTTCTTTTTTTTTTAACTGTGGGGAAAGCAGCACAAGCTCCGTATTGCTCGAGGCGATGTAATTCCAGTGAACGACAAGTCTTTATTTCACTTTGAAATATTCAGTGGTGAATCACTACAAAGAGGACAAGTTGCTTCACGCCGTTGCCCGTGGGCTGGTTGGGCTCCCTTATTAAGGAAACGTCACCTCAGGGCTAAGATTTGTTCACGGCAAAAAAATTGTTAAAAAATAAATAAAAAAGTGACTTGCAAGATTGCACTTTTTTTTGTAATTCACTTTTTATTTGATGACCCTTTTAGTTCACATGAAGTTACATCGCATTTTGATATGCTCGTGCGCTGTTCAAATATCGCGAATGGTTTGGTTCTGATGAATCAAGGTTAAGAAAACGAGGTCATCGTGTGGCTGATGTTGCAAAATAATGACTTTCGATCGCAGTTGAGGTTGTTTGACACCAGGATGTGCGACGCAAGTGAACAGCTACTTCTAAGATAACATTGTTAAATGTCACATTTCCACCACTCAAGTTCGCTGTGTTCACTCCCACAACGGCGTAAACGGCCCGTCTGCTTAAACTACCGAAATTTTGCACTGTGCTTTTGCGCTAAATTTGCACTCTTTCCCAAATTAGGGCCCTGAAATGTAAAGGCGGATGAGGAATAAGGAAAAATAAAACGAGTACGACAAGTTCGGTTTGATACAAACACGCGGCCACTAAATTCATGCCGTGAAGCAGTCCAACAATCTGAAACTTCAATTACTCGAACTTGAGCCTCCTCTCGAGGCTTGCATCCCTCCCACAGCCGCTGTGACTCGTCTGGAAGAGGCGCGCTGAAAGCAAAGAAACAGATTCCGTCGCCATGAGGGTGATGCTGATAAAAGCTTAAAACCAGCAACCAAACTTTCCATGAGCAGAAATGTTGCCGCCGTGTTTGGATGATTCCGGTAAGCAGCCCAAAGGATCCAGTCCCGGCAGGCCTGTTGGCGTCTGGGATCCGAGTCTGAAATTATCTCATGCGCTCATCATTCTTGTTTGTTGATATTGATCGTTTTTCGCCGTGCTCACGCTGCACATCATACTGAGCGCCGTTGCTCATATTTTGATATTGATATCATGGCAGTTCGGTGACTCAATTAATGAAGGCAAATTACCCGATTCAAATCATGAGATAAAGTTTTTCGGGGCGTTAAGGCCAAGCTGGTGTTTATCGTGACAGATGCCAGGCGGTGACGGGACGGGAGTCACTGACCTGATGCCGTCGTCGCCGATAAGCCCCATCGGGAAGGCTGGCCGGGAATGATTCCTTCGCAACAAAGTTTTTGTTTTCTGTGGAGTCGAGGGTACCTTGTGGTGTAAATGACA
Organism: Hippocampus zosterae; assembly: GCF_025434085.1. Classification (NCBI taxonomy): domain Eukaryota; kingdom Metazoa; phylum Chordata; class Actinopteri; order Syngnathiformes; family Syngnathidae; genus Hippocampus; species Hippocampus zosterae. The sequence goes on from NC_067457.1 coordinate 20,658,991, forward strand.
CACAAAGGGTGAGTGTAGAAATGGGTGTCGTTTGTGTGATATTGGATTTGGGGGCAAATATTTGGTCTATAATGCAACAGGAAATTTTAGCTGCCTTTCATTATTGCATGAGTCATGCTGCCAGTCAAGAGGAAACAAACAGAGGGCAGTGTGACGTCATTCCGGAGAGGGAGAAGGGGATGGGGTAGGGGGTGGATGATTTGTCTCGATTTCCATGAAAACGATTCTAAGTGTCAATCAAAAGCTGAAGCGCTGAAATTTGGGCTCATTGGATTTGAGGCTGGTTAATATCGCGGTTGATGATTGCATAGCGAGTTGTATTCCAACTCGGATCGTGCAACGGAAAGTGGGCGAAATGTGTTTGGGGGCTGCGAGTTGATGTGCAGGGCATGTTGATTTGTGGTGAAGGGAATTAAAAAAAAAAAATCAACATTAACCCTTTTGGGGACCGCGGTTACTACAGTGGACAGCTTATCATGTTACAGGTTATCATTATTTGTGTAGGAAGTGCGGGGAGGAAGGGGGGGGGGGGCGCTTGCTTTCATTTCAGGTGACATGCAATCTTGCTCAAGCAGACAAGAAGCAGGAAGCGCCATTAATGATTAAAAACAGTTTGGGGCAGCAGGGAAAGGGTGACCAAGCGAGCGCTGCTTTCTTGTGAGTGTGTAACTGAAATGAGAAATCCTGCCAAATGGTCAAGACGACTGGAAAAAAAAAAAAAAAACAACTCTCATTCGTGGTGGAACGGACGCATTTTAAGGAGATCTCGAGTAAAAGTTGGACCGTAACCTTGTTTGGTGAAAAAAGAAGATTAACGTCTGTGCGTTTGCTTTGAATCGGATGATCCCGTTTAATCCCGTGTTGACGAAACATTTGCAATCTGCTTCGCTGCTTTGTGCTGTGGCCCAAACCGCCCAATCACACACCCCGCCCACCCAAGTCAGTCAGAAATACATTTCTGGATATTGTGGGGGTCTGTTCCTTTCCTTTGCCCTGAATATTTTATAAGCGATTGGATGCACAGCAGATGCTCCACTTTGCCCTTGATTCGGATGCAAGAGGTGGGGGGCGTGTCGCTTGGGTTTAAGGCCCCGGACGACTTGATGGGTCACAGTTCAGGGACGGACGGGGATTTAAAAGAGGTGGAAGGGAGGCCTGGCGAGGCTGGGCTGCCTCTTGCAGCCATATAACCTGCATGCTGCTCTCGAACACGCCACTTTTGCCTCTTTTACCAGCCACTGGTATAACAAAGCAAGAATTCAAACACAATAGGATCTAAATCACATGTGTCAAACTCAAGGCCCGTGGGCCAAATCCGGCCAGCTGGGTCATTTTATGTGGTCCGCGAAAGCAAACCATGTGTGTCAACTTGCTAAAATTTGGACCGAAATGTGCTGGAGCCTATCTCAGCTGTCTTTGGGCAGTAGGCGGGGGACACCCTGAACCGGTTGCCAGCCAATCGCAGGGCACACCGAGACAAACAACCATCCACGGTCACACTCACACCGCGGGACAATTTTGAGTGTTCAATCAGGCTGCCATGCACGTTTTTGGAATGTGGGAGGAAACCGGAGTACCCGGAGAAAACCCACGCAGGCCCGGGGAGAACATGCAAATTCCACACAGGGAGTCCGGAGCTGGAATTGAACCCGGTCCCTCTGCACTGGGCCGCACCTGATTTAAATGATTAGTTTTTTGTTTTGTTTTTTAATGAGGTTTTCATTTCCCATCAGATTTTTTTTTTTTTTTACGCTGAACCCTACCGCTGAATATGTGGTGAAACTAAGATATGCAAATAAATCTGATGCGCAGTGTCTTCCTGCATGCATCCTGACTCGCAACCCGTGTCCGACATAAAATTTTAGTGCGAAAGGAAGCCAGGAAAAACACTGAAAAATGGATCATAATGAATAACAAACACCTCCGACCTGTCGAGGAAAAAAATGAAAAAATGAAACCTGAGCGTTGCAGCCCTCGCGGTTGATCGTCGGCGCTGTTAAGCTATCTGGCGGATGCCCGCATAATTACAGGCTTCCCATCATAAATGTGGTCCAAATCCACACGAGGATCTTTCTTCGCGGTTCAGCGGCCAGGCAGCGCGTTAGCTCCATGACACTCCGACTTCCTGAGCCGCAGCACTTCCACCAGTGAGGCCTAATGGGAAAAAAATAATAATAAAGTGAACACGGCAAGCGATTCCAGTCCCGGCAGGGGGAAAAGTGATCAGATAAACATGCAGCAAAGCCTCCAACCAGGTCTTAACGTCGCCTTCTTGCAAGGCTGCAGGTGGGCCGGCAACGAGGTGGCGCTCTCGTCCCCCGTCCATCTCCCCCCCGTCTTATTGATTCGAAACAGGCCTCGTTAGCCGTCCGTTCATTTCCGCGCGCGTGGAGCAGGTGACGCGCGTCATCTCCAAGCGGGCTGCACGCACGTCCATCATCGCGGCGCTATCCTGAGGCGGGCTCCAACTCGATTTCGTTTTGCAATCATTAGCGTGTCACTTCCCGTTTTCATCAACGGCGGCGCGTGGGCGCCCGCGTATGTCATCAAGCCGCTCGAGGTCTCGACAATCGCTGGAGGCACGATGTGGATTGTGGCAAAAAAAATAATAATAATGATAATAATAATAATAATACTGTTTTTCATATATTAATAAAAACAGATTACTCTATTTATATGATGCCATTTGGATTTTTCCAGTTGCATCATACGTGATACACAACAATGATAACCTATGCAAGGGTGTGATTGACAGGTCATTAATCAAAATACTTTTACAATGAATAACGTAACATGAACCTCAAAGCAAGTGGAACTTACCGTAGGCGGAAGAAGTCTCCACACCCCTGTTTAATCATTCACGAGGGGAAGTTGAAGATGATCGACAAAGATTATGGACCACAGTCAAACTCATCTTGACCTGGCGAGAGAGAGAGAGAGAGAGAGAGACAACATCAGACAACGCTTACAAGAAAATTAATATTAAAATATGGTTTCGTTTTCAGCACGAACAGTGTTACAACCCTGGCAGACTACAAAAATTGTAGAAGTGTGGTTATCACTGTCCAAATTTTTACCCCACAAAAATAAATAAATGACGTCAATTGGGCAGCATGTGGGTGCGATGGAATAATCAAATCCCAAAAAGATTCGCTTGCGACAGCCCAACATCATATTTGTAGAGTATTAATATCAAACATGATTGAAAATTCAGTCAGGAGGGAGGGCGGCCATTTTTATGAACAGCACTTGTCATCAACATTTGTTGAAAATCGTCGGTGAATCCCGAGGAAACTATTTTAATGAAATTCATATATTCATTAGTTTACTTAGGAAGTCTTCCCCACTTGTTCCATCTGTTTCACCAAAATAATTACGTGCGGAGAGAAAACACACACGCGCACACTCGATATCGTCCTCTAGTGAGCTCATTTGCATGTTATAATCCTGCCATCTGTGAAACCAAAAACCAAATTATTTGCGCTGTGACCAGCAAAATGAACGGCGAATAGTAACAAAAATAGAGTCCGTGTTCAGCCAGGGTAAGGAGAGACGATAGCAAATCTGGAAGCCCGAGAAGAAAGATTAGATCAGCGTGAAAATGAAGTGTAGGCACCAACGCACAAACACGCTTCAAACAACCGAGCAGAAGTCAATAAATTTGTCATATGCATTTTGAGAACTGGGTAAAACAGCGGGAGGGTTAATTATAATTATGAAATACTTCCTCATTGTTACTCTGCGGTGTGCCGTAGCTAAAAGATGCTAACTTTTATTCGACTCCCCAAGAGTGAGACACACAAACACTTGAGAATGGCTGCTATTACAACCACAGATATGTCCATGAAATGACTCATTTATTCTCCGGACAGATGTGCGATTCCTTTCAAAAATCCGAAATAATGACAATATACCGAATGATATTTGTCTTGAAATTAGCAAGCTAGCATGTTTAACGTAGCTCTGAGTCCACCAAAATGCCATGAAGATAGGTTGGCGTTTTTAATCACGACAGTTGTCGACCGAGACGTACGTTTGTCGATGTTTGGACAGGCCTCGGGTCAGCTTTTGCTTTTTCAGGCGGAGCTACGGCTAGTCACACGGAGACGCTCGGTCTCCTGGATTCGACGCTTCCTGTCCTGCACGGTCCTCTAATCCCGCCGGAATTTTTATCACTAGCAAGATCCAATCGAGTGTCGATTGACTTCACACTTCTCGCTAAATTACTTTGTTGTTCTCCTTTTGGCAGAAAGTCTTGCTCGTCTTCTTCACTTTTCACTCTAAATTCCATCAGCCAAGATGGCTCCTTTCCTGTCGATGGCCTCACGTGTTCACGGTTTTACTGCTCCAAAGAGATGAAAGTGGACGAGCACGAGAATGTCATTGGATCATACGAGCAGTTTCCTGAGAGCTACATCAACTTTTTCCACTGAAAAAAAAAAAAAACAGAGCACAGACTGAATTTTACTCCACAAAAAAACTGAAACGGACTGACAATCTTCCCAAAGTCATCACAGGAATCACCACCAAGCCATACTCAATTTTAATAACTATTACTTGCCAATATTCACCCTTTCATGCACCCTATAACCTCATAACATGATAAACCGTCCACTTTAGTAACCGCTGTCCCCGAAAGGGTTAAAATTTGGAAATCAATGCCAACAAACTGGATAAGAGTCAACCAATGAATACATTGAAACAGAAACTCGCCGCTACAAAACTCGCCTTCTGTGTACTTATTTGTCTTTCTTCAGCGGGTGCGTGCGCGAGCGTGTGTTTGCGAGCTGGGATGATCCTGATCCTCCCCCGGCCTGGTGATGACACAACCCCCGTGGGTGGTCTTAACGGTCAACAACTGCTCTGTCAACTCCGCTGCACCCGAGCACCGAAGAGGTGATGAGACTCAACAGGCGGCGTTAGTTCACACCGGGTGAAGATAAAGATGAGCATCATCTTTTTTGCTCTGTGCTCTGAACCGGGAATATTTTCTCTTTCTCTCCATGACACCGTCTTGTTGTTTACCCTCAGCCTGCTTCCAAGCACGTCCTGCTCCGTGCCGACCCCCCCGCCCCCCCCCCCCCCGTCCCCTTTCCCCATGAGGAGCAAACGGAGCTAGACACATTAAATCATCTGTGAAATTCTGGCCGGTATTTGTCATGTGATTAACTGCACACGTGTCACGTCTACGGCAGAAAAGTGGCAGTCACACAAGCCGAGGTTGCAAGATGGAGGTGACTGCTCTCTCTCTCTCTCTCTCTCGCACAAAATACCGACAAATCGTGTTGGGGATTTATAGCTCCAGCATGGAACAAAAACTGAGCAGAGTTTCAAACTTCAGTTGTGTGGACAATTAAGAACACAGCCAAGGGGGGGTAGGTGGGGGGGGGGCACATTTGGCAGCCAACTCATCATCAACACCAACACGCCAGATTTGAAGTGAGGGTGTCACTCAACTCACATGTGGGTGACGACAAAGCTAAAGCGCCTCCTGATTCGTGTTCGCTAGCATTGATTGACAACACGTTTGCTGAGGTTGTTTTCCACCGGAGACGGGCCGGATCAATCAAATGTTGTCGGACCACGTTGTCGGGCGGAAGGATGGAATCAAAAAGCGGTTCGTCAGTCCATCACAGAGAGATTGGGCACAAATGCGATTGATGAGAAACGCACGGAGCCATGTTGCTCGCAATCTTCCCCATCCGTTAATTAACAGGTCATGTTGTCTACATGTCACGTCACTTATTGTATCCCAACACCAGTCCCTGAGGATTTTTTTTTTAAACAGGGAGCAGAACTGATATCTGTTGTGCTTTAAGTGGAAACCTCTCGGGTTACATTCAACCGTGGGTGAGGTTCAGCATTTTGTTCCCCAGCTTTCCCACAGAGGCTCAAGACATCGGAGTAGATTCTGTCAGGCATGAAACACTGTACGGGAATCGGACACCCCGGTCTCCTCAATCCAACCCCGAAGAGTTGAGAACGTGGAAGAAGCTTGTCTTTCAAATCCCACGTCTCACGCAGGGGGGCTTTGTATCATGTCAAGTAGTCCATATCTTGTAAGGCCTAATTCTGTTCAAAGAGACCCGAAATATGTTGTAAAAAGTCGATCTGCATTGGTCATTTTACGATTGTTCAAGAAGGGGCCGCAGATGGGACAATCCCCCTTCCAGGGTGACCAGGCTGCAATGGATGCCGAGTGGGCAACAATGTTGGTTACAATGATCCATTGAACAAGATGACAATGCTGTAGGGCACAGGTGTCAAACTCAAGTCCCGGGGGCCACATCTGGCCAGTCACATGATTTTATGTGGCCCGCGAAAACCAATCAAAGATGTCCACATTTATGATGCTTGCTAAAATCTCAAAATTTTCAATTCTCATTTGGGATAAATAAGAGTGATACTCGAAGCATTTTCTTGTTACCAACCCCCCTCATTAGTGTAACTTAAACAATAAGTAAATAAACTGTTATTCTTGACTTCTTTACATGGTTTCGGTCAAGGGAAACTGTAACTAAAATCCCCCCCCCCCTCCTATCACTTCAGTGAACTCCAGTAGGATTGTTGTATGAAACCGTCTCATTAGGTCTCACTCAGGTTACTGTCAATCAGTTACAGCGTGCACACAAGGAAGCAGGAAGTGCCTTTGTGCGCTTGAAAAGACATTAATTTCAATCCCGGTTCGAAAATGAAATATCCTTTTTTGGAATGAGGGTCCAAAAGTGTCATTGGAAAGCAATGGGATCTCTGTAGAAGGAATACAAGAATCACTAAGTGGAAAGCCAGTCCAGACAAGTCAGAAAAACAAAGCATCATCTGTTTGGGTGTTTTGAAGAAATGAGACATAACAACTGCAAGGGCGGAGGTATAAATCCCTGTGGGGCTCCAAATGCTCAACCAGCTCTCCTCTGCTGAGGCTCAAACTAATATTTCTTTGATTTTATTTTTTTTTGTCCTCGGCGCCGTGACAAGGTAGAGAACAGGTTTAGAAGAGATTGGAGCTCAGACATCAGAGGTCCGACTCAATTGTGGCAGGGGTGGAAAAGGTTTGAGGTTTTCATGCTGGTGGGGGGGGCGGAGGCGGGATGCAATCTGGCAGCGTTTTGCTAACGGGGATCGTCTGGTTCGGAAGCAGCTGCCTTGACCGACTTCTCCTTTGCTTGTGACTTGGGATATTGATGCGCCGAGATGTGCCAAGCAGACGGGAAACAGCTCTTTTTTTTTCTTTTGCGGGGGGACGTCGTACATTTTTGGCTTCAACTCGGAGACAGGCGGTCGAATCAAATGACATCCGCCACTTCACATTTGGAATTTGCCTTTCAAATGTCATTTAACAGTGCGCCTGCCGTGTGTATGTATGTATGTACGTATTGCGCTGGTGATTTAGAGTAGACTTGAATTGTGTGACGACGATTTGGAACATTTTACCCCTGTAGTGAAGCGAAATGAGGTAACCCAAATCTTAATTAACCAAAAAAATTAATTAAAAAAAATAAGAATATCCAGAAGTGAAACGCCCTCACCGTTTCGTATATCTAGGTGAAAATGATCCTTCGTCTAATTAGCATCTCTTGAAATAAATCTTGCAGATTTTTTTTTTTTGAGGATACAATCTCGTAGTAGATCTCATTGATTATGCACATTAGTGATCCGAAATCGCGGCGCATTTATGAGGAGACTGTTTTTCGCAGCGCTTGGTATTTTTGTGCTCATCTTCTTGAGCAATTCTAACCACTCAAAGACATGGCACGTTTCGACTCGACCGACTGACGTAATTTAAGAGCGGAAACAGCCATGATGTCAATGGCTTTAAGCGGAATGATGTCAGTGAACACAATCAGCAAAATCGTCAACAAACTGCGGTGCTGTGAAAAGGTTTGTGCCCCCTTCCGGATTTCGGTGTTCTTGATTCATCAAATGTGGTGCTAGCGTGTTGCCGGATTTAGAACACGCATGACAGTTGCCTGAAACTTTGCCTAAACTGTTGATCGTTACAGTTACATTGTGATTTAACATCGGGGGGAGGGGCAATTATGTTTTTTACAATGGAACAGGTCGTTTGGGATTTTTTTTTTTTATGAGCCCTAAAAAATTTAATTGGCATTTAGTATTTCCTTGGGTTGTCTCTCTGTGATATTAAGCCTTTCGTGCACCCCTGTAGCCCGATAACATGATTACATGCAGTAACCGCTATCCCACAAAAGGGTTCAAATTGGTTGGATGAACTGAAAACTTTGTGTGCAATGAATATGCAAAGAACACAGAAATCAGGTAAGCGGGCAAATACTTTTTTCCATCGGACTGCACAACACCAAAACAAACAAAAGGTCGCCAAAGCACTTTTGGAGACCTTTAGAACGGAAGCCTCATTATAATCATTCAATTGTAAACTCAAGTTCGGTGTCTAATCTTACCCAGGACTGTATCTCCTATTTCTTCTGCAAAACAGTACTTTGTGTTTTCTAAAAAAAAAAAAAAAAATCCAATGGTTTCCCCTTTATGAATTTCCTCAACATTGAGCCATTGATACGAAAATAAAAGAGCTCAAGTTGCCTGTGTGTTCATTCACGAGCGATAAAGTGATGCAAACAAACGTGGAGAGTGAAAAGGTTACGCCCATTGTTTGGAATCAACATCCTGAATGGAATAATCCCTGAAAAGAAGTGTGTATTGTATGTGTGTGCGCTGATAGTACTGTAGCGCGCATCCAACAAAAAAATTAATCGGACACAGACGCTACTGATGGCCTCACGACAGTCTAATGCGGTGAAGTAAACAGCAAAACATTTTTGTGTCGTCGTCATAATTTACACCATTTTGTCTATCATGAAGAATGAACTTTCTATGGAGCGTTTGCATTTTAAAGGTCACAAACAAACATCTTTTGTCCTGCTCAGAGTCTACACCTTTCCCCGGGCTTTCCACGCTGGAGGTTTGTTTAGAACGAGATGCAGTGAGGTCTGAGGACGTGGGTGTTGATGGATGCGGGTAGGATGAGTAGAAGTCGAGAAAGAGAAGGGCGAGAAGGGGAGGGGTGGGGGTGTGGGGGGGGGGGGGGACTCGGGAGAGCTTTATGCAGGCAGGCAGGTTATATCAGGTTAGAAGTAGAGCTGGATAGCCTGCAGCAGCAAGGAGGTGGTAACGTGACCTTTTTTTTTTTTTTTGGAGTCCTGCCCTCTGTTCAAGAACCAGCTCCCATGAAAGTGCTTTCGCCCCAAGGTTGATAAAGAGGAAAATAAATTGGGGAAAAAAATAAGAGCAGTATCAGTGGTGGAGAAAAGGCACAGAGAAGCAGTTGTGTGGTTCTATGCTAAAGTAGCCTATGACTGTATTTATTACTTTTTTTTATTTATTAGTACTTATTTGTCGTCATAAATCGTTTTTCGTGGTCCCAAAACCAGTCGCTGTTTTGTCTATTTGTTTTTGTTCTCAATTAAAGGCAAATGAAGCTTATTTAAGGTTTAAATGATCTGTCAGTTAGCTTAACTGTGACGTTAGCATAGCATGGCCTTGTGGCGTTGATCCCAACGTTAGACGTCAATGGTTGTTGCGTCTTTCATTTGCTAATCTTGCATGTTGATAGTTGCTTCTTTTCCTGTTTTATATGTGGAAAAAATATGCTCGAATGGAATAATGTAATCATCTTGGCTGCTCCCTTCTTTTCGCATCATGGCGTGCTAGCGCGCGGCCATGTTCACGTGCATCGCGCAATCTCAAACGGCACACAGTCTCCCTCGCACAAAGCATTTATTTTTCCCCCTAAATGGCAACTGGCGAGACTTGCTGAGTCGCGCAGCTCATATTTCACCAACCAGATCCCAAATCCTAAAAATTGTCACGTAATCCGAATTCCGTTTAATAAATTCAAAATATTTGATCATACTGGTTATTATGTATTGTATTATTATAACTATTCCCGCGACTGTATTGATCTTGCCTGGCTGTTTAAAATTTACAGTCGATGCTTCGGGTTTCATTGTTTTGTCTATTCTCTTGCGCACAGCGTCGATCCGTGTACCGTGTGTGTCGCTAAGTCCCGAACGCAAGCGATCAGGACATGACTCCGTGCCGTGTCAAATCGTTTCGTCTAATCGCTTGAAATCCAAGATTTACAGCAAGAGGCAAACGCCGCGTCAAGCCAGCGACTAATGTAAACACGGCACTGAACATTCCTCGCTGCAGATGAGTTCTGCAGACAGAAACAAACGGTAGTCGGAGGAAGGCGCATTCTTTCGACGACGGGACGTTCATCTGCCCGTCTTCTCTTTTGCCGCTTCGAACGTATACTCAACGGAAACGTTTGCCTCGGCTGGCCAATGCTGCGAAAATCAGGTGAGCGTTTATGTTTGAGAAAAGCGATGCCATTATTTTCGTCGTCATTATTTGGAAACGGTTTAGAAATCAATTGAAATGTCGAGTGGTGGCAAAATATGGAGTCAGTGTGACTGTGTTGACTTGTCGGTATTTTGCTCGCGTGACAGAACAAACGCAATAAAAATACGAGGCCGTGGTTCATATTCTGGAAAAGGAAATAACATTTTACCGCGGTTAATATTTAATGAACCGTGGAGGAACCACGGCTGAAACTTTGACTCGCATTAATGTGGACAATTGAGATAATGAGTGCAATTAAAATAATAGTGCTGTGACTCAGTGCAAATTTCTGTAACGTTATTCACGTTGCGGCGTGTTTTTTTTTTTTTCGCTCAGTGAAAAGCACAGCTGCTATTGGAGCAGCCCTGCACAGAAATCCCAACAGCTGCCGCTAACATCTGCATAGGCAGCAAGCGTTGGCGAGCAGAAAGTGCTGACCACAAGTTGGCAGCTTTGACGCATACGTGTGTCCTAGCTTTTTTTTTTTAAAGAATAAATGTAATTTTTTAAAACTATTTCCACTTTTCATCATCCTTGATTTTTTTTCTCTGTGGCTTCCTGTAATGTCCTTTAGTTAATTTAACTATTAACGGCACTAATAACCGATGACGTACACCTCCGAGCGCCGCCGAAAGGAAACCTCGCAGCTCTCAAAAAGAACGCCTGTCCCTTCCCTCACCGTGTCTCATGCCGTCCTCTCCACCCACATCCATCCCCCAAATCCAGATGCTATTTTCAGTGGACTAACAAGCACGCAAAGAACCAAGCGAGGGGTGCGTTTTGGAAGTACCGCTCACGTTCCCTTCACGGTCTTGCACGAGCTTCCAAAAGAATCAAAACGCAGCGATTCCTTTATAAAATCTCGACCTTGCCCAAACTTTTGAACGAGTCATGCCATGTGACCGATCCAGCAAATCTCTGCCAGTAAAGAATACAGGTGAAGAAATGATCTGATTGGCTCATTCTGGTCACATGATCACAATACAGGTAGCTGCGTTAGCAGGCTGTTACAAAAGGTACAAGAAATTGACAGCCGGACCGCATGAGAACTGTACTTGGTCCAGATTCAGACCAGGGTCTCTCTTCCGAACATGCATTGTGAGCCAGACCTCTTTCTGATCCCTCAATTCAAGATTCAATTTCAATTCAAATAATCAAGGTTATAAGGCAAACTATAAAGAAAACCGTTATCGCCAGTGTCCTACTTCATTTTCTTTTTTTAAATCCATGTTGCGCATTTGCTCTCCGAGCAGATTTTGCCTTTAACCGTCTTTTGATAATCCGGAGATGTGCAGGTATCATCACCACAAGGGGGTAAAAAACAGCGTGAGCCTGAAAAATGATTGATAGACGCTGGGGGGGAGGCGGGGGGTGTTTTGAAGACGCGAAAAGTAGGCCACTGGCAGACCGTGTACCATCTATTTATTTATTTTATTGGGCTTTTTTACTTTTATTTTTTTTGGGGGGGGGGGGGGGGTTGCAGATTTAAGCTCTGTGCAAAGGCCCGGCCAGTGCTCACCGAACATTTGAGGCACATTGCGGCGTTATTTATAACGCTCCCTTCCAAGAATTCCCTCCCGCGTCGTCACTGCCCACAGAGCACAAAAGGATGGATGGATACTCACCATAAATAAGCAGCAGAGCAAAGCCAAAAACCGCAATGTTTTCTCTCTGTGCTTTGTTTCGGGGCCTTGGACAGCTCGAGCAGAAACGAGCGGTCCAAATGTGCTGGATGCATCGCGCAGAGCAAAAAGCGGTCTTTTGGCACGCGATCGACTACACGGAGGGGAACAGAGGACGCGGCGATGGGACTGTGCCGACGACGTCGATTTTAAAAACAGAAACGATAAACTGGGGTTTATATGTCAATCTCGACAGAAAAAAAAAAAAAGTAGGCCGTTGATCGAGCAGTCTCATTTCCGCAGTCGCAAACGGGGCAAATTTACTGCTCATCTGTTTTCGATCCGAGTTTGCGGTCAGAAAATGTAATTGCTAAGCATTTCATAGAATCCATTATTTATAGCAATATGACAACATTGAATTGTAACTACCTCCAAATCTGGACTGGTTTTACTTTGAAGCATTTGTCACAAATTACATGCCTCAGGAAAATATTTGCATTCTGGGGATTTTGTGACCAAAGCTTTTCATTTGGCGAAATGATGTCAACTTCAGATGATCTACAACGAATACGAGAAAAACGTCCGTGCGAAATACGATGTTCCTGCACATACAACCTCAGCCCCATCGCCCTTCCAGATCTGTTTTTGTGTTCCTTCGACAAATATCACCTGATTTAAATGTTTTTTTTTAAACTCAAACTAAACGGCAGAATTTTGGGTGGCCCACAAAAAAAAAGATTCTCATCATCACATTCATCAACCTTAAATGGGGCTTAAAGGATCTCATTTCTGGCTGCTTTAGCGCACCCAGGAGATCAGTGGCCTGATTAAATCTGCAAACACACAGTAAACACACACACAATCACGCGCGCGTGCACACAAGGAGAGTGGATGAGCTTAATGTGTTTCGTCTGACACTTCACCAAACTGCAGAGATGTTGCATGCTGTTATCCTTGCAGTGAACATCTTTGCTGCAGAAATGAGAGTGTCAACACATAATCAAGCCTCATGTCACACCTCGGGCTGTCTGTTCTCGGCACATTGTCACAGGGCTCATGTCCGGAACAGTGGGGTCGGGGGGGTGGGGGGGGGCACAAGTGGCTGGATGGGATCAATTTGAGAGAGGAGGACGAGGCTTATTGCTCAGTGAAGAAGATGATTGGCAAGGAAGAGCCAAATTCAAGCGGCGCCGATATCGCGTGTCAGATCTGTGCACGGTAAATACAAAAGTGGGATTTTCAGCCCGTCTTGTCGCCGTCAATAACGCTCGGCTGTAAGCGGGGTAGGGGTGGGAATCAGCAGATCATGAATTTTAAAAACTTCTCTTGACACTGAAACATTATCCTGCAGTGGCTGCTGACAGAATGATGAACAGTTGGCTCCGTGGCAATCCAAGAGCAACGCGCAGGCAAATTACTCACTTGGGGGGAGAAGGTGTGCCTGCGCTGCGTACAATGAATGAACAAGTGTGAGCCATTAAAAAATAAAATAAAATACAAAAATACAGAGTTAACAGCAGAATTTGCGCCGCGTGCATGCGGCAATGCGATCCAAGTGCAATACTGTGTATTTATGGCCTTGGGGGGGGGGGGGGGGGTCAGCCTTCACCTCTATCACTGCCAAGCTGACGGCCGGATAAAAAGATGCCGTCGAGACTTGTATAACGAGCTATTCAGGTCACTGAAATACAACTGTGAAAATTATATTTAAATGAAACCCGCCATGTCGGTCAGGTTTGTTCAAAAGGGGCCTTGGACAGGCTTCCTCTCGGCCTCAATGCTCCACTGATGTGACCGTTTTAATTTTTGCTAATGGTACGGAATATTTAAGGGGGGAGAAAAAAAAGGAATTTAGCAATTTGCCTTGACTTCATGCTGTTCACTGCAGTTTTTGAGGTAGTGAATATGGCTGTGCTAGGCCAAGTATTACGACAGGGTGAAATCAGTGTGGTACAGTGGCAGGTGTTGTCATGGCCGGTGCTACGGTCAAACCAATGACGTTCGCTTTAGCACGCGGTCATTGTCGGCAAGTTACTGAACATAAAATTCTAGACGGAGCTACACTTTGCGCCACTGCAGTTGTACTGACGGCGATCACACGAGCCAAAGCTAGCGATGCGTGGCGACCCGCTTCAATCATCCACAACCGGGGCAAAAAAGGGCTAGCATACTTCATAGCCTTTTTCCTGTCAAGACTGTCGTCTTATCGCCTGGACATTTAGTTATCCACTTTTTACAACTGATCTCAAGATGGGGGAGACGCTGCTGCTTCTGCCTGTGACCACCTCCCGCGGTCAGAGTCCAAAATGCTGCGCTGTTAGCATCACAGCTAACAAATTCCGACTTGGCAGAAGGGCTGTTAGCAAACTAAGCAGGTTTAAACACACCAAAAACTGTCTCATGCCACTCCCAGGCCAGCGGCTTTATGGGCCAAACTATTCTAAACAGATTTAGAACACGCGTGACAGGCAGGCTTCCATTTCGGCGTTGCGTCACGTAGCGATGCCACACTCTAGCTACTTTAGCGAGCTGTTCTCGTGCTAGAAAATGTCATAACTATTATCAGCACGGAGAGATCTTATTACCAGGCAAAAGCTAAAAGGTTTTTCATGGTTGTGGGGTGTAAATCAGCACTCCGAGAGTGAGGCGACCTTTGGCAACAAAACAACATTGTGTCAAGAGTTACTCGTCTTCCCCTTTTTCTTGTGTGTTCTGCGCATTCCTCCGTGCCGCTGCCAGGCCTTGAGGTCACAGGGCACAAAGACGGAGAACGCTAGCTGAGGCCTGCTCTGTTTAAATCCATGCAGAAGAGCTAGGCAACTACGGGTAAACGCGGAGGGAAGAGGCGGGGGCTGCCAGGCGCGGGGAGGTTTGCTCCCGTAAATGTGTCCGAACAGGTTCACGAGAGAGTTTGAGGAACAGTCTTTCACATTGAGCGGCGAGGGGCTACCTCCGCGCACAGAAGAGCCGTTGTCCTCCCGCCTCCGTCCATTAAAACTTTGTTCGCCGCTTCGCTGGCGCGGCTCGCACGGCCCTGTGATCTCCGCGTATGACCGCTCGCACCCACTGTTGAACCCGGGCGTCGGGTTCTGCGGGGGCACTTATGCAACCCGCACGGTGCCGACACCTGGCGAGATGAAAGGCGGGCGGGATCATCTTTCACTGCCGCTATATCCGTGCTCAAAATATGCCATCATAACACCCGCGGACGATTGCACTCGCCGACTTGCAGCTCATGTAATCTGCTCGGGGTGAGGTTTAAAAGATAGCGCTGCCACGGCGGCTGTTGTCAGGGAGACGGGGGCCCAAAAGCAGCCGCTGATTGTTTGACTTTGTCGAGCTTCAAAAGGAGGATTTTGAGAGCGTAATTCAATCTGGCGAGAGAACGCGCAGCCGCTGGATCTGAAAATTTCCCACTGCCAGCAAACTGATAATGTATGTCAAGCATGAGTTGAACAAGCTGAAAAAAATGGCATGCCGCTGGAGAGCCAGCCCCGAAGGACCGATTCCATCCTGTCAGATGGTGATGGAAACGGAATGAACAACATTTCGCGTCTGTTTGAGTCACAGCGCCGATACAAACAAATTGAAAAACGTCTGATGCTTGCTTGTCATAGGAAACAGGTGCTGAAATGCACTTAAACACATCGCATAGGCCGAGAAGAATAGGGGCCGTGCCCACTTGAATGGGCTGCAGCTGCGCAGCGCATGCTGCATAAACAAGTTGACGAGTACGTCGCACGACACAATCATGTGAGGATATGACTGTTCGGCACGAACAATGAGAGCCACTCGGAGCCCGCGACTGTGATAAATGAGCTAACACACATCAGAGAGTTGTGGGAGTACAGGTTATTTCTCCTCCTCAAACATTGTTATCGCAAACAAGCAGCATAGTCTCAATGGCCGAGTGGCGGCATTTAATTTTCCATTTTATTTTTGCTCGCTTGTTTCTAATCGGGTCGATATGTGAATCTTCATAAACGCTCTACTAAACGCAATGCATTAAAGAGCTGAGCTGTGTGAAGGCGAGGAAAAGGTCATTTACTTTAAACATGAAACATTTTGCACAAATGAAAATGTTGTTTGCAAAAGCCATTGTGATGATTATTATCTAATGTCTGTATAGTGGAGATAGGGAACAGGATTCTGATGAATAATTATTATTACTAATACTATTATTATTATTAGATTTAAACTATATTTATAGAACTACCGTGACTATTCCTCAAATTAAAATAATATCAAAAGTATAATAAGACAAATAAATCTTGGCTGGTCCTGCTGTGTGTGCAGTGGCCTCTTATGTGCCTGCATGGAGTCCACAATTTACATTAAAATAATAGAAGAAAATTGGGATTTGGTTTTAGTATAACTCGTTTTTCACAGGTTAGGAAGAGTCTATGACTTCAAGTATGTGAGTGAATTTTGGTTATTTGAAGTAATAGCCATTCTGGAAGTATTTTGTCGATACTGTAATGTAAAATGGCAATTTTGTTATTTGGTTAAGAAGTGTGTGGCTTCCTGTATCGCTTGTCACAATTGTATTGACAAGAACAAATATTCGACAAAATGTCAGAACTTGGACGACATTTATAGGTCAAACGGTGCATATCAAGAAGGTATGTTCATTTTATTTTCATTATTGACAAAATATGTATGAACGTCTGTTCATATGTTAGGTCTCGTTCTGATAGTGACGTCACTTCTGCGGGAAGAGCAGGGGAGAGAGGGAGGGCAAGGGCGGCGCAAAGTCTGTGTTCGGACCAATCAGTGATTCGTATGCAAATGAGAGCATTTCGTCAGCGCGCAGCGGAGCCGACAGCGGTAGACTTACCGAGAAAAAGGCTTAGTCCGAATCTTGCAGCGCAACAGCCGGCGAGCGACTCCGTCTTCACGGCTGCGGATGGCTGCTTAACCGCAAGAGAAGTCCCTCTTTTTTTCTCATTGATGCGACACAAGCGGATATTTCTCATCTATTTTGGAATCTTCTAGAGGAGCTGCAAAATGAAATATAAAGTAAGTGACTGTTCACGGTGGCTCGGGTGTCATAAAGTAGGTTGCAGTTCTCCGATGAATCAAGTTTTAGACCGGCCTTGAACTATGTCTGAAAACGGATCGAATGTTGGTTCTAAGATGAAAAACGAACTGTCACTTTTGCTTCGTGGACGCTTGCTTGATTCGTGATCGCCTGTTTTGTGCACGCATGGACTCTTTTTTTTTTTTTCTTCGCCCCTATTTCAACAGTCATTTGAACGGCAGGGGCGTAAATAGGGCGAAAATGTGACTTGGTTCACCACGCTGCGCACCCGAGGAAGACAATGACATCCGATCATCGTTTTCCTATTTATTTGATAATTACTTCCTACATAACGTTATATTATACTTATTATAAAATGTAATAACCTGTAAAATTAGACAGGAATGCAACATAAATCTTAACGTCCAATTTTAAGATATCCTTTAGCGTGGGACAAATAAAGGATATCTTAAAATTGGACAGGAAGGCAACATAAATCTAGACGTACAGTTCAGTTACACATTAAATGCTTTTTGGAATTCCAGGTATGCTCTACAGCCCAATACACATAACATAAGCCTTTGAAGATGGTTATTCGTACCAGTACTTCAATATCTCGTCCTCTGTCTCAATTTATTAAAAGCCGTGTTTAATTTAATCCGCCAAATGGACTACGCCCAAGAAAAATAATTCACCTTAGCTTTCATATTCATTTGTATTCAACTAAGAGTCACTTTCTTATTACACCTCCGATATCAATGTTTTGCAAGATCGCACTTGGGCCGAAGCTCAAAGCTCAGAGGCACACCTTCTCCGATCACCGCTAACGCTCGATTCCCACACTAAAGTCATTGTTTTATACTGCTATAAAATAACCACAGGTTGCAGTTTAAGTACCATAAAGTGATCATGGTGCACGGGGCCCACATATGGACATCCGCAATTAGACTCACTTGACACAACAACAACAAGAAAATGCCTTCTCGATTTGTTTTCAAGCTTCAAATTCTTCACATAAAACGCCTTCCGCTGTGCTACTTCCACTAGCGGCGTAAGCGCGCCTTTAAATACGTTGTGACGCAAGACCTAGCTCGAGATTATCAGCCGCACGGGTGAACAGAATGTCCAGATCACCGAGCGCCCGTCGTTTCCAGCGCTGGTCTTCATTAGATGAGCTCACGGGCTCTACCGACTTTCGCAGGAATCTTTCGTGATTCAGAGGCTTTCAAGGACGGACAGGGGGTTTGGGTGGGGGGGCTGCAGTTTTTGTGGCTTGTTTTCTCAAGTTGCTATTTGTCAAGCTTCCCCTGTTGCTCAGCGGCAGCCAAGTCTGTCTTTTTTTTTTTTTTTTAGGGGGCGGGGATGAAGGAGACCAGTGGGCGTGCAGATGGCCTGACTCACGCTCTGTTAAATATACACTTTCGAGCAGGGCTCGTGGTTTCAGTCTCTGATCTTTGCAAGGGGGGGGGGGGGTATTTATGAATCAGATCGAGAAGAAGCATTTCAAGACTGAGCTGCGTGCAGGAAGGAAGCTGACACAGTGCGCGACGTCACGAACGCAGAATGGCGTCTAGGCGTCTTTGTTTTGTCTTTTTTTTTCTCCTGCCTTTCGAGATAGCGAGGCAGCCGGCGCTCTTGACTTACGATGCCGTATTTCCGCAAATAGCAGCCGAGGGCGTTTCGTTACTGTACTGCAAACAGATTTGAAGCGGGCATCTATTTATTTGCTCTTCTGTCTATCATTTGCTTCCATCTAGGCCATAAATATTAAAACTCATTCAGTGCCACCCAATTCTAGACCAAGTCCGAAAAGACGTTTAAAAACGTCTTTGGGAGTGAATGAGTTAAACAATAAAATTGGGAAAACCACAAAGTGAGCGCCGCATGACGACAGATTCTCACACCGCTACGTCAACTCAACCAAAATTCATCTCGACGTCGATTCGGTTTCAACAAGATGACGAGGACGAATACGTCATGAGCTTTGCAAGTTGCGTTACATTCACAAAAACCTCCACTGCTCCCGCGTGCGTTAAATCTACTCCGTATGACAACAAAACGGGAGGGCAGAACATTCACTGCTTTGGCGTCAAGGGATTCTGTTGAACTTAGTTGAGGAGTTTGATGGAGACACGAGTTGGTCACAATCAGCCATGACTGGTCGGGCGAAGCAACATTATGTAACATGGGGGGTGGGGGGGCAAATGAGGGTGGCACGGAATGGGAAGGAATGTGCCACTGCTTGGGTGACTAATTGTGCGCTGCATTGATCAGATTTTTTTTCAGGTCAGCTGCTTTGTTTCAAACGACTACCATGATTTACGATTAAGCAGGGGGGTGGGGTGGGGGGGTCAACTGGAGTCGAACTCGGCGCTGCTCGGTCACCTGTCGTCTGTCATAGAGGCTTTCCGAACAGGTGCTCAGGTGCGAGCAGAAGGCTTGTCGAAATCCCTTCAAGCGGGGGGGGGGGGGTACGCACCCCTCCGATCTACCGGCGAGGTCCGTGGCTTGTGTTCAGTGAGTGTTCAGACTGTTCTGGTGGAAAAAATTCCACCGATGCATCCACGGTGACACTTTTACGGCTGATGTCACTGTGGCCAAAATAGCTTCACCACCCGCAGTGATGAGGTGCCCAAAATGCGATTTCCTCTGTGTTTTTTGTTTTTTTTTTAATGGGTTCAACTTCCAGGCACCGGTCCAAAGGGTAAAGGGAGCTAGAGGAGGGCGAAGCGGACATTGTTCTGAGTGGGAGGAGAATCCCCGATGCTGAAAAGGGGCTGCGGCAAGTGAAAAGCAGAGGAAGTTGTGGGGGGCGACGAAAGGGCAAAGTTAGACGTGTTTGGCGACGTGGGGGAGGGGAAGGGAAGACAGAAGTTGAGGAGCTCCCTGTGAGAATGAGAACATTCCAGGACGTTGTGCATGGAAATGTCGTCCAGAAGATGCAGAGGATTTTTTTTCTTTCTTTCTCAAAGTGGCCCTTTGCGTTGTTAATGAGGCTGGCAAGAGGGCGCGCATAATTGGGCCCACAGTGGCAGTGTTTTGCGAGGAAACAATTCATTCAAAAATACGTCCACAACTTTGCCTACTTATTAAACTCGATTGAAATTTCCTTTTTACTTCCCAATCATTTTTTTTTTTTTTTTTTTTTGCCATGCATCATTTTAGTGAACGCGAAGAGCTGCTCCCCCAATGAGAATGAATGGTGCCCCCCGCCCCCTTCTTCCACCATCCCCCTCCGCCACCACTCATCCCGCTGCGCCATTGCGGCGTCATTGCGCCTTCGCACTTTCAACATTACGAGCCAGATCGAATTGTGAGAATTGCACAACATCAGCAATTCGAATTATTTCCACATTTGACCTTTTGGGCGGAAATAATTATTAGGTAACCCCCCCACCCCCACCCCTGAGGAATGCCAACTATTTTGCAGGGTCATCTCTTGAGATGGTGAGCCGCTTGTCGGAACGATTCCACCCGGGAGGTGGGGGGGGGGGGTTGACCTTCATGGTGGGAAGTCGGAAGCTGGACAGCTGAGAAAAGTTATTAATACCAGCGCAGAAGTTAGTTTAGGCGACAGCGCTTGTACTTTGAAATACACCAACTGCGATTCTATTTTTGTCCTATAATTGTTTTGTTTTTATTTTGGACTGAGAGCAACAATATGTTGAATTGATTTGACTTTGAATGACCAAGATTGAAATCCTTTTTTTTTTTTTTTTTTTTTGCTAATGTGGCTCTTCTTTTCTATAAAAGGACAAAAGGACTGCCTGACTTCTTTTCGGAGGGGGGCAGGGGAAGACAGGCACGGTTTTGTTTTGTTTTTGCAAGATCTTCGCTTAGCGTGAAATCTGCTAGACAGTGCAATGAATTTCCATCTCATTGGCAATTCCTACATGCAAAAACCATCCCAATGTGGCCCTGCAGTGACACCATGAAGATAATTTCGGATCTTGGCCCATAGCCCCCCCGCCCCACGGAGGGATTAGTTTGTGTCTCCAGGGCCTACCAAGACGCACCCACGGTAGCATTTGGCCTTGGCATCAGGCTTGGAAATAATAAGCCTCTTCTCTTTTGCCAATACTCTTGCTAGACGCTCTGCATTATTACCAAATCCAGATTGTGTTGTTTTGCGACATTTTTTTTAATATCAACTCCCTTTCCTGGGAGCAGAGTTCTGTACTTGGAACCAAACAAAACCCATCAAGTTGGCAGAGGCCCAGTGTGACATCCTTGGCACTTCAATGTGAGAGACAACTTCACCTCACGCCCCCCCCCGCCCCCGCTGCTTCCCGGTCGATATTCCGAGAGTCCAAAAACGTTTTGGCTTAAGACACGAAGCGACATTGCTTCAACATGCTCACGCAGCACTCACTCAGACGGAAGGAAATAGACGCGCTTAATTGTAGCTCTTGCTTAAAAACCGCCATCAAGCGGCACAAGACGGGAAACGATACAGGTCAGCAGGCCGTAAGTCGCCTGGTTCGCTTTAAATTCTGCGAGAGAAGGGAAGTGCTGTGGGCTAAGGAGTGGAGATGGCACCTATAATGCCGGGTGTTGCGTCAAGCTAGCTAGCAATTTACGTGGCATGTGCTGGCTAGCTTGACGCGCGGAAAATGACTTGGACCAATGGAAACGGGTGAAGAAGAGTCGGGGGAGTTCTCACTCCTAACCGAGACATGTCACAATCACTTCCTGTGACTGAATAAAACCTCAAAGTGTTGCACTCGAGTTGTATTCATCATCATTTCAGTTTAAGGCCTAAAGTGGCTTTCGTTTGTAATCCAATGACGTCAGCCCAAAGTGGTAGAGATTGTAGCGTTGCTGTTTTGAAACGTGTGCGTAGGTACGGCATCCAACATTTTCCACCCCCCCAAAAAAAAACACCCCTGGATTTTCATATCACCTGGTATTTCATTTCCTGAGCTAGCATGTCGCTACGCTGCGGCTCGCGTTTTATTAAGTCCCACTTCGCCATCTGGACTGTACCGCTGCTGGACTGTTGGTTAGGGATGTCACTCTAAATATACCAAAAATCTTTCCTGAAATATCATGGAGAGGTGTTGTTGGTCAGTCAATGGCAGTGATCACAAGGCTAGAATGAGCTATTGATTTTTATAGTCCGTTTCAAAGCACCGTAGTTATTCGCATACACTTGGTACATAAAAGGTCACCGTCTACGTCATATGGGAAGGTTAAATGATGTTTAATTCCATGCGCAAAGACTGCAATGGACAGCCATGTTATGTTTTCCATCCCATCTTTTTTTGTCCGCGGTTAAACTGAGCCTGCTGTATAATTATGCTTCTACACAGCCACTGGCAGAGGTTCTAAATAGGCTATAATCAGGGGGTTAAATCTTCCTGAAAAATGCCCCAAATGAAGAAATTACCATGTAGCCCGGGCACTGAACCACTTCCCATGAGTCTTTCCTCCCCAGAACCCTTCACACGGCCCATTTATTTGAACTGGCTCTCACCCGCAGCAGCCCTTTCACTCTGAGGAACGACTGGAACAAGTCATCAGGTCCTCATTATCGTCATTATCATAATTATTTTCTATATATAACCGCATAGAACGAGGCCACATGAGTGTGCTGCCCCCCCTCCCCCCTGTTTGACAAACTTACAGTGGTGGATTGTCACAGCTGGAGTGGAGCACTTTTTT
Organism: Hippocampus zosterae; assembly: GCF_025434085.1. Lineage (NCBI taxonomy): Eukaryota > Metazoa > Chordata > Actinopteri > Syngnathiformes > Syngnathidae > Hippocampus > Hippocampus zosterae. The sequence continues at coordinate 20,681,674 of NC_067457.1, forward strand.
TTTTTTTTTTTAGGGAGGAGGGTAGTTTGTTTGTCCTCTTTCATGCAGTGAGGACACATTTTGCGCAACAGCAGATGGGGATTTTGAGCATTTATGAGCTTCTTTAGTCAAAAGTTCTTTTCAACCGTCTACCCGAAAGCGCCCCAACGGCACAGAGAGCTCCGACTGGCAGCAAAGGTACTGCCCCCCCCCACCCCCACCCCTACCCGCCACCCCCATTTTCAAAAGGCAAGCGCGGTTACGTAAGGGCGAATTTATTTTTGGATTGGTCAGCGGCGGCGAGCGAGAGGAGGTTTACACAGTCTGCGTTGAGGCCAGACACCAATGGAAAAAACCTGTGTGAGTCATCGCTGTCTGTGTACGTAGAAAGGGGATCGGGGGGGGGGGGGGGGGGCACGGCAGAGAGGGTCAGACAGCTGGATCTTTAGGTTGTGTTCAGTGATCCAGGTGCATAGCCAGACAGTTCCGCTCTGCACTGTTGCATGCTTTCGACTGATGAAAACACGCAAGGCCTTAACCAGATGTTGTTGGGGGTGGGGGGGGGGGGGGAGCCTGGCAAAGGAAATAACACATTTTTGCTTTATGCCCGACTTGATCTTGGCACGCCGATTGATCTGAGAGACGAGAGATTCAGATTCCATCTTTCAAGACTAGGCCAAGGGAGACTGTTCATTTGTTGTAATATTGCAACTTTCTATCATCGCAGAACTCGAAGCATATGTTGCATTTGTAACCGGGATTCAAATCACGGATCTTCCAAGGCCGACGTTGTGGAACACTAACCGGCCAATGAAAATGACTCCCATGTGTAGCGACAGTTACACGTGAAACTTTTTTTTTTAATGGCACTAATTTTGGCGGCTCTGCCTGCATTTTTTTTGGGTGGCATCACAGGAGACTTCAAGAAGCCCAGAAAAAGGATCACGGCAGCAAAGCAGAGACTGGGGAGTACTACTGTAGCATTTCGAACCAAGGCACGGGAACAAACTAGCATTAGCATGCTAATGCTAATGGTTTTCATGACGAGCTCTCTACCCCCGCAAAAGTTTGACTGACACAACATTAGATTGCATTTGACCTTTTCTTTTAAATGAACCATTTTTCCTTTTCTTGTCAAGGCTATCGTTTCCTGTTGTAATTTTAATCAGGTTACAGATTCAGCCAGCCTTATCTGCGCAACTTCCTGCAATTTGCCAAGCGTTGTGATGTCGAAGAAGCGTGTCAGAACATCTCCTCCCTGCTCCCCCTCGCCAATTTGTTTTTTTATTTATTCATTTTTAGGTCATCGCAGCCACAAACGCATCATAGTTTTCTTGAGGGAGCGGTAGCACGACACGCCCTATCGTTGACCTCTACGTGATAACTTCCCCTGTTCAGACTCATGGGTGGGATTCGCAGAAGATCGCCCGCCCTTTCCTTTCCCTCCCCGCCCGCCGGCCCGCATCCAAATGGCAAACGCGTGTGTTTACAGCAGAGTCAATGGCAAAGCAGCGTCACGGTGTTGTGACTCATCCGTGTTTATGTCAGCGGCGCAACGCCTGGTTAATAGTCAAGTTTTATCGGCCCAAATTACAGCGGCGTCCACACGAGTCGAGGCAACAAACACGGCGATGAGAGCCGAGTGCGTCACGTCAGAACGGACACGCGCAGCGCTTATTTTTCACAAATGACCTATTGATGCAAATCTTGATGGCTCTTTTATTGCATTTTCCCCATGCTGGCCATTCAAATTTGCATTCATGCTTTTATATTGGGCTTTAAATCTAACCGAAGCCACGGGTGATGAATATTTCCTGGGTGAAGGGGCCGTTTGAAAGCGGTCATTATTCCTTCGAAGGAAGTCCGTGAGGAGATTTACCACGACGGATTATGACACGTGTTTGTTTCTCTTCTCTCGTTGGACGGATTCAATCACAAGGTTTACTGTCAACATGGGTTGATAGCAGCATGGCGTGATCATTTTACAGCGTTAATCCTGACCTAAATTGCAATCGTGGCAACCATGAATATTTTATCACAGTGGCTCTCAAACTTTTCATTCCAAGTATTACCTTTAAAAATGTGTATTTAATAATATTGGATGGAAGCTACTGTAAAGTTATATGTGAACATCGACAGTCCGCTTAGATATAGGAAAATAAAAACTGCTCAAACTGAAATATTTCATGAAATATCACCCATTAAAGCTGAATAAAAATTGCAACTAAAAACATTTTTGAAAAGTATTAGAAGATAATTTTCAATACAACTGACACTGTGACATTCTACAGTTTGAGTATTTAATTCAGTGATACTTCCATGCACCACCAGAGGGCGCATGCAAACTATTCGTGTCACATTGACCCCACTTTGAGAACCGTTTGTTTTAATATAGGTTGATGTATTGAGCTATCGCGAGTGTCAACCCTGACGTTCTGACCCGGTTCAGCGTTCTATGCAGTCTGTAATATTCCACTTCACAACTGCAGGGAGAGCCCTGGAGTAAAATCTATACATTTGGCGAAAAGAAAATGGAGCGCAACTTAAATTTTCATTCCGGAGCTTCACTACATACATTATATATATATATATATATATATATATATATATATATATATATATATATATATATATTATATTATACTGTATATACATTTTTGGGGGTCAGTTGTATTTCTTATCAAGAAGACGAATTGTACGACATCTTATGGCGCTTTCAGACCTGAAACAGAAGTACCGGAATAAGCATTTTCTATTCAAGCCATCTTGTGAAAAGCATGAGGATTATATTAAGTAGCATTTTCGGCTATTTAAAATAAATAAAGAAATAAAGGGCCCTGTGGCTGAAGTAAACAAACAGGCAAGTCGATGTATGCATTAATCTGCTCTGTGGCTTGTGATGTGATTAGCCTTGCATAAATGTATTGCAGAAGTGTACGCCGCTTTCCAAAGCCCAGAGTCACGTGGGACAGGCTCAAGCTTTCCAGTGACCCTGAAAAGGAGAGCGAGAACAGAATATGGGAAGCAGAGATGGTCTCGCAAGAGCCGCTCGCCTCTTCAGAAAGGATTTTTTTTTTTTAAATCATCAATGCGACCTCTCCGGGAGAATGTCTTGTCTACGGCTGGAGATTGTTTAACATTTTCTTTGGATGAGTCTGAGTGCGCGCTGTGGCTCGCATGGGAGCTTAAGCCAAGAGTTGCGCATTTCCAGAACAATCACTGTAATTAACGAGAGACAAAAGGAGCAGACAAAGGAGTCTGGCGCTCGTCGTTCTTGTGTCTGCGTCAGTCACCTACATGCTAGTGACACGCTAGCCACAGCAGGCTGACGACGCCATCGAAAGCAGCTTGAAGCATCGCCCCGCCCCCCCCCCCCCCGAGCACAAATAAGAGTTGCTGCAGTCGGGAGCACAGAAAAAAGCTTTTGCCTTTCCTCATGGATGACTCTGCTAGGCGACATAAAATGATCAGACCGTCACTTCCTGCTCCTATTGGATGACAGCGACCTCAAAGGTCGCGATCGAACACGCCGCAGGTCCAGCTAGTGGGTCGGCGGGTGGGGTGGGGGGGGGGGTGTCACGGGGGTGTGTCGGGTGTTGCCGACTAATGGTGCTGACAGCGCACTTAAGACAATGGCTGAAGCGGGCCAGAAGCACACCGAGAGATGGCGGCGTTCACGAGACGCCAGCGTTTCACGTGGGAAACGTTTGATTCAGGCCAAGAGGAAGGCCAAGGAGGGTGAAACATCAAATTAGAACACAGAGAACCTCAAAGCCAACTTCCTGCTTCTCACACCACGGAAAGGCTTGATAACAAGCAAGGAAATCGTTTATCTGATTCGACGCATGAGACTCAGCGACCAATAAAAGCAAAGACGCGCAAACGGTGTCAATCAGTCAGCAAGTTTAGGCAATTTCATTCTACTCGAGGAGTTTTTTAAAATAATTGTTTTATTTTTTAATCGGCGCTATAATACAGCACACGGTTGGCTATTTCTGTGTGCATCTCTCAAGCACGTGTAAATCCAGAGGGAGAGAAAATATTCCCAAAGGGAGACAACCTTGATGCAGTCACCGTTTAAAAAAAAAAAAAATTAAAAAAGGAGGGGCCAGGGAACCATTAGTTCCACACTTTCAAAGACAAAAAGCTTTGAAACAAGCCTCTTAATCAATTATTGAATCAATAAGTAGGATTGGCAGAACCTCTTAGTTCCCCCTCAATTCGTTTGTCATCGACATTTTGGACAATTCCATTTGGTTGAACCGTTTTAGGAGGCCCCTTTTGCAAGATCCAAAAGGTCCTGCTTGGACTTTGCTGTGGATGAACTGACAGCATCAAACAATTTTTGACACGCTTGACAAACGCCTCTTCAAATGGTCACAAACTGTCCAGTTTTGTTTCAAATAAATCAATAAATACGGCTTCCCGGAACACTGGAAGCTGTAAAAATGAAAAAGGTATCCAATACGGATAACTTGTTTGTGTGCAGAGCGTGCCACCTAATACAGTATTTGTTCAGGTGTCAGTATAAAGCCCCATTCGTGCCAAGTTGATTCTTTCCAGGCATAACCACCCCCAAAAAGGATAACGGTGCATTTAATGTGGCAATTAGCAGCAAATGCCTCCGTAAAACACTGCAACGGTGCGCTCCGGGGGGGCATCTGCTATCGCCAAAATCTGCCTGTTAGACTCATTATACCTCAAGCCCTCCCGCTGGCCGGAATACGGAAAACGTGCCCTGAAGCCGGGCGCAAGCTGAGAAAATCCCGTCAACTTCAGATGTGTTTGAAAGACATCTGGCGGAGAGTTGCGCTTCGAGTTCACTGGCACGATAGCGTAAATGTTAACACAGAGCAACGCGAGGCTCTCGCTAAACAAGCATGAAAAAAATGGTCTTTGTATTCAGAACCAAAACCAAAAATGTCTTTTTTTGTTGTTGTTGTTGTTTCCGTAGAACCTAATGGCCAAAGCGCTGTACGACAACATGCCCGAGTCCCCGGAGGAGCTGGCCTTCCGGAAAGGGGACATCCTGACCGTGATTGAACAGAACACCGGCGGCCTGGAGGGCTGGTGGCTCTGCTCCCTGCACGGCCGCCAAGGCATCGCCCCCGGCAACCGCCTCAAGCTGCTCATTGGGCCAAAGTTTGAGGCCCAGTCGGCGGCGGCCGCCGCCGCTGCTGCTGCGGCCCAGTCGCCGCACCCGAGCTCAAGCTTCCAGCAGAAGGCCGGTTCGGGGGCTCAGGGGCTGTACCAGGTTCCTCCTTCCCTGCAGAGTCCACAGCAGCAGAGCATCTACCAGGTGCCCTCTGGACAAGATGTCTATCAAGTGCCACCGAGGAGTACACTCGCTGTTGATAACACACCGAGCAAGGTGAGATACGATGAGATTTGAAGTTGCTTGAGTGACTGGTTGTTCGGGCACTGGCTAGGGATGGGGCAACTTAAATGATGGGGGAGAGCACTACTGAGGGAAGGCACATAAGACGGCACTCTTCCCAAAATGACAAAAATGTCATTTCTTAACACTTGGATAAAAGATACAGCATTCAATATCAAAGGGTTTGAACAATCAAAAATAAACAAATAACCACATACTGCCTCTCACGTATAAAAAAATGACCATTCAAGGGCGACACAAAACTCCTGAACAGCAAACCAACATGAAGTCCAAGCACGCATTCTGAGTATTCCCCCACCCGCCAACACAATTTTAAATTTTTATACTTTTCAGGTCCTATGTTTGTCCTGCGTATTATTCAAAATCTGCCAAAAGTTAGTCCGACTCAGGTTGCAGTATAGGGCAAGTGCAACCACGCCGTGTGTGCCATCAAGTGGTGAATGGTGATATTACAGCAAACCCTTACAGTGGAACACCACTATATTTTGGGACTGGGCTGCCCTGCGAAGAGCAAAAAAAAAACATGCATTCAGTACCAGCCAATTCTAGAACAAGTCTGAAAAGACGTTTAAAAATGTCTTTGGGAGTGAATGAGTTTAATTGATGGCCATAAAAAAAATAAATAAATAAAACACATTTAATTAGTTAGTTAGTGAATAAAAAGGCCGCTCAGAGTTTGGTTGCGCATGAGGTTCGCCACTTCCCCAACCGTGGTTTATCATTTTACTACCATTGCCCCAAATATGATGCAACAAACTATTTCAGCTATAAGTTGAGCCCATGTTTTGCTGTACTTATCAAACATTCACACTAGAGACCTCAAAATTATTATTATTTTTTTTTAATTGCTTCTGGACTGTCCTTTTGAGCCCAACAGTACAGTTTGCTACGGTCATTATGTTGTGCTGCTATGATGTTACACTGTTTACAACCATTACTATCCCATCTGGAAACCAAAGTTGGATCCAGCTTTATCGTTCCAAAACATAATCGAGCAAAACAGTGTAGCGCCGAATGGAAAATATGGTTTGAAAATTAACATTGCACTGGGGGGAGAAAAAAAAAATTCTAGAGGAGTAGCAAGAGAAGCCAAGTAAAGAATCACACGTTAAGAATGCCGCAAAACTGTGCCAAACCCGCTTTGATTGATCCCGGGGGGCTTTTCTGTGGGATCGGTGCAGATTTACAACAAAAAAAAACTCAAATGGTGGGTGTGGCCTTCATTCGCAAGGGTGGGCATATAGACGCAATAGGACATGACATGTGCACCATTGTGCTCGACTCCCATCATTGAACAAGTGGAAGAGCCGACATGTCGGGAGAGATTGCGGGTCTGCCGTGACAAATGTGGACAGGGTGTGCCGGGCCTGGTTTTTACCGCAGAGCAAGGGTGGTGTTTTTGTGCAAGGACTCCCGTTTGGCTGGAGCCGTGCAAGGGCGCATTGTGTGTAGCAGAGCCAGTTAAAGCCGCAGAGGCCGAGGGAATCAGTTCAGTGATGGGAAAAGAAAAACTGCACAAAGGCATTTTTCTTTTTTTAGGGGGAGGGGGTGGAGCCCAGCTGTCTTTAAAATAGATTTTTTCTTTTTTTTAATTGTTGGGTTACGGCTCACTAGCAAACACATAGCACTCAGCTTGGTCACTGACGCTAGCGCCGCGATAGTTAGTCATCGCTATGGTTGTTTTATTGCTGGATCGTATTTTTTTTTTTTTTTTACTTGCACAGCATATAATTTTTCTTGGGTTGCTCTAAAATATAGCGCATACATAAAAAAAGTGGGAAATAAATCACTGTAATGGAAAATGCTAACTATTACAATATAGTTGCAAAAAATAGTGTCGTTGATGCCCGACTTTCCATCATGAGCAGCAGCAGCACGCCTGGGAAGAGTTTGTTCACGTCAAGGCGACAAAAGCAACTGGAAACGCGTGAAACGAGAAGCGCGACAGGCCAAAAGCGTTGTTGGCAAAAAGTATTTGGGCGGGTTAAAAAAATTTGGTTGTCCTATCAAACAAATACATAGAGAATACACGACGCACCGTTGTTCGGCAAATTTGGTCAACCATTAATCGCACGCGTTTGCCAATGAGCATTTCAAGTGAGCCGCCTTCTCTTATTTATCGAGCTCGCTCCAGCACTTCAGGAGACGTACGAATCATACGTTGAACAAGCTTTTTGTTTCAAACAAAGCGCACACAGACATGCAAAAAAAAATTAAAATAAAATCTTATCTCCATTTTTCATTGCGAGGTTTAAGACGCCCGCCGTCTAAAAGGATTTGATGGTCGCATGGAAAATTGAACGTGCTTCCAAGGACAGCGTTTTTTTTTTTTTGCGCCTTCATCATGTTACGAGAGAGATTATATGAATATTTATGAGTATTTTTTTTTTTCTTTGGATGCGTGCTCGTCAGGGAGCGCAATTTCAGCGTAATGGAATTTGATTTTAGGTGGCGATAAGTGCGGCACATGCAAATGAATTTTCTCCTCGGGGTTCTCATTTGTGCATTGTTGGGAACCCAGACAAGGCTCTGTTGTTTTGCAATGACGTCGTCACGATTTGCGCGCGAGCAGCAACAGGCCCGTTTTGGAAACGCGTTTGGAAACGGTGCATGCTGATGGCCGTCATGGTTCAAGAATTCCTTTTTTTTTTTTTTTTTTTTTTGCTAGGTCTGCTGTTGATGCAGTCAGAGTTATTTTCCAAATGCATGAATGGGTCCTGTGGTTCTCTTTCGTGTAATGGAAGATGAGAAATGATAACATTCTTCATGTTGGGGAGACTTTCACCTCCAAATCACCTTCATTTCTTCTTCTGTTTTGTTTTTTTTTTTTGGGAGCGTGAACACACACACACACACACATCTTTCTTTGCATGCGTGTCAATAAGTCTTAAAATGAATCTCAAAATAGCTCTTGCTCAAGCATTTTGACCGAGGAAGATATCGAGTTCTAAGCTTCCACTGCAAAAAGGGGAGCAACTTTTTTTTTAAGCAAAAAAAAAAAAAGCGGATTGGATCGTTATAGTAACCGAACCGAGCAACAGGAGTGCAGCCAGGACAGCTGAATTCGATTCAAAGTGCGCCAACTCCATCCCCACGTCCCCCCGCCCCCTTTCACAACATGCTGGTTTGTAAATTCCAAAGCTCGAGTTGAAGATTGGATCGCTGTGATTTGTATGCAAAACAAAAATCCCGACAGATCCCCGTCCATGTTTTTTACGAGATTGTTGTTGTCGCGACTACTCGCTGCACATGCACCCACATGAGACGGACCAAATGAGCACGTGAAGCGCCACCTAATTGAGTACTACAGATGATCCCCTTTTCATCTACTACTAAAATAAGCCGACTTCAAATTTTGAGTCGCCGTCGCTCTAGTCCAATTTTTGCTCTCTGAACTGACCCGCCACGCTTTATTATTTCCTCCCAAATTTGTCCTCTGGTTTTGCACGACGCAGATCCAGATTGGCAACCGCCTATTTTCTCTTCATGTGGCGCGAGGCTTTTGGTGGAGAAATGCGCGCTGGGGTTTTGGCGCGGCCGTCTCCCTCCTGGTTTGATGTTGAGCCTTGTCCTTGACTGACCCTCATCAAGGCCTCGCAGCGGGGAGCCACGTGAGCCTTGAGACTCGGGGGGGGGGGGGGGGGGGGCAAAGAGGAGAAGCCATTGTGCTTACTTCTCAAGTTTCCCCTTTCTCTGCTTGCGTCGTGAAAGGTGCGTCTTGTTTCACTCCACGCTGCCTCCGAGTCCCTTGTGCTACCCCCCTCCCGCTCTGAGTCAGGCTCTGAGGTCACGGGTGTTTCAAAGATGGGTTGGGTTCAGAGTTCAAAGACCTCGGCCAAGCGTCTTATCTACGCCTACCAGACGGCCTATTCATTCCTCACTTCCTGCCCCCATGAGCTCGGCTCCATGTATGGGCATTTCCTGAATCCCCCCCCACCCCCGCACCCGCAGATCCGATGTCTTCCCGAGCGCCGTAAAAATATACGGGACCAACGGACTCCCACCCAAATCTCGAGGAAGCTTATCGAGAATTGTTGACGGCCGACGAGGGCGTGTCGCTCACCTCGATGGAGCGGCGCTTGGAAAAGTGACCGCGCGGGGTTGTCCCCCGAACGGCTCGTTTGTTTTTGCCGCTTCCTGGATGGGGCACGGCCGGTTTCTTCGAACGCTTCGAACCATTGTTGCCGCCGTGATGGATCGCTGGCCCGCGAGAAGCGACCGAGGGCGAAAGCTCATAAATCAGTTGTAGCAACAAAAAAATAAGTAAATAAATAAATCTGCGGCAACGGTTTGCATGCCAAGAGGACTTTGCTCCGTGAAGCTTTAGAGCAGCGCTCCTCGTAAATGAGTCATAAAGTTGACGTGCAGGTTTTTTTTTTTTTTTTTTAACGGCACAATTATAGCCTTTAACTCATTCACTCCCAAAGACGTTTTTAAACGTCTTTTCAGACTTGGTCCAGAATTGGCTGGTACTGAATGAGTTAAACAGCTTTTCGTGGTTGTACGCGCTGAAGGATTATTCCAACGTGCTCCACAATATCCCCTTTTTCTCCCGGGAACGACGATGCGCGGTGACGTTTTCCTGAGAAACAAAACGGCGCGTGTCATTTATTTCAATATTCCTCGGGATTGAAATGTCACTTTTGATCCAAGTGGATGAAAGATGATCCTCCTCATTAGTCGCCTAGTTCGTTTGGGCATTTTGGGGCTAGCTATCAGCGATGCAGCGCCGGATTAAATACTTCATTATTTTGGCTTTTCACATTTCGGAGGCGACGCCGAGCGGTCGTGGCGGAGAAGGGGGGGTGGGGGTGGGGGTTTGTGCAGTGATTCATTCAAAGTGGAGACACTCCCTGCTCCCATAAAAGTTGTACTGTTAACAGAGGTGATGTCATTGCGTGGCGCGTCTTTGAAGCTTTGTCAAACCTCCAGATAAGGAAGACGAGAGATCGGGATTAAGGAGGAGTTGCCCAATAGGACCGGAAGTGTCGTTGCCGCCATCTTTTGGTGAGCTCTCTCATTAGGCTTGTGGATTTATGTCACTAAGCCATTACGGAGAAGGAAGGCCGTCTCCAAACCCAATGACCGAGTGTGATTTGATGTCTTCCTGTTCATTTGAGCCAGAAACACACGGAGCTTCTTTTATCACAAGAGATCTTTCATTCTATTGATTTATAGCCAGAATCATTGTGTAAGCAGAGAGAGCTGCGCACTATAGTGTGATCCAATGCAAAACCTGCATTTTTTTTTCGCAATCATTTGACTAAATGTTGCAAACGACTCGCAGGATTATGCACTGCGGTTATACAACCATAACAAGAAACATTTTTTATGTTTGACTCTCAGGTTCGTTCCGTGCTTTTATCTACAGTAGACTTGATGACTGTAATGGTCTTCTGACTGGACACCCTCAGATCCGAACACGTTACTCACGTCCTGAAGGATTTAGACCGTCTCCCAATCAGCTGTCGAATAGATTTTAAAATTATGCCACGATCAATCAGTAAATGGCTCAGGGACGACATACGTGACAGAAATGCTCGTGGTATGAACCCAGTCGGGTTTTCAACAGACCCGGATTGATGACTGGAGTTCAAAGCAAACATGGTGCATCGGCATTTCACTGTTATGCTGTACACAAATAAGCTGCCAACTGAACCGTTTTCTTTTTTATGTCTTAAATGTAACTTCTCTCCCTTCACGGTTGTTATTTTTGTCGTTGCTTTCACATATTTCTCGATCACCACGCCGTTTGAGATGCAGTCCGTAAAATCCAAAAAGGTTTACAGCATGCTCACGAAGCAGTTGTTGAGGTTAGGACGACACCGCTCGAATGACTCTCCAAATGTCCGACCTGCCAAAATCCCGAGCGTGCCAACGTGCTAAGCCAACAGCAGGAGAGCCGTGACTCGCTCTGCGCCACGCAAGCGGAGCATTAGCGGCGCGTCGGTTTAGCTCCTCTGGGCGCCGGTCTAAACCTGATCCCGCTTGAGTCACAGTTTGCGCTGCCTCCCCCATGAAGGAATCCTTGCAGCCTTACACCTTAGTGGGAGCAAATGTTTGTTCGGTTGCTCTGGGAGGCCAGCCATGATGTCATCGCCTCGCCTGTGTTTTTTGCACTGACAAAAAAAAAGGGTGCCATCAGCGCCTTAAAAAGCACCAACCTCATTGGAGCTGGTAAATATTTACAAAGCACCAATTATGACTGGCCAACCCGCCCTCTGAGCAACAGCACGCTGGGTAAACAAGAGGGAGGAGTGCGCCCGCACTCTGAGGCGATGACGCGTACCTGCGGAAAAAGGTCACAGAGGGCCTTACGCGGACACCTTGCTGCCATCTGCATGTGGCAGCTGAGTCCAGATATCCTCTTATCGCCAACGCACAGATTCAACCCGCGGGGCTGGACGCGACCTTTAACAGGCTCTCTGTCTCGAGGCTTTTACTTTAGCTTCCATTCCGCCGAGCAGTTTAGTTTTACTGTCTTAACAGTGCAGTCAGGAACGGTAAAGTATTTACCATTCTAGAGGAGATGACAAAATAAACCCATCCGTCCATATTGTCATCGCTGTGATTGATATCATGGCAGTTATGCTACGTACGCTTCGGCAAGCTCGAGGTCGAGAATGCGGTTCACTCGGGCCCAACGAATTAGCTACATGAAGGTGCTACCAAAAGTAATTACGACAGAGAGGAAAAAGGAAGACAGCAAAATCTGCTGTTAGACTTTTTAGAAAGATAGAAACATAAGTAAATAATGCTTGACTTTTAAATAAGTTCAAGCGGCAGCCTCGGCTTCCCCGCGCCATGCTAGCGGTCCATTAACTTCTCAACTCAACTGTATTTATCGAGCACTTTCAAACAGCCATCGCTGAAAAACAAAGTGCTGTAACATGGAGCAACGAACATATACAACAGTAAAGCAACTCATCGGTAACAACTTCCTTTGAAAGAACATTGAGCAAACACGGTCGCAGATGCTACGTTGTTAGCCTGCCGCCGTGCGGTTCTATACGGCGGGAGATTTGGGGAGTCTATGGCCGGCGGTGCCTGACAAGAGCGAGAAGCAGCCCGTCTATTTATTCCTCGGCTGGTTTATTTCGGCCTCGGTGTACATTTCACTAGTGAGCCGCTCGCCGCCGCCTGCGTGGGCAGGTATGCTAGCAATGAACACCTTAAATCACCTCAAGCTTGTTCAACTCGGACTGATTGGAACCATATGAACGTCTCTCTGGACTCCCAACGTTGAATGGCATACCTTTCCATTCTCAGCAACATACTCTTGAGTTTCCATTCCTCACTGTTCCCTCACCCCCGCTTCTTTTTTTTTGTTTTCATAAATCTCTTTAACATACCAGTCCACCCCCCCTCCACAACCCGCGTCTCCTTTCCCATTAAGCCCGTTCCATGCTGGCTGAACTTTTCTTCCTTATCGCTGATCCTATTTAGCTCGTAAGCCGGCTCGATGATGACTCAAGAAGCGTGAATTCTATGAGTCAAGTCTCATAACCCTCAACGTGGAGACCTTTCCCCACTGCTCGCATTCGTACCGATTCCCATTTTCGAAAACCCAGTCATGAACCTTGCTCGTTCCGCCGAGGCGACGGTAGCAAGTGGGGGTGGAAAAAGCAATTCTGGGCCCAGAGAAGGACATTCCCAAAATTCCTTTGTCTGTCTGACGCAGAGAGGAGGTCTGCAACTCTGCTTTTAGGGGATACGAGAAAGCAGTGTGCCGGGTGGAGGAGGAGGAGGGGGCGGGGGGTGGAAAGAGTGGGATTAGGAGGTGTGGAAGGACTGATCAGCACTGACGGGAAAGGGCAATAGATGTCGGATTTAAAGGAAAGAAAAAAAATGTCACTGGTCCAAAAGAAGCCGGCAAGATGGTTTGCTTTCCAAGCAGTAATCATGTTATTATGCTCAAAGCCTGTTTGCAGCAAAGCGTTAAATTCTTATTTGGGTTGCTCCATCCGTTGTAACAGATATTTGAAAGTATGTGGCGTGAACCGTCATAAAACCACAACCGAAATCACTGCAAAACATTAAAAAAAATATTTTTTTTAAAGATGGTTTCGCAGGATCGGGTTTTTGCAGCTTTCATATTCTCTACACTCGCCGGAGTTCACTTAAACCCGTCTCTGTGTTTTTACCTGCAACCAGAGTCATCTACTCGTGACCTTGAACAATATGAACCGGATAGAAAATGGCTGCCGTTACGCTAACTTGACGCATAATGCCGTAGCTGAAAAATGACTTTAATGACTTACTCATGTTGATTTGAGTTTTTTTTTTAACCTTTTCAAACAACCATGTTCAGCACAGAACCGACAACTGACAGAGAGAGAGATGCTAACGAGGGCTGACAGCTAGCACACGGTCGGCGTCCAAAACCTCCCGGTTAGCACGACACCTAATCGATGTCCTCACGGCGACTGACTCGCACCAATTCCCGTGACGCCGTCAGAACCTTTTAGGACTTCAGTTTTCAGTCTCGGGTTCCTTTGCATACAACTCCCATGTTTTCGACAAACCGGACGTTTTGACTCTTGAGTGGCGGGAGGGCGTGTTTGCAAATGGGCAGCATTTGTCTTGGGGCACGCCGTAAACCAGGTGTCATTTTTAGACAGCCGCTCTCATTGTTTGTTCTTCTCCCTGCTGTGATTGGACAGGTGGTGACCCCCACCAGAGTGGGACAGTCGTACACCTACAGCCCAGGCCAGCACAACCAGCAGGACCTCTACGATGTCCCACCCAGTCGATCACAAGGGGTAAGTGTCCCTTTATTTTCGCACACAGAGTTAAATCTTCTCTAAAATTAATCAAGGTGAAGGTTATTTTGGTTGCTTAAAGGCTAATGATGATCCACATTCTTGCTGCTGGAGGCTGAAATTTCCCCAGTGTGGGACAAATAAAGGATATCTTAATTTACCGGATTGGTCTGCAACACTCCAGAAAATAGGCAAAGTTGTGGCTCACCTTCCTAAGTTGAAGAAAATGTTTGTTTGTTTGTTTTTGGGGGGAGGGGGTGTCAATAAAAGGCACACCCACACACACACAGGGCGCTTTGGTTTTCACCAATCAATGCTAACGCAACAAACAGAAAAAGTAAAGAACTGCTGACCTTGATTCCTGTGTTTGGCGTGTACACCAAAAGTAGTTCATTCCATGCCATTCCGGAAATGTCGTTGGTCGAGGTTGTCACAAACTGAAGACTTTCTGTAAAAATTTGAAAATGTTAAAATGAGACTTTTGGGCAATAATGCTGAAATTGGACCGATATGAATTATGCGTCAAATTTGAAAGTTGGCATTGCGGAGTTGTGGAGGAGAGGGACAAAGCTGGAGTGCAGGATAGACTCTAAAAGTATTTACTCACAAAAAAATGCAAATGAGGCATGGGGTAGTATTAAAACCCTCAATTTAAGTTTTAAAAAAATGTAAAAAGGGAATTTTCAATTTAATATAGAAACAAGAAAGCAAAGCACCGAACAACGAGGCACACCTGGAAAAGACTGGAGCAGCTGGAAGGAGATGATCGGTTGGCACGAGGAACAGGACTGTCGAGAACATGTGGAGACTAAAATCAAATGAGCGCAAAACATGATCAGTGGAAAACCTTTGACCAAACATGAAACAAAACTAAACCTAAATGAAGCCAAGAAGAACAAACATGACAGTCCTGAAATTCAATGCACCGATTGACATCAAAAGTGATCCCCCTTGCAGGAATCACAGAGTACGTAGCTGTGATGAATTTAATCAAGATGAACGGATTTAACCAGCCTTACCGAAGATTAAACTACCGTATTTTCCGCAATATAAGGCGCCTCGGAGTCTAAGGTACACCTTCAATGATTGGCCTATTTCAAAACTGTTTTCATATATCGGGCGCACCGCATTATAAGGCGCATAGAATAGAAGCCACTATTGTGGCTGTAGTTGCATGATGCATCCACTAGATGGAGCTACTCTTAAGGAATATAATACAATAATTATATCGAGCTTTAACAAACGCTGCAGCTGTAACAAAGCACTTGTCAGTACATTTCAAATACTACGCCCAAGAAATCAGAATATTGATCCTTATATGTATAAGGCGCATCGGATTATGAGGCGGCTTTTGAGAAAACTGAATGCTTTTAGGTGCACCTTGTAGTGCGGAAAATATGGAAAAAGCCAGAGAATGTAACGTTTGTTGTTTGTGTTCCTTTTTCAGGTTTATGACGTTCCACCCGGTCAAATGTTAGGCTCACCGTTCCCTGGACAGCACGGAGCTGCGCGCAACCAGGATATCTACGACGTACCCCCGTCTCAAGCCGACCTCAGGACACAAGGACAAGACGTTTACGACGTCCCTCCTTCTTTTCAAGCGGTAATAAAACACTCCGACAGAGGGACGACCTTACGCGATTTGCTTTGCGGAAGCAAGGAACAGCCGTGGAAGCGACGATTTTCAAGTTGTTAATACGGTTCCTGCCGTTTGTCACATTTGGCACGGATAAATTAATAACACGCTACACGTCACATTTATGACATTCTTGCGGTCGCGCTGAAAATAAGCTTTGCTTGCCAGAAGCGTTGAACCAAAGCTCCGTGAGTGTGGTTTATTCTGTCTCAAGCCTCCATGGGAAAATCCAAAACAAAACCCTCGACTTTCCACAGCTTCTACGTTTTTTTTTTTTTTCAGGCAGGCGTCCAGCCGTTTGCTTCTTCGAAGCAGAAATGCGGCGGGTGTCGTAGCTAATTAAAGTTGAGAAGTGCATTTCTATGATGGTGGGGATTATTTTTCTTTCCCCCCCATTTTCTGTGAAAAGTCGAACAACGCTGCGAAATCCAAAGCGCAATTTGTGTGGTTTCAAGTCGAGGTTACATATGGCGCTCCGTGAACTAGCGCACGAACGCTTTGCTATAAATTCAACGATGTTGCAATTTTTAATCGCAATCACGAGAGCGATTGTTCATGCCCAAATGTAAACATCGCGCCTGTCCTTGACCTTCAGGTCTACTCGGTACCACCCTGCAGAGCCAACCCCGCCCAGCAGGAGGGCACCTACGATTTCCCGCAGCCTCTCAAACAGATGCAAGAGGGCATCTATGACGTCCCCCCGCCCACCCTCGCCAAAACCACACAGAACCCTCAGTCCGTTTACGACTTCCCCGCCGGCGCGGAGCCCACCGGCCATCAGCAGCAACAGAACAGCAACGAGGGCATCTACGACGTACCTCCCACGGCCCTCCTGTCCGTCGGGGCGGTCTCACCCAGCGACGTCTACGACATCCCGAGGGGCATGCAGCTCTCCCAGCACAGAAGCTCGCCCGCCGACCGGGACAAGGGAGTGTACGACGTCCCCGCGCAGGAATCGCGGGCCGTCGCCGACGTGTCCGACGGCGTCAACCGCCTGTCCTTCTCCAGCACGGGCAGCACGCGAAGCAGCATGTCCACGTCGTCGTCCTCCACGGGAACCGGTTCCGAGGGCCGACTGGCTCTGGACGTGGACGCGGCGGTCCAGAGGTTGTACCGTCTGCAGCAGGCCGTGGAGGTCTCGGTGGGGGCTTTGCATTCGATGGCGGCATCCCCGCACTGGAGGACCTTTCCTTTCATGGAACGCCACGCCAACGAGGTCCGCACGGTGCTGGACAGGGTCCGAGCAGGTCTGGGGGACTTTATCGTATTCGGGAAAGGGGCTGCGGCCAACGCCGCGGCCCTTTCCGACTCGGCCCTTCACAGCAAGCTGAGGAGGCAGCTGGGACGCTTGGAGGACTCTCAGCAGATCCTCCTGCAGATCTACCAGGTCTTGGAGAATAGCAGCTGGGCGCTAAACGCGTTAGTCTCCTCCGCCGCTGGCAAGCATCACAACAAGAGCGACGAGCTGGACCGCTTCATCATGGTCTCCAGAACCGTGCCGGACGACGCCAAGCAGCTGGCCTCCACGATAGGGAACAGCGCCGAGCTGCTGTTCAGACGGACGCACATGGAGGGCTCCTTCTCGAGCGGGAGCACGCCCGACGACAACATGAGCCACCCGCTCACGTCGCCCTCATCGGACAGCGACACCTACGGGGGCCAGACCAAGCCCTTCCCGGTGCCCTCCAGCCAGGACAAGGACAACATGAACCACAACGAGAAGTGTGTTAAAAGCTGGATGGAAGACTACGACTACGTACACCTGCAGGTAGATTGCACGGCTACACCGGCACAACTGTGACAGTGGGGAGAAGCCTGACCTTTTGGGGACTTGAATGCCCCCGCATGTGGGAAAGGAGAGCCCGATGGGCTTCGTAGCCATTTATTGAATGCCGTAAGCAATGTAAACACAACAGGCATACACACACGGAAGCAGTTGTCGACCACAGATTTCTCAAACCACCCCACCAGGCCCCCCCCCGACTCTTAAATGCACACACATGTACACAGACGCTACATGAGTGTATTTGATGTATTTGATGGTCTGCAAAATCTGCAAAAATTGGCTGATGTTTTTTTTTTTTGTGGGTCTGGGGGGGCGAAATGTCATTATCTTGGTCTTCTGGTGTCGTGTGTTAATGTGTTGAGAAAAAAAAAGTCGGCTAATTTCTGGCTGGTATTTTGTACATATCGTACGCTCGAATGACAAAAATATTTCATATTTGAGGCTTTTCTCACATACCTGTCCTCCACTTGCAGGGCAAAGAAGACTTTGAGCGTCAACAAAAGGAGCTGTTGGAGAAAGAAAACATCATCAAGCAGAATCAAGCTCAGTTGGGCCAGGAGCAGGTGAGCTTGAGCAAGCCAAGCCAAAACATTGGATGCTGTGGATAATTTGGATGAACGCGACTTTAAAAGCCAAACCAAAGTACACGGGCTTGATGATATTAATGTGAAAATTGATGAGAATGTGAAACACGGAGCAGCAACATACTTTAACAGAGGCATAGAATTTGTCATGACTGCAGAAAAGCCTGCAGATTTTTTTTTTTGTTTTTCTTTTTTTTTTTTGAAAATGTAAATTGAAACTTTTAGCGTTTTGAAAGTAATTATATTGCTTCCATTTTTTTAAATATTGTAAAAAAAAGATTTATGTAGGTTTTTTTGCACAGGGCAAGAGGGGGGATTTTTTTATTATAATATTTTTATAATATAATAGTTATAATATATATTATAATATTTTAATATATTATTTTTAAATTATAATTTAAGGGGATACGTTAACCCCTTTCATAATTTTTTTTAGTAATTTTTGTATTTTGCATGCAAATGTTTAAAATTTCTATTTTTGTCTTTTATTCTTTCGCCATTAAATGTTGCATTTTGCCTTTAAATGTTTGCAACACTGTCAAGCACATTGAATTATCTTGTGTACGTAATATGCGATATAAATAAAGCTGCCTTGCCGCCGTTGACCTCCCGGGTGCAGAAGACCGACAATTAATATCAGTCTTGTGATTTATTTATTGATTTATTTTTGTCCAGATCAACCAATTCAAGAAGCTGGAGCAGGAGGTGATCAAACCCGTGGAGAACGACGTGTCACAGTGGATGCCTCACCAACACTCGGGCAGGACCGCCACCCCCCAAACGGAGACGACGACGTCCCAGTCCGCCTCCACGCGCACATGCGCGAGAGATCGCCAGCTGCTGGGTTTCTACTCGGAGCAGTGCGAGCAGCACTTTGTCACGCTGCTTAGCGCCGTGGACGCTTTTTTCAGCTGCGTGAGCGCCGGGCAGCCGCCGCGCATCTTCGTGGCGCACAGCAAGTTTGTCATCCTCAGTGCCCACAAACTGGTGTTCATCGGAGACACGCTGTCCCGGCAGGCCGCCGCCCCCGAGGTGGCCAACAGGGTGATGAACTCTAGTAACGTGCTGTGTGACTTGTTAAAAACGGTGGTGGCCGCCACCAAGACGGCGGCGCTCAACTACCCCAACACGCCCGCCATCCAGGAGATGGTGGACAGAGTCACTGATCTCTCACATCACGCACAACAGTTCAAAGAACAGTTGCTTCAAATGGCCAAATGGTGACGCTCTTTCCTCCGCCTGGTGTAAAAACGTTGTGTTGTGTAAATATTTGCTCTATTTTTTGGGGGGGGCGGGGACATAAAACACACAGATTGTTTTATGTGGACTTTTTTTTTTCATAACATTCCAGTCATATATTATGAAGCACCTTATGTTCGTTTCACCCATTGAGTGTCGTTGGCGTGTCGTACTGCTGGATGTGTGACAGTAGATCCGAAACTATGTTAATGTTTATAGGTGCGCGCGTGTGTGTGTGTTTACGTGGGAAATGGGGTGGTTCTCCGCAGATAAAGACTTGTTCATAACCTTGACCCCGTGTTTTCTTCAGTTCTTTACACACCTCAAAATGAGCTTCGTAGAGTACTTCATATCAAATATATATTTGAACTTTTTAACGCTGACGTAATATGCCCTCGACAAGAATCCTAACGAGGAGTGTCATCGATATCAAATGCCATCAACTGTTTTTTTTTTGTGGTTTTGTTTTAACGGGAATGGGCAGAGAGAAGTTAACATCAACTATGGCCAGTAGGTAGCAGTCTTGGCCTCTTTTGGAAGAGATTTTGTTTTTCAACCTTGTAAGGCAACCAAGAACAATTTCTCATTTACGTTGCTGACCTGAAGCCAACTCGGGGTTCAACATCTTGCCCCAAGGGCACTTCGACAGCCAACACTTTTGGCCGGGATTTCAACTCGCAACCCTTCGCACACCGGACGAGCCGTACTACCAACTGAACCACGGCCGACCATTTGAAGAAATATGCAGCCAATGTGGAAACTTTCTAATAGATGAGGAAACAAGGGTGTATTTTCATTTTTCTTCCCTGTCAAACTGTCATCACGACCAGACACTCAAAGAGTTATTCATAGCTTCTATTCTAAAAATAGCTGGTTATTTTTAACGTCGCTGGCCTGACTTCTCACTAAACAGGGTGTACTGCACTGGAAGCTAGCAGACGCTGGATAATTCCACAGCGTTCCTGTAGAATATTGGATGTGACAGAGGAAAATTAGGACATGATGTGTTTTGTACGCGTTCTGTGAGCCATGAGAGACTTTTTTTCAAAAAATGCCAACACACATTTTGTCCGGCTCGAAGGCCCTCTTCACATTGGGAGTTGTTTTTGCTAGCTACGCGTCATAGCTACCTGAAACATTCTTTTCCTCCACTACATCTTTACTCAACCAAACTAAGTTGGTTTAATTTCACGTCGATAAAATAGAGTGTCTCCCCAAAGAGGGGCTGCTCTTGATAGATGGCCCTACGCGAAGAATAGACGCCCATAATCACAGCGAGGTCCCTCACACCCCCCGTCAGCTCCCAATCAGAAAATCTCATTAAACCTCTTTTCAGCTCACACAGGCTGGCACTCTGTGCCACACAATTTGTTGGTTTTTTTTTTTTAATCATCTACCGCATTCCTGCTTGCGCTCTCCGGAGAGACGAGGAGGAAAAGGAATTTGCAAATGCAATCACTTTTTATAATGCTTCTCCATATGACTAAATAGTAATCGGAAGATGTCAGCTCAATTCGGCTTGAGCAAAGTCTTACTTGGCGCTAATCTGCTTTGCCAGGGTGAAGAACAGCAGTTTTATTGAGCTAATTGCAGGGAAATAAAAATTGGCGCCTGCCTAGCATGCAGTCAAATGTAAAAAATAGTTGAATATCGATCCAAGCTTCACTTTCATTCTCCAATATTTACTTATTAGGATGGCTCAGGGTGCTGGGCTAGCTAACTCATGTGTTCATAAAAATATACAGCAACAATTTTCTAGTGGTTAAGCGATACAACAGAAGTCAGACGATTAATTTGGTTGTAAATATGTCATGTGGGAAGAGACAACACAGAAAAGCTTCAAGTTCACCCTCCTGTCCCTTATGACGACATTGACTGGATCTGCTGCCATTTAAATTGAAGGCTAAACCACAACAGGAAAATGTCCAAAACTAGCTAAACATCACCTACAACAACATGCTGAGACAAACGGAAGAAAAGCAGTAATACAAAACTAAATCCATTTAAAACAAACCCCAAATGCTCGTGTATGTTAAGACAAAGATGAAAATGAATATTTTAATTGTCATTTCAATTGGCTTTAGTTAGGTTTGTAACCATAAGATGTAGTTTTCTGAAGCATTTTTGGTTATGTTTTTTTAATTGTCGTTTTAGTTATGTCGTTTTTCATCGACTCAAATAACCTTACAGAATATGAAAAAAGCTACCCAACAACAAAAACAACAAAACAGTAAAACATTTTGACTGTCAAGGCAGAGGTGCTAAGGACTACTCCAATGTCCTAAAAAAACTAAGGGTTTTTTTTTATATAGCTTGAAATATACAACAAATGAACACATCTTACGAGTGAGCTAAATAATTAAAGCGTGTTATTTTGCATTCAGTGGAAGAGTTATTGACGACAGAAAACACCAGGTCATGTCAGTGAATCAATGGAGTTATTTTTGTCCTGGCTGCTTCGAGTTAATCGACGCCAGCTTCCGTCCTTCAACGAGTGTTTATATGTCACCCTACAGACCAAACATTACAGACCTGTTTCTTTCTCTCTCTGCCGCAGTTACACAACTCGGCAAAGTGCTGCGAAAAAAACTGTCTGAGGCTGCAATTATACAATACAATACAATACAATACATGCTCGACACGCTGCAAAAGGGACGACAACGAACAGGTGTTGGGCTGTTGAGATTGAACATTAGCAGCGAGGGAGTGAACAAATGAGTGAAACGTCAGCTCACCTTGTCTACAAGGAGACGCCGTGTCGCTGAGCATGTAGCAGAAGCAGAGCGTGCACAGACAGCGGCAGAGAAAAGCACTGGAGAGATGTCATTTCCGTGGTTTACCACAATCATTTCCTGTAAAGTATTTACAGAATCTGAAATTACAACTTCTCAAAGAGAGAGAGAGAGAGAGAAAGAAGGGCCCAGCTGCAGGTTCAAGACCAAATCTGAAGGAGGGGAAGAGAGACTTCATGCAGAGAATAGAACTGCAAGTGGATGTTGTCTCGCAGGATGCACACGAATATCCAGGAAACGTGGTTGAACGAATTTGTACGATGATGAAAAAATTGCATACATGCACATTTGGCTGGTATGAATGTAACATGCTAAGGCACATATTTTGCACGCAGAAAAAAAGGGCATCTACCATCAAACGAACAAAAGTAACAATGTGGACGCAGGTTAATTTACCTTCTGCCATCTAGTGGAAGAGTACATCACTGTACATCGCTGACATGTACATAGGTGGTGAAACGAACAGCATACACACATAGTTAACAAGTGTGTCCCCTTTTTGTGACATTTAATTGAATATAAAATATGTGTCTGGGCTCAATAAAGGTTGGCAAACTACACTTGAGTGGGTCAAACCTGGACGTATAACAAAGCAGTATACGGCGAGGATTTTAGGTGCAATGCCGCCGTTTAGCGGTCGCTCTGGGAAATGCAGCTGAAAGGACCTCAACAAAAAAATAAAATATAGTACCAAAAATCTGAGATGGCTTTGTGTCCCAAAACACCTTTTTGATGGCGATTTAAAAATATCATCACTTTTTTCCCCACCCCATCGAGTTTTTCAATTTTTTTTTTTTAATTGACCGATAAAAGCTTAGGCAGTATGAATTTTACCCTGCGTTTTATCCATCACAAGTAAGGCTTTTCGAGTCGGGGGCATTTCCACATTTATTTCAGGATTGCATATATTTTAAAATATGTAATGTTCTATTCCAGGACATATTCTTTAAATACTTTCATATTACTTTTTGTTCAAAAAAGCTTTTGGTGCTGTCGTAATTAAAAACTACTGTGACAAATTGGTATTATAGTGAAAGTAACTTGTATTATTTTCTTTGTTTTCACCTGATGAATGAAATATGGGTATTTACGCAAGAAACACTTTTTTACTTTAAAGCTGGAAAGAGAAGAAACCAATTCAATGAGGACTTTAATATAAAAAAAAGACATTTGAGCAGAAAACAGGACTGAGCTCTAAGCATTTGATTTGAAGCGGTTACGCCACAGAAATGATCATCATCCATTAAAAGGTGTAAGTTGTATTTTCTACAGTTAACCTGTAAATAAAGAGGACAGCAATGCATTTGGCCCGGTTGTAGACGGAATATAAAAGGGGCTGATGTGATGAAAAAGAAAAAAAAAAAAACACGGACGCCATCGAGACTTGATGCTGGGCTGTATGAAAGTGCTCTATAAATGCAGTTGAGTTTAGAGATGGGGTTGGACGCCATGGGGGTGGCTTGTCTGCAGCAAGGGAGCATCCGTTTGGAGCTCCGGGATGTCAGCTTGTGTCGTTTGTAGCAGCATCAAAAACAAACACCACGCAACTTCGTCAGCTCCTTGCAAACCGCTCTTCAAATGTATATTATGTTTTTTAGGACCTTGGTAACAGCTGTTTTACCCAAATAAGTCTGTCATAGGGTTGACAACTTTAAGTTCATTGCAATTTAAGAAGGTCAAGAAGTTCATTGGTTGTATGTCAACTTAAAATCAGACACTCCATGGCCACTACAGTCGGTGCCCCCACCACTTTTTTTAAGCCCAATAATGAAGGGCTGACATCGAAATGGATGGCGCTGCAAATGGCTTTCAAGTCCTGTCACCAACCGAGTGTCAGTTGGGAAAGGTCCTCATTTAGTGTAAGGTGCGTAGTCAGTGGCGATCTACATGGTGCTCTCCGGGAAGGCAACTCTTTGCCGTGCAGTCCTGGGACGGTTGCGCACGGGGGCGGTGGCGGCGCGTTCGCGTTCGCTTTCGGACGGCTTTGCCTGCGCCGGCGGAGAGGCCGCGTCCCCAATGAGTTCGCGCAGGAACTTGAACTTGGACAAGAAGAGCTGCCAGACCACATACCAGCCTGTGACGGAGGCAACCAACATTGCAATGTTAAAGCCAGGCCATCATGTGCACTCTTGTCATTATCAGTTTGATAGTTTCGGACATACTGCTTACCTAGTGGAGCGCTTTTAAATCAGGAGAGACGGCCAAAACATACATTTATGTTTGTTTACATACATACAACATACAAACATGTATGTATGTATGTAACACGTACAGTACATTTGACAATAAAGTTTTATCCAATCCAATTTACAAATACAAAAATACTCTGATATAAACTAAATGTGATTTTTTTACACTAGTGATGAAAATGCATTTTGTATGTTAGAATATGACTCGCATCTATATTTGTGTATTCCCTTAAAATAGTGCCCCCAAGTGGTCAGATTGAGAACACGTAACTAAAATGACTTGTCTTACAGGCTAACTAAATTTGAGTGAAATGTGCAGCAAGGCTCTTTAATAAACGTGCGGATGGAGGTTACCATATCAGCAAAGACAAGCTGCGACGAAATATTAGTATTTTGTACTTTTACGCGGTCTCAACAATGGTATCGAAATACTATTTCACTATTCGCCATTTCACTACGTTGTTGCTTGTGTTTAGACACTTATATAACAACAATTGTGTACTGTACAACTGTTGCCATTTGATCCATAATGTGCACTTGCACAATGAAAATGTTTAAATGGGATTCCTGACATGGTTGATGGCAGTATCGCGTTAGTCTCAGTAGTCACCGACATGCCAGCAAAAGATAGTCTTGGGCGTCATCGAAACTTGTAAAAGACTATTAATCCTCGTTTCAATTGGACACAATCGTCTAAATGTTCACTGACAATGACGCACATTGGCCTTAAATGTAAGACACTGTATTATGTGAATTAAACATGTAGACAGTCGTCCTTCCAAACTTACCGCATAACATGAAGATAAGAACACAAAGCAACGTGGCCACAATGACCAGCAATGTGAGCCCGACACTTTGCCACATCTTAGCTGAACACTTGGCTTTGCGACGAGCAGGGGAGATAGCAGTTTATTTGCCAAGGTCCACCATCGAAAATACAGAAAGAAAGGTGCAGCAGCAGATTAGCTCCCTCCCGCCACTGGCCGAGACGAGAGACATACAATAACAAAACTGCGGCGCATCGCAAACTCACTCTAGCCTGTTAGCATGTGGCTACCGCAACTAGCTTAAGCTTAAACTATAGCCACTTTCAAACCCGTAAAGGCTATTTTACGGTAACCGGGCCCAGCATATTAGGGAGAGCCGGATTTGTGCTACATAACTGCAGAATGCCTTTGTTTTGCTAGCTCTTTAATGAGTAATTGTGGTGACAGGAGAGTGACACTGCGGCTGCGCCATGACGAATTGACTTCTGGGTAATGAAGTTATTCATCCATTTAGGGCAGGGGTGTCCAAACTTTTTGCCAAGGGGGCCAGATTTTATGTGGTAAAATGTCGGGGGGCCAACCTTGGCTGACATTCTTTACATTGAACAACAATATTGTTCAACAAATTTTAGTAAGCCAGTCTGTTTCACATTTCCATTTTTATTTTAATTTCAACAATCTTAAGAATTTCTTTTGGTTCATTTGAAACAGGTATATCACATGCAACTGCTTATTCACTTGACTTTTTCTTAAACAGAAGTCTCCTGAGTGCAAATTGATTGATTTGAAACATAAAATGTATCACCATGACTTTTCAATAGTCACAAAACCTTTGACTCGAACAACAGGGAAATGAACAAGCAATACACATATCCACAACTGCAAGGATCATTTGAAATATGACATATCAGTCAATATAAACACGGAGTGATGTCTTGTTAACTCGTGAGTGATGCCCTCTAGTGTCTAAATCCTATTACTAATTTAGTGAATGCTATTACTCATTTAGCCACTAGAGGGAAGCAGTACTCTATGAAACATCACTCACCAATCTACGAGACCTCAGTCAATGCAACACGTGTTCCATTGCGCCCAACCTGCGGGCCAGACGGCACTGATTTTATGACAGGGGCCGAGGGCCGGATGAAATTCGACCGCGGGCCGGACTTTGGACATGCCTGATTTAGGGTGCAGTTGCGGGAGCCTATACCAGCTGACTTTGGGCGGAAAGCAGACAACACCCCAATGTGTGTGTGTGTGTGTGTGCGGACGGAAAACCAAGAATTGTGTCTTAAATTGATTACAATAAATTCGGTACAAATGCATTTATTTATTGTCACGAACTATTCTACACCTCTGCCTTCTACGCAACTGCTGGGCCGTGGGGCGTTGCATGTTGTTCCTCAACTGTCCAGCAGGCGGAGACATTTACAAATTCTTCATATAGTCTGTAATTCAAGATCTAACAAACAGTAAAGTTCAGCATTTTTTTCTCACATAAAAAGCAACCATCCCGAAGTAACCATGAGAATACAATTGTGGGAATGCAACTGCAAAATTGTGTCTGTCTCTCTGGGATCATCAAACACCATAAACCCATTTAGCCATCAAAACTGGAGGGTAATAAATTGTCTTGAAATTATCTTCCACTAGATTTGTAATTCCTATTACCTTATCAACCTATCATACGAAAACAAGAATCGAAACACTTCACCACGTATGCCTTGGAAATCAGTCTGTCTGACGTGAGGACCATTCACGTGCGCACATCCAGGTCCAAATATCCTCCTTCCGTGCACTATTATTCACAGATTTTCAAACAAAGCATTCAAGGTGCATCATCGTCCAAAAGGTACACAAGCTTGTGTTGATGACAATCTTCTCGTCAAACCCTTCCTTAGCTCATCTTATTTTGGCTCTTCATCATGATGATCTTCGCCGCCAACATCTGAGGGTCCACTATAGACGGAAACATGTTCATGGCCGCGTCCACCAAGTCTGCGCTGAAGATAGCGAGGAGCTTGGTCCGGGTGACTTTTCTCTCATCCCTGTAAGTCGCGCGCCGGCGTGACTCCCCAAGCGCCATGTCAGCACTGTGCCGATATACTGGCGTGAGGCTGTGAGAGAGCTGCTGCTTTGCAAAACTTTGCGAAAAGGCAAAGTAATGGATATAACAGCGGCACGGCGCACTCCAAAGATGGCAAGTCGGCATTGGGTGGGATTTACCAGATGGCGGTTCATACTGTGCATGACAGTTAGCCTGTTGAGCCTCCACTGATTTATTCTCCATCGACCCTATGCCGGAGTCCAGCTGCTTCGGAGAGCCATGCTCAGAAGAGTCCAAACTGTTCTTCCCCTTTCTACACGAGACCTGCTGCTTCGAGTAGTGAATCGCTTTGTCTTTCTTCAAGGGGCTTTTCTCAAGGCCCAGGGTCAATGTCCTTGCCACATCTTCAGCTAATGAGAGGCTTTGGCTGGGGACGGGACTCCTGACAGAGGGGACCTTTGCATTTTCTCGAAGTTCATCGGCAAGCAACCAATTAGACTGCTTGACTCGCTCCGGGTGGAGATATTTGCATTTGAGTCCAAAGGTACATTTCTTTCCTGTGAAATGAACAATAAAAAGAGTGTCGGTTTAGAAACATGCGCTAACGTACCTGAATGCATTGTTGTCACATAAAATCATTGTGCCGGAGCTACTTTGATACCGTTTTATTGCCTGTAACTTTGCGAGCTCAATTTTTGGACAGTCTGCACAGTTTAAAGATGGTAGATACTGTACAGTGAGGCAAGTCAACGAAACTTTATTGACATAGCACATTACATACACAAGACAACTCAATGTGCTTCACAGGAGAAAAGACACCTAACAGCACTTTAAAACACAGCAGCTCATGACATTCAGAGGCAAAGCAGAGAAAAGAAAGCTCTTAATCTGGATTTACATTTACACTCGGGGTTGACTCACTTATTCCATTTGCGTGCAGCATAACAGTTAAATGCCGCTTCACCGTGTTTGCTTTGAGGCATTCAAATCAGTAATATGTCAACTTTACTCACTGTAAGGACATGGAGGTTTTTTCTGTGTCTTCGGGGACCACCGCAGGAAGTTCTCTAGGTTTGGACCGTCTCGGCCAAGTGGATCATCGGGAACCATGAACCTGCATTTGAGAAATACTGCATGTCAGGAATACCAATGAGAACACGTTTAGTGCTTTTCAAGATCCTCCAGTTTACCAGAGACGGTCAAATAACACAACAAAGAATAAAGTGTCATTTTTCCAAAGGCGAAATAAATCCCAACAATTAAAGTGAAACGATAATAAAAGTACTGGTCTGATCAACTAAGGTATAAAGCAGATGGCGGTTGCTAGATTGCATGTTTGCGCTAACAGCTCGCCTTGTGCTGATAGTGGGTGTGTTCCTCACAATTTTCCAAGATTGTGACCTTTGTGGAAAGCGGTCGGAGGTTGGCGTACACACACACACACACACACACACACACACAAAGAAAAATATGCAAATCCTGAAGCTCAAAGTGTACCTAATGAAATATACAGTATGTGGAGTGTTTTGTTTTTTTTCCCCCCAGTGACTTGAATGATACGAAGAACTCACTTGTCATTCACAAAGGAGTACATGAGCAGCCTCTCCTCGATGCAACTGTTCCACTCGGGCTTGCTGACTTGCAGGTCGTGGTAGACGTCGTTGGACACGATGATGCCGCCCGTGTCGAAAGCCAGCTGGACGATGAACTTGTCGTCGTTGCAGATCACCCGCTTTTGCCTCACCCGGCGTGACGGCGTGAACGTCAGGTACTTCTTCCTCTCCAGATCGACAAGGATATGCTGATCTGCAAAGCAAACGTTGCACGAGTTCAACATTAACTTTTAACCATTGACCTTCTCCGGTGGCGTAACTTTCGCAATATTCCGGGGTGGGGGGGGTTGTTTTTTTTTTCCTCATTGAAATTTTATTTGACGGTATATTTTAATTTCACACCGTCAGAAAACCCGTCAGTTACAGGCGAAACAACAATGTTGTCCCAATTTAAAAAACGCTGCAGAACAATGCATCTCATGTTTTGTAACATGTACGCGTGTTCCAACGATAATTTGACAACAGGGGACAACTAACAATTATCACACGTTCCCGATGAAACACGGTGCCAAGGTTCTGATTCTCTTCACTCCTTTATAAATCACGAGAAAAAAAAGAAAGAAAATCAGGAAGAACTAATAAACATGCATTTGGATTAATATTGAAATGTAAACGACAACTGCATTAAAGGGCCACTTTTTTTACTGCTTGACATTGGCTTCAAAGATATATCTCTTCATAATGGACGATTCAATATGCACCTCGATACAGCTGCCCGCATAGGAGAGGTGGTTTGTTCCACTGTGATGAAATCTTGGGTTTACTCCAAACAAGGTTAAAAGGTAGGCAGCAATAAATCAAAACGATCTCCCGTAGTCTTACCTGAAATTGGAACATCGGGTCTTGGGTGCTCTTTCCTCCAGGAGGGGACAAACACGGTGATGGCTGTGTGGCCTCGCTCCAAGAAAAAATCGACTGCCAACTGGATCCCCATACAGGAGAACACTTTATTGTTCCCATGGCTGATTAGAAAAAAAGAAAACAACGAAAACAATTCAGTTCGTTCAGAATTAAGGTCAGGCCTGCCACACCTTCATAAAAATTGCAGCACGCAACCCATGACACACACACACACACACACACACACGCGCGCGGATATTTCGGAGGCTACCGGTTGCAGTCATTGGGTGTGCTGCCTTTCTGTGACAGAGACTCCCCACGATTTGCTCTTTCATATACAGGTACAAAAGAAATTCAAAACGTAGTTAAGTAGAATAAAGGGCCCCTCTATCGAGGGCGACGGGTTTATTTCGCAGTTTGGGATATTCCAGTTTTATTACTATTTCGGTCTGACGCTTGTTTGTATCGGATGTAATTGCACTTTCCACCACTAGATGGGGCACACAGCAGGTGTAAATGTGAAACAAGAAAATGCACATGCAAACTCCACACAGCGAGGCCCAAGCTGGAATTGAACCTGTTACCGGAACCTCTGCACTGTGAGGTCGACGTGCTAACCACTGGATCACCAGTAGCATTTTTTTGGGGGGAGGGGGGGTCATGTCCTGTAATCCTACTTTTTACGCCTACAAAAAGCAGCAGTTGTAGGTTCATTGGGCATAATTATTGACGCATGTGAGATTACAGGTTCAATTTGTTAAAAAAAAGGGATTTGTTGACTGTACATTTGCACCTAGTCTCAACCATGGTAAGGGAACTATTTGAAGTAGTATTTCAAGGCACCAATGTATTTGGGTTGCGTCCAAGATCATTTCAGATGTCTGGCATGATAACTACAGGTATTTGAGTCTGGATCGCAGTCCAGCTGGTTACTGAGAAATCTCTGCTCTGATTTGCATATTCAAGCTTCGACTCTCTTACCTGCGCACATGCCTGACACACACCCATGCATGCAAAGCCACTTAATGGGTAAAATAAAGGGCAAGCGTGGACTTGTTTGTCATTCCTGAGGCGCTGTATATGCAAAACATTGGAAAGCTTTTAATGACTTCATGAAAGTCAAGACTCCGGCTTTCAAGATTGCGAAAGGCGAGAGATGCCAGTGTTGTGTAACCGCTAATCACAGCATTCTTTTATGATCACGGTACACATGGTGAGATGAACTCACCTCTGCGTTACCACCCTTACAAGCACGACGAGTCTATCTTTTTCCATGGTGGAGGATTAAAAAGATTTTATAAACCCTTTCAGGGGCAGCGGTCACTACAGTGGACAGCTTATCGTGTTATCAGGTTACAGGGTGCAGGAAAGCGTTAATGCAATTAGCCAAAGGGTTATCGTTTCAGAGCTTTTTTTTTTGGTTAGGAAACAGAATGCAATTTTTCAATAAATGGAGAAAAAAATGAATTTCAATTTTTGAATGTTTGTTTGTTGTTTTTTTTGCTTGAACTCCATACTTGCTTGCCGATGATATTTGAGTTAAGGACGTTTGCGTGAATGAGTGTGAAAAGAGTCAACACGAGGCTTCGTAGGGAATTCGGAGAGGTGTCTGAGGGAGCCGTATCACCTCCACAAATGAGAAACATTGCATTGTGAAGCGGAAACTCGTTTCTTTCCTCAGTATGGATGTGGGATAAGCCGTTTCATTTTTCAATATTTTCGTAAGTAAATTTCTCCACGTGGTAACAATAGCCAATGAATAATATAAAGGGAATTGCAAAGCACTAAAGTGCCACTTGACAGAAGCTAAATGAACCCTTTCACGCAGCCTGTAACCTGATAACACGATAAGTTATCCACAACCGCTGTCCCTCAATGGGTTAAAATCCTATTTGCTTTATTTCACATTTCGGACTCACGCTTGACAATATGACAATAACAATTAAGTTTTTACCTCATGGCTACGTTACTCCCATCGATGACAATGGGCCTGAGAGCATCTTTATCATCGCCGCCGTCCTTTCTGGTTGGAGAACCAGGCGGCAACATCCCGGTGGACTCCGTGGACGGGATGGTATCTTGGGTCACCGGTACCAAAAAGGTTGTGAGGGGCGGCGACGTCCCAGTGGATTCCGTGGACAGGATGGTATTTTGGGTCTCCGATACTGACAAGGTGGTGAGGGGCTCCTGACAGACACTCGGGTCAGCTTTCATCCGAACCAGCGCTCCAAGAACTTGATTTCTGTCTGTTTCGGGGCCGCACTGCTTCAGCACAACTTCGACTTGTGCCGTGGAGTAGCCCAGCTTGTGGAAGAAGACCAGCTGGTCCTCGAGGTGCTGATGAGTCAGAGAGGGGTCAGACTCGTCTGGAGAAGGCGTACACCCAGCGGGCTCCATCGTGTCACAGGCAGGACGAGACGACAGGATCTATCAGGTTGAATTGCTTCCTGACAATTGAGGAGTGGAGTCCACTGATGCGTAATTTAAACGATCAGCCTCGTTTCATGGGTGCAGCCTGTTCATTCCCAATGGTTGGGGGGGAAAAAAAACACAGCGGAACATTTATTTGCAATACAAGAATATTTATCTTAGTTATGAAAAAAAAACATTACAGAAAACTAGTAACATAAACATAGATCATGAATAGCTGATCATAACATGTTCAAAAAGTAGAGGAAGATGTCTAAATCTTATGTTTGCCTTCCACCTTATTTCTGTATTTCATTATTAATTCACATACAGTACTTCTATCAAGAAATACACAGAATATTCTAATATTCAGTAAATTTTCTGACCCGTAGCTACAGTATGGTCACAATAAGTAGTTAGCCATAATAAACACCAGCTTTTGCAATAAGCCATTCAAATAATAGTTAAAACGCATGTTTACATGATGTCTACCAAACCGTTGCTTCAGTTATAGTATTAGAAATATGCATTATTAGGAACGATTTTCTGTCCGTTTTTCCTATGCCACATTAGCGTTTGGGCTATCTATATTACACGTACATGTTGACAAATAATAACTAACTAATAATAAAAAAACTAATAACTTAAAAACCTCATCTGTTTAAAAAAACAGACAGACTAACCTTTTGAGACGAGCCCTGGTAAGTGCATACGAGATGTGTGAAATTATTCTTCCTCGTCAAACTCCAAGAAGCCTATCCCCGAAGACGAAAGTGGTCCAATTGATTTGCTTTCTGCTGTAAAGACACTTTTTGTTTCCCCAATCTTGCACTCAAACCGCAATGGAATGATCTTACCTGGGGATTGCCTGCCCCCTATCGAGAAGGACGAGAAGTGCAGGATCGTACACGTAAAAAACAAAACAAAAAACATGCCAACTAACGTGATCTGTTGGGGATATTACAGTTTTAGTATTACGATTAGGTTAGTTAATATGTATTTTTAGACAGTGGGGTTAACTAAATACGAATTCCAGTCGACAAAAGGCACTGGTATATAAACAATGTTAAACTTAACTGATAAGACAATACCAGACATCCACATCCACCCCCCAATCAAAATTTCAACCTAATTGCATCGCATTAGGCCATAGCCAGGATATGTGGTCATTGCACACCAGCCAATGAGGATGAGCGAGGCTGTGGCTGATCCTCATCCTGACCACCTGTTCCATCTTAAAGGTTTTCTGCAGAGGCATGCTTAGAGAAGAGCGTGGAGGGAAAAAAAGCAGCAACCTGCTACAGAAAACATGTCCTTAAAAAGAGATCTGACGTTCAAGTAGATTAATTGTCTGTAGCCAGACCGATTTTGCAGGATGTCAATGAAAACTCTCCCCCTGGTTTTTATTAACCTTGGTGGGGAGATGCTTTACATACTGGACCAGCGCCTGAACGCTCACAGAGCTTCTGAGGACAAGTCTGAGAAAGGTAGGTTGAAAACTTCTGCCAGGGTTTCACTCTTGGCGCTGTCATAATGTATGCGAGATGTTTTTAGCATTTTTTAAATTTATAATTGCTTTTGTCTTTTTCTTTGGAAAGCTGCGGGAGTGTGGTCTGAAAATGACAGAAAAAGAGGTACAGGCACTACGCTAAAGCAGTGGTTCACTAGCTTTTAGCTTAGGAGTCCGTAAAATGGTGTCGTATGAGTGCATTCCGTCACACTGCCTTCAATATAGCAAAGTATCCCATGTTCAGTTTTGCCATCACCGAGTGATGATCAACTTCTTGTGTTTCCAAACCTTCCCGTTGACAGTGATGAACGACATCGTCGGGACCATGTTCAGTCAAGCCTTCATGGATGAAATTCTTAAACCTCAGCTGCTGTATTCACACAGGACGATGAAAGTCGTCCTGACTCGCTTGGCGCACGTCTCGATCATGAAGTTGAACCCGATCAGCATGGAGAAGGTAACGGAACACCAAGGCAAGATGACGATCATGAACACGCTCTTCAAAGGAATTTATCTTTGACATGGCTAATGAAAAACCGACCATGAACACAAATGAACAATAACAAGTAGAAATGGGAAAAGAAATACACACTTCCCAGGATAAATATATGTTTGGTCTATTTTCAAACAGCTCTACGAGCTGATGCTCATGGCCTTCAAGTATCAAGTCTTCCTCTGTCCACGCCCGAAGGACTTGCTGCTTATTTCGTACAATCACATCGACACCATCAGGGGATTTGTGAAAGACACCCCGGCAGTTCTCAACAAAGTGGACGAGACTCACAGAAAGCTCATCGAGGTAGACCTGATCCCGTCAGTCCAGAAAATACAGGAGACCCATTTGCTGCCAGCTGGAATAGTTGAAAATCTGCGACGGAGAGTACAAAACACATTTAAACTTATCAAAACACATTCAGACTGATTAAAACAAAATTTTGAAGGTATTTCTTAATGCCAGTTTTCACTTGAACCTTTCTAAAAAGATGTCAAGTGTGCTTGCTTCAAGCTCCCTGTTAACGTTTACTGTAAAAGTGACACATTAAACTTGGAGGAATCAAACGTAAACAGTCAAACGTTCGACCAAACCATTTCATTTTGGGTAACGGAAAACCACTAGCTTAATGCTAATATATATAATTTGAAAGATTGCCTCAGGTAATTTAGCATGGATGTTACGATAGCTGTAAACTTTCAAATAATGGCTTTTTGAATACATGGAAATATAGTCTACAATAGAGTCTTGTAAGTTTCATTTCCAGAAAATGTCGAGCTTTGCCACCATTTTGTGACATCGAGTTTGTACAGTAAGTGCCACGGAACTGCTATATGCAGAAGCGAGTTGAGGAGCCTTGTTTAAAAAAACATTTGCATCTTGTGTCATCTATAAGCAATTCTAAACATTTTGGGCGGCGTCAATTCGCGCATTTCCCCTATAGTGTACTACGATTGCGTCCGTGGCTGTCGGTTGACAGTATGTAACATTCACGAGATTTCTTTCCAATCCAGATCTACTCGTCTATGACTGCGGGTGAATTCCAGCTTCTCCGTCAAACTCTGCTCACGTTCTTACAAGACACACACATCCGCGTGAGTGCCTCGCTAACTAAATCATTGCTGTAAAGAAATGAGATTAAAACACTGTGTCATACACAAACTGTCTCTGCGCATTCAGGTATCCATTTTCCTCAAAAACAAAATCCAGAATCCCAATGGGCGTTTCGCCCTGTCAACCTCGGGCCCAGTACCTCACGGAATGGACATTCCGGGGGTCATTAGGTGAGAACGTATTATTTGTACTGTAGAATTTCTTTGCGTTCCTTTGGACCGTTCAATCCAAAAACGCTTCGCCTCCATCATGTCTATGTAGGATATTTAACAGGAAGGGACGAGAAATGCGACAGAGGAGATTCGCATCGGGGGGGAGTTACAGCCACCCGACGAAAGATGCATCATTTGGCCTGCATGGGGACCGAGTCATCAAATTGGGCGTGAACATGTTGTGCACCTCTGGCCATGTTTGATAGTCTTTTTTTTTTTTATGTGTGGCTAACACTTCCTTTTTCTTTTTTTTTTTTTTGCTGTGTTTTATTAACTAAAGGTACAGCGTAACTCTCGGAGGGGAATCATCCAAAGTTCCCTCAGTGAAGGTATAGTAACAGTAAAACTTTACTCGGAATATGTCATTCTACATTACATTCATAGAATCCTGCATGTGCCGCCCTTGATCAATATCGTATGGATACTTCTGAAAATAAGTCAACACACGCGAGTTTGATACCCACGCTCAATATTAGCATTTTTTTTTACCCGTCTTTCTGCGATAACTGTCTCTCTTAATTTCATGATGCCACAGATGGATGCCTCTCCCAACCCATTGGCGAAAGAAGAACTCAATTTGCTGGCTTGTCTGATGGGCACCGTTGAGATTGAGAACGCGTCCTTTTGTGAAACTGGCTTTCAGATCAACCTGCTTGCCTCAGCCCAAGAAGAGGAGGAAGGGTATGCATTTTATTTCTGTCATTTATCCATCCATCCATTTTCTAATCCGCTTATCCTCGCGTGAGTCGCGGGTGTGCCGGAGCCTATCCCAGCTGTATTCAGGGAGTTGGCCGGGCACACCCGGAACTGGTTGCCAGCCAATCACACGGAATACATGCTCACAACCACACCCAGGGACAATATTGAGCATTCTATTTGCCTGCCATGCATATTTTTTGGAATGTGGGAGGAAACCTGAGTACCCGTAGAAAACCCACGCAGGCACAGAGAGAACATACAAACACCACAGAGGTAGCGTCATTTATCCATCATGTTTTTCATTTATATTTTATTTTGTTGAATAGGGGAGCTTCAGGTGGAGCCAACGAGTCCGTGATAAATATACAAGCCCTGATGGTAAATGTGGATATTCTTCGCGGGTTTCTCAAACTGCCACATGATTAATGTTTTTTTTTTTTAATTTCAGGATGAACATTCCACTACTCAGCTGGCTCAAATCGCCAAACTTTTTGTTGAAGAAGAGGAGACATCAAATAATGTGAATAACAATAAGGGAGATGACCTGCTGGCTATGATGGATGACCTTGGACCCTTGTAACATGTTAATTGTGGCATCAAACCACACTTCACTAGAGTGTATCCCAGCTAAACACATTACTTAAATTATTGAAATAAAGTTCGAATTTATTGCAGTCCACACTATTCTTTTTAAAGAATAAAATATTGATTGTGGATTATTGTTTTGTTTTTTATTACTTCCTTTGGAAAATTCATAAATCAGCAATATTGTTTATTTTAAACACTGATCCACTGAGATTCTGCCAGTAGCCTGAAGGGGGCAGTGTTGTTTCGCCTGAACATCAAACGTCATCACGTTACGTCTTCTGTATCCGGAAGTGTTTTGCATTCTCCCGCGAAGGCGTTGGTATTTTTCAAATGGATTAAAACGCAAGGTAAATGTTTCGTATTCAACACACATTGATCGATCAATAGGGGGGGTGTTGTCGTTGACGTTTTCGCTCCATGATTTAAATCACCGAAAACCCGTGCAGAAAAACGTTTTTTAAGCGGCGTCTCTCGAACTTTTTAAACCAAGTAACAACTAAAACTACGAAGATTTCCATTACAGCCAAAATATGATCAACAATAAAATACAATAGCGCAGAAGGCCAAAAAAACGCGATCGAGATTTGCGTCCTAAAAAGTGTATTTATTGCAAGCCACTGTGACATTATGTCCAGTTTGAACATTAACATTTCGTTTAAATATAGGAAAAATATTTTTTGTAATGTATATAAATATATCAATGAAAACTGTACGGCACATAAATATTTATTTACTGCCCAGTGTACTGAATACATTACTTCCCTTGATCTCACCTAAATTTTTGAATGCACATGCTCAACTTTTAAACGTCTCAGTAATTTTTGCAGAACTTACTGTTCTCGAACAATGAGCTGAACGGCAAAATTCCTAACAGGTGTTTGATCCAGCCAACATTAGCATTTAAGATGGAAATTAGATGAGAGCTTCTGTCAGTGTAAAGCTCAGTCGTGCATGCCCGACAGCTAATCACTATGTCTCGGGAAGTTGATCTGGCTATTCTCATGCCGTTTGGTTCAAGAAGTGTTGACGCGTCCCGCTGGTGCTAAATCATAGAACTTAGATAACCTCGAAGCTTCTTGCAGGCGGTCATGGAGTCGGAGAGCACCGAGGGCCCGCTGTTAAGCCAAGCGGAGAGTTTCAGCTCCATCCGGGAGCGCACCATCGCGGAGAACAGCATGGTGGTGCTCCTGCAGGGCCTGCGGGGGGAGGTGACCACAGTGGACCTGAGGAACGAGAGCACAGCACGGGGCCGGGTGATCAACGTGGATGCGTTCATGAACGTACGCTTGGAGGAGGTGCTCTATCGTGACCCCAAAGGGCGCCTCACGAAGCTGCAGGATCTCTTTATCACCGGTAGAAACATCCGCTATGTTCACATCCCCGACCACATGGACATCATGAAGACTATACAGGGCCAGTTGGCGAAGATCCACCGTGTCCGCAATTTTGCCAAAGAAGGAGGCGGCAGAAAGGAGTTTGCCAAGAATACAAATTAATTGAACTCTGTCCCAACGACATGGAGCTGGTGTCGTTTTTTTCCCTGATGTTGTGGCTTTACTTATGATTGAAAATAAACCCTTACTGATCCTGAATGGTGAATTTTTTTTTTAAATTAGCTCTTTACGGTTTGACAAATGTGCTTCAATGGGTATGTCAGTTAATAATTGAATGTTTAGCCCTCCCGTTAGATTGTGTGGTCAAATCGATCAATTTCGGCTGAGTTTAAAACTCTCGTAAAAATATTTCAAAATAACACTCGTGAAATTATTAATTATAATTATTAAATAATTATTAATATATGTGGTACATCCGATATGAAGTCTAACCTTGCCAGATTTTTGTAACATATGACCGATTACCTGTTTAATTCAGTCAATTGAAAAAAAAAAAATTGGAAAGGGAAAGTAAAAATCAAACAACTGTGACGATGTGGTTGCACATGTGTGCACACCCTTTAATAACCGGAATGTGGTCATGTTTCGAACTGGCCAATCACATTCCAACTCATGTTCAAAGGGAGCCAGCACACATCTGCCAACATTTTAAGTGCCTAACTAAAGTTCGGATGTTCTAGTAGGCTCTTCCCGAAGTACACCAGACCTACAGTGAAGCATAGTGGAGAATATGCGCTACGGAGGAAGTGGAAGGAATTACGAACAGTGCATTGTTAATACAAAACTTCCCTTAGAAAGCCTACTAGAACATCTGAACAATTTGGAGGGTTAATCAGAGACACAATGATGTCTGCTGTGTAGACTTTTTATATCCATTTTATGTTGTTTTTAATAACTAATCATGCAGACCCATGAATAGTTTGAATGTACCATATGGTTCAAATGTAAATAAAGCAGGAATGTTTTTCCTGTGACGCCACAAAAGCCCTTTGTGAATCCAAAGTGGAAATGTATTACAATGAGGAGCGAGGACGGGCGTGTCCACCATTTTGCTCTCACTCGCGGACATTAGGCGTTTGCCGGCGGGCGCCACAGAGCCCGTCTGTCCGTGAAATTGTTTGGCAAGCGCCCGTACACCAAGGAAAACATTTGTCACGGTGGTTGCCACTCTGGTGCGCGACAAAAAAAAAAAAAAAAAAAACAGGCAGCTGGGTTTCTACAGCTTGGAATTTTCACTGGCATTCCAGCCGAGTGCATAGTTGACTTGTCAGTCACTGCAGCTGCATCCAATACGCGAGATGGGCCCCGTGGAAAAGGAGCGGTAGCAGCACGGTGAAAGGAAGAGAGCGTTTCCCTTGGAAACTGCTTGTCGCAGCGTCCTCCCGATACCCAAGTATGAATGGGAATTTGAGGAATTTGCAAGAAGGGCGATGTTATTCCTGCCGGGTGTCAGGAAGAGGGCGGGCCCTGACAAAACACAGATGCAGCTGGGACACATCAACCCCTGGCTCGAAATGTGTCATTTCAAAACTTAAATCGAGGGCATTATGCCTCCAAAAAATGTGTGTGCTTCTATTTACATATATTCCCCCGCGCTCCCATCCCCTTCCTCCTGGCGGTTTACTTTCAAACCAACCTTGAGATTGTGAAAATGACAAAAAGGCCACATAATGAAAGCTTACGGTTGATGCCGAACCACATCAACCGCGTTGCTGAACTCAGAATAGAACTTGACACAGGCTCAATCACGTAAACAATCCCTGAATCTCCTCATACTCTTCCACAAAAACACTCACCGCAAAAAAAACCCCCAAAAAATCTAATGAGATCCAATACATTGTCCATCTAAAAATGGATTGTCAGGCTGCTATTAAAGAGTCTCCAGACTGTCCATTATCCTGCTACTGCTACACTGCTGCTGCTTAATGTAATTATTTTTTTTTTTTACAGTGTGCTTGTTGTGCCCTCACTTGTGTGTGAGGGGGGCGGGGGGGCACACAGTCACTTTTCAACCATTTGGATGACGAGGACGACATTGCCCAACAACACGATGAGCACTCTCCCTCGTGTGGTGGGACGCAGCGAAATGCCCACTAGCCGGCGAGGAAGGGGGTGGGGTCTCACCGGAAGGACCCGGGATGGGGGGGGGGGGGGTGCAAGTCCCTGATGGGGGCCGATTGCCCAGGAAGAGGAGGTTGACCGCTCTGACGCAGGAGCTGCTGTAGACCACGGCTCACAGCCAGACACTCCCACACAGAATGTTTGAATCAAAAAAGTACAAAAAGTTCAAAGCAGAATAAAGTCGAACGATTCGATTTCGGGGCTGCAATTAGGATGGATCCCCATGTCCTAAATCCTCTCCCACATTTAATCAACAAACACCACCTGCTCGTCTGAGCTACTCCAGGCTTGGATAATACATCCTGGGACAGCACAGCTTTTTTTTTCTCTCCCTTCCTCGATTAAAATACAAAGAGCTCAATTAATCCACGATTTCTCCAACCCCCCCCCCCCCCCCCCCGGCAAGCGTCAGCAGCAGGGCCCGGTGCCCAAATCAGTCGACAAGCTATTTCCTGTTCCACCCTCCTGGCTCTCCAGTGAACAGACGGGTGGTGTGTTTTGCAACGAGCGGACACATCACCTCATTCTGATCAGCAACGAGCCAGCAACTTGGAAGCAAGTGGAGTGGCTTTGTGTGTGTTCATACCTGCAGGGACCTACGCGAGGGCTTATTTTTAAGGAGAAGGAAGGACTTGAGTTTCATCAGGAGTGGAATTGACTAGGTGTCCTCCCACTGAAGATGAGTGGGAGTGGATGTTAGGACTCTTGGAGCAGCGATATCCCTTTTGTGGCGGCTGGAGTCATCTCACTGCTTTCCTGCGGGGGAACAATGACATGTCACTCTTTGCACATACGGACTTGTACATCTGCAGTGGACATTTAATTGCAGATCATCGATGCTTATCAGGGACTACGGTGAGTGATCCGCTGAAGCTTTTTAAAGGTGATTTGCAGGGGCGGCAAACAAACTCTGGATTTAAGCCGAACTACTGGTTCAACTATTGTAACTGAAGCAAAAGTCACACTGCCTAAATTTATGGGGGGGAAAAATGTATATCAAGAAAAAGAATGATCCGTGTAGTCAATTTCTGTAGTGCTTGTCCACATATTTTGACTGAATTTATTCATTAGCATTTGCGGGGCTTGGGGTCTTTTATTACAGTTCCTCTGAGGTTTTATTTGGTTTTTAAATTGCCTGGAGGACTGGATCAAATAAGAGACCCCGTTTTAGGCAATTAACAACCAACAGGTTCCTCGCAAAGTAGTTTTACGGTTCCTCATTGGTTGCTTGTAAAGGCAACTTGAAACCAAACGAGCTCAACATTCAAGTAATTTCCCACACGTGTTTTCATTAATACTGCTGCCCCTCTAGTCTGTTGTTGAAAACAACAAGATGGACCGCTTTCATCTTAAATGGGATTATCCGGGCAGGAAATGTGGGAGGGTTGCGCCGGAGTCGGTTTTATGGGGTCACGTAAACAGCTAGAGCTGACCTTTCTCAATGCGCGGAGGTTAACACGACGCTAGTGGGCTAGCCTGGAATCGCTGCCCGTTTCATTTGTCTGCCCAACATTGTGTAAAAATGGACATTTGTCTCCGTCTGGTATTTGTGTCAAGCGCTTCCTGCTCGGGCAACCGCTAACTGCCTGTTTGTGCCACTCGGCATAAAAATACACTTGTTGAGGGAACAACAAAAATGTGTTTTAAAATTGGGGGATTTATATTTGACATGCAGCAACCTGTAATTATTTTAAAAGCAAGTTGAAAAAGTTAAGAGCTGGATATTTTGGGGAGGGGGTGGACAACAGAACATGAGACAAGATGCTAGCTTAGCTTTGCCCATCTTTAAAGTTATCTAAAAAACACTTTGTAACCATGAATTGGGGTATTGGGTGAAATGAAGGTTTCAATAACGTTGTTGACCAACAATTATTGTGCTAATGCCAGAAAACTATAATCAGGGAAAGGTTTTGTGGGGGTCTGCCAAGAATCATGAGGATAAAGATCAGGGTGGGTGAGTGAGTCAAACTAGCTGATGGTGGCAACTGGAACAAGGGTTGAATTTTGTTCTTCCCAGCGAGAAAGCTCAAGAGGGACAACTTTTTGGCTCCCATGTACTCTGTTATTTTAATGATGTGGGCATTGTGAGGGGGCTGGGAAACCAGCCGTCGTGTTTACATTAAACTGAACTGCAACCGTGGGACCGTTGATTGATGGTGCCATTTACATAATTTCCCCCCATTTGGGGCAAAAAGTGGTCGCTGGGAAGAAAGTCTCAGACAGCAGCTAAAATCCCGAACAACTGTTGTTGGATATATATAGTATATTTAAAACATTGAGGTAGCCGTCACCATTACTGTGTGAAACAAGAGCCAAAGCGTAGCTGTTTGACACCGGAAAATGGAAACGAGTCCCCCGGGGCGGTGATGTCAAAAATATAAACATCCCTTATTAGTTAAGCCCCATGTCGCTGCTCAAGGCTGAAGATAACACAATGTTTTTGCTTCCCAGTGCTGGCCAGAATGTCTACGCCCCCGGTTTAAAAGTTGCTCAAAGAGAATGAGCGTCTAAACTCTTTGCATGTGATTTTATCCGACAGGAGCACAGGGTCCCGGAGTTCAGCGCCTAATAAAAAGCAAAAGATCGTGGAGATGCTAGAAACTTCAAGCAGCTGTTAAATGAGAATGGAGCCCATTAGGAAAGACATGGAGCTGCTCAGCAACAGCATGGCAACATACGCGCACATAAAAGGTAACGTTAAATAATGTTCGACACAGATTCCCACGATGCAGTCTACGGCACGCGTCGCCAGCCTTTTTGAAACCGAACGCTACTCTATTCACGACTGTACTCTAGCCTGTGAAACAAATAAATCCAGCAAATGACTGTGAAAGTGTCGGCATGACCTGAGATGGTGTCCAAGTTGAGGGTTTTCGTATGAAAACGCTAGAGGATCCAAATGCAGGGAAGCAGGGAGCCCAAAAACAAAAGTAGGGGCGGGTGGGCCTACAAGAAACATTGTCATTAAAAACAACTGATACATTCTAATCAAACAAAAAGTAAACCAAAACACCACTACTGGAACAATGACGTGACAACGGTGACATGACCAGCGACACCAACATGGAGAAACGACAAACCGACACAGACTGACAGAAAACAAGGCACACCCGGAAGTGACTGAGCCAGCTGATTGGTAGACACACGAGACCGGGCTGATGAGAACAGGTGGAAATGATGAGGAAAAAAATATGAGTATAGCACATGAACAC
This sequence comes from Hippocampus zosterae, assembly GCF_025434085.1. Classification (NCBI taxonomy): domain Eukaryota; kingdom Metazoa; phylum Chordata; class Actinopteri; order Syngnathiformes; family Syngnathidae; genus Hippocampus; species Hippocampus zosterae. The sequence continues at coordinate 20,725,057 of NC_067457.1, forward strand.
GGAACACGAGACAACAACAACAAAACCAACCAAAACATTTTAGAAACCATCAGTAGCGATACTAAAGAAAATCAATTTTGTTGTTACACAGCTCAATCGAGCTGATTCTGAAGGCCTGTGCCTGATTCGGTTGACTCCGGCAACACACAGATGCTGAAAAAAAAGAGATGGTTATTCATTATGTTTGTCCATCCAGCCAACCCGGAGAGCTTCGCCCTCTATTTCATGATGGGCGTTTGTTTCGGCCTCCTCATGGCGCTTTGCCTCCTGGTGACCGGCATCACCTGCAGGTCACGCCGCCGCATCGGCAGGCCTGTTCCGTCCCCCGAGAGGAGGCAGCTTAAGGAGTCCAGCGAGGAAGAGGAGGAGGAGGCGGAGGAGGAGGAGAGCGTAGCGGAGGAAGAGGAAGTGTTAGGGAGCCACAAAATGACTCTGGTCCCGACGGACGACCGAAGCACGCGGTCCGACGGCACGCTGAAGAGCGTCGACGTCTTCGCCTCGGTCGAGGAGCTGGAGAAGGCCCGACGTCTGGAGGAGAGGGAGCGCATTGTCAGGGAGATATGGAGGAACGGACAGCCCGACATCCTCGTCACTGGGACCGGTACTATCGGACGGGTCCATTACCACTAAGGTCCCAAACGGCTCTATCATGTATTTTCAAAAGGGGCATAATAGGCATTTTTTTCTTTCAATTTTCAAACAGGTTCTAAAACATGTCAGCTACTCTCAAAACACCCCGAAAATCAAAAATTGTAGTACATTCATAAATTACGCTGTGTGTAAGTGGCGCACGGCCATATCGCCGAACATCTGAATCTTCTTCAACACACATGAACAAGTCACACTTATCTAACGCAAATCTGCGCATCCTTCAAACTCATTGCAGCTCCGCTTACCTTTCGGCTCGAGTTTAATGAGCAGCGATGTCGCACCTGTGGAAGATGTCCCAATATTTCTGCAATCAAAGGTATCTCCAATGTCGTCATTTGAAAGTGGATTTGTATCTTCGCCAAGTTTATCTGTCACGTCATGGGACGGAATACTCCGCCATGGGTTGGATTATGTAAATTAGCCCCATTATCACATGGGCGTGGGAGGTGGGGGGGGGTGTTAATACCAATCATCATTTAACATTTGATGATTGGTCAGACGCAAGTACTTTATTGAAAGCATTAAAAAGTGCATTTCCCATAATCTGTTGAATCAACGAGAATAGGTTGCATACAATTGTTATCGCGATCACATTTTAGAAATAAAAAGACAGCCATGGAAGTGTTTTGTCGACGTTCCTCCATACAAAGGAATGTCTGTCTTGACTGAATAAAATTATTAGAACATGTGTAAAAGGAAGTCTCTTGACAGTTTTATACACACACACACACGTTGCAACGTTTATTTATTTATTTTTTTTCTACGCACTTTCGTTCCGTTAGGAAGGACGATAATTTCATTTTAAAATAAAGGCTTTTGTGGGTTTATTAACCACGCCGGGGGGGGGGGGGGGGCGGAGCCTATCCCAGCTGTCTTCGGGCAGTAGACGGGGGACACCCTGAACCGGTTGCCAGCCAATCGCAACTTTTGGAATCTGTTTTCAGTCCACTCTCATAATTCATTAGCTTTGAGAAGTCCTGCGGAGCCCAAGCCCATCATAAAAGAAAATAAAGGATAAAAGTTGGAGGGGGGAGCAATACACACTTCATTAAGACCACAACTTTTCCAAAAGAGGCACTTTCTGGGTATGTTTCTCACAGCATAAATTTCCTGCCGTGTTTTCCGAGCGTTCCCACCGACTGGTGTCACTGACACTCGTGTTTCTCTTTCCACACAATTCCCAGTAGCCTCCCAACAACTCTCTAGTAAAGACACGTCTGTTTAGCTCTATGAAAGGGCCATTTAGTTTAGTCATACTGTCCATGTGTTGAGCTTCCCAGAGTGGATCAGAGCAAAGTCTGGAGAGGGGAGTCGATTTTCTGTTGGTTCCCTCCAAGCACCTCGCCATAAAAAGGTTCATTATGCAAGTGAGTGGAGCGCCTGGTTGTCATGTTTTGAGTGGCAGAGGCTGAAGCAAGGATTGTCCTCTGGACAGAAAACACCTCTGCAAAAAATGAAGCACTCGTGGTGCTTTCTGACAATTGATTGGTTCATGTGTTTTGTGTGACTGAGCGCTGAATTAAGGAGAAATGATGAGGAAACATTTTAAAAGAATGAATTCAATGTTTCTCTGCAAATTTGATTTTGGTGGACAAAGTTTGAATTTGTAACATATGTTGTGTATATTTTTGCCCATTTTTAATACCCATCTTACATAAAGGATGTGATGAGACACTTGACCCAACGTGAGCTGAATATTTCCTTTTTCTAATCTTGTCCCAAACATAGAACTCTTACAACTCGTTTCCTAAATCAAAGAAAAGGACATTTATTGAAAATTAAAAGACAAAACATGACAGCTCTTCAAACGATATAAAAGTTGTCAGCTTCCTACTACTCAGAAGAAAAAAAAACCCGCAATCACACCGTTGCGTCGTCTACATGCAGTATGGACAATCAGCTCGAAAGTAGTTCTTAAAACATTTCGCCTCTTCTTTTTCACGTCCGCTTTTAGGACGAGTCGAAACTGACACTTAAAACGATCGATCATCTTGCTGACCGCAAAAAGTTCACAACGATTTCGAGTTTGTAAATGGGTACACAGTAACGCAACTTTGGTTGCCAATCAAAACTACAAATAAGAAAAACGGATCCACTTCGTTCAAACGACCAGAGACACGTGTAAACCTACATAGCTAGTATACATTTTTTTTTTCTGAAAGCAAAAGCAAGTTATTTCCCAGTGGACCTTTTACATGAAAACACATATGTTGCTGATAATCACAGAAGAACTGGTGCTAATTTTTTTTTTTGGGGGGGGGGGGGGGGGAATCCAAATGGTGGCAAGGATTAATTATCGATTGGTCCCGTGGGGAGAAGCATTGTTCATGCAATTTTAACATCAATACGTCATCGGGCCAAAAAAAAAAAAGTAAGTAAAAAAAAAGTACGAGAAAACGGGCAGGTTTCTCCGCTTCAAAAAACACTTCTACATGGAACTGTATTTTTTTTTTAAATCATCTAAGGCACAAATATTTTTATATATATTTTTTCTCGTGTTTATTGAATATAATGATGCCTCAGTGTGATTTAACAATCAACCATGTATTCATCGGACAGATGACATAAAAACCTTTAAACCAACTTCCTCACTCGAGCTATCGTGAGATTTAAATGAGGTGCGAGGATAGATACAGGAGGAGGGGAAGAAGAAGAAAAAAAAAAAAAAATTTTACAAGCGAGTCGACTCATGGACGCACCGAGCGGTCGTTTATGGTTTCAGGCCTTCGTCGGCATTCTTCCCGTCTTTATGCTCCGCATCGACGTTGTCGTCTCCCATCTCGGGCTGCTCGGCGTTCTGGAACATGTCGTGGGTCCATTTGGGGCTGCTGCCTCCCTTGCGGTACACGAAGCGTCCCCGGCGGGGCATGAAGGACCCCCGGCCCCGCCCGCGGTTATCCACCCAGGTTTTCTCGCCGTCGCGGTCGTCATGCTAGAAATGGGACAAAATGAAACTTGATCATTCTGGGGGAGGTGGGGGCAATTGGAATTTGGTCAAGTGACAAAAATCTGAGACACCAACGAGGGCTGGGCGAAAACAGAAAAAAAAAGAATGACATTTATTTTGGCTGGTCATCACGATGAATAAAAACGATTATTCCTCAATTTCAAAACCATTCTTCCCTGCACGTCGAACACTTCATTCTTCAGCTCTTTATCGAGGACAAAATGACCCTTGAAATATGTGAAATTCAAGCCTCCTGCATTTCATCTCCTGTATCTCATTATCATATTACGATTTTTAGTTTTACAAGTCTTTCCAAGCCAACCCGGGACCTCGGCTATTGCATTTCTTGCCAGAACATATGAACAAGTATAAAAACAACCAGAAAAAGAAATGAGTTTAGTCAAATAAGAACGTACTAAACTAAAAGCAATCATGAAGAATAAATAAAAAATAAATACCGGCTGTTCCTGCTGTGCACGCGTTGGCCTCTGAGGGGGAGAGTGGTGCCGTGCATGCAAAGAGTATACACAGTAAGGAGAGTAGAAGAAGAAAGTTGTGATTGATCCCTCGATATAACTCGTTTTTTTTCCAGAAATTAGGAACGTGTGCCTTTGAGTATCGTTTTATTATGTTTCCGTCGGCGTTCCCAAATCGAGGAAAAGTTTTTTGAACGAACATCACACGTGGACGTTAAATGCTAATATGACCCGTTAGCATGCCAAATGGATTTCACATTGACTTTAGCATTCGCAAAAACCACGTTTGAATTTTGAAGAAGAATTGCCCAGCCCTGTGATGCCAAGAAGCCACAAACAGGTCAACGTGACTCACCAAGTAATACTTCCTGCTCTTGGGCGTGTACTCGGGATCCCATTCCTCCTCTGGGGGGCGCCCTTGAGGATTCATGTTGGCGGGGTTGCCATTGCTGCTGTTGTTGCCGGGGTAATTGCCCCTGTTCCATCCTCGTCCTCTCATTCTGGGGAACTGAAATGGGAAGAAGCAGGTTTGGACCGCCATCCGCTGTAATTGCTTTTGTTCCGCTCGAGAGAATAAGCGGACGCGAGCGGCTGAGCTATCCGACACGCAGAACGGCAATCAGACGAAGGCCGCAGATTTGCACTACGTTACCTTGGTCAAAACCATGAGGGGCGAGGACTACGTAGGATGGGGAGTCAGCGTTATCACCCACATAATGTTCCTGAGCATTTTACCAAGAAGGACTAGAGTAGAGCAGACGACCGCGTCTCCTTTCGGACCGAAAATTCAACCCGAGACGTCAGCACCCGAGCGAAAAAAAGAAAAAAAAAACGGGCCGAGAACACGCAATCACTTACGAATCCGCGGCCTCTGCCTCTCTGGCCCTCCATGTGCTGGCCCTCAAAATCCCGGGGGTGCCCGCGGTCCCCGTAGTCGCGCGGTGGGTAGCGCGTGTGAGAGAAGCCCTCCTCAAAATGATCGGGCCCGTCTCCCATATACTCCTTGCCCCGGAAAGGCGGCGGGGCCGAGGGGAAAGGCGTTGGCGTCGGTGAGGGTGAGGACGAGGACGAAGAAGAGGACGGCGAGCGATCACGCTTCTTCTTTCCTTTCCTGCGAGAGCACGAGAGAGACATCAATATGAGAGAGAGGCTCGGGATGATGATATTTTTTTTGGGGGGGGGGGGGGGGGGGGGATTCACCACTCACTTGGACTTCTTGTGGTGCTTGCCAGATTTCTCAGAGGACCTCTCTTGGGAGCCTCCGGGGCTCCGGCCCGCCTCGCGCCTGTAGTCCTTCCCGGCAAACCTCTTACGCCTTTCAATGTCCAGGCGAAGGTCCATCGTGTCGCCTTTGAACTTTTTGCTTGAATCCTGCGGCGAAAAACGCATTCGGCCGTCAGTCAAGCAGCGGCCGCCGAGACCCGGAGGTCGTTATGACACATGACTCAAGCCCCCGGGTGCCGGTGATACATTTGTGAGGTGAACTCCAATCGGCTCACATTGATTTGGTGTCGTGTCTCCCCCTAGTGGCCGAGACCAAGCACTGTATATGTACTGGCTGTGAAATGGTTACAAAAGCTCCGACACGTCAGTTTATATCAACCAGCAGCATGCATGCATGTATGTGTGTATGTATAAAGCTGAATCATTCAACGTGACAGCGGTTTTGTAGCTTCATTTGTTTCTTTTCAGTGAAAGATACTTACAAGGTTACGGTATTGATAAGCGTCCCATGAGAGGCTTGGACTCAGGATCATAACTCCCTTCCTTTTTAGCCTTTGCTCGGGAGGGGGGTTGGTACATACCCAATCAATAACCATATCTCATAGGCCGCAGGCTTGCTTGGCACTTACAAAACACAATTGGGCTCTTTTGATTTAGAAAAATGCATCCTTTGAAAGAAAAGCACAAAGCTGAGCACTGCCGGTTTTGGGGTCGTGGAAAATTCGGCGGTGGAAAAAAACGGCTCGAGTGTCTAAACAACAGGTCACCTTGAAACTCGCCTCGTCCACATCCTCAAACAGATGAGAGTGCCTCTTAAAGGCACTGGGGGAAACATCAATTCTCCTAAGAGACAAGAGAGCGGCTCACTTTAGTCCAAAGGAAAAAAACGAAAAATTAAAAAGAAATAAAGGAGCGTTCCAACGAGACGCCGCACTAACCTGTGGATTTCGGGGCTCTTCCTTGGCTTCATTTCTACCTCGGCAGCTTTCCTTTGGTACATGGCGAATCGCTCACTTAAAGACATGTCTGAGGAAGTGAAGTGCTGAGCTACAGGCAAAAGAACAAGACAGAGAGATCCATGAGAGCCCCTGCGGGCGGCGCGGGCGGGCGAGCGGCGCCGTACCTTTGATGTAATGCACGATGGACACGACGTGTTGCGCGAACAGCTCGGTGGGGCTGCTGCGAAGCTGGGCGGACTGAATATTCTGGAAGATTGAACGGAACTCCGGGTCTTTCTTCGAGGGATTCGCCAGATCTCTGGCCGTGAATCGACTCTTAGACATGGAGGAGCTGAGAGGGAAACGAGGGAGGCGGAAAGGTTCTTACTAAAGCAGTTGACGATACTGTCACCGCCCCCCCCCACGGGAGCGGGATCGGGCGGGCCTACCTGGGCATGTCGTCCAAAGACGACACTCTCAGTTCAAAGTCCTCTCTGGATGACGCCAGACGGACGGGAGAATCCTCGCAAGGGAAGGCCCCGGGGAAGAGCGGCCTGTCCTTGCCTTTGGAGGCGACGGCCGGGGAGGGGCTGCGTTTGCTCTTCTCCTTCTCCTTGTCTTTCTTCTCCTTCTTCTTGGCCTTCTCCTCCTTCTTGCTGTGCTTGCGGCTCTGGTACATCTCCTCCACCATTTTATCCAGGGCCTCCGCATCCTCGTCCCGGCGGCTTTTCTCCTTGGGCAGCGGGTAGGAGGTGGAATAGGCGGGCTCGTCGCCCCACTTGCCGAATATATCGCGAGAGCTCGGGTTGGATTTGCCCGCGCCGTCCTCGTCGGCGTCCCGGTCTTTCAAGCCGTGCGACTTGAGGAACTCCTCCTCCTCCTCGTCGAAGAACGGCAAGGTCTTGTCGTCCTTGGGGTCGCCGAAAGGAACGGAGAGGCTGAAGATGTCGCCCGACTTGATGCCCTTCTCTTGCTCTCGCTCGGCGCTGCTCTTCTCGCTATCGTTACCGTCGTCCTTTTCGGCGGCCTGCTTTTTGCTTTTGTTTTCCGCCAGGAACCTGACAAAAGACGAGCCGCCGTTATAAAACGGACAACGTTCAACCGGCAAGGTAGTCCCCTCCAGGGAGAAAATGATTCCGCGTCATTGGGTTTTACGTTTTTTTTGGAAACAAGCAAAGGAAGGCAACGTAGCAAGAGACATTGTATGTGTTGGAGGGGGGTGGGGGGGTTTTGGGAGTGGGGGGGAGACAGAAGACCCTCCCCGCTGCAGATAGTACAGACAGTGAGACAGCATTGATACTCACGTAATGCGCTTCTTTCTAAGTACGTGGGGATTTCAATAAAGTTCCTCTCAGTGCGCACCCAAAGGACAATTGTCATACTTAAAATCAGGAGTCCTATTCCATTTTAAACTGATGACTCATCCCAATGATCTTTGGCAAAAGGCTAAAATATTTGAAAGAAAAATGACACGTTTGCACAATTGGCGGTTGCAAAAAAGAAAGAAAAGAGCAGGAATCCCATTGAGCTGGGAGCAAAGACGAAACGGGACATACTTTTTGAAGGCAGCCGAGATCACCGTCTTTTCTCCGGATTTGGCGTCCTCCTTGGAGAAGAAGCCGAAGCCGCCGAAGGAGGCCGTTTGTCCCGACTTGGGCGTGGCGTCGCCGGCCGCGGCTTCGTCCTTCTGGGCCGTCTCCGAGCCGGCTCGGCCCGTGTCGTAGTCGATCCATTTGCCTCCGGAGGCCTTCTCGATCACGCTGCCTTCCCCCGCCGGCTTCTCCGCTTGGCCCTCGCCTTGCTTCTCCTTCGTAATCTTGGAGCTGGGTTTGCCCTTGTTGCGAGGGCACGGCGTGGAGGAGCGTGACCGGGAGGAGCTGGAGGCCCTGGAACGGTGAGACTGCTCGGACGACGAGCGGTCCGAGTGACGGGAGTGCGAGCGGCTGGCCGATCGCTTGTTTGGCGTGTGGGAGCGGGAGCGCCCCCTGCGGGGGCTGTGCGAGCGGTTGTCCTGGTCACGCTTGCGGTCGTGCCAGCCGCCGCCTCCCCCGCCGCCGCCTTGCCAGTTAGACTTGTAGCCGTAGCCGCCTCCCCTGTTCTGATAGTGACCGCGAGGGTAGTAGCCTCGATTTCGTCCGCGGAAGTGGAAGGGCCTCCGATAGCCGCGGTTGTAGCCGCGGTTGTAGCCCCGGTTGTTCTGATAGTCTCGGGAGGGATAGTTTCGGTAGGACATGGGAGTGCGGGAGCGAGAGCGGGATCGGGACCTGGAGCTGCATTCGAACAAGAGGGAGAAGATGAGGTCAATGATTGTGCATGGCCAGTGAAGCTAAAGGCTGGATTTGTCCAAGGACAATTGTCAAAAGCAGTCGGGGAGACGAGTCAAGACAGCCGCCAGGAAGCTGGCCAGGAACAACTTCAAAATAAAAGCACACCTAGGGATTGACACCCAATAAAGGGATTTGTTTGAAGTTGGACTTGGTGAGCGATCTTAAGTGAGCGAATGTAAATGACTTCACGCTAGCCTTCGTGCCGCTTTGAATCGCGACGCAAAAATCGACAGCGGACCTTCATTTGGTTGCAAGCGGCCACGGCGTTGGTAATAGTTGGCTATCACTTTCAAATCGCAAAATGACACCAACGGGACGCCACTGTCTCAGAAACGGAAATTTTGTTACTGAAATTCATGATTTCGGAAAAACAAAACACTGAAAAAAAAGCCCAGATGCAAATACCCCAAAAAGTGAAAGCAAATGATCTGAACTGTAGCACCTGCGCCACAATTTTGAAACAGAAACACTAAAATAATATAAAGATACAAACAAATAATATGGAAAGAGTGATTTATTTCTAGAGCTGACAACTTGAACCAAATATGACAAAAAGAGCGCATTTTTGTCATATTTAGTAAGAGATCAAAAAGGCGAGCTACATTCAAGTGTGACTGGATTTACCTGTAGCGACGTTTTCTGGATCTTGAGCGCGAGCGGCTTCTCGACTGAGATCTCGTTAAAGATCGAGACCTGGACTTAGACCTGGAGTTGGAGCGGGAGGGAGAGTACGGAGCCATAGTAGCACTTATTTTAGATTTAATTGCCCTGGGAAGAAAAAAGAAGAACAAATGTGTAAGCTGCTGCGCCACAGTGACCATTTGCCTGGCAAATGTGCGCCCGGGGAGGCAAACACTCAAGCCAGTGCGAAGGTTAAATTGTTGAGCAACAAAAGGAACTCCAAACAACAGATCCAGAAGTGAACCATTTTTTTCAAAGCGGGCCTGCGCGACTCCACTTTTGCTGAGCTGCTGACAAAAAACACATTTTGCATTCAATTTTGATCACAAAGCACACACTTGGTCTTGATCTGTCAAGAAAACCTGAAATCATAAAGGCCAACGGCCTGGACAGAGAAATACTGCAGCAGCTGGAGCAACATGCAAACATATGGACATTCGCCTTGAGCATGAGATTGAGCGGCGCTCCTGTGCACGCAAATGTGCGCGTAACATCGCTGGCAGGCCGCGCTTCAAACGATACTGGATACAATTTACAGCTTCAAATTTCATTTGGAGTCTCTCATCAATCTAACGACCACAAAGCTTGTCCTGCTGATTATCACGACGTTGTTGTATCGGTGTAAAAAAACATGGATCATCCCAATTCAAATATAAACATATGTTCAGATACTTGGTCACCAAAACTGCAACGTCACACGTGCACCGTATTACGAATGTCGAGTAAATCACATTTGCGTCTCCTTGCAGAGTCCCTTTGACAGACCTGTGACAAAATGGCCTTTGCACTCGATGCGGTGGAATGTCCACAACAAACGGTCGCCATGGGCCCGCACACCAGTTGCCATGACGCTCAGCCCATTTCTATCTATAAGAGAGCCCATCGAATGTTTTAAAATACCCCGTACGTTTACCCAATGCTGGCTTTTAGCAGGCATCGCTGCATAGTTGACGAAACAGTTGAGAGGCCATTTTAGGCAGAGGGCAACAAGCGCGTTTATTATTTATACACACACACGGTTGCCATTGTGGTCACACACACACACAAGCTCTTCAGATCGCTCGTATGTTCTTAAATAGGATGATTAAGGTGAGACTTACACACACTTTTAAGAGATGCAACCAAATAGCAACACGCCAATATAGGACAGGATGTGAATGGTCTTATCTGAATACACGACCGCCCCCCCCCTCAACCCCCACGAGTGTCTTAAAACAGCCGCGCAGCCGCTTCAATGACTCGATGTCCGTTTACCAGCCTACAAGCGTCATCGGACGCCAAGTAAAAACAAATCCCAATGAGAAACTGAAACGCGGTGCATATAACAAAAAGGCGTCTCGATGTACGTGTCACACGTATAGCATCAATTGAGCACTGCTACATTTGTCATAATGGGAACACGTGCTCCAAAGCCTACAAGAAAAGAACAGTTGACCCTTGATGCTCAATGTATATACAAAAAGGCAGTTTAAATCGGGACGAAATAATGCACATTTCAACATAAACGTTGACACAAATGCGATTTGTTTTAATTCTATCGCCGAAACTGCTCCCGACTGCAATGTTACGCGCTGCCATTAAAGACGAACGTCGTCACAATAAATGTTAATCATATTTTGGACTTCTTAACTTAGCTCGTGTATTTGGAACGTTACCGACACGACAAGATAAATTGAAACCGTGCAATTACCTGCGTAGATTTTGAGAATAATCAACGTAGTCTGTTCGTAGAGCGAAACCTTTTTAGGCCGCGCTTCGTCCGAGCACTGCTTCCTGTATTTTTCCGAAAAGGATTTTTAGCAAAGAAGCTAACTCGCTCGACGTTAGCAGCAGCTACGGAACAAAACCCGCAAATGGGGCGATTCCTCCACGTCCTAAATAGAAGATGGTATTGTCGAGCAAATTTAACTTATATATATGTCAAGTAAAAGCATGTTTTTACGATCCGATTGCAGTTCGTGTATGGCGTCGAGGATTCGAGCGTTCTCAGCAGCTACCGTCTCCAGACGAGCTGGTCGACCCTAACGATCGAAATATCGCGAGATTTCTCTGACGAAGCAACGCCCACTTGACCAAGTTGTGAAACAAAAAGTTGATTTTGTTTTAATAAGAAGATAAAGATTCAGTCTCATTTTTAATTGTAGTCTTTATAACCAATACCATTTGGATCATTTGAGCAATTATTTATTTTCATTATTAGCTCTTTTTTAAAATTTCATCATAAATGTAAATATAAATATAATATATATTATTTGCTTGGATGTTTATCTTTCCCAGTTGTTGTATTCACCGCCTGAAGGGAAAGATGGGCAACCTTTCCAAGGTTGGAATAGAAAATGTCAACTTTGCCGCCAACTTTTCTGTCAACTTTTCAAAGGACTCTGCCTTGTTAATAATAAGTTACTCTGTCTTTGCTATCATATCAGAGTCATTTAAAATGACAGCACACCACTGCCACGACATCTCTGATAAACCCCAAATAAATTTCAGCTGTTCATGTACAGCGAGAGGCTGCCTATGATGCTTCTGTGGACGAAAAGCAATAACTCGTAATAGAAATAGAAGATGGACTCGCCACTGGCTCACATATAATAATAATAAATAACACAAAAAAGGATATGTGACATTTTTCTCCTTTTCACTCAGTATGCCATTGGCACCGTTGTGTCAACAGAAGTCGAGTGTGTCCAAAAGACTTGACAAGTCAATGGGGCATGCAGTGATGGAGTCTTTCTTGTTGACCTCTAACCAGGAGAAGCAAGCAGTTCTTATGAACGCTCATTTTCCGTCACGGCGCAGGTGTTTGACACTTGAACACACCACGGGTATTATTAACAGTGATAAGCTCTCTTTTGGCTCCATTGTCAGACCGCTTATGTCTCCTTGTCTGTCACTCACCATTACGGTCTGTTTACGGCCTCACTCGGAGGTGTGGATACCGACTTCGACCGAGGAGGTCAGGTAAAGTCAGTTCATATAAAAGGAGGACTTAATGCCACTCTCAGCGTTGTCAAAGTTAAATTGAGTAAAACAGCACAATATTGTTTCGGAGAAGGTGAGAATCAAATGTTTTCATGTTCAGCACATACCGGTAATTTAACTTTGAGTGCAAAACAGGTTGCTGGAATGCCGTGGTGGGAAATAACATGTTTTTGTAATGACGTTGATTTAAATGACACTAGTTGTCTATAATTGACAGCAAAAATAAGGTATGGGCTAGGGAGGGCTCACAAGGCCTTATTTTCAGGTATCGGATACTCGCGGAGGCTGCTAATACCAGCCACCGATACTTATGGGGGAAAAAATCAAATATCAAAAGTACAAAAGGTATTGGTGCATACACAAAGAGTGGAGTGATAAAACAATCTGCATTTACAAGGAAAAGAAGGTCCACTGAAAGGAGTTGGGACTGGACAACGAAGCTGAGTGACAACCCCTTGGTGAAAACACTTCTAAATTATAAATCCATCATGCCAGTAAAGCTGTCCGCATCGGTATATACTTTGTGTACAGTATGCAGCATTGGCATACTCGGCTGCAGAGCACAGCTTCTGTCCAAATGATGCTTAATTTATTGTAAGTTTCTTACACTAACTGGTCACAAGATGGCGCCAAATCAACACCTTAATTGCTTTGGTCCGAGCACAAAAAACAGAAAAGGAATAGTGAGGAGAGGCTTTGCATGCAAGACCGCCTTTAGATGGCAATGTACTTTTTGAGTGGTCACCAAAAGCAGAGCAGAGCAAACGCATCGAGATTCAGAACACATTCATTGCGTGGTCAGCGTGAAATCGGGCACAGTGTAGTTTTTGTTGTTATTTGGCATGCTGTGCGGTAGATGTACAGTACCGTATTTAGAGACCACAGGGGGTTATAAATTTCATGAGGATACCTTTGACGTGCGGGTAAGCTGCTTTTAGCACTCTGCGATGTACAGCTACAGCCCGACCTAGAAAAAAAGGACTTGTCGGACATAACATTAGGTACATAATGTCACGAGAGTGAAATGAGCAGAGAAAAAAAAAGGATCCATCACATGTCGTATGGCATTACAGTTTTTAAAAATATTTGGGATACCTTATGGGTCTTAAAAATATCTCTCAGTATGGCAGCACGGTGAACCCAGCGGCGAGGACATCTACCTTTCAGTTCCAAGGTTCTGGGTTTGAATCTCAACTCCAGCCTTCCTGATAAACAAAATACAAACCAGTAATTTACAATTACCTTGCTATTGGGAAGC